>NC_089240.1:120922629-121531925 GCF_963924675.1 Phocoena phocoena
CCCTCTGCAAAATTACTGGTAATTTCAGCTACCGCTCTTACTTTTGGTTACCTTGGATGTCAAACGATTTGCACTTATTTAACTGTAGGAGGTAATTGGTGGGTTTGATTATTGTAACAGTCACAACTGAGAAACACAAAACTGTACTTGTTTTTTAAATATGTTAACCTGACTTTTATCTGACCTTATCGAATCTGTTTCTGTGAGCAAATGCTTATGTATGACTTGGAATAAAAGGTAAGAGAATAACCTTTCAAATCATTTAATGGTTTAAAAGAAGTCTAATTGTTAAAATCATGGAACATGACCACATACAGAAAAAAACATAAATATATATACAATATAATAATTATAAAGAGGACACCTGCGTTAAGAGATAAAATATTGACAGGACCCGGACACCTAACATGTATATCCCATCCATATCTTAAAATGTGTGCATCACTTAAAAATATGTACGGTTTAGCTTGATTTTGAACTTTATATAAATGAAATTAGTGGAATTATACTATAAATACCTGAAGTGTCTGTTAAGCGTGTTACGATCCACCATGCTAGGTCATTTATTTTCGTTGCCGTACAGTACTCCAATTATAGAATACACCCAGTCCGTTCTACTGTCTGTGTATCTTTAGGTTATTTTCCTGCTTGCAACTTCTAAAAATAACACTGATATAAACATTCTTATACATATATCCTGACACATACATGTATTAGATTATCTAAGACCTATAACTAGGAGTGGAACTTCTGGTCACAGTGTATGTGTACCTCGAATTTTAGTAGACAATGCTAAATAATCTTCCAAAGTGGTTGGAGCGATTTCTCATCTTAACAACAGCGTGTTAAATTTCCTTTTGCTCCATATCCTGGATGACTTTAACTTTTGTTAACCCAATGGAAAATTAGTGATTTAATTCCACTTTCTATGCTTATTAATGATGGGAAGAACCTATTCCTGTGTTTGTTACCGTTTCAGCTTTCCTTGCTTATAGTGTGCCCACTCAAAATTTTTAGCCATTTTTTGATTGGATTGTCTTTTTCTTACTGAATCATATATTTTCTTTACATATTCCGGATAAGAGGTCTTTGTTGATTACATGTTTGACATCTATTTCATTCCACTGTGTGTGTGTGTGTGTGCGTGTGTGTGTGTGTGTGTATGTGTGTGTTTCATTTTAATCTGTGTGGCATGTTTTGATAAATGCAACTTCTTTTTAATGTGGACATTTTCTTTTGTATTTTTCTTTATTCTTGATTCCTATTTAAGAAACTACTCAACAGTCATGAATATCATTGTTTATTTTCTTCTAAAAGCTTTACATTTCTGCCTTTGACATTTAGGTATATAACAAGTTGATTTGATACTTGCATACTGAGTGAACTGCGCATATAATTGCATATTTTTGCAAATGGATATCTAACCATTCCAGCTCAATTCATTGAAATGAACATCTTTTCTCATGGTTCTACAATTAAAATTCATAGGTGCATATATGCATGGGTATTCTTCTGGTCTATCCTATTCCATTGATTTATCTCTGAGCATATGCCATATTGTCTAATTATTATAGGTGTTTAATAAATCTGACCTCTAACAGAACAAATCCTCTTACCTTGTTTTTCTTCTTTAAGAGTGTGTTGGTGGACCTTTGAATTTCAATATAAATTTTACAATTAGGCTTTCAAAAACAATGTGGAAGTTTTATCATGACCACACTGCCTAGAGATTAATTTGGAGAACACCGACATCTTAACAATATGTCTTTTCAATAAGCATTATTTATCTCCATCTACTTAGGCCTTCTTTAATTTTACTCCATAAAGGTTTAATATATTGCCCTTAAAGGTTTTTAATTTCTTAATTAAATTTACTCCAAAATATCATGTTTATAAAGTTATAAATTTTATATTAAAAATTTTTACTGTTCTTAATTTTTTATTTTAAAGATTTTTTAAGAGCAGCTTTACGTTTAAAACAAAATTAAGAGGGTGGTAAAGAGATTTCCCATATACACCCCACACATATACATTTTCTCCTCATTATCAATAGCACTAGCCAAATGGTACATTTTTACCAAGGATGAACCTACATTGACATATCAATCACACAATGTTCATAGTTTACATTACAATTCACTCTTGATTTTATACATTCTATGGGTTTGGACAAATGCATAATGACATGTGTCCATCATTATAATATCATACAGAGTAATTTCAGTGACTTAAAATCCTCTGTGCTCTGCCTATTCATCCCTCCCCACCCTGCTTCTGCACCAGTAACTAATGATCTATTTACTGTCTCTATACTTTTGCCTTTTCCACAACATCATATAGTTAGAATCACATAATATGAGCTCATTTCTTTTTAGCTCTGAATAAGACCCCATTGTCTGGATGTATCATGGTGTATTTACCAATTCAGCTACTCAAGGGTATCTTGATTGCTTCCAAGTTTTGGCAATCACAAATGAAGCTGCTATAAACAACTGTGTGCAAGTTTCTATCTATTTATTTTTGCTGCACTGGGTGTTAGTTGTGGCATACCCCCTGCATTTCAGGTCAATGATAAAACGGTCAAGTCACTTTCTATATGGTTCTCCTAGTAGGTGGGCCCACAACTGGAAGCAAATTCCTCTTAAATACTATTCTCCATCATCCTAGACCCTGGTTGATTTCCTATCACTCAGCCCTAGAGATATCAAAGACTCAAGAAAACATAAAGGCACTTCTCCAAAGAGAAAAGACTGTAGTCTACTGATCAAGAAATAATGTAACATAACAGAGTCAGACAGGCACAATTCTATGATTATCTTTTTGACCTTGTATAAAAAATCCTCCACGAACTCTGGTTTCCTTGGGGAAAATGTATATGACAATGTCTACGTAAAAATAATCTAATAATGTTTCTATGAGGACCAATTAAAATGTACGTTAAGAACATTGTAAAAATGATCTACAGTTGTTAATTATCACTATTATTTCAGAATCAAATAGTTACAGAACTACATTATAATCCTTAGAGAAAATAGAATAACACTTGGAAAATCGGTTACACAGTTGGATAATTACTGCACCAGAGCTTCCTGTGTCTGGCAGAAAACATTTACATGGTGAGGCGACTATCAACAATATGATATTTTCCAGGCAATTCTTTCACTTTAATGTGCATCTGTCTTTGAATCCTGTCCTATTATTCACCACAGCTTCACAGTAAGTCATATGTGTCATGATACAAATGACATACCAAAAACGATAGAATTGTAAAAGGAAAAAAAGGGGGGCATCTGTATGCTTTGTGAGGACTTCCATAAACAGCATTAGCTGCTCAGAGTGAAGGATGCAGAAAGGAGATTCTATCATTGCGAACGAGGTACCTTGTAATAAATAAAAGAATATATGACAATAAAGCATCTATATTTCACAAATCTAGACTTTGACAAAGTACTTCAGGTTGAAAAAATATTTTGCAATATTTTCTGAATTAGATACAATTGAAAAACTGAATTTATCGTTGCCAAGTCACCCAGCAGAAACATTCTGTGATCACAAATACTACTAAAATATATCTAAGATATTTATTTTAAGGCTATAAAGATAAAAGCCATTATGAATCTTCACAACCACGTTTTCTCCAGGATAATTTCTACTCATGTTGGTAGAACGTTTCAAATACAGCTTTCAGAATATCCAAATCCTTGATCGGTAGACAATACTTTACTAGCCCCATCTACCAGACTACACCTAGAGCTAAGGCAGTTGTTAGTCTTTGTACACAAACAGAGGATATGTCCTCCAAATCCCACAATTATCCCCACCAAACATCCTAATTTTCTAGCAGTCAATTTTTCTTTTAGATTTTTGGACAAATGAGTGAAACCATTCTAATTTCAATGCCTCTCTCCCTCCATCTGTACCCATACAGGATACAGGATAATTTCCGTTTGCCGATCCATATCTACTCTTTATTCTCTTTATTTTGCTCTGAACCCCAGGAAACTAATCTATAGGGACTGCTTCAACATGCTCCCTTGCACTCTGGCTTTTGGTTTGGATTGGCTTGGCTGGCAAGCACTGGCAGATCAGAGGGCAGAAAGGATACCGAGTTAGAAATATTATTCCTCTGATTTCCTCCACAGAGTCACTTCAGACTGGCTGTGTCCCTCACCCAAACAGCTCTCATGCCCTTTCTCCTGGGTTACTGCTTATAGGTAGTAATGATCCCCACTGCAGCCCTGGGGTACTACACTATCCTTCGGTGGTTTTTGTAGCCCTGCACACACTTTGTAAAAATCCCTTTGTTAAAATCTCTTCGAATAATCTTAATTTGGTTGTGCTGTTTACTACCAAAACTCTGTCTTATACTGTGCTTCATAATGTATTTTATCAAGCTAAAATTTGCATACATACACATTTGAAAAGTGTTGGCAAATGCACACTCCCATAAATCTAATACCACAATCAAGATACCCTTCATACACACTGTTCTGATTTCTATCCCATAGATGAGATAGGTCTGTTCTTGAACTTCACATAAAGGTGAACCTACAGTAGGTACTATTTTGTTTCTGGCTACTCTGTTCAATAAAATGTTTTTAAGATGCATCCAGTGTTTTCCTTAGCAAGTAGCAGTCCACTGTTTGACTATATAACAATCTGGTTATTTATGAACCAAATGGACGTTTTGGTCATTTTAAATTTTCACCTATAACATTTCTGCAAAATTATCCTCTTACAGACACATGTTTTCATTTCCCTTGGATGAGTACCTAGAAGTGTAATTCCTGGGTCATAAAGTAGTTACATGCTTAATCTTATTAGGAACTACCAAAAAGTTTTTCAAAACAGCTGTTCTATCCTATACTCCCATAAATAATACAGAGCAGTCCAATATCTCCACATGCTTGCCAACACTTGGTATGGTCCATCTCTTTAGTATTTGTGATTTTAAAGGGCATGAGGTCGTATCTCACTGTTGTTTTCATTTGCATTTCTCTAATGGCTAATGATGTTTAGCACATTTGCATGTACTTATTTGCCATATATATATTTTCTTTAGTGAAGTTTCACTTCAAGCCTCCTGTCAATTTTTTATCAAGGTGTTTTATTACTGAGTTTTTGAAGTTCTTTATACATTATGGATATATATCCTTTGTCAAATACATCTATTGCTCCAGATAATACAGATATTTTGCTCCAGGCTATAATGTGCCTTTTCATCTATTGTCTTTTCATGAGCAAAAGTTTTTAACGTTGATGAAATCCAATTTATCAATTTTTCTTTTATGGCTAATGTACTCCGAGTCACATCTAAGAAATATTAATCAACACCAACTTTGTGAAGATTAATATAAATGCAGATTAAGTTGAATGCCTACATTTTCTTCTACGATTTCTGTAGTTCTACCTTTTGTATTTAGATCTATGATCCATTTTAAGATAAAATTTTGTTAGTCTAATATAGTGGTCAAGTTTCACATTTTTCTCTATACATCTTCATTCAGTCCCTTGGCATCTTCCCCAGTGAATTGCCTTAATTTATCAAAAATCAATTAACTGCATACATGAATATTTTCTGGACTCTGATGTGTTCCACTGATCTTGAAATTAGGTAGTGTGAGTCTACTAACTGCACAATTTTTTCAAGATTACTTTGACTATTTTCCATCTTTCATTTCCATATACATGTTAAAATCCACTTGTCAAAATCTACCTGAAGGGTTTTTGAGATTTTGACTGGAATTTCATTGAATCTACAGATTTAATTTCCAGGAAAAGTTAGCATCTTAAATTTCACTGTCTTTTTCCATGAACACAGTATAATTCTCTATTAATTTAGGTCTTCTTTCTCTCAGAAATGATAGGAATCTTCGTATATAATACTTTATGTTTTTTGAGTTTGTTCCTAAGTATTTTATGTTTTTTATGCTACTGTATGTGGAATGTCATTTCTTAAATTTCATTTTCCAATTGTTTCTTGCTAGCATATGTAAATACAATTGGCTTTCTACATTGACCCTGTATGTTGCCATCCTGCCAAATACTAGTTTCAGTCCTTTTTATTTATGGTACATCCCTTAGAGGTTTTTGCTTTTGTTTTTGTTTTTTTAAGGTAAGCAATCCTGGCATCTTTAGAAAGATTTTTATTTTTCCATTCTAATATGTATGTCTTTTATTCCCCCTTCTTATCTTACTACATCGGCTAGGGCCTCCAGAACAAAGTTTAAAAAAAAAGATGAGAGTAGAAATCCTAGTGTTGTCACCAAATTTAGGGGGAAATGTTCTATATGCTAGCTGCAGGGTTTTTTTATAGTTCCAATTAATTAAATTGAGATTGTTTCCTCCTACTCATCTTTTGCCTATAGTTTTTATCATGAATATGTGTTAATTACACAAGTGGTTTTGTTTTGCATATAATGAGATGATCATATCATTTTAATCTGATCTGTTACTATGATTAACTAATTGATTGATTTAGCATAAAAAAATGTAGATGTATGTTTCACACGTATGTCTGTTTGTATGTATACACATATATGTTTCCTAGCTCTGTCTACAGACAGGGTCTAGAAGCAGTGACACTTCAGTAGTAATCAGCACATCTAATACGCAGGTCTCAGTTTTCTGATACTATCCTCCACAAGAAAAAAAAAGAGATCCTTGGAGAAATAGCTGATTCCAGACCAAAGGCAAAGAAACTATAAGATGAACTTGGAATATCCCAAAGTAAGAGAAGTGCTCAAAAGGATACAGGATTCAGTCTGACGGGACTCCTGCTAGCCAGGTTGGTAGGAATTTACAAGTAAAATCAAATAATGATATTAATAGATATGGCCCACAGAACAAGATATTACTCCATATTTCCATGCTTACATTAATAAATTTATGAATAAATGTTTTAATGATGTAATACACAGAAAACTATACTATCATTTCTGCCAAAAATGGATGTCCTTAGTCTTAATGTGATTAAACGTTGGATAGACCAAGGTCAAAAGACATCTTACAGAATTTTAAGACCTGAACTCTTTTTAAAAGACTGTCAAGGGGCTTCCCTTGTGGCACAGTGGTTAAGAATCTGCCTGCCAGGGCTTCCCTGGTGGCGCAGTGGTTGAGAGTCCACCTGCCGATGCAGGGGACATGGGTTCGTGCCCCGGTCCGGGAGGATCCCACATGCCGCGGAGCGGCTGGGCCCGTGAGCCATGGCCGCTGAGCCTGTGCGTCCAGAGCCTGTGCTCCGCAACGGGAGAGGCCACAACAGTGAGAGGCCCGCGTACAGCCAAAAAGAAAAAAAAAAAAAAAGAATCTGCCTGCCAATACAGGGGACATGGGCTCGAGCCCTGGTCTGGGAAGATCCCACGTGCCGCGGAGCAACTAAGCTTGTGCACCACAACTACTGAGCCTGCGCTCTAGAGCCTGTGAGCCACAACTACTGAGCCCATGCGCCACAACTACTGAAGCCTGCGCACCTAAAGCCCGTGCTCCACAACAAAGAGCAGCCCCCGCTCACCGCAACTAGAGAAAGCCCGCACGCAGCAACGAAGACCCAACGCAACCAAAAATAAAATAAACGTATTGAAAAAGAAAAAAAACTGTCAAGATAGTGAAAAATGGTACAAGAGTGAGGAACTGTTCCAGATTGAAGAAGTCTAAAAGTATGTGACAACTAAATGCATTGTAAGATATCATAATCAAGATCAGAAAGTAAGAAAGACATTGTTGGGGAAGCTGGCAAATTCTGAATGAGGTCTGAGTATGATACAATTTTTAATGTCTTAATTTGAATGGCTATAATGGGGTATGTTAGAGAGTGCGTTTGTTCAGGAGAAATGCACATTAAACATTTTACTGGTTGCTATTTATTCTCAAATTTTGAAATGAGAGATCAAATTATTTCTCAAAGTTGTGTGTGTGTATATTCAAATTCAATAATACCTACAGTGAGAGAGAGATGGAACAAATATGGTACAATGTTGAAAAATGGGGGAAATGGAGGTATTTGTCTGAAGGGTACATGAGAGTTTTTTGTCATGGTCTTGCAACATTTTTTAAATTATTTCAAAATGAAAATAAAAAGAAATAAAAATTCAATTCAGTTAAAATACAAAGAAAGGACATCTCTTGTAGAGAGCATAGTGGTGTGTGTTACAGGAGGTTTGACGGCTCTGGCAACTGATCAAGGAAAAAGATGACCACCAAAGGCAGTAACACACAATCAGCCTTATTGTATGGCACTTGGACAAGGTTGTATGAGAGGGAAGCCTCTCTCAGCATGAGATGATCCAGAGGCAATGGCATGGGGGCAACCATCCAGAAGGGGAAGAGGGCAAGGGAACTCCCAGGGGAGAAAGGGATCAGAGAGGGGCCTTACATGTCTAGGTGATGTCATTCAGCAGCAATAGCAAGGAGTCTCTGGCTCAGAGAGCTCTGAGGGACCGCAGCAGTTTGGGGTCTTATAACTAATACAAAGTTCTGTATTAATGGGTAACAGCTACCAGGTGAGATTTTGCCTGAGTATGCAAAACACAAACGCCCTAACAAAATATTTGTTTGGGCTATTTTGAAAATAGGTGGATGTGTAAAAACTTGAGTTTTGCACTAGTAGTCTTTTGAACTAACAGATCTCAGGCTGCTGTGAAGAAATAAACAATCTGTGGGCCAAGATACAGGTCCATCCTTAGCTCATTTACATAACAGATGTTTCTTACATTATACACCCTGCCTTTAACTGGTTTTCTTAGTTGTTTCATATTTGATGCAATTGTTGCTCTGCATGGGTTTAAGTATAGCAGCTTGCTATTTGTTTTCTAGCTGTCCTCTTACTTTATTCCTCCTTTTGTGCCATATTTTGGATTAACCAAGTATTTTTAGCATTTTATTTTCATTACTTGATTTCATCTTAAACTATAACTCATGTTGTTTTCCAGTGCTTTCTCTATTAGAATAAGCATACTTAATATATCATAGTCTACTTACACTCATATTGTTCAAATTCATATACATGCCAGAATGTCAAAGAATTCCATTTTCCCCATTTTTGGTGCCACTGTTGTCATATATTTACATTGCACATGGAATAAACTCCACAGTATAAGGTTATTTTTGCTTTGAAGGGTTGTCTTACAAAGGAATTAAAGAAAAAACATTTCAAACTGCCCTTTCTATATCCTTATATATTTATGTTTTATGGTGACCTTCATTCCTTCCTGTACTACCATTTCCTTTAACATCTACCTAAAATTTATCTGAAAGTATTTCTATTTAGCCCTCATTTTTGAAGGGCATTTTCAATGCATAAAGAATTTTGGCTTGACGGGGAATCTCTTTCCCCCCTCCTCAGTATTTAAAGATTTTATTCCATTGTCTTGTGGCCTTTGTTTTTTCTGGTGACAAGTCAGCCATCATCCATATTGTATTCCAGTGTATGTAATGTGTTTCTTTATCACAGACTGATTTGTTTTTAACAAATTTTGAAAACTTCTGGCCGGTATTTATTCAAATATTCTTTTTGGTTCAATTATACATACTTTAGGCCATTTAATATTGTCCCACATATCACTGAGTTTCCATTTCAGCCAAATCTTTATCTTTTTCTGTTCTTAAAAACAGATAATTTCTATTGCTCAGTCTTCAGGTTCACTTACTTTTTTCCTGTAGTCTTCAATCTGTTGTTAAGTTAGGATTTTGCATTTTAGATACTGTAATTTTCAGTTCCAGACTTTCCATTTGATTCTTTTGTATATTTTCCTTTTCACTGCTGAGATTCTCCATCTAGTCATTATGAACTTCTTTTCCTTTGACATCCTTAACTGCTTATTTCAATATCAGGGTAAATTTCTGGGTCTGTTTCTTTTAACCTTGTTTCTTAAATTAGGATCACACTTCTCTGCTTCATCATAGATCTCATGATTTTTCTATTATGCAGGACATTGTGAGTGACACTGTAAGGAGTCTGAAATATGTTGTCTTCTTTAAAGGATACTGAGTTTTGACTTGCAGACAGTTAGCTCCAGTATCTCCCAACACTGTATTAACTCTAGTATCACCATTCAACTCCTATCTACATATTAGGCAATTGTATTAAGCCTTGTGTGTCCTTCCCTTACATGTGCATATCCTAGCCCTTGGCCAAAGACACATCATGAATAATCTCACAAACTTCTGAAAGCCGACTTCTGTACATTTCCCCCTTCGCCAGTACTCTGAAAAGTTTTGTAAATATCACTCCTCAACATTTGCTCTTAGAACGATAAGCATTTTCCAAACATTTGTGAAAATTCCCTAGAGAGGAGATGAGAGATTTAGGTTTGAAGACTGGTTCTGCTACTTTATTGCTATATGATTAGGGACAATTTTCTGAGTGAAAATCGCTTCATCTGAAAAATGAAAATAACACCACCTGTCTCTTAAGAGTTGTGACAATGCTAAAATGTATCAATATGTCTAGGACAGTGCTAGAATTGAATGGTGTTCAGTAAATGGTAGCACTAAAAACAGTATTAGTAGTGGCAACATTAGTATTCATAATATAACGAAATGCCCTTAAACATGGCTCTAACCACCACCTCTAGAAATATAAAATCTAATATTTTATCTTGATGTGGAAATTACATTTGATAACTTTAAAATTCCTGTATCTCAATATAGCTTCTCTTAAAATACAAAAATTATCAATAACTTCTACCATCTAAAAATGCACTCACAGGTAGAAACAGATAAGCTTTAAATTTGGCCGTGCCTATGCTTTAAATTTTAAAATGACTTTGATATTTAGGCTTAGTTCATACTTTCTATTCATCCAGAAAACATCAGATAAAAATATGAGGGGCAAAAAGTGAACACATGAACCTATGATTCACAACGTTTAGTATGCGCAGAAACCAATTAGTGATATTGGTAAAGACAGAAAAAGAACCTCTAAAGACAAATTAATAATACTATGACATGTGTTTAAAAATAATTAGGGTAGATGATTCTTGTTATTCTCTAGCTACAGCCTTCTACAAACATCAAGTCTTTTTCTTAATTTAATGTTGATTTTTAAATCCAAATTTATTACCCTGCAAGCTTAACATCTCTGCTTCCTGGTATCTGAAAAGGAAGTTTGAGCTTTATATTTAAGGTAAGATACAGTTCTTTTCTAGAATTTTCTCCAGGAAATGACAGAACTAATAGCTGAAATAATTGATCTAAATTCTCTTAAACCTCTAATATCTTTCTTATGATGCATGATTTTCTCAATTCCATACTCATAATCTGAAATATCCTTCATGTACCACACTATGCATTACATGTGACACCCTTTGAAATCCCTACTAAATTTTCATGAAGGATACAGAGCCAGACAGCATGAGAAACAGTATGCCTCCATAAATCTTGAATGGAGTCAGGAGTAGGGCAGTGAAACAATGACCTGAAGTGGAATTTTATAAATTACTTCTGTTATGTAAATTGACTTATGTATTATATTAATGCGAAGCCTAAAATTATTACTGGAGTATTGATTTCTAGTCAATACTAGTGACTGAGGAAGACTGACATCTTAAAAAAAATTAGTTTGGCTGAAAATCTCTTGTAACTGAGAGCATTTTCTGTGACATTGATTTTAAGGTGCAATAAATACTGATATAATTTTTCAAGTTTGTACATATATTTTAAAGATAGCACTTGAGGTGTTTCTTCCATGATTATTTCCAGTTTTCAGAGGTTTGCAAGAGGAATATGTTAGTGGATATTTTCTTCATTCTCAGAATTGCCATGACTCTCAATTAACGGAAAGATATTTAAGAGCAGAGAAGATGTGAAACTCATTTTTTAAAAACCTCTTGGTGCCTAACATAGTGTATTATATTTAATAGGTACAGAGTAACTGTTCCCTGAATGTAATTCACACTCAGGCATCCTCCACTGTGAATGGCTTTTGCCTTCGGAAATTAATTCCATAATCCAGAGCTTCGCTCTGCCAGGGGACTGTCCTCTGATTTCCAATAATACACAGTCAGAAGCACATTGTCTCTCTCAGGCCACAAGCATATCATTCAGTGAATTCTGACGGCAGAGTTATAGTTGGTTTTGTCATGGACCGAAAGCAAGTACTAAAGCTAGCACTAGATTAATTACTTGTAGAAAACGATCCTAAAAAGGCATCTCGATTTCTCATGAAGTTCTGTTCATCGCATATACCTTGGTACCTTTGGGTAAACTGCGCCCATTCACCATGGTAATCTAATACTGAAACATAAAGGAGGTACTTTATGAAATCCTGATGGTAATTGAGTACTAAACAAGGCATTTCAGGAGCTAATATATTGCATTTAAAGGATCATATTAAAATAGTTAATACATATTTAAATACATATAGCTGATAGTCCATATGTTTCACAAAATTAAAATAATAATAGGTAAAAAAATCAATGAATCCTTCAAAATATACGTATACAAATAAAGCCATCCATTACTCCGGACTGAAAATAGACCTTGGCTTAACCTTTGCTATTTCTGTGATAAAATAAGTATTTATTAGAGCACTTTTTTTTAGAATCATTTTAATCAGAAAAGAATACCTCGGGCCTCCCTGGTGGCGCAGTGGTTGAGAGTCCGCCTGCCGGTGCAGGCGACACGGGTTCGTGCCCCGGAGCGGCTGGGCCCGTGGGCCATGGCCGCTGAGCCAGCGCGTCCGGAGCCTGTGCTCCGCAACGGGAGGGGCCGCAGCGGTGAGAGGCCTGCGTACCGCAAAAAAAAAAAAAAAAAAAAAGAATACCTCACTAACACCTATCAATCAGATGTCTAACCAGCTGTTTCCCTTAAAATATCTACTACAATTTATGAAAGAAAATTCATTGCTATTTTGAAGAAGCTATATATTTAAACATGTAGAGACATGTTTTTCAATTTTTATTTTCAATAAACATAATTGTTTGAGGTATTTCATAATCATTGAGTTATTTCATCTTTGTCAAAGCAATAATTTGCTACTTAAATTACATTAAAATCTACTTACCTCCCCTACTTCTGCTTACTTATGATCAAGACTAAGTTTAAAACAACTTGAGATCTTTTTATACTTTTAATGATTAATAATTCACAAAGAAGATACCAATTTTACGAATTAACAGCTAACCACAAAAAATACACCTGTCAAATACACAAAATTAGATGTAAATATAAGATCCAAAATTCTGGGTAAACTAATTCCAAGGGGCTATTACACTGGCACTTAGACACGTAGTACACAAAGATGCTGGCTGCTTTATACAGTACAATACAGATATTAATCCTTCAGGGTACCAACTAAGTGTGATAAGTGAATATGTGAGGCAGCCTATTCTTAAAACTTAGGCCCAAAGAGGCATTCCAGAGTTGTTGGAAGAATAAAGATCCAAAAATGTAATATGAGAATTTCAATGTGAGAAAGTTTTACAAAAATAAATAAAATTTAAATAAAGCTGGGTTACATTTCAAAAGGCTCACTGGTACAACCAAGCCATGTATTTTATTCTTTTCTGTCATAGGGAAAGATAGGCCATCCTTTCTGGAAAGAGATAGTCCGGTATAATAATAAGTGCATGAAATTTGAAATCAAATACTGGTAGGTTCTGTGTACTGGTCTACAACTTACTAGCTTTGAAACGTCAGACATCTTAACATCCATGAACTTTAGGCCCTACGTCTGTAAAATAAGGATATCTTATTAATATAGAGATGATATAAGACAAAGCATGAAAATAACCTAGCATAGTGCTTAAAGATAGTTGGAATATAACAGATGGTAATTTTCTTTCCCTTTCTATATGCATGGTCAACTGTTAAATGGTTCATGCAACACTCCTGAGATCATCTCTTAACTCCTGCCAGAACTTAAATACCACCTTCAAAATACACAGCCTACCCGGAAAACATAATAGACTTTGTCTTTATGTGTTTTCATGATTATTGGTTTTGGAGGGATTTTTTGTTTGTTTGTTTTTGCTTTTGTTTCTTGCGGTACGCGGGCCTCTCACTGTTGTGGCCTCTCCCGTTGCGGGGAACAGGCTCCGGACGCGCAGGCTCAGCGGCCATGGCTCATGGGCCCAGCCGCTCCCGCGGCATGTGGGATCTTCCCGGACCGGGGCACGAACCCGTGTCCCCTGGATCGGCAGGCGGACTCTCAACCACTGCGCCACCAGGGAAGCCCTGGAGGGATTTTACTTATGCAATCTCTCCTCAATATTCTCCTGGGGTCATTACTGCAACCATGTTTTTCATGCTAGACTGACCATTCCTGCCCTGAGTACACCATGTAATTCAAATGTAAAAAGGAGCGCAGCAAACTTTTTGAAGAACTCAAATACATCACAAGGATTGAGGATCTGCAAGTCTTCCATCTTCCTCAAATGTGAATTTGATTTAAAAATGAAAACAAAGCACAATCATTAATCATTATTTATTCATGTTTGCAATGTGGAGAAAATCTCTTTGTGCAATTTCTAAAATGAATGGAGTTCTCATAAGCACAGATTTTGGGCCTATTAAGCTAATAAGAAACAATTTGTGTTTTCTAGTAATTGGAATTGCTTTGAGACCACACAATGGCTCTTGTGTTTTTCATTTTAAGCAAATAACTTTCATGCATCATCTTTTTTGTATGCTTTGAAATTAAAGTAAACCCACTCAAACTAAAACTTTACTACACTTGTTTTTCTCGCCCACCAAAATGTCCTTCAAACTCAAATAGACAATAGTGAGAGTACAATGATACGTCTAAGAATAAAAATAAATGATAATAACAACAGCACCTTACATTTAAACAGCAACTTAATAGTATTCAAACCTTTTACCCTATCTGATGCCATTTTGACACTGTCAGTATAAGTAAACGTGAAATATGGAATGAAATTCATATTAAATTAGATGAGCACATGACCTTGGGATAGCTCACTATTGCTTTCAAAACAAAGTCCAAATGTCTTATCCTGGCATGCAAGTCTTCTCACTATTTGATCGCAACTCTCCACATAACCATTGTTCCAGCCTCAGTAGATGATTCATTATACTACAAAGGAACCATGTACTTTCTGGTCTCTGTATCATTACTCATGCATTTCCTCTACTCACAACAAGATTGCCTCCCCCAGTGTAAATCAGTCTGAGTATCATAAACGTCTGCTCCCATGCAAAGCATTCCCTTCCTCCTTTCCCAGTTCATAGAAAGCATCTGTCCAAGTGCCTGCTTCTGACCTTTCATAGTACTTTGTTGTAGCAGGCACCTCTCATGGTAGAACACGTCTCTTTCACCAATGTTGTTGCAGTATCTTTTTAAGTTTTCTCTCTGCTCCCTAATTTGTCCCTTACCCTGCAGTAACCAGAGCAATCTTAAAAAATCCAGATATGATCATGTCACTCCCCTTTTCAAAGCAGCCAATAATCTCAAATCCTTTAACTTTCTTCCTTACCCTCTGTACTTCAGTCACACTTGCTCATCATCACTAAAGAACTCTCCAATGACTCTCCAATGAACATGCCCCAATGACTTTAGATCATTTATATATTAACACTGGACTTCTTATATGAGCCACTGACAGTCATCCCTCAGTATCGCAGGGGATTGGCTGAAGGACCCATGCGGATACCAAAATCCGTGGGATGTTCAATTCCCTTATATAAAATGGTGTAGTATTTGCACATAAACTACGCACATTCTCCCATATACTTTCCTTTTTTTTAATTACAGTTGATTTATAATATTATATTCATTTCAGGTGTACAGCACAGTGATTCAGAACTTTTACAGATTATACACCATTCAAAGTTATTAAAAGATAATGGCTATAATTCCCTGTGCTATACAATATATCCTTGTTACTTATCTATTTTATACATACTAGTTTACATCTGTTAATCCCACACTCCTAATTTGTCCCTTCCCTCTTCCCTCTCCATTTTGATAACCACTAGTTTGTTCTCTGTATCTGTGAGTCTATTTTGTACATACATTCATTTGTGTTATTTTTTAGATTCCACGTATAAGCAATATCATATGATATTTATTTCTCTGTCTGACTTATTTCACTAAGCATAATATTCTCTAGGTCCATCCATGTTGTTACAAGTTGCGATATTCCCTTCTTTTTCATGGTTGAGTAATATTCCACTGTGTGTATATGTGTACATATATGCACACATATATATACATATATATACACACACATATTCATCATATATATATATATATATATATATATACATACATATACATACTCCACATCTTCTTTTTCCATTCATCTGTTGATGGACACTTGGGATGCTTCCACATCTTGGTTATTGTAAATAGTGCTGCTATGAACATTGGAGCACGTGTACCTTTTCAAACTAATGTTTTAATTTTTTCTGGGTATATATCCAGGAGTGAAATTACTGGATCATATGGTAGCTCTATTTTTGTTTTTTGAAGAACCTCCATACTGTTTTCCATAATGGTTGCACCAATTCATATTCACACCAAAAATATACAAGGGCTCCCTTTACTCCACATCCTCACCATGTTTGTTATTTGTAGACTTTTTGATGATAGCCATTGTGACAGGTGTGAGGTGACAGCTCGTTGTTCTGATCTATTTCTCTGATAATCATCAATGTTGAGCATCTTTTCATGATTTAAATTGAACGCAGTCCCTATCAAAACACCCATGACATTTTTCACAGAACTAGAACAAATAATCCAAAAATTCATATGGAACCACAAAAGACCACAAAAAGCCAAAGTAATCTTGAGAAAAAAGAACAAAGCTGGAGGTATCACTCTCCCTGTCATCAGACTATACTACAAAGCTACAGTAATCAAGACAGCATGGTATGCCACAGAGCAACTAAGCGTGTGCGCCACAACTACTGAACCTGTGCTCTAGAGCCCGCGAGCCACAACTACTGAGCCCACACACCACAACTACTGAAGCCTGCGCAGCTAAAGCCCATGCTCCGCAACGAGAAGCCCGCACACCACAATGAAGAGTAGTCCCCGCTCGCCGCAACTAGAGAAAGCCCGTGCACCGCAATGAAGAGTAGCCCCTGCTCTCTGCAACTAGAGAAAGCCTGCGCGCAGCAATGAAGACCCAGTGCAGCTGGCGTGGGTGTGGGGAACAGCATGGTTCTGGTACAAAAACAGACACATAGATCAGTGGAACGGAATAAAGAGCCCATAAATAAACCCACGCACCTATGGTCAATTCATCTATGACAAAGAAGGCAACAATACACAATGGAGAAAAGACAGTCTCTCCAATAAGTGATGCAGGGATAACTGTAAAACGATGAGATTAGAACATTTCCTCATACCACATGCAAAAAAAAATTCAAAATGGATTAAAGACCTAAACGTAAGGACTGGAACAATAAAACTCCTAAAAGTGAACATAGGCAGAACACTCTCTGACATACATTGTAGCAGTATTTTCTGGATCTGTCTAAGACACAAGAAAGAAAAGCAAAAATAAATAAATGGAATCTAATTAAACTTAAAAGCTTTCGCACAGCAAAGGAAACCACAGGGAAAAAAATGAAAAGACAACCCACAGAATGGGAGAAAATATTTGCAAATTACATGATGGATAAGGGATTGATATCTAAAATATATAAACATCTCATACAACTCAATACCAAAAAAACGCAAACAACCCAATCAAAAATGGGCAGAAGACCTGAATAGACATTTTTCCAAAGAAAACATACAGATGGCCACCAGGCACACAAAAAGATGCTCAACTCCCATATACTTTAAATCATCTCTAGATTACATATAATACCTGATACAATATAAATGCCATGTAAATAGTTGTAAATACAATATAAAAGGTATGTAAATAGTTGCCAACAAATTCAAGATTTCTTTTTGAGACTTTCTAGAGTTTTTTGTTTTATAAATATTCTTGATCTGTGGTTGGTTGAATCCGTGAGTGCAGAATGGGTGACTGACTGTATTTTTCTCTCTTATATGCTTCTAATCAAAACTGACACAGGGAACTCCCAGGACAAAGCACATTAACTTCACATTAACTGAACTTTAATGCAACCTGTTTTCAATGAACATCTTTTTCAGTCCGAGCCAAACTCTGAGCCCTGTACTAAATTAAGGGGCAGGGCTCAAATGGAGGGGGTGGGAAACACACAAGAGGAGTTAACAATAAAAAAGTAAGTCTAAATGTACCAGAGTGTTTGGTGGGTTAACCGTGAAGGAATTCAGGAACTCAGAGACAGGTGAATAAGGTAGTAATCCAGTGTTCTGAACTCACAATCAAGGTGAAGACAGGATACCTGGAAGGGACAGTAAATGTGTGGTATAATTACTGCTTCTATCCCTCCCTGCAGTGCTCGAGGAAGCTGTTCCACATAATGGATCCTGTGTTAAAGTAAGTTCAGGCATGGTCTTAGAGTTCTTCTCAACCCAGTGCTCCAGGTGACCATACTTGCAATCAGTTTCTTCACGATGCAACCTATTGACATCCTTGTTCTAATATGTAGGAAACTTATCATCAATTGATGTGGATCAAATAACCAAGTATGAGGAAAAGAGAACTTAACTGCAGGAGGCAAGGACTCACAACTTCCTCCCATTTCCTCTCATTTACTGCAATATTAATACTATTGCCTTTACCGTCTCTACTACCCCCTCTAATCGAAGCCTATACATCTTCCTCTTTATACTGGCTGATTCACTTGTGATTTCTTTTACAGATTCTGTATTATCAGGGCCAGGCTGCCATCCTATCTCACAATCCAGGCAGTGCCCATGGTTATTATCCAAGCCCATCTGCTACCTCATTTGAATGTGGTATTTTCATTCATTTTTTTTTCCACTTTTTTTTTTTTTTTACTTAGAATCTTTAGAATCAGAGTTTGGACACTGGCATAACACGTTGGGCCTGATGCTTTGCCCTAGAGTAAAAGAACAGTCAAATATATCTAAGAATCTCTGGAAATAGCTAGTATATGGGATTTAAAATCATTTCCCATTAAATCAGGACAACATCTTGGTAAAATAAAATATATATATACCTGTGGTACACAGAAGTCTATGCTATATACTTCCTGGGGTTATTCCCAGGATTAGGTTACAGCATGTAGCAAGGGTGAAGGGATTTTCAGATATAATTATGGACCCAAATAAGTTGACTTTACACAAAAAGGAGATAATCCTGAGTGGGCCTGTCTTAACAGTTGGAAGCCCTTTAAAAAAGAATCTAGGCCTTCCCTTGAGATCAGAGATGCTCTCCTGTCAGCCACATAGCACCACACCACTGTGAATTACACAGCTGCAAGGAAGTGAATTGTGACAACAACCATGTGAGCTTGGAAATGAACCCTGAGCCTCACATGAGACCCCAGCCCTGGCCAACACCTTAACTGTAAACCCTGAGCACAAATCTAGCTAAGTTGAGGCCAGAGTCCTGATCTACAAAAACTGTGAAATCATAAACGGTTGTTTAAGCAATAAAGTTTGTGGGAATTTGTAAAGCTGAGCATGACATTCCTCAAGGAAAATGTGCAGTGTTCTTTTCCCAAACTTATATATGCATATGTGTGTGTGGATCAATAACCATATAGATCGATATTTCCATGTGTTAACCACTGGAACCTATGAATATGACCATGACCTTATTTGGGATAAGGACCTTTATAGGTATAATTTAATTATGTTATAATTAAATTAAGGATCTTGAGATTAGATCATCCTAGATTTAGGATAAACGCTAAATTCAATGACTCTTATCTTTATAAGAGACAGGAGATGGAGATTTGAGAGCCAGAGGGACACAGAGAGGGGAAAGACATGGGGAGATGGAGGCACAGATTGGAACAATGCACCCACAAAAGACAAGGAACACCTGGGACAACCAGAACTCAACGAGGCAGGAAAAGATCCTCCCCTAGAGCCTCCACAGGGTGTGTGGCACTGCTGACACCTTGATTTTGGACTTCTGACCTCCATAACTGTGAAAGAATACACTTCTGTCACTTGAAGCCACCAAGTTTCTGGTAACTTGTTATAGCAGCCCCAGAAAACTAATGGCTACGTATGTAGCAAGGGGAGGGCGTGGTCTGGAAAGAAAAATTGGATGCAGATTCTACTCCCCAGGAATTTATAATCTAGTATGAAATCTATGATAGACATTCAAATAAAGAAAAATATACAGTGACATATGCCAGAAGAGAGGTAGAGAAAAAACGGTTCCGAAAACAAAAAAAAAAAAAAAAAGGGAAGATCTATTTCTGGCTGGGGCAATTGGGTAAGGTTTCCTAGGGAAAAAAAAATTGCTAATGGTGGTAATGACCTGGGCATGAAGATATGAGACGAGAACACTGCAGACAGAAGAGCAATAAGCAGCTGTGAGATCTTGCCTTTTCAGTTAGAACAGCTTACCGCCCGACGTCCATTGTACATTACTTGCATCCAGCATGTCCACAGTAAAAGTTTCAACATTTAATACGTTCTTATTTAAGAGTTCCAATGTTCTATGTAAATTCAAATGAGTAGATATTGTGTGTTCAGTTCCAGACCATCACCATAATGTAAATATCACAATAAAGTGAGTCACATGATATATTTTTTGGTTTCCCAGTGCATATATAAAACTTATGTTTACACTATAATGTGGTCTATTAAGTCTGCAACAGCATTATGTCTAAAAAATAATCCACTTACATACCTTAATTGAAAAATAGTGCTGTAACACAACACTGTAAATCAACCATAGTTCAATAAAAAGAAAAGAAAAATAGCGCTATTGGAAAAATGGTGCCAATACATTTGCTGGATGCAGGGCTGCCACAAACCTTCAATTTGTAAAACAAACAAACAAAAAAACAATATCTGCAAAGCACAATAAAGCGAAGTGCAATAAAACGAGGTATGCCTGTATTCAGTTTAACTATATGATTTCATACAAATCTCAGAAAGCAAATTCTTCTCCTCTTTCAAGTATTAGGCACTAGCGAGCACCATTAGGGAAAATGGTACAAAAAGGGAAACTTGAAGTCATATAGCAATGATAACATAGTAAAGAAGAGGAATGTACGTGTCTTACATTGCTCACATTTAGGTAATGATACCGGTCCAATGTTTACTGACCTTTGTACAATCGATGTAGGTTTTTACCTAATTCAAAATTTTGCATTCAAAACATTGCCATGACACTTCATTTGACAAGTTAGACTCAAGAAGCAATTCGAGTATTCATTTGTATTATCACAGCCATCCCCCATTTAAAATTAGTAAACTAATCTTCCCGTGAAGACTGAATTCTAAAAATTATTACCACTGTGGTAACCAATAGGAAAGAGAAAGCATATTGTTTGGAGCTTTGTAAAACACACAGGTGTCAGAACTAAAATAGAACTAGTCAGGAAAAGATCTAACATAATTATTGGTTGCATCAGTGTATAAAAATCCATTTTATGATTGTATACTACATGAAGGTGAAACTTTGATTAGACCAGAAAATTTACATGTGTTAAAGCAGTAATCTGCTCAATTGGTAAAGAAAAACATGAAATGTACATAACAAGTATCTCTCTCCCCCCCCACACACACACACACAGAGTTCTGTCTTTGTTATCTCACAGAAGAAGAGTGAAGAGGAAATGAGATAATGTACAAGTGCTTTGGTAAACTCACAATTACATCTAATGATGATAAAGATGAGTCCCATAAGGAAATCCATTAAAAACTCAACAATGTTGACACATTTCCACCCTGAAGATTTTCCTGGAACGGGTCCTGGAACGGGAAATAAGTAGCAAATCTAACACATTCAAATCTCACATCAAATGTTTTCCTCCTTTAATGTTAACTGAAGTCCTAATAATCTATGGTAACGTAGCTCTAGTTAGGAAATTGGGGAAGGCAATGAAAATAGCCAAGAGCCAAGGTCATAATCCAGATAAAACTGAGCATTTTCATTCCCACTTTAAAGCCTTTTCAGCATGGTGAAACTCACATTGGACTCCAAAACTCCCTTAAGAGCAATATACATCTTTATAGATGGTTTCATGAGGGTACAAAGAAAGTAATTAGCAGTGATCACAAAGCCAAACTTCCTGAATTTTGTTTCACCCATCCCTTCATAAGTTCTAAATGCCATACTCAACCAAGACTACTCTTCTTTCTCTGCCTTCACACCTCGCTCTTTTACTTGGGTAGTTATCACTTCACCATCTTGCTTCCTGGATCTTTTATTTCTCTCAACCTCTGTCCATGTACATTTTATTGGGAACACTCTCATTCTCTAAGATTTTTCAATTTTGCATCTCAAAAAATTATGCTGCTCAGCACAACAAGGGATAATTCAGAACCACAAAGTTTCTTCCTCCTTAAAAGTAGAGTAAGAGTGTAACAGGTTTCTACTGTAATATATATATTTTCACTGACACATACAGACTTCTTGGGAAGTCGATTTATCTGTGTCAACTTGAACTTCCTAAAATCCAACTGATGACATAGAGGTCAGCAAAACAAGGCCTTGCAGCTGCAGATCACAAAGTTCACACACCGAAGGAGACACATTCCCCCTTTCCACCATCCCCACACACACAGGAGGAGACACCTGATTCTTCTCCAGAGGCTACGTTTCACGATTTAAACAAAGTTAACAAGCTGAGGAATGTATGTATATACGTACAAAACAATTTTTATGTATGTTATTATATATTAATGTATAATGTTTTATATCTTACATGTGATAAACTTATTATAAGTAAAATGGGATAGATATTGAACAAGGAATGACAACTAGATCAGAAAGGAAAAAAATATTCTGAAATAGCCTCAGGTCTACTTATAAACTGAATATATCATAATGGTAGCATGTCAAATCTACCATTATGAATTTTAATTCAATTACTCTGGAACATTTTTGGAATAAAATGAAACTCATTTGTTTATTCATATAAAATAAATGTATTTCAGAGACTTACAATATTAAATTATTGGAAGAATGTTTCCAGAAATTCCACATATATAAATGTGGAATGGAGGGCAGTGAACCAAAAAAAAATTGTTTTTGAGCAAATAAAACATAAAAACAAGTCAATATTATGAAAGGTATTGTCAACAATAGTACAAATGCAGGTTGTCAACCTGGAGAAAATGCTACTTAGTTAACATAGTACTGATCCATCTCAACATTAAAAAAAAGCTTCCATAATCCAATAGAAAGACAATCCAAATGGCAAAAGAAATGGAATGGATGTGCTAGGTATCTCCTGTTTGCCCTCCCTGTTCTTTCTATGGCTCTGTATGTGGGGATGTTGACCCCTATGAATTACATCAATTGGCTCCATTGCCCCTTAGCTCCTGGTGGGGTTTGGCCAATGGGAGGTACTGTAAGGAGGTGAGGGAAGGGGAAGAATCAGGGAGGGTTCTTTTCCCCCCAGTTTTGTTCCTGCCAGGTCATTATGGGTTGGCTGTGTCTCTCCATCAAAGAACATAGCTCCTGTCAGGCACTCCTCCCCTTTGGTAGGCCACACTTGCCCGTCAGGCCTAGTGGTGTTAAGAGCTCCCTGCTGTTGCTCCCTCTGGGGTACTGCATTAGCCCTTGTTTTCTTAAAACAGAGGTCATCCAAGTGTGCTTCAGAGACCCCCTGGGGCCCTGCACCACTTTCAGAGATTGTATGAGGTCAAATTTATCATCATTCAACATGATGATAAGATGTTATTTACCTTTTCCGCAACAGATGGAATGCACAAGTAAACATACAGCTATATTCTATTAAACCAGACGTTAAAGAGATTTGTAAAACCGTGAAACAGTGCAACTCTTCTCACTAAATATGTTTTGGAAAATATAGTTCTTGTCCATAAATTACGTTTATATATTAACTTATAATAGGCTTATTAATATTTTTAAATGGAATTGATATTATTAAAATACTTAATTTTGAAGTTTAATACATTAAGCACAGATAGATAACACACATAAATAAAAAGTACATTGAGGTCCTTACAATTTTTGAGAGTATAAGGTGGTATGGAGTCCAAAAATTTTGATAATCACTGTACTCCCCCTTATAAGTGGTCCCTTTTATTTAACCCTCCTAAATTTGCCTCAGTTGAGTATGTCATATGTTACTGGCCAGAACCTTGAGTGATAACAGTGGAAATAGATAGAAGAGCTATAAATTGCCAGCAAACCTCACTAAGAGTTAAAGGAAAAAAATAATACAATGAAGAAAGATCATTTTGCACCTGACACATTTTTCTGGAAAGATCTGGAACATCCAATTTTTTCTGAAAGTATAAGGAAGCAAGCATTTATTTTCTTGGAGTGTAAAGTAGTACAAATTTTTGGAGGGTAATTTTTCAGTATCTCTTAAAAATGGAAATGTGAATGTTTTATGACCCAACATTTCAAACTCTAGGAATCTATCCTTCAGAAACAAAATTGTGAGTCCTTAAAAATATCATTACAATGATTTTCACTACAACAGCGTTTGCAAGAGCAAAAAGGGAAGTAAAAATATAAAGACGAGACCTGAATACTCATCAGAAGAAAATTAGATAAAATATCGTATAGCCACACAATTAAATGCCATGCACGTGTTTAAAACATAAACACAATTTATATCTATATGTACTTAGCCTAGAGCTATCACTGTAATATATTAAGAGGAAAAGATAAGTTACAAAATCTATAGCACACACCATTTTCTTGTGCATGTGTATACATATGCATACACATTATTCTGGGTAAGAATGAGAATATCTGGAATGAATTATTTAACAGATGAGATGGGAGGAGTGGAGGTAGAAACTTTCACAAAAAGCAATTTTTTAAAAATAAAATATAAGAACTGGGGGGGGAAAGGTAGTCTGAGGTTACTCAACGTGAACAAATAGCCCAGCCAAACTCAGTCTGAAGATATTATACTATTGATATTCATTGATATTCATAATAATGATAGCTCCATAAAATAATTTTATGCTCAGCTTTATCTTTGCACAGACTTATAGTATTCTCTCCTACAGCAAACGCAAACACACACATTTTATTATGATCGTAAAATAAGCAAACTTTGCTGTAGCTTTTGCACTCTTCCAGAACACTTTGTTCCTAGTGCCCTTCTGCCCTTCTGGTACTTAACTCCCTCTCAGCCTAGCAGTGATCAGTTTTGATATCACATATTTTGAAATTCATTCACACCAATGTATAAACTCTCCCAGCTTTTGCTCTGTTAACCTTGTCTTCGATGCATAACAACTCACATAATAAAACAAATAAACAGGGCTTCAGTGGTGGCGCAGTGGTTGAGAGTCCGCCTGCCAATGCAGGGAACACGGGTTCGTGCCCCGGTCCGGGAAGATCCCACATGCCGCGGAGCGGCTGGGCCCGTGAGCCATGGCTGCTGAGCCTGTGCGTCCGGAGCCTGTGCTCCGCAACGGGAGAGGCCACAACAGTGAGAGGCCCGCATACCGAAAAAACAAACAAATAACCAACACCACCATGACTTAGTAGAGAGTATTCAGGACATGGACTGAAGTCAGGTCTACATCACTTATGATGTGGAACTTATTAGGCAAGTTATAATGTCACTGGGTTCTAGTTTCTCATCTGTAAAATAGAAATCCTACGTTGCTCCTAACATTATTTTGAGTTTCAAATCAGGTTAGGGACATAAATGTACCTAACATTTTCAACATGTTAGTTGAATTTGAATAAAAAGTTTTCTTTTTTTCCATTGTAAAAGCTGTCAAGTAATGAAGAGATAATGGGGTGTCTGGGATATTTTCTTTCTCCTAAAATCTGTCCATAATTATAAAGGGTCCTTTAGTCATTTATGTGTCCCTGGTCCACTGCAAGCTGAATACTAACACTGTAAGACAAATGACAGGAATTGCAGTGTCAAATTTCTATTCAAGTCCCCCCAGGCAGGGAGGGCCGGGGAAGAGAGAGTGTCTGAGCCAAAACAAGAAGGAGAGGATATTTCATTCCACAATTATTGAACAACTTCCTGGACACATAGGAATGAACAAAACAGATCTGTCCTCTTTGGGGCTGACATTCCAGTGTGAGAGAAAATAATAATAAACAGAAAAATTTTTAAATACAATTTCTTGTAAAAATAGGTGTCAGGAAGACAGCAGCAGCTGGGGAAGGTAACTGTGATGACCAGGGCCAAGGAGAGCATCCCCAGCAGAGCAAAGAGTAAGTGCAAAGGGTCTGAGGTCTGTCTGAGAAACAGCAGGTAACAGGAGCTAAGGGGAGAGTGGCAGGACTGCACTTCAGAGAGACAGAGGAGGCCAGAATACGAAAGGAATTATAGGGCCTTATTTGCAGGTTGGCTTTTACTCAGATCTATCTTAACTTTTAACAAGATCCCATTGGCTGTAGCGTTGAAGAGACATTATGGGGTTTCCAAACTCAGAATACATATTGAAGGCAGAGCCGGCAGAATTTCCAGGATGGGAAGTGAGACAGACTGGCGTCAAGTCCATGTACAATGGGAAAATGACAAAGATGGAAAAGATCTGGGAGAAGCGTAGGACTGGATGACGGCTGTAGTGGTATCTTGGACATGTTAAAAGCAAGGCATCGCTTAGATTTCCAAGTGGAGATATTGTGTGTGCTGTTGGATGCTGAGTCTGGATATCAAAAGTCACCAGAATATAAATTGTATAAGAAACCATGGTAAAGTGTGAGATTACTGAGAAAGAGTGTAAATACACAGAAAAGGAAGGAGGATGGTTCACTGAATATGTTCTAGTATTTAGAAACTGGAGGAGGAAAGACAGCAAGAGAGAATGAGATGACACAGCATGGAAGTTGAATGGCAAACAAGGCAATTGTGGGGCCTCAAAGTATAGAGAAGGCATTTTCAGAATGAAGGTGTAGCCAACTGTGTCTACTGCTGCTGAAAAAATGAGTCACGTGAGGAGAGGCTGTTGTGAAAGATGAAGGCGGTTGGTGACCTTGATAGGTGCTGTTTCAGTGGAGTGGTTAAGAACACGTGGGGTCATGGGTGGTAAGACAGGAGCTTTGATTAGCAAGGCAAGTAGAGAAATAAGGGGAGTACAACACATCTAGTGAGAAAGATGTGAGTTCTAAGAGAGGGCTTAGGCTTTTAAAAATTTTTGTTAAGATGGAAGCTAGCATAGCAAGCTATTTTGTTCACGGGAATGATCTAGTAAAGAGGGAGAAATTGAGTATACGTTGGGAGAAATGCATATTTCTCTTGAGTATGCCGTAAGAGATGCAGAGCTGCGGTCCAAGCAGAGACATTTCAGTAGGGACAATTAATCTGGTACAACAGTTTCAAAGAATAGAATACATGGGTACAGACGTTAGGTCTCTAGCCTTGGTAATGGGGAAAAATGAGAGCTAACTCTCATCTGACTGCTTCTAGTTTCTCAGTAAAGTAAAATGCGAGGCTTGCAGTTCAAAGTTAGACGTGGGGAACGGTATGGGAGGTTTGATAAGACAGGAAAAGTTTGAAGCGGTCTTCTTGAAGAGTGTGGAAATGAAAATACTGGGAAATGTAACAAGACTGCCCGGCAGCACTGAGTGTCCAGTCATGGGTTTTCCTGCAGCAACAGGGAGCTTGCTCAGGGGCAGGGGCAGAGTCTACGGGAGACTGGCAAGGAGGACAGGAGAGGGGTGCCAGGGAGCCGTGAGAGCACGCAAGGGAGTGATTTTAAAAGTGGAGCATGGGATGTAAACCAGTAAGAAGGAAAATAATGGCGTGAGGCTGAGAATATGAGCAGTCAAAATGTGGTACAATCGATTCCTAACAGGTCATGATGGGGTAAAAGAATTGGCGTTGGAGGTACTCCAAGTGAGCTCACTACACAGGTCACATTGTTCAGAAAGTGGTGCCCCCCGATAGAGATTTGGACTGTGAAGCTCTTATTGTTAATGACAAGGTCTGGAGTGTGTCTAGTGATGGGCAACTGGAGTGGGATGGAAGAAAACACCACTGGATAAGACCCTCGATAAGAGGGACTAAGGATGCTGACAAGAGAAGTGGTGGACAACCCCCCCCACCCCAGAAATTAGAATGTTGAAATCGACAGCATGGAAGCAAGTGACACATAGAAAGCAAAACTCAACTACCCATTTCAGAAGGCTGTGGAAAAGTCTGTATCAGCAGCTGAATGCCAGCTTTCAGCTGGACCCTGAACATGCAGGAAATATTCAAAGAGGTTGATGATACTGAGGGATTTGCTGAGGACTGTGTGTTCCGGAGAGCACAAAAGAGCATTCTGGAAGGTCAGTCAAGGATGAGCAATGGGGTCAGATTAGAACGCTATGCGAAGATAAGTGTCTGGGCAATTTGGGCATCATCTGTTGGTGAGTGAAGTAAACAGGGATTAGGGGAATGATGGGATTAGTCCAGAAGGTCTCTTACAGGAAGTCATTTCTAAGCCATCAAAGAAAAGATAAATTATGTCTGCTGTACACTCTTAAGGAAGGTTAAGAAACACGTTCTGAGTCCATCCAAAATGGTTACACATAGAGATATACTTCTATGAGAGGCAGTGCGGCATGGGAAAAAGCTGCATACAGATTCAACTCTGACACTTAATAGCTGGACAAGAGACAGTGAAGAAGAGATCTAAACACTCCGTGCCTCAGTTTCCTCATCTGTAAAATGGGGAGAGTGACATTACCTATCTCACAGGTCTGTTATAAGGATTAAATAAGTATGGATGATCTTTGCCACAGTACCTCGTAGTAAGAGAACAAAATGCTAATGTTGTTATGATTAAAGATATGGCTTCACTTTTATGGAAAATGCCTGTACAGGCTAGTTTTTATCTCCCAAATTCTGCACAAATGAGGTGCTCTCCCTCATGTGTGTGCATTAAATTACCCAAAACAGGTCCAACTCCCAAAACAAGCCATGTTTATCCCTCTGAACACTTTCACTTTTTTCTCTTTACTTTTCATTTGTGGATCATTTAATTGCACCAAAGGGAATTTCCTTTCAACTCCTATTAGTATCTAAATGTTTGCTTTTTCAGTCCAGTAACTTTCCTGAAAGCAGATGTTGGTATTATAGTAGAAGTGATAGGCTGCTCTTAGTTTATCAGGGACTTTCACCAGTTTGGGCTGAAAAGTTACTCATGAGTTGAGAGTGGAAAAGATTCTGATGCCCTCCATTACGATTCACATATACTTTGCCCAGAAAACTAACTGTTTGAAAGGGTTAGTGCACTAAAGGGTCCGAGAGTACTAAAACCTAGTACTCAGAAAGCTCAGGAGACAAAGTGTAGCATGACAGTTTGAAAAGTGAATTTTGGTCCATAAAAAATAGTTTCTTTAACCTTTAATGGCTCTAGTCAAATAAGTTTTCCAAGAGTAGAGGGATTTTAAGTCTTTAGAATTTACCCTAAAGCATTTAATATGGTGTTTTATTAACAGTTTCTGAATCATTTCCTCATTTATGTAACAGACTTAAGATATTCGGTTCTATGTGTTTTCTCCACAATTATCCAACATTTATAACCCTGAGAGATAGTAGATCCATGCCCCTGAACCCCAGACCCTATTCCAGTAGTGTCCCAACAGGTGACAATTATGTAAGAGTCCATAAAATAGAAATTTGGTATTATAGAAGACAATGGAAGCCATTAGATGGGGAAAACACAGCCATTCCCAGATTTTAGTGCATGTTTTAAATCATTTCCATGGAAACCAACACTTGGCACAAGGGCCTCTGTTATGAAAAACAGTTAGAAGGCAGCTTCTACCAAGCCAGATGGTTAATTTTTAACAGGGGAATATAACAAGGAGGAACTGGGTTATATAACCCCTAAAAACCCTGGATAATGGATTCAAGTGGACTAAATCACTGGGCTTTCTTCCAACTCTCTGTCAATGCTATTATCTGTGGCAACAATATTATCAACCATAGGAAGAAGCACTACTAACTGCAAGGTACCTAAAAAGGTAAATACCATGGCTGAAGAAATACAAGTAAATATTTCTAGACTGATCAGGAAAGTTAGGGTCAAGAACCCTGAGGTTCTCTAAAAACACTTGTATGAGAGGAAACAGCAAGGCAGAGGGGGGAACGTGTGTTGGTTTAAGTTCCCAGAGCTGTTAGAACAAAACTAATTATCCAGATTAACTGCCAGCACACCTTCAAGCCAGCACTGTGTAACATCACTGTGCATTGCATAGAATCTGCGCATTCTCTGATTTTAGGGCTAAAAGCGACCCTAGAGAGTCAGTCAGTTACCAAAGTCACACAGCAACTTGTCGACACAGCTGGGATATGAGCCCTGGGACTACGACTTAAGATAATCAGTCCAATGAGATTTATCTGGATACACTGCTCCCTTGAGGAAGTGCTGGACCCCAGCCTTAAGGAAATACTTGGAACGACTATTTCCCAGGGTCGTTTGCCAACATCTTATGGGACTTCCTACTCTTACCATACCTGTAGCCACATATCTGTTCCCAGAATTTAAACCGAGATGGGACATTATCTTACCTTTCCCTGGAGGCTTACTTTAGTTATATGGCTTATATGAGAAAATAAACCTCCAATGCTCACACACGCCATGGTGTATTGCTATATGTAAGCAAGATATCAATATCCTGAGGTTTAATTCTTGAAACTACAACTTTAAACTTGTTGTGACCTTGAGAAAAATCCGTTTCTTCATACCTCAATTCTTCTAGGTATAAAACGGGTTTAATGCTGACTGCCTCAAAAGGGCATTACGAATCTAATTAATCCCTTAATTATGAAAAAGCATATTATAACAAAACCAATTTCATAAGAAGGAACACATTGCCTGTACAGCTTCATTAACTGGTGTATGATTTTTTCCTTTTCTCTTTCTTTCCTTATTCATAATTTATTGATTTTATAAAACTAGTATAGTGGTAAAAACATTTTAGTAAAAAGCTAAAAGGAAAGAATGATGTTTAGTATATAAATGAAATATGCTTGTTGGACAGTAAAAACACATTTCTCTGCAAATTGCATATCATGTAAAAACATTTTTAGAAATATGCAAAATGCGAGCACGCTAACATTTGTGACTCAAATTTGTTTACTCCTACTAGCTTTTGAAGACTAGATATTTTTCTTCTCACTGCTGATAGAGTTATCTGTAAATGTCATAAACAGTCTCATTATCTTACTTTGAATGACTAATCCATAATATAAAAGATAAGACCCACTTTGCATTAGTTTGGCTATTAGAGAAGATATTTAAATTGATAATGACTTTCCGTGAATCTTAATTGTAAGAAAGTACTTTGAATCACTCCCTATACTCATTCAAAATGCCAACAAGACAACTTTATCCTTGTGACTGTCTACAAAGTACAACAGAACTGGCCCAAATACCACTGCTTGTTCATTACTAGTGCTCTCAGTGGGCTCTCCTGGAACATTCCAGCATGGCAGGCATTGTTCTGTGCCTCCAGCCATAATTTAATGGAGAAATCTGTCATGATAGACTCTACTTGGGAAAAAACATCAATGCAGCATCCAAAGGTGGCTCCTAACGCCTGTAAAAACACGTTTTGTAAGCCAGATGCCTTGTCTTCACTCTATGGGCTCATTAAGACCTAAAGGGCCATATTTGGTCTCAGAATCCACACACTCTCAAAGTTGGCCACAAAGAGAGCTGCATTAGTCATTCCGTAAAGAGACCGACCGTAGTTTAAATGAAGGAAAGAAATGACTATCAAAGGTATCAACCCCCCTTTCCTTGGTCTTCGTGTCCTCTTGGGCTATGTTTAAAGATACCGACAGGATGTCAGATGACAGGTTTCCGAGTGTGATCCTAGTGGCCAGCTGCAAAGACGGGCACAACCTTAAAGGGAAGCCTCCAGAGCTGGTTCAAAATGACCCACGTCTAGTCTCACAGAGCATCCCTATCGCTCCCTCAATTACGCACGGGAGAGTCTTCACTCCTGCCTTGCCCTTCCTGAGTCACCAGCAATGCCAACACAATATTACTACTCGTTTCTGCACAGGAATTCCTAGGGTGGCGGGGGCACCTCTCCTCAAGCATACATGCTCCCTACCTCCAAATAGGGCACCCCTCTCTCAGACCCCATTCCTGTCATTCATCATGGGCTCTGACTGTTCCTTCTGGAGCCCTATCAGTTGGAATTCCCTGCCTGGATCAATCAGGGGCTAGACGTTTTCATCTCTGTTCATCAGTGTATTAAAGCAGCAACCTTGACAGCAGCCATCCCTACCCTGAGCACACGTTTGGAACTTCCAACACAGCGTTCCCTAAATATGATATTTACTCAACTGCAATCCCACGTTCCAGCCTAGAGCCTTATCTAGAGCCTGGGCTTGAGGTAGAGGTGCTCCCCTCTCTGACTCTGAAATAATACTGCTGCCAGCAGTTGGGAGTCCAGTGATTCTGCTGAGAGGTAATGGTTCTGTGGATAAGGGCAGTAACAGTGGAGATGGTGAGAAGGGGTATAATTTTGGATATATGTGAAGGTAGAGCCAGCAAGATATACTAATGCAACAGTCCCCACCCTTTTTGGCACCAGAGACCAGTTTCGGGGAAGACAATTTTTCCACAGATGGGGTGGGTGGGGTGGGGATGGTTCAGGCGATAACGCGAGCGATGGGGAGCAATGGGGAGCGGCAGATGAAGCTTCGCTCACTTGCCCGCCGCTCACCTCCTGCTGTGAGGCCCGCTTCCTAACAGGCCGCGGAGCAATACTGCTCCACAGCTGAGGGGTTGGGGACCCCTGTTAATGAATGGGATGTGGGGCATGACACAAAGAGAGGAGTCAAGGATGGCTTCCACTGAGCTACTGGAAGAATGGACTTGCCATCTGTTGAAATATAAAGGACAATGGGAGTAGCACTGCAGGGGTGCAAACCAAGATTTTAGCCCTGATAAATGTTCAATTCAAGCTCAAGGTGGTAGAAGAGGAAGGTATGAGTACAGAGAAAAAGGTATGAAACAGTCATATAGAAGTAGGGGAGAGTGAATTGTCCAGGGAAGTACAGTATGATTGCTTTCTTGAATAAGAGAGAAAGGTGTGAATTTAGAGCTAACCAGCCAGAGTAGGCTATAACCTGGGGTATACTTATGGGGGCATGTGTGTGGGACAACAGCCTCGCTTATGTGCATTCCAGAAAAGCAGGTAATTGAAAAAACAGACCATGGAAGCGGTCACCCATAAAAGGTTTATAAACAGTGTGTGATAACATGGAAACTGTGAACACTCTAATGTTGAGTGGAAGAGGACACAACATCAAACAAGCTATAGGAACATAAATATGGCAAGAAAATAGAAAAATGAAAGTTTGGAAGGAAATATGCCCAAATGTGATCAGTGACTATTTTGAGGGGTGGGATTATATTTCATTTTCCTTACACTTTGCTATACCGAGCTCTTTTCCTTGTATAATGAAAAAAATGACCAAAGTATATTTTAAGGAAAACAAATCAAAACACTCTCAAAGAATGCTATACCGACTTGAAGACGTTAAAGTAGTGCCTACACAGCAAGCATTTTAGTGTTAACTCGCAGGTCAATGTTTATCAAAGATAGTCCTTGACTTGTATCTGAAATATGCTGGCTACTTTTTATTTCAAAAAATTTTTTATTGAATGAAGGCTTCTTTAAACTCTATAGTGCTTTACAATTTTCAAAAGTTTCATACACGGGATTTCATATAATTTCATAATAACCCCATTTTCCCCCTACCCCTATATTGCCCCTGCCCCCTTCCTTCTCCCCACTGGTAACCAGTAGCTTGTTGTCTGTATCTGTGAGTCTGCTTCTTTTTTGTTTTATTCACTAGTTTAGTTTTTAGATTCCACATATAAGTGGTATCATATGATAGTTGTCTTTCTCTGTCTGGCTTACTTCAACTTAATATGATCATCTCTAGGTCCAACCACGTTGCTGCAAATGGCACTATTTCATGCTTTTTTATGGCCGGGTAGTATTCCATTGTGTATATATAGCACATCTTTTTTTAACCATTCATCTGTTGGACACTTAGGTTGTTTACATGCCTTGGCTATTGTAAATAATGTTGCTATGAACATTGGGGTGCATGTATCTTCAAATTAGTGTTTGGTTGGTTTTTTTTCGGGTATATATCCAGGAGTGGAATTGTTGGGTCATACAGTAGTTATATTTTTTAGTTTTTTGAGAAACCTCCATACTGTTTTCCACAGTGGCTACACCAATTTACATTCCCACCAACAGTGTACGAGGGTTCCCTTTTCTCCACATTCTCACCAACTTTGTTATTTGTGGACTTGTTGATAATAGCCATTCTGACAGGGGTGAGGTGCTATCGCACTGTGGTTTTGATTTGCATTTCCCTTCTGATTAGCAGTGTTGAGCATCTTTTCATGCGCCTGTTGGCCATCTGCATTTTCTCTTTGAAAAAGCGTTTATTCATTTCTTCTGCCCATTTTTTTTCATTTGGTTTTTTTTTTGCGGTACGCGGGCCTCTCACTGTTGTGCCCTTTCCCGTTGCGGAGCACAGGCTCCGGACGCGCAGGCTCAGTGGCCATGGCTCACGGGCCCAGCCACTCCGCGGCATGTGGGATCTTCCCAGACCGGGGAACGAACCCATGTCCCCTGCATCAGCAGGCGGACTCTCAACAAGTACGCCACCAGGGAAGCCCGGGTCTTTTTTTTTTTTGATGTTGAGTTGTATGAGCTGTTTATATATGTTGAAACACTTGTTCCTGAAATACCTTGGGTACTTTTTATTTTTTTTTTTAATTTTTATTTATTTATTTTTTGCGGTACGCGGGCCTCTCACTGTTGTGGCCTCTCCCGCTGCGGAGCACAGGTTCCGGACGCGCAGGCTCAGCGGCCATGGCTCACGGGCCCAGCCGCTCTGCGGCACGTGGGATCCTCCCAGACCAGGGCACGAACCCATGTCCCCCGCATCGGCAGGCGGACTCCCAACCACTGCACCATCAGGGAAGCCCTGGGTACTTTTTAAATTGCAGATTTCTGGGCTTCAACCCAGAACTACTGAATCAGAATCTCTGGATGCGAAGCTCAGGAATCTGTATTTGAAATCAATGTTCAATGAGGGATCCTTTGTCCTTTCCAAGGCTAATCCTGTGCTCTGAATCTTTTCCCCCTTCTCAGGAACTTGCCACTGTTAACTATTCCTTCTCTCCCCTCAATCATAAATTTCTTTCTCTCAACTAGATTCTTCCCATGAGGACTTTAAAAAGTCTTTGCTCATATCCATGTCCCCCTCCAGCTATAGACTAATCTCATTCCTTACTTGCAGTAATCATCTGAACCCACTGTCTCCATTCCTCACCTGTTATTCCCAAATTAACTTACAACAATTTGGTTTCTTCCCTGTTATTCTACTGAAAACTGAACGCCATTCATGTTGCCTAAGCCAGTGGACCCTTTGCATGCCCATCTTGCTTGACTTCTTGGCAATATTTGACACTATTGAGTACTCTCTTTAAAACACTCTCTCACCTGGTTTTGGAGGATACCATAAGCCCTTGGGTTTTGTCTTACCTCTCTGACACTGTTCCTCTGGCTATTTTGTAGGTCTACTCCCTCCTATTCAGCCATCCAATGTTGGTATGTCTTAAGACTTGATATTCTTCTCACCCTGGATGTAGGTGACCTCCTGTATGCAGATGACTCTTGAATTTCTACCTCCAGGTACGATCTGAACTGTCAATGTACTAGTGTACATGCGTGATTTGCTTCCAAATGATCCGAGATAGGGACATAGTGCATCTAGATGAAGGGTATAAAAGTGAAACTGGATTGACCATGAACCGATCACTGTCAAAAATGCAGCACGCACACATGGGGTTTGATTACACTGTTCTTCCTACTTTTAAAGATTTTTGGACATTTTCATAACATAATACCTTTAGCTCAATAATGCTTTTCTCAGCTCAACACCCCTAAATCCAACTGCTTAATTCGCATCTCCTCTTAGATAATAATAGTAAATAAAAATAACTAACATTTATTGAGTTCTTAACAAGCGCCATATCTCTTCCAAGCATTTTGTATGTATTCCTCACAAGAACTATAGAAGGCGGTTACTAATACTATTCACATTTTACAGACGAGGAAAGTGAGGCACAACAGTGCTAAGTCATCGCCCCTGGGCCCCACAAGGGGCTGTGCCAGGATTCAAAGGCACACAGTGGGCGGCAGAGCGCCACGCGAGCATCTCAAAGGCACTTTAAAACCAACAGGTCAAAAACCAAACATGGTCTCCCCTCCCCACCTCCTGCCCTCTTCCAGTGCCCCATCTCTGTGAATGTTGCCTTCTCCAATACCGTTGTGAAGGCCAGATAGGTAGCTGTCGACTTGGATGTTTTCACTCTGCCTCAATAACTAATCTAACATCAAAGCCTTTAGATTTCACCTGCTAAGTAGCTACAGAACCTGTCAAGTTGTATGTCTGCCGACTTCCTACCTATCTTCTGCCACCTTCCACCACCACAATTCTAGACCAAACTACGATGACCTCCTTTCTCTACTACTGTGGGTTGTCTTTTCAAAAGGAAGTCCGATCACATGACCCCCTGCTTCAAACACTGCAGGGCTTCAAAATGAGGCTATCATTTAGACTAAACTTCTTCATATGGCCTTCAGTGAACTGTCTGACCTGACCCCTGCCTACACGTCTACCTCCATCTTTCGTCCTCACCCAGTAATAGATATACAGTGGTCTCCTGACCAAGCTCTTTGTCAATGCTCCTATCCCCAACTAGAAGGCTCCAATCTGCAACTGTTACCTCTGCCTATCCTGTAGTTCTCAGTTGTAGTTTCTTTCCTCACCTCCCAGTGTAAGTTGGTCCCTCACTCACACACTCTTGTAGAAGCACATTCTTTCACTGATTTGTGTCTCTCTCCCCATTGAGGCTCTCAGCTCCATGAAAGCTGTCATGGTAACTGCCACACAGTAGGTGCTCAATCAGTATTTGTTGACTGCATGAATGAGTGAATGAACAGACTGATACCATGTTTTACACATAAAATTTGACAATCTCTACTGTACAAATAGTAGTCTTCTCCTTCACTTCCATACTCCTTAAGACTCCTTACACTAGTAATGTCTCTCCTGTATTCAGGCCTGTCCTAGTTCATAAACCTAAAATTTAGAGAAGCAAAATCTATATTAAGAAATCTATCGATATCAAACGCTGGAGGGAATGGGGAGCCAGAAAAAACTCTCATGCACTGCTGACTGGGGTGTAAATGGGTACAACTACTTTCAGAATTGTAGGACAGTTTTATGATCCTATTACCGAGCAACTCCCGTGGGTGTCCAATGACTCCGGGTTAAGAATGTCTACTCTAGAGAAATGTGTACATACACCCACCACGAGAAGAACACAGGTCCATGAAAAGCATCATTGCTCATAAGAGTCAAAAATCTGAAACAATTCAAATGTCATCAAGAGTTGAAAAGATGAACTGTAGGATATACCAGATAATGACGTACCACATAGCAATAAAAATGCACAAAGTACAGCTGTATAATGAATCTCACAAACATAATTTCAAAATTGGATCCATGTCACAAGATACTACACAGAGAATGAGCTAATTCTTGAAATCCAAAAGTAGGAAATGCTAAATCATAGTATTTAGGGATACAAGCGTAAGTAGCAGAACTGTAAAGCAAATAAAGAATCTTATCACAAAAGTCATGATACAATTATCTGTACAATTTAGATCTTAAGGGGAAAGAGGGGCTTGTGAACTGGTAGGAAAACACGAGGGACCTTTGAGCTGCTGGCAATGTGCTACTTCTTTTTTGTCCTGAATTAAGGTTATATGGGTGTTTATTTAACAGCTATTTATTGAAGTACACATTTATGTTTATATGTTTCTGAATATATATCATATTGTATAAACATTTAAATAATATGTGTTGATCAGAAAAGGCTATGCCCATAGTCTTAACGATCTGCTCATATTCACTGTAACTAATTCAGAGTCCAAGAGCATGGATTTAGCAACCTTCTTAAGCCCACTGAACTCTTATGAAAATCCCTAAGCCATTCTGCTGTCATTTATTCATTTACCTGGCCATTCATTCATCTATCCTCAGACTTTTAGAAACAGGAGGGCCACTGAAGAACATCCAGTATGATCGCCTTCATTTTGCAGTAAAGGGAATTAAGGTCCAAACATAAAATTGGCTTGCCCAAGGTCAAACAGGAACTTCATAAAAAAGCCAGACCTCTGACAGCAGTGACTTGCACCTACTGCAAAGAGCTACTATTAGGCTTCCCCTGATACCTGTTCTCTCTTTTTCAATAGTAATAGAATTTTTATCTGAGAACATGGCCACTCAGAAACTAAATTTTCCAACCTCTCTTACAGTTAGATGATGAAGTTCTGGACAAAAGTCAGTATGTTCAAACGTCCTATCTTGTGGCTGCTTCTAAGAACTTCCTATAAGAGACAACTTTGTCTTCCTTGGTTTCTCATTCTTTCCTGTTCCCTGGAATGCAAATGGATCATTTTTACCTACAAAGACTCAGAAAGGAAGGGTACTGAGCTGGATGATGACTAAGTTCCTGAGGACCTCATGGAGCAGAACTACCAGATCAAGCCAGGCCTGCCTGGCCAGTGGAATTTTACATGGAAACAAAGTTCCACAGCATTTATCACACTGGTCTTTTGGGTTTTCCTATTACTTGCAGTCAACTTAATCCTTCCTGATAGAGACACTAAATACATATTTATGAAATTAAATCAGCCAATTTTTTGGTGCATGGGACCATGTTCTTTCTACCATACCACAAGACACTTTTTATACCCCAGCTCCTAAAACCCCTGTTATGTCACTTCTGGGTTTTGAACATGTGCTCTGGTTCTGTTGTCAACATCGGATATAGAAAGGATAAGATTCTTTAATTTAAAAAGATGGTCCAAACCAAGCTCCCAACTCATAAATAACGTTATTGTGGAGGTGGAGGGTATGCTGCTGACTTAGAGATAGGGGTTAAATTACTTAAATTCAGAAAGTTCAGCTGATAGCTCCTCAGATATTGTTTTCAATAAAAGCTGTTCCAAGTGAAAATGCATTTTAGAGGTTTCAGCAATGATGTATAATATGTCTGTCTTCCAGGGACATGGAGAGGTTGTTAGTTTCTTAAGTGCTCTAAGTTTTTAGGAATAAGAATGCTCTATAGGGCTTCCCTGGTGGCGCAGTGGTTGGGAGTCCGCCTGCCGATGCAGGGGACATGGGTTCGTGCCCCGGTCCGGGAAGATCCCACATGCCGGGGAGCGGCTGGGCCCGTGAGCCATGGCCGCTGAGCCTGCGCGTCCGGAGCCTGTGCTCCGCAGCGGGAGAGGCCACAACAGTGAGAGGCCCGCATACCGCAAAAAAAAAAAGAAAAAAAAGAATGCTCTATAAATGCAAAGTGTTATTAGGATCACTGTAAAGTGAAACATGAAAAATGAATGCATATAAACATCTATCTCAGGCATTGCTCAGTAAGTTCAGGCTGAAATTTAAACATCAATTGTATATATTATAAAGGTATCCAAGGATCCTGATGAAAGATAAGGGACTCGAGAAATGTGAGGTACACAATCAAACAGGAGAGCCTCGCTGTTTGGAAACTCAAGATGTGCTCCCAATTTTGGACTCTTGGGTTTTGTGGGCTGCAAGAAAGCTGGATGTCCCACTTGAGACAAAGCTCCCACCGAGACACAGAAACGTGTGCGGGACAGAGATGTGTTTCAAGTGACTCGGGCCTCAGCCGCTAGTCACTCTGGCCAAGGATTGAGGAGTTGTGAAGCAGTGTGAGCTGGGGATTTGCATAGAGTTGATGCCGAACAGGACTGGCACAGCAGGTGTTGTGAGAAGCTGCCTGATGGCCGTCTATCGAAGGGACCTTTCAGAAGCAATGAGGTTTAGAAGAAGGCCCAACTATATTCACCTGGCCTGAACTTGTCAAGCAGGAAGGGGACACCAACAGGAAAGGAAAGAGGGATGGCACAGTGGTGCCCTAGACCAATGTCAACAGATTCCCAATGCTGCTGTGGCAATGACCCCCGCTGTCTATCTGCACAGGGTCTGACCCAGATGCACACAGCTGTCCCTCTGGAACTTGAAACCTACCGAAACCCACCAGGCTCCTCATCTTTGCCAATCCACGCCCTGCTCTGAAGGCAAGGCCTGTCGCTATCCCCGTCCTCTTCTCCCAGCCCCACAGTGTCCTTCCATCCCCTCTACCTGGCCTTAGCTTTGTTTTCTCCAAAACCATTCCTCTGTGCTCTTGAAAGATTCCACTACAGGCTTAACCTCTTAATCGTGTATTTCCTTTATCTTCCGCCTTAACTGAAACTCATGTGTCCATTGAGTCCACCTGCAGGTTCAACAGCCATCAAGTGCCACTAGGACACCAGGGTGTTGGGAGCCAAGAAGTTTTCGCCATTAGAAGATGGCCGACATCCTGCTTCTCTTCCTGCTTAATGAGATAAAAGCCCGCGCCTAAAACGAAAGCCCGCGCACGCAGCACCAATGATAATTTGCCAAGTACTTCCCTTATTCTGGATCCCGCCCCCCTTTCTCTGTACTAATACAGCTACTGCAGCAATAAAAGTTTGAGGCTTGATCAGGATTTTGTCTTGCCTCCATTCTTTCGCGTCTCCTGCCCCTTCTTCTCTTTTCAACCCCTACAGGTTCCTCCTCGGACTCACAAGGATTTGTCCTGCTGGTCGGGACTCCCGGGGACGCCCGGGGCCGAGCACAATTGGCGCCCAACGTGGGGCCCGAGGAACGGATCCTAACGGAGGTAGCACGCTTACGAACGCCTGGCCAGGCACCCACTGAGCCGCCGCGAGAGTGAACTCGAAAGTGCGGCTCGATTAGGTCCCCGGAGGACTAGCCGCCCTTCGGCAGTTGTGACCGGTAGAGAGTAAGGTAAGTGGAGCTTAAAAATGGGACAGGAATTGAGTTCCCACGAACTCTTTCTTCAGGGGATCGAGGATTCCCTCAAGATGCGAAAGATTAAGGCTAGAAAAAAAGATTTGCGTGATTTTTTTATATTTTTGTCTGATGTTTGCCCATGGTTCCCACAAGAAGGGACGATAGATAAAAAATGTTGGAATCGTGTAGGAGATTGTTTAAATGATTATTATAAGGCTTTTGGGCCTTCTAAAGTACCTGTGACTGCATTTTCATATTGGAATTTAATTAGAGAGATTCTTATGGGTCATTCTTTTGACCCCGATGTCCAAAAGGTTGTTGAGACCGGAGAAACAATTCTTAAAGCAGCCTCTCGGGCTTCCCTGGTGGCGCAGTGGTTGGGAGTCCGCCTGCCGATGCGGGGGGCGCGGGTTCGTGCCCCGGTCTGGGAGGATCCCACGTGCCGCGGAGCGGCTGGGCCCGTGAGCCATGGCCGCTGAGCCTGCGCGTCCGGGGCCTGTCCTCCGCAACGGGAGAGGCCACAACAGTGAGAGGCCCGCGTAACGCATAAAAAAAAAAAAAAAAAAAAAAAAAAAAAAAAAAAAAAAGCAGCCTCTCGCCCCCCTTCAGTTTGTCCATCCGTTACCATTGATATGGGTTCAAATGAAGATTTCCCAAAAATTCCAGAAACTGATCATCAATGTCCCACAGATAATAAAACTGTCCCAAGGATTTATCCTTCCCTTACTGCTATTAAGGGTGGTCCCAATGATGACCAGCTTTCCCCCCAAGACCAGGAAACTCTCGATGAGCAGGCTGCTCGTTATCATCGCAAGGATGACCCCTGGGGATTTCCCCTTTTGAAGCCTCCGCCATCTTATAATACTTCTCACCAGATGCCTGCCTTTAGTGCCCCTGCTCCCATTGCCCCCCTAATTGATCCCCTTCGACAGGCTAAGACAGCCTTAACCCAGGAAATTTCCTCTTTGAGAGACGTTTTACAACAAAAACGGGAACGTTTAGATCTCCTAAAGGAGCTTAGAGCCCTTGAAGTGGAGCTTACTTCTTTAAATGTCTCAGGAAGTCCCAACAAACCCCCACTTCGACAAAAATCAGGACCCATTAAATTAGCTTTCCCTGTTACTCGCAGTCAGAGTCTACCCACCCAGGGTGGGATTCAAGCTGAGGATAGTGAGGAAGGAGAAGAAGAAGAGGGAGAAGAATCTCCTGAGCCTGATGAGAGACCAGATATTCATGATCCTTCTAGGGGTGGTCATTTTGAACATAAATATCGCCGCCTCAATTTAAAACATATAAAAGATCTAAAATCTGCTGTTAGCAATTATGGGCCCACAGCCCCTTATACATTGGCAATCTTGGAGGGATTAAGCGATCGCTGGCTGACCCCAAATGATTGGCTTACCCTGGCTCGCGCCACCCTTTCTGGGGGAGATTATGTTTTGTGGCGCACTGAATTCGTGGAAAATTGTAGAGAAACTGCTCAACGAAACGCTGAAAGCAGAACTTCCCGGACATGGACCCGAGATAAATTACTTGGCCGTAGCCCCTATGATTCCAATGAGGCTCAGGCTGCTTTTCCCCCTGGTCTGTTGGCTCAAATACAAAATGCTGGCCTTAAGGCCTGGCGCCGCCTTCCGCCTAAGGGTTCGGCCACAACTTCTTTGGCGAAAATTCGCCAGGGACCAGAAGAGCCTTATTGTGAGTTTATTAGCCGCCTCACGGACGCCACCGAACGTCTGGTGGGCAACAGTGAAACTGATAACGCCTTTGTTAAACACTTAGCTTATGAAAATGCTAATCCGGCCTGCCAGGCTGCCCTTCGGGCTCATCGTGGTGGTAGCCTTGCTGATTATATTAAATTGTGTTCCGGAATTGGTCCCTCCCATTTTGTTGGTCTTGCAATAGGAGCCGCCCTAAAAGATTTTATTAAAGACACATCCGCCCTAGACAAACAACAAAAAACTTGCTATAATTGCAAACAACCTGGACACTTTGCCCGGGATTGTCCACTATATAGACAAGGACAGTCATCAAAGGCTAACCCACAACAACCCCAACATCAATCCCGAGCTCCTCCCATCACCGTTTGTCCTCGCTGTAAAAGAGGCAAACATTGGTCTTCGGAATGTTATTCAAAAACGGACATAAATGGCCAACTACTCCCCCCCAAAAAAAAAAAACAGGGAAACTTTTCACGGGGCCAGCCCCTGGCCCCTTCCTTGGAACCGAAACAAGGGGCGATTCGGTTTGTTCCTCAAAAATCTGGACAAGTTCCCCTCACCCAGACGTTGGCTGCCCAAGCGTCTTATTAAACCTATAAATTCTATGAAATAATGAAAATTATCCAGGGCCCTTTTCCCTGAGATTGTATTTCTTTTCCTTTTCAGAAAAAGATGGAGATCCTCTTGGCATTGAAAAGACGACAAAGACAACAAGGACTATCCGTTGTGACCCTGATCCTGTCATCTTTGCTGGTTGTCAGCCAGGCTGAACCCCCTCCACACTGGCCTCAGAATTTAACCTGAAGCAGAACCAAAAGATGATTCTGGCTGCCCCTCCACTGGAGCGGCATGAGACAGAGACATGCCTACCCCCCTCTTTGATGGGAGGGTATGGGTACCGAGTTGAGTGTGACAGCAAAGCATGCACAAGGGAAAACCTTTATACATAAGGTAATCTCTGTTATTCCCTGTGAGTATACCTGAATTATGAAAGAGGTTGGTATCTAAACATTGTTTTTGGCTTCAGTATCTAAGATTATTCTTGGCTCTGCCTCTCCTCCCCAAAAGATACCAAGAGCCAGCAATGGTGGACACACATACATTGTCCACGGGAGGATTCAGGTCACTACTCCCTCACTCGGTTAATGCCCACCTCCTTAAAAGAAATAAAAAGGGAAGAGATGTTGGGAGCCAAGAAGTTTTCGCCATTAGAAGATGGCCGACATCCTGCTTCTCTTCCTGCTTAATGAGATAAAAGCCCGCGCCTAAAAACGAAAGCCCGCGCCCTAAAACGAAAGCCCGCGCACGCAGCACCAATGATAATTTGCCAAGTACTTCCCTTATTCTGGATCCCGCCCCCCTTTTCTCTGTACTGTATAAATACAGCTACTGCAGCAATAAAAGTTTGAGGCTTGATCAGGATTTTGTCTTGCCTCCATTCTTTCGCGTCTCCTGCCCCTTCTTCTCTTTTCAACCCCTACAGGTTCCTCCTCGGACTCACAAGGATTTGTCCTGCTGGTCGGGACTCCCGGGGACGCCCGGGGCCTAGCACACCAGGGAAGATCTGCGTCCAGCTCTAGAAACAGAGCTTGGACCACTGTGAAAATCTCGTGCCAGCAAGATACCCCACTTTCTGTTCTTCGGTGTCACTCTCATCTACAGTTGCCATGGCCACTCCTGTACACTGACTCCTGTACATCCTGTCACTACCTTGGGTGATTTCCGCATCTATGTGCCTAACTCATCCGACGCACTGGACTCTAAGTTCCTCACTTATTTCATCACCAGTGACTTATACCTCCTCAATACCTCCACTGTCAGAGTCAGGACCTTGTCATTAGCCAGAATTCTACTACCTTTTATATCACAAATATATACTCCCCATACTAATCCCCATCACCCATCCTTCCAGCTCTGTCACTCCCTTATTATCCCTACACTTGCTCTTCAATTTCCGAGAAACTTCCTATCATTTTTCATTCCCATTTTCTCCCAACCTACAGATAATGCCTCAATGTACTACTTCCTCTCTCCAACCTAGGATCCATGATCAATCCTTCCAATAAATATCTTACCAGTACCTTCAACTTCCAGAAAAACTTGGTTTCCTGAAGATGCCAGGTTTTCCTTTGCCTCGTTGCCTTTGTGTTTCCTATTTTCAGTGCTGGTACTTTCCCAAATTCTCTCCCCGGTTAACCCATACTCATTCTTCAAGTTCCAATTGAAGGGATGCTTTCTCAGACATACTGCCCCCTTCCCTCTTCCTCTACCATGCTGGGATAAACGTCCTCCTCCTGTGCTCCCTCTTCAGTGCTCTGTTATTGCGCCCTTCAAAGCACTTATCACACTCTATTAAATTTCCATTTAGGTATTTGTCTCTCTCAACGGACTGCAAGAGTCAGGAGCTTAAGGATCTTGTTTGCCTCAGTCATAATATATCCCAATACCTAAATCCATTCCTGGTACAATTTTTGTGCTCTATAAATATTCATTGTATGAATCCCAAAACACCAAGATCTCTCATGTTCCCACACCTTTGTACTTTTCCCTCAGCCTATGTTATGCTTTGACTCCATCTACTTCATTACCTAATTCTTGCTTACTCTTCAATAATCAGCCCAGGTCCCATCTTTCCCAGGAAGTCTTCTCTGATCCCTCCAACCTTCTCTGGTCTCCCTCAACAACCTGTACAATATTTACCATCAGGTCACTTCTCATACTGTATTGTAGTCCATCTGTTAATGGCAGGCTTCTCTGTCTCCTTAAAAGACAGTGAATTACTAAAGAAGAGCATCCATGATTTATTCATACCTCCTTCCCCATCAACTAGAATGAGACCTACCCAAAACAGGGCTCAATAAATGCCAATTAAAATGAATAAATAAATTGTAATTTTAATATCTGTACACATCCATTTCTTCCAGTCAATGCCATAACTTTTAACGTCAATCAGATGCTCTCAATTACCTACATTCTCTCCACAGGGAGTATGGGGAAACTACAGGGAAATGAATTTCTTCCTAAATGAGAATCATAAATGCTCTTGATCTTAGAACTTTGTTCTCTCAGTGCTGAATATTCAGTCTGCAGGTGTTTCCTACCCATTCCTGAATATCTGACTGGACAGCTAAATCCCCACATTTCTCTGCCTCTTCAGCTCTTATGGATGTTAACATTCGTGACTGCCTAGATTTTACGTCTCAGTTTATTTTGTCCTCTTATCTGCTATCCACTTTATTTCTGATGCATTCCTGTCTCCAGACCTATACTCTTAACTTGATATCCCTAAGCTCTTGAACTTGAATCCAGTTTGCAATTGAATGTGCTTTTACCCAAACATCTCTAAGATTGACACTTATTTTAGTGAAGGGAGCATTATGTAGAGATTGATGCCATAACAATGTCTTCATGCTAAATAATGTATCTCATAACCTGATCTCTTCATAAGGACCTCTCTTACATCAAGTCTCAATGGAAAGAACAATTAGAACGTTTCTGATCCCAGGACCCCTGTGTTTGCTGTAATGAGAAAGAGCCTCAAACTCTGCCAAGTTTACCAAAATTCCAAAACGTCCCATCTGGTAACCAGATGGAGGACAAGAGTCTACAATCACAGTCCCCAGGGGTTTTAGATATAATATGTGTCATCCTCCTGTGCTAGCGACCAGGACCGGCCTGGCCTTTAGATAGAGCAGACTAGAGAATTTCTGAGCAACCAGCACGTACTATTTAAGATGTAAAGTTTCCAGGGAGTTGCCTAGCTATTGGTAAAGATCTTAGTTCAAACTTTGCTGTTCTACTTGATTCTGTCTTGAATCCTGCTTACATGGCCAAGACTCCAGTCTGCCTCAGAGATCTTTCTTAAACTGGATCAGCCACTAATTCCTTTAGCTCCTAAATTGAGGCTATCACACCTTGTAGGTTCCTCACACGTAGGCCTTAGCCATAATCTCCCAGCTCACAGGAGAGAAGAGCAAAAGCCAAAAAGGCAGTAGAGAAGCTATACCACTATCAGTACTTCCACAACAAATCATGCTCTAGCAAGCTACACCAGAGAAGGAGATGTAAGGGGAAATGTAGGCTTGAAATACTAATATTTCTAATAACTAAAAACTGAGAATTAAAAGCTAGAGAAAGCCAAACAAAAATCACATAGAGGTTTTATTGATTAAATATTTTTAAATGGTACTTAATTCTATATATATATTTTTTAACAGCAGTGACTTTGATAGCTTATCAGAATTACCTGTGAGAGTTTTAAGAATATAGGTAGATGCTTATATCCAACCCTTAGGGGAAGTTTCATTCATTCATTCGGTCAAGGACAGAGCCTTGGAGTCGAGTGCTGAAGTGGGGCAGTGCGGTAGAGTATAAAGATAACAGGGTTTGGAATCAGACACATCTGCCTTTGAACATCCGGTTGGTTATCTACTACCTGTATGTGATCTTGGACAAGTCATTTGATCTCAATGAATCTTAGCTTCATCATCTGTAAGATTAGGAATATTACTACCTATTTCAGAGGACAAAGAAGAGGCCAAAATTACAGTAGCTTAGATAAAACAGAAGTATATTTCTCTCTCTTGTTTATTTCTACGGCCATCCAAGGCTGATGGAGTAGCTCTGGTCCACAAGACTATTCAGGAACCCAGATTCCCAAAATTTTTCTAATGTCCAGTGTCCACTAGGCCACGGTTCCTTAACTTCAGCAATGCTGGCATACCGGGGAGGAGTAATTCTTTGTCATAGGGGTGAGGGCTATCTTGTGCATTGGAAGATGTTTAGCTGCAGCTCTGGTCTCTACCTACTAGATGCCAGTAGCATTTCACCCCTCAGTTGTGACAACCAAAAATGTCTCCAGATATTGCCAAATGTCCCCTGGAGGGCAAACTGATTGAAAAACACTGCCTGAGAGTAATGTCTTTGTCTGGTCATGCCTGGGTGAAGCCATGATTCTGTGTTCTGGCCCAAGGGAAAGGAAAAGAAAGAACTCAGGCAAATTATACACCTAGTTTCAATACAGGCCGGGAAATAGTGTTCCTAGATGGGATATAATATATACAGGAAGAAGGGGAGAATAAATTTAGGTAGGTGGCAGGGGTAACTAGCAGACTGTTCCAGGTAGACAGCAAAACTAACAGTGCTGTGCTCCCCTCTGCCCTTCAGAGTTATAATGCCTTTCACAGAGGCCACAACTTAGGTAACACTCACTTATCAGTATTTTATTCATCAAGTGGTTACTCAAATATCACAGAAATATTCATCAAGTGGTTACTCAAATATCACAGAAACTTATGGAAGCCCTGTGAGTAACTAGATAAGGCATTTATTTTCAATTCACTTCTTCTTTAGAAAGAAAAATATATAATTGTAGGTACAATGAGTGAAAACAGAACATAGGAAAGAGAGACCAGGACCAGCCAGTGAGGCAACCACAGTATAATTTAAGTTTGAGAACACCTTTCATGATTATATTTTGTAACTTCATTTTTCCCTCAATTATTTTCTTCAGTGTCATGTTATATCTAAGTATTTAAACCAAACCATGTTTTTGATCTGTTGAACATTAAATAATGATGGATCATATTTTAGTAGGTTGCTCTGAAAACATTTAGCCTTTCCCCTGCAGATTCTATTGAAAATCGTTGATCAAATTGACAATCTGCACTATTAAACCACATTTACTTAAAATATATGTCAAGACACAGTTCATTATCTCTTGATTAAATCTGCAACGACTACTGTTATTTGTATTTAAACACTCCAGTTAATTTTCCAATAAATGAAGAGTATACTAAACATACTTGCATGGAAAAATAGCAAGTCCACAGAATAGATATTCATACAGGCTCTAAGATAGAAAACTTTCTCCATATTTCTATCCCAGCCCCATCCCTCCCTGTTCCCACCTCCATCCTCCCATTACTGAAACCAACCTCACCAAACAGCAAGGTAATTCTAATTAGTACTCTCTCTAGAAGATGAACGGATGTACCTCAGTCACTTTCTAGTATAAGTACTATAGACTCTCTGCACTGACTGCACTTTCGGTGATTTTGTAAACCAACACAGTGATACATTAACACAGTGAGAGCTTTTCATTATCGTCACTTCAGAGTTGAAGAAACTGAGTCACGTAGATCAGATGGGTCACGTGCATATAATGCCATAAAAGCAGGAATGCTGGGCTGATCAGCTTGCCTGGAGGATCTCTGGAACATTTCCAGGAGGATGAGGATTCCTCTCTGCTAGTCTGCTCACCCCGTAAAGGATGAGACCATGTTTATCTCATGGTATCCCTCTATATAGTAGGCGTCTGTAAATATCTTGTTGAAATATAGGAAGAAAGGAAGGGAGGAAGGAAGAAAGGAAGAGAAAGGGAGGGAGAGAAGAAAGGAAGAAAGATTTGAGCCCAGTGTTGAAGGATGGTTCACCAGACAGAACAACAGGGCATTCCAGCCCCTGGGGTCAGCACATACAATGACAGTGGCCTTGAGGCCCAACACAATTTTGTGCATCCTACAAAGACACGCAGCTGAGGTGGGGGGAGGGGAAGCCGAAATCCAGCCTGTGCTCTGCTCACCACGGATGCTCCTTTGGGGCTGGATCTGCCCAGCATGTGACATCTTTTTCCTAGTTTGTCAGACTAGGGAGAGTGCATTTTTCTTATTCAAACAAAAGCCTTGTGAAGGCTTCTGCATAATGTGTTATATATAATGCATAATACTTTAGTGGTTTTAAAACATATAATGCATCTCAGGAAGAGCTATTAGACTGGCATAGTAGAGCAGTGTGTGAGGAAGGAGACAAAGCTGGCAGAGCAGCTTTGGGGTCATATTTGAAGCACAGATTTTTGTCATAAAGGTAAAGGGGTCCCACTGAGGGATTTTAAACAGAGCGCTAAAACGGTCAGCTTTTCATCCTGGTTCCACTACTTTCTACTGCTAACACTCTGCTTTACAGGGAGAGTAATCGTATGTATCTCACAGGGCTTAGGGGATAACTGAATGCGACTGTGGATAAAACTGTTAAAAGCAGTGTCTGGAACTTAGTAAACGCTCACAGAAATTGTAGCTAAATATATTTTTAGCGTTTTGAAAGACTTGTTTGACTACGGTATGAAAGCCAGATTAAAAGTGTGTAAGACCAGAGGCCGGGGCAACAGGCCACGACTGAGACAGTGATGACAAAGTAAGGGTAGTAACTGTGGAGAAGGGAAGAAGAGGTGGGTGGGTTTGGAGAGATATTAGGAAACCTACCTGAGCAACATTAACAAATCCCATCTAAATGCCAAAGATGGTACTCCATAAAATGCAATATCCATTAATGACTGCAAAACACCTTTCCATAATTGGTACACAGAGACAAATCAAGCAAGGCCTTAAAAGCCAAATTAGAGAGATGGACATAAATCCTGAAGGTCAGTGTTTTCAAAACCGTAGTTTTTAAACCACCAGCATCAAAAATCACCTGGGAGCTATAAAACAGATAACTAACAAGGACCTACTGTATAGCACAGGGAACACTACTCAACACTCTATAATAACCACCTATGTGGGAAAAGAATCTAAAGAAGAGTGCATTTATGTACATGTGTGACTGATTCACTTTGCTGTGTACCTGAAACAACCACAGCATTGTAAATCAACTATACTCCAATAAAAATCCATTTAAAAACATTCACCATGGTACTTATAAGACATGCAGATTCCTCAGTTTCACTCTAGGTCTTCAGATTCGGAGTCTTTGTGATGCATCTGCTTATCATCAAGTACCCAAAGTGGTTCCAAAGCACAACAAGGCTTGACAATGAGGGGAGACAATGATGCTTTCTAAGCAAGGAGGTAATATTCTAATTTGTTTTAGAAAGGTTACCATGGTGACAAAGAGTGGGGAGGGAACAGAGTGAAAGGTGGGAGGAATGGTGAAAAAATTGAGGGCAAGAACTGCCGTTATTTCCAGTGTACTGCATTCCTAAAGACAGCCTCTAGGAGTCACACTGCCATTTCTCACTAAGCTTTACAGTTACTATGATTCTAATGATGGAACTCAATTCACAAAACTCACAGTGAACATTGGTGGGGTTTTCACAGCCGTTTTATGAGGACATCTGGGAATGCAAGGATGAAGCTATAGACACATTACCATCCAAGCATGTTGTATTTTTCCTGTAAATATGAAAAGTCTTGCACTTGAAAAAATAAGTATGTTTGGAGCTTCACCTGAATTAGCCGATAGGCATTCTAGGACAAAATATGATGCTAACCACAACAAAAATACTTATTTTCTAACTCTTTCCTGACTCTTACTTTGGGAGTTAGAAATGCTAAAGTCCACAAATATCTGTATCACCTTTTAAGAACTAAACCAACTGTTCTTGGCCAATGCACCCAAGAGGAATCCCCAGAAAGCTCCAGAGCTGGGGAAAGTGAAACTGGTAGTTTTTAACCCTGAGGCAAATGGGTTCCCTGTGTTTCCCTCTGTTTATCAACCTGAGAACAGCAGAGTTGCTAAGAACGTTTGTAGTCAGTGAGACCTGCTCCATGCTGTGACCTCAGGCAAGTTACCCAAAATCTCCCAGCCTGTTTCTCATTTGTAAATTACAAATAACTTTACTACAGCAAAAAAAAAAAAAAAAATGTTGTAAACACTCAAAATGGAATACCAATGACACCTCCCTGTTGTGGATTAAAAAATATAATCCAAGCACAATGTAAGTGCTCAGAGAGTAATTACTAAATTAGTATGTAAAATTATTAAAATCCATGTCTATATAGTACCTAGTAGATGGATGGCATGAGGTAAGCATGTACTATTTAGTTGTTATTATTGATCCAATTACTACCAATAGTTATACTACTAGTAACAGTAATAATTAACACTAGACAGGGGCTCAGCCTCCTGTAGAGCACTGCGTTTGAAGAATGCTAGGAAGCCTCAGCATTTGGCCAATATCCTTTCATGTGATAGGTAACAGGCCCCCTGAACTATGAGACTTAGAGGGAAGGAAAAAAATATGCTGCATTTATATTTGGAACTTACTGAAAGTCTCCTGTGTTCCAGGTTCAATGCGGAAGATACTCATGGATAAGTCACATCTCCTTTCCTAAAGGCACTCAGTCAAAAGCAAAGGCAGATTATTTGGGATCCAGGATCTGTAGTTGGGGAGGCGGCGGTCAACCAACACTTGGAAATTGCAGGCAAAATTCTGCATTCATATGTATTCGTCCATTCATTCATTCATTCATTCATTCATGCCCACTATTGGTTAGGTCCTGTTCTAAATGATTTATATTAACTCATTTCAAACTGACAAAAACTCTACCGAGGGCTTCCCTGGTGGCGCAGTGGTTGAGAGTCGGCCTGCCGATGCAGGGGACACGGGTTCGTGCCCTGGCCCGGGAAGATCCCACATGCCGCGGAGCGGCTGGGCTCATGAGCCATGGCCACTGAGCCTGTGCGTCCGGAGGCTGTGCTCTGCAGCGGGAGAGGCCACAACAGTGAGAGGCCCGCGTACCGCAAAAAAAAAAAAAAAAAAAACTCTACCGAGTATTTCCTATTATTATCATGCACATATTGCCAAAGAGGGAACTGAGGCACAGAGAGGTTAAGCAACTTTTCCAAGGCCACACAGCCACTAAGTGGCAGAGCTGTGATTCAAACTCAGGCAGTGTGTCTCCAGAGTCTATATGCGTAAACTACCACTATATGCTGCTACACTTCCTGCGGCTTGAATCCAGAGCTTAAATCAGATTTTTAAAAGTTTACCTGGGGGGGACCTTGAAGATGGCGGAAGAGTAAGACGCGGAGATCGCCTTCCTCCTCACGGATACACCAGAAATACATCCACACGTGGAACAACTCCTACAGAACTCCTACTGAAGGCTGGCAGAAGACCTCAGACCTCCCAAAAGGCAAGAAACTCCCCACGTAACTGGGTAGGGCAAAAGAAAAAACAGAGACAAAAGAATAAGGACGGCACCTGCACCAGTGGGAGGGAGCTGTGAAGGAGGAAAAGTTTCCACACACTAGGAAGCCCCTCCGCGGGCGGAGACTGCGGGAGGCGGAGGGGGGAGTTTCGGGACCGCGGAGTAGTGCACAGCGACGGGTGCGGAGGGCAAAGCGGGGAGATTCCTGCACAGACGATCCGTGCCGACCGGCACTCACCAGCCCGAGAGGCTTATCTGCTCGCCCGCCGGGGCGGGCGGGGCTGCGAGCTGAGGCTCGGGTTTTGGTTTTGGACGGAGCTCAGGGAGAGGACTGGGGTTGGCGGCTTGAACATAGCCTGAAGGGGTTAGTGCACCACGACTAGCCGGGAGGGAGTTCGGGGAAAAGCCTGCACCTGCCGAAGAGGCAAGAGACTTTTTCTTCCCTCTTTGTTTCCTGGTGCGCGAGGAGAGGGGTTTAAGAGCGCTGCTTAAAGGAACTCCAGAGACGGGCGCGAGCCGCGGCTAAAAGCGCGAACCCCAGAGACGGGCGCGAGTCGCGGCTAAAAGCGCGAGCCCCCGAGACGGGCGGGAGACGCTAAGGCTGCTGCTGCCGCCACCAAGGGGCCTGTGTGCGAGCACAGGTCACTCTCCACACCCCTCTTCCGCGGAGCCTGTGCAGCCCGCCACTGCCAGGTTCCCGGGATCCAGGGACAACTTCCCCGGGACAGCGCACGGCGGGCCTCAGGCTGGTGCAACGTCACGCCGGCCTCTGCCGCAACGTCACGCTGCCTCTGCCGCCGCAGGCCGGCCCCGCACGCAGTGCCCCTCCTTCCCCCCTCCCCGACCCCCGGCCTGAGTGAGCCGGAGCCCCCGAATCAGCGGCGCCTTTAACCCCGTCCTGTCTGAGCAAAAAACAGACGCCCTCCAGCGACCTACACGCAGAGGCAGGACCAAATCCAAAGCTGGGCTCCTGTGAGCTGTGAGAACAAAGAAGAGAAAGGGAAATCTCTCCCAGCAGCCTCAGGAGCAGCGGATTACAGCTCCACAATCAACTTGATATACCCTGCATCTGTGGAATACCTGAATAGACAAGGAATGATCCCAAATTGAAGAGGGGGAATTTAGGAGCGAGACCTATGATTTTTTTCCCTTTTCCTCTTTTTGTGAATGTGTACGTGTATGCTTCTGTGTGAGATCTTGTCTGTATACTCTTGCTTCCACCATTTGTCCTAGGGCTCTATCCGTCCATGATTTTTTTAAAAAATTCTTTTTCTTAATAATTAAGTTTAATTGTAATAACTTTATTATACTTTACCTTCGTTCTTTCTTTCTTTCCTTCCTTCCTTCCCTCCTTTAGACAACGAATCACCCCAAATTGAGGAGGTGGTCTCTGGGAGCAGGATTTATGATTTTTCCCCCTTTACCTCTTTTTGTGAAGGTGTATGTGTATGCTTCTGTGTAAAATTTTCTCTGTATAGCTTTGCTTCCAACATTTGTCCTAAGGTTCTATCCGTCCCTTTTTTTTTTTTCTAAATATTTTTTAATTCAATAACTATATTATACTTTATTTTATTTTTACTGTATCATCTTTCTGTCTTTTTTCCTTCTTTCCCTCCTTCCTTCCTTCCTTCCTCCCTCCCTCCCTCCCTCCCTCCTTTCTTTCCTTCTTTGCTTCTTTCTTCCTTCCTTCCTTTCCTCCTTTCCTTCTTTCTTTACTCATACTTCTACTAATTCTCTCTACTTTTTCTCCCTTTTATTCTGAGCCGTGTGGATGAAAGGCTCTTGGTACTCCAGCCAGGAGTCAGGGCTCTGCCTCTGAGGTAGGAGAGCCAACTTCAGGACACTGGTCAACAAGAGACCTCCCAGCTCCACATAATATTAAACGGTGGAAATCTCCCAGAGACCTCCATCTTAACACCAGCACCCAGCTTCACTCAACGACCAGAAAGCCACAGTGCTGGACAACCTATGCCAAACAACTAGCAAAACAGGAACACAACCCAACCCATTAGTAGAGAGGCTGCCTAAAATCATAATAAGGCCACAGACACCCCAAAACACACCACCAGACGTGAACCTGCCCACTAGAGAGACAAGATCCAGCCTCATCCAGCACAACACAGGCACTAGTCCCCTCCACCAGGAAGCCTACACAACCCACTGAAACAACCTTAGCCACTGGAGACAGACATCAAAAACAATGGGAACTACGAACCTGCAGCCTGCAAAAAGGAGACACTAAACACAGTAAGATAAGCAAAATGAGAAGACAGAAAAACACACAGCAGATGAAGGAGCAAGATAAAAACCCACCAGACCTAACAAATGAAGAGGAAATAGGCAATCTACCTGAAAAAGAATTCAGAATAATGATAGTAAGGATGATCCGAAATCTTGGAAGTAGAATAGACAAAATGCAAGAAACAGTTAACAAGGACCTACAAGAACTAAAGATGAAACAAGCAACGATGAACAATGCAATAAATGAAATTAAAACCACTCTAGATAGGATCAATAGCAGAATAACTGAGGCAGAAGAACGGATAAGTGACCTGGAAGATAAAGTAGTGGAAATAACTACTGCAGAGCAGAATAAAGAAAAAAGAATGAAAAGAACTGAGGACAGTCTCAGAGACCTCTGGGACAACATGAAACACACCAACATTCGAATTATAGGGGTTCCAGAAGAAGAAGAAAGAAAGAAAGGGACTGAGAAAATATTTGAAGAGATTATAGTTGAAAACTTCCCTAATATGGGAAAGGAAATAGTTAATCAAGTCCAGGAAGCACAGAGAGTCCCATACAGGATAAATACAAGGAGAAACACGCCAAGACACATATTAATCAAACTGTCAAAAATTAAATACAAAGAAAGCATATTAAAAGCAGCAAGGGAAAAACAACAAATAACACACAAGGGAATCCCCATAAGGTTAACAGCTGATCTCTCAGCAGAAACCCTACAAGCCAGAAGGGAGTGGCAGGACATACTGAAAGTGATGAAGGAGAAAAGCCTGCAACCAAGACTACTCTACCCAGCAAGGATCTCATTCACATTTGATGGAGAAATTAAAACCTTTACAGACAAGCAAAAGCTGAGAGAGTTCAGCACCACCAAACCAGCTTTACAACAAATGCTAAAGGAACTTCTCTAGACACGAAACACAAGAGAAGGAAACGACCTATAGTAGCGAACCCAAAACAATATAGAAAATGGAAATAGGAACATACATATCGATAATTACCTTAAATGTAAATGGACTAAATGCTCCCACCAAAAGACACAGATTGGCTGAATGGATACAAAAACAAGACCCTTATATATGCTGTCTACAAGAGACCCACTTCAGACCTAGAGACACATACAGACTGAAAGTAAGGGGATGGAAAAAGATATTCCATGCAAATGGAAACCAAAAGAAAGCTGGAGTAGCAATTCTCATATCAGACAAAATAGACTTTAAAATAAGGACTATTAAAAGGGACAAAGAAGGACACTACATAATGATCAAGGGATCGATCCAAGAAGAAGATATAACAATTGTAAATATTTATGCACCCAACATAGGAGCACCTCAATACATAAGGCAAATACTAACAACCATAAAAGGGGAGATCAACAGTAACACATTCATAGTAGGGGACTTTAACACCCCACTTTCACCCATGGACAGATCATCCAAAATGAAAATAAATAAGGAAACACAAGCTTTAAATGATACATTAAACAAGATGGACTTAATTGATATTTATAGGACACTCCATCCAAAAACAACAGAATACACATTTTTCTCAAGTGCTCATGGAACATTCTCCAGGATAGATCATATCTTCGGTCACAAATCAAGCCTTGGTAAATTTAAGAAAACTGAAATTGTATCAAGTATCTTTTCCGACCACAACGCCATGAGACTAGATATCAATTACAGGAAAAGATCTGTAAAAAATACAAACACATGGAGGCTAAACAATACACTACTTAATAATGAAGTGATCACTGAAGAAATCAAAGAGGAAATAAAAAAATACCTAGAAACAAATGACAATGGAGACACAACGACCAAAAACCTATGGGATGCAGCAAAAGCAGTTCTAAGGGGGAAGTTTATAGCAATACAAGCCCACCTTAAGAAGCAGGAAACATCTCGAATAAACAACCTAACCTTGCACCTCAAGCAATTAGAGAAAGAAGAACAAAAAAACCCCAAAGCTAGCAGAAGGAAAGAAATCATAAAAATCAGATCAGAAATAAATGAAAAAGAAATGAAGGAGACGATAGCAAAGATCAGTAAAACTAAAAGCTGGTTCTTTGAGAAGATAAACAAAATAGATAAACCGCTAGCCAGACTCATCAAGAAAAAAAGGGAGAAGACTCACATCAATAGAATGAGAAATGAAAAAGGAGAAGTAACAACTGACACTGCAGAAATAAAAATATTCATGAGAGATTACTACAAGCAACTCTATGCCAATAAAATGGACAATCTGGAAGAAATGGACAAATTCTTAGAAATGTACAACCTGCCAAGACTGAATCAGGAAGAAATAGAAAATATGAACAGACCAATCACAAGCACTGAAATTGAAACTGTGATTAAAAACCTTCCAACAAACAAAAGCCCAGGACCAGATGGCTTCACAGGTGAATTCTATCAAACGTTTAGAGAAGAGCTAACACCTATCCTTCTCGAACTCTTCCAAAATATAGCAGAGGGAGGAACACTCCCAAATTCCTTCTACGAGGCCACCATCACCTTGATACCAAAACCAGACAAGGATGTCACAAAGAAAGAAAACTACAGGCCAATATCACTGATGAACATAGATGCAAAAATCCTCAACAAAATACTAGCAAACAGAATCCAACAGCACATTAAAAGGATCATACACCATGATCAACTGGGGTTTATTCCAGGAATGCAAGGATTCTTCAATATACGCAAATCTATCAATGTGATAAACCATATTAACAAATTGAAGGAGAAAAACCATATGATCATCTCAATAGATGCAGAGAAAGCTTTCGACAAAATTCAATACCCATTTAAGATAAAAACCCTCCAGAAAGTAGGCATAGAGGGAACTTTCCTCAACATAATAAAGGCCATATATGACAAGCCCACAGCAAACATCATCCTCAATGGTGAAAAACTGAAAGCATTTCCACTAAGATCAGGAACAAGACAAGGTTGCCCACTCTCACCACTCTTATTCAACATAGTTTTGGAAGTTTTAGCCACAGCAATCAGAGAAGAAAAGGAAATAAAAGGAATCCAAATCGGAAAAGAAGAAGTAAAGCTGTCACTGTTTGCAGATGACATGATACTATACATAGAGAATCCTAAGGATGCTACCAGAAAACTACTAGAGCTAATCAATGAATTTGGTGAAGTAGCAGGATACAAAATTAATGCACAGAAATCTCTGGCATTCCTATATACTAATGATGAAAAATCTGAAAGTGAAATCAAGAAAACACTCCCATTTACCATTGCAACAAAAAGAATAAAATATCTAGGAATAAACCTACCTAAGGATACGAAAGACCTGTATGCAGAAAATTATAAGACACTGATGAAAGAAATTAAAGATGATACAAATAGATGGAGAGATATACCATGTTCTTGGATGGGAAGAATCAACATTGTGAAAATGACTCTACTACCCAAAGCAATCTACAGATTCAATGCAATCCCTATCAAACTACCGCTGGCATTTTTCACAGAACTAGAACAAAAAATTTCGCAATTTGTATGGAAACACAAAAGACCCCGAATAGCGAAAGCAATCTTGAGAACGAAAAAAGGAGCTGGAGGAATAAGGCTTCCTGACTTCAGACTGTATTACAAAGCAACAGTAATCAAGACAGTATGGTACTGGCACAAAAACAGAAAGATAGATCAGTGGAACAGGATAGAAAGCCCAGAGATAAACCCACGCACATATGGACACCTTATCTTTGATAAAGGAGGCAGAAATGTACAGTGGAGAAAGGACAGCCTCTTCAATAAATGGTGCTGGGAAAACTGGACAGGTACATGTAAAAGTATGAGATTAGATCACTCCCTAACACCATACACAAAAATAAGCTCAAAATGGATTAAAGACCTAAATGTAAGGCCAGAAACTATCAAACTCTTAGAAGAAAACATAGGAAGAACACTCTATGACATAAATCACAGCAAGATCCTTTCTGACCCACCTCCTAGAGAAATGGAAATAAAAACAAAAATAAACAAATGGGACCTAATGAAACTTCAAAGCTTTTGCACAGCAAAGGAAACCATAACCAAGACCAAAAGACAACCCTCAGAATGGGAGAAAACATTTGCAAATGAAGCAACTGACAAAGGATTAATCTCCAAAATTTACAAGCAGCTCATGCAGCTCAATAACAAAAAAACAAACAACCCCATCCAAAAATGGGCAGAAGACCTAAATAGACATTTCTCCAAAGAAGATATACAGAATGCCAACAAACACATGAAAGAATGCTCAACATCATTAATCATTAGAGAAATGCAAATCAAAACTACAATGAGATATCATCTCACACCAGTCAGAATGGCCATCATCAAAAAATCTAGAAACAATAAATGCTGGAGAGGGTGTGGAGAAAAGGGGACACTCTTGCACTGCTGGTGGGAATGTGAAATGGTTCAGCCACTATGGAGAACAGTATGGAGGTTCCTTAAAAAACTACAAATAGAATTACCATATGACCCAGCAATCCCACTACTGGGCATATACCCTGAGAAAACCGAAATTCAAAAAGAGTCATGTACCAAAATGTTCATTGCAGCTCTATTTACAATAGCCCGGAGATGGAAACAACCTAAGCGCCCATCATCGGATGAATGGATAAAGAAGATGTGGCACATATACACAATGGAATATTACTCAGCCTTAAAAAGAAATGAAATTGAGCTATTTGTAATGAGATGGATAGACCTAGAGTCTGTCATACAGAGTGAAGTAAGTCAGAAAGAAAAGGACAAATACCGTATGCTAACACATATATATGGAATTTAAGGGAAAAAAATGTCATGAAGAACCTAGGGGTAAGACAGGAATAAAGACGCAGACCTACTGGAGAACGGACTTGAGGATATGGGGAGGGGGAAGGGTGAGTTTTGACAGGGCGAGAGAGAGTCATGGACATATACACACTAACAAACGTAGTAAGGTAGATAGCTGGGGGGAAGCAGCCGCAAGGCACAGGGATATTGGCTCGGTGCTTTGTGACAGCCTGGAAGGGTGGGATGGGGAGAGTGGGAGGGAGGGAGACGCAAGAGGGAAGACATATGGGAACATATGTATATGTATAGCTGATTCACTTTGTTATAAAGCAGAAACTAACACACCATTGTAAAGCAATTATACCCCAATAAAGATGTTTAAAAAAAATAAAAAAAGTTTACCTGACACAAAATAAGGTTAAGAACTCAGTCCTGGGAAAAGAAAACACAGAAACTAGTAAGTACAGCAGTGTGACACATGCTATTATAAAGATTTATGGCAGGTGCTGGGTGAGACAGCACAGGGAGAAAATACCCACATATCACTGAATGAGTAGAAAAAGGAGAAAACAGAGAAAGATAACATTATTTTATCAACACTGAGCGCAAGTATGCCATTTTAGCAAGTTTCCAAGGATTTTGTTCTCATGGTTTGGATAACAGGGCAATGCAAACATGACTGTCACTTGATCCTGCTTTTCTAACTATAACTGATGTTATAGACCATTGTGCTGTTATTGTAGTTTAACTTTGAAAGCACTGGAGTCGGGAGGTCTGTGGTATTTACAGACCAACTAAAATGAGCTATCAGACCACACAATCACCCTTGGTCTCAGGTTTAACCCTGGCACCAAGCCCAGAAGCCTCTCATAACCCAGGGTCTCGGCACATGCCAACCCTTTACTATTTAGGGCTGTTGCTGCATCAGACATTTTTTTGTCACTGTATATTTACGTTGTCCTTGTGTTCTGCACAATTGTTTCAAATTTCCACATTTCAGGTGTGAAGAATTCCCAAATACAGAAATAAGAATTCCCAAATACAGAAACGTACTTTGCAAGGGTTTTGTGAAATAACTGTGCATTTATGAAAGAATAAAAAGAATATCCTTATTTCCAACTGATATCAATAAATGAGTTGATATCACTATGAATCTGTAATTTCTTTCATCAATCTGTCATTCTTAGACCTTGCTTGGTAGTAAGTAATTTCACAGGTTATCTTAAAAAGTACAGTTATCTCTTTTAAAATAGATAACCAACAAGGACCTACTGTATAGCACAGGGAACTCTGCTCAATAGTCTGTAATAATATAAATGGGAAAAGAATTTGAAAAAGAAAAGATACATGTATATGCATAACTGAATCACTTTGCTGTACACCTGAAACTAACACAACAACACTGTTAATCAACTCTACTCCAATATAAAATTAAAACTAAAAATACCTCAAGTAATTAAAACAAAACAAAACAAGAAACAGAGTACAGAGAGTTTGGTGGATTCCTCAATCTGGAAATACTTTATCACATATAATGCTTAGGCATAGGATTAATACAGTTCTTATATTTTGGCATATAGCTCACTCATGTAAAAGGGCATATCCTAAGCATCCCTTATGTGCAGAGCATTAAGAATAGAGGAGACCCTACAAGACAGTCTCAGACTCTCACAATCCCAATGTGCTGTCAAGACACACTATATAACAGAGACTCATGCTATAACAGAGACTCAGCTAATACGGCATGTGATTAAATGCAAGCAGGTATAAGGGCCACAAATGAGTGACCCAGGTTTTCAGAGAGTGCAAAGGTGTTCAACAAACACTGAGTGGAAGAGGTAAAGAATTTGGCCCATCACTGATGAGAGGTGGGATCTAGACGTGGAGAGAGAATAGGGGCAAATAATATTCCAAACGTGGGGTCAACGGGCAGAGCTGCTTGTGTCCTCAGTTGGCCCTTTTCATCCACAACCAAGGCTAGACGTAGGCACCCGACAAAAATAACCCCGAACTCTTATATAGTAATCGCCATGTGCCACGCATTGCTCGAGGTGCTTTATATGCATGAACTCACTGAATCCTAATGTTCTGATGAGGCTTTCCCCATTTTACAGATGAAGAAACCGATAGACATAAAGGCTTAGTACTTGTCCAACTCACAACTAGAAGCTGGTGATCCTAACCATGACCCTGGTGTCTCTCAAACATTTTGGTCTTAGGATCTTTTTATACTCTTAAAAATTACTGCACATCCCAAAGACCTTTTGTTATTGCGAGTTATATCTATCGAAATGTTCTGTATAAGGAGCAAAACTGATAAAAAGTCAATGTATTTATGTATTAATTCATTTAAATAACAGAATTATAGAAATTGAGAACAGGTCCCTGGCTGCCAGGTGCTATGGTGGTGGGGAGGAGTGGGTGTGGCTAATAAAGGGCCACATATCCTCCAGAGGATGGAATTGTTCCATCTGTTCTTGATTGGATCAAGGTCAATACCTGACTGTGCTATGGTACAGCAGTTTTACAAGATGTTGCCCTTGGGGTAAACTGAGCAAAGAATATACATGACCTCTCTGTATTATTTCTTACTACTGCGTGTGAATCTATAATAAATTATATAAAAGTAAAAAGCTTAATTGAAAGAGTAATAATGAAACCATTACATATAAATAACATTTTTTATAAAATAATTCCATTTTCCAGAAGTAAGTTAATGAGGAGGGTAGCAGGGCTTTACAGTGTTAGAAATCTCTTTAAGGGTGGACTTCCATATCTGCTTCTGCATTCAGCCCATCGCAAAATCACCTGTCACGTAGCCTTTGGAATACTCCGCTCTATGCTCATGAAAGAAAGAGGATGCCAAAGCTAGAGAAGATTTTAGTGTTATGAAAAAGGTTTACTTTGCTGACACCCTAAAAAGACTTCAGGGGCTCCCAGGGGTCTTGAAAATCAATGCCCTATGATATCCTGCCCCTTGCTATGAATGTTTGATGCCGGCGTCATATTAATTAACGTTCCTCCCCAAGTCAGTGGTGAGGTGTTTGAATGCAGACCTTCTTTCGTGGCCTCAGAGATCTAAAAGCTCCCCCAATGAGCACACAGGATGCAAAACAAACTGTCCCAACTGCTGCAATTTGCTTGCTCCCTCTCTGCTGAAGATTGCTGGCCGCCTGACTTCAAAGGCAACACTGTGAGGAGAGCATCTGCAGGGAGAAGGCAGCTTGAGACGTTTGTGCAAAATGCCCAGATGCTCACGCACTGGGACGTAGTGTCACTGGTAAGCAGGAAAGGAAATGAGCACTACAGCCGGCAGTGATGCTAGGATCAGCCTCTCCTGCCGCCCTTTGCCTCAATGCTCTGGTCCCCTGCCATGGCGCCAGGTTGAAGAGAGAACTCTGACCTTCAAAATTAGAACAGAGATCGAGCTAACCCCCACTTTTAGCTTAGTGGTAGATTCCGCCTCAAACCGCGCAAATAGATGCTCATGGCAGATACCAACGCCAGGGAACTGAAAATGAGTGGTCAACTCTCTAAGGTGAACAGACTAGATTCGAAACAAAACTGGATAAAGTGAACATGAAACTGTGTATATTAAACATTCAACAGAGCTACTGGGAGCAATTCCAACAAGTAATGTTATAAGAAATTTAAAGACCTGAGGAAGAAACTCTTGAAAGTCTAACTTTGTAGATGGCATTAAATGAAGACGGTTGAGAATTAGTTCTGCCTTTGCCCTTTACAGCCTAAATTATTTCCCAAATTGATTTTACCTTTCTGAAACAGATATTTCTATACTTCTGGGTTTTTGTTTAACCTAGTGTAATAACAGCTGTTGACGGAGGGTGTAAATATCGGCCGGGCACGTTGCTAAGTACTGTGTTACATCATCTCAACTCTTAATAAAACCCCCAAGGGGCAGCGTCATTATTCCTATTCTGTAGCTGAGTAAATGGAGGCTCAGAGCCATTATGTGCCTTGACCTAGATCACACAGTGAGAAGGGAGAGGAACTGAGATTCCAGGTTCAAGCCAGGTTTCTTAGCTCCAAAGCCACGGTATCATGTTGCTACCTCCTCATTTCCGTGCACTTGAAAGACTCTCAAGTGGGCTCTATGTAATTCTGTTAATTTATGCTAAAATTCCTAGCCCTTCTTGACTGTAAAGGTATAAACCTGCAAAATAACATTCTTAGGTCTTTTAATGCCTTATGATCTAAGATTTGACCTAGGTTTATTTGAACTTTCCAACTTTTATCCACAGGAGTTCTTCAATAGAATTGGTGGAAGCCCTGGCACACAGAATTGTGAAGAGTATCACCGCCTACAGAAACTCTTAAACATGCAAATGACAGCCACTCTCCCTATTTTTCTATAAACCAGCCTAGTAATTAGTGTGACAACAGGAAAACACTTCGAAGGAAGACACTTCCTGGACCTGGGCAATGTAGGAGTTTCCTAGGCTGCCCTAACAAAGTAGTACCACCGACTAGGTAGTTTGAAACAATAGGAGATCATTCTCTCATAGTTTTGAGGGCTGGACATAAGAAGTCAACACACGAGTAGGGTCTTGCTCTCTCTGAAGGCTCCAGGGAAGAGGTATTCCTGCCTCTTCCTGGCTCTCATGACTGCCACCAGTCAAACTGGCATTCCTTGGCTTACAGCACTCCCATCTCTGCCTTAGTTGTCACACAGCTTTCCTCCTGTGTGTCTGTGTCTTCATAGCGTGGTCTCCTCTGCATGTGTCTGTGTCCAAATTTCCCTCTTCTTAAAAGGATACCAGTCACTGGACTAGAAGCACCCTAATCCAGTGTGACCTCACCTTAAGCACACGTGCAAAGCTCCTATCTCCAAATAAGGTCACGTTCTGCAGGTCCAGTGTGACCTCACCTTAAGCACATGTGCAAAGATCCTATTTCCAAATAAGGTAACGTTCTGAAGTTCCAGGTGAACGTATCTTTGAAGAACATTATTCAACCCACTACAAGTAGTTAGTTCAGATGATTAGAGAGAAGAATCTCAAGCTGAGGATTTGTATAGCACTTGTTTTTTGGAAGGCCAAGGAGTGGGCTTGAAGACCCTTGCTGTCATTTCACACATAGCCTTGTCTGCAGATGAAACTGGTTGGTGAGTAGTCCCATCACATTAAGATCATCACCCTGCAAACACTATTTCCTTCTTGGGCACATGTCTGTATCTGAAATAATTTATCTGATTATTGGTTCACTGTCTTCTGTCTCTCCAATAGAAGGTAAGTCCTCTAAAGGCAGGGAACTTGTCGCTCTAATTTCCAATATAAACCCAGTACCAAGAATAGTACCTGGCATGTAGACACCCAGTAAATGTTTGGTGGATGATTGGATGAATGTGTACATGAATTCTGGCTCTTAGTGGCTGACTTTGATTAGGGTTTTCACCCACACTGTTCATCCTACCTCCACTCGTTCATTCACTGAACATACACTGACTGCTTACTATTCGCCAGGCACTGTATTCAGCATTGAGGATACAATTGCAAAGGAAAGCTTTGCTTACAGTCCCAGACATCCTAGAACTTTAAACAAGAAATATTCAAGCCACCTACAATCTAACAAGAAGTATGCTTGGTACCATGGGTCCATCCACAATCGTAAGACTTAGCCCTTGTCCTTCTACTGGTTACAGACAACCTTGGTATGCCAGACTAAAAGAAGAGTTAAAAGTTAAATTGCATGAAATCATGCCTCCATTTAGAATGCATAAAGCAAAATAAGGATAGTCTTTATTAGTTGGTGAAAATAGGACCGTTACCAAATTAGTTGCAGCTTCGTCCTGAAACTTACATAAGAGCAGTTGGTTTCCATTCCAGGGAGGGGAAGGGGTATGATTCTGGGGCAAGAGCCTTAGTAACAAGACTAGGAGTTAATGTTTTGAATATACAGAGGGGGAAATGGGTGGGTATTCCAAGTATAAGTCTGACTTGAGCAGTGGGGTAAAATATACTGAGAAATAAAGTTGAGTAAGTCAAATACAGTGAGTTTACGTATTTTGACTGAGAAAATGATATTAAAAAGGCACTTATTATGCCACAGAGATGCCACAATGGCTTGCTGGATAGAGTGATAACACAATGAAGATCCTCAATGATCCTGACTCCCCAGAATGCAAGGCTGAATAAAATCAACAGATAAACTCTAAGAAAGATAAATGAAAGTCTTACCTTTAGATGGCTTGCATGAAATAGATTTTTGGTCAGTTACAATAAGGCAGAATGGAGGAGACTCCTTGCCGGACAGCAGTTTTCCTGAAAAACACCAGAGAGGTTGCCTGATCACAGAGTCAATCACAACATCCAATAGTGTTCTCTATTTAAATTCAATTGTGAACATCCACAACACTAGAAAACCAGGTCCCAGATCACCGAACTAATAATCTCACTGTTCTTGTGACTAGTAAGATCACAGCTAGTATACTGTGGTTAAATCAGAGCTCTGCATTTTCGGAGGAACATATACATATTGGGGTGCATTTTAGATGAGAAAAACTAGGATTCTACTGCAGGGGAGCAAAATTTGTCACCCCAAATTTTGTCTCTTTGGCATGAGCATTATTTTAGGCTTTGACTTTCCCCCTAAAGTGCCTGAAGAATGTAGACAGAGGACCTGTTCTAGGAAGGGAGCTGTCACCATAAACAAGTACAGTATGAACTATATGAACTCTAGTTGGCTCTGAAGGAACGAACGCTGCCCACACCCTTATTTTAGAATTCTAGCCTCCAGAAATGTCAAAAAATAAATTCGTATTGTTTAAGCCATCCAGTTTGTGATGCTTTTTGTTAACCCTAGCGAAGTAATACATTGAGAAATGTTTAGTTTGGGAACAAACTTAATTAATCACAATATTTCATAAAAATACTCAGAGCTAATGTTGGATAAGATAAAATGATAAAGCCCAAGAAAAAAAAATAAGTCTTTTAGATGCTTACATGACATTCCAATCAAAGACGACTAATGTGTCAAGGATGCGGTACAGGCCTCTAAACTCATATTCAGCATATGGTCTATAGAAAAAAGCAGTACATACTTTGGGGTCAGACCAATCTGGGCCCCAATCCAATGCTAACTGTATGATCATGGGAAGGTTACTTAGCCTTATTGGGCCTCAGTTTTCTCATTTGTAATGTAAGAATAATAGTGCATACCTCAAAGTGTTTTTTATTTTTTTGTTTTCTGTTTTTTTAAGGGAGAAGTCGTCATGAATATATTATTTACACGATGGTTAAGGACACAAGTACAGTGTTCAAACAAAATTTCAGTTCACAGACTGGCCACTGATACATAGGTGGATACAGACATTCCAACTACCCTTCCTGCAAGTCGGGGTGAGGAGTTAAATACTTAGTTGTTGGCGGAGGGGCAACAACTATCCATAACCACACTGCTGAGGACTCAGGGTCGGCGTAAGGATTATTTATTTTAAATGACAAGTGAAATATTTAGATTTATACTTAGCATAAAGCTTGAATAAGTATTGCTGAATTTTAGTTATTAGGCTTTGTAAGAAGGGCTTTTAATACAATTTTGACCAACAGACGTTAACTGAAAGGGCAAGAGTAAGCAGATTAAGATGAACAAAAAGCCCAGAGTTAGCCTGAGGAAACAGGAAATGGTTTCTGTTATTTGTACTCTTTCTTTCATCATTAATCAAATTCTCTTTGTAATTCAAGTAGGACAAACATCTCCAATATGTTGGATCAAGGGTCTGTGTGAGTGTGCGTGAATGTATGTGGGTGAGTGCCAGAGTGTGAATATGTATCCTGAGTTCTAATAAGTCCCTGATATTCATCACAAGTTTAGGCAAGTCACTTGACTTTTTAAATTAAAAAGTCTCAATTTATGGGCTTCCCTGGTGGCGCAGTGGTTTAGAGTCTGCCTGCCAATGCAGGGGACACGGGTTCGAGCCCTCATCTGTGAAGATCCCACATGCCGCGAAGCAACTAAGCCCCTGAGCCACAACTACTGAGCCTGCGCATCTGGAGCCTGTACTCCGCAACAGGAGAGGCCGCGATAGTGAGAGGCCCGCGCACCGCAACGAAGAGTGGCCCCCGCCTGCCGCAACTAGAGAAAGCCCTCGCACGGAAACGAAGACCCAATACAGCCAAAAATAAATAAATAAGTAAATTAATTAACTTTTTAAAAAAGTCTCAATTTATTCAACAAAAAGATTAGTTGATCTAATTATTATCAGTTATCTAAGTATTTCTAAGATTCCTTCTTTTTCTAAACATTCCATGATGATATGACTTAGATGAATATCAAACATGGTGCCTTGGAATGACAGGATTCTAGTTTTTTTAATCTAGGAGAGAATTGCCATTTTAAAGACATAGCACTATGTTTTTACTGTTTCTTTCCTCTTTCTCTAGAAACGGTAGTATGGATTCACGTTTGAGAGAAGGTAACCCCTTTGTTCTGGGATTGAGGGGACAGTTGATGTCCCTTTTAGTTTTGTAAAAGTAAAACTAGTTCCCGTTCTAAAATGGAAAACTTCAAACAAGTAAAAGCTAAGTGTTTGGATAATAAAGTAATAGCAGAGCAACATCTCTGCAGAGAGTAAAACTAAGTTTATTTTATCTAATCTTTAGGATTTGAGACCTGGGCGCTAGAGCAGACAAACTTCATATAAGAGCAATATAATATTAGACTAGATAAGCCATAAACAAGACTCTACATTTTAAAGGAAAAATGTCATAGGACATATGCTGTATGAGCACAGTAAGACTGCATTAAAAAATCAATAAGATACAGATGGCCAACAAACACATGAAAAGATGCTCAACATCACTAATTATCAGAGAAATGCAAATCAAAACTACAAGAAGTATCACCTCACACCAGTCAGAATGGCCATCCTCAAAAAATCTACAAACAATAAATGCTGGAGAGGGTGTGGAGAAAAGGGGAACCCTCTGGCACTGTTGGTGGAAATGTAATTTACCAGACTGGGTAAATTACATACAGCAGAAATTTCTCACAGCTTTGGAGGCTGGAAGCCCAAGATCAGGGTGCCAAAATAGCTGGCTGCTTCTAGTGAGATCCCTGCTTTGGCTTACAGACCACCAACTTCTCACTGTATGCTCACTTGGCAGAGTAGAGGGGCCAAGGAAGGTCACTGGTGACTCTTACAAGGGCATCAGTCCCATTCATGAGGACTTCACCCTGATGACTTTATCTAATCCCAATTATCTCCCAAAGGCTCTACCTCCTTAAAGCCATCACATGAGGGGGTAATGTTTCAATACAAGACTTTTGGATGTAACATTTAGTCCATAAAACCCTTATACAAAAACCAAAGGCATCACAAGAAAACCAAACTCCAGACCAATGTGCCTTTTGAATATATTTAAAAAAAAAAAAATCAAAAACTAAACAGTAGCAAACCAAATTCAGCAACAATTAAAAAGAATTATATACCATGACGAAGTGAGATTTAATTCGGGAATTGAGTATTTTAATATCCATATAACAAAAGCAGTATAATACAGCATACTGAAAGAACAAGAACCATATAATTTAAACAGATGAAGAAAAATTATTTGACAAAACCCAATACTTTTTCATAATAAAAACAAGATAGAAATAGAAAAGAACATCCTCAACCTGACCTGTAGAAAAGGTCATCTACAAAAAACCCAAAGATAACATCACACTAATTGTGAAAGAATAAAAGCTATCTCCCTATGATCAGGAACAAGATAAAGATGTTTGTGCCCACCATTTCTATTCAACATTGTACTGGAGGTTATAGCCAGGGAAATTAAGGAAGAAAAAGTTAAAGGCATCCATACTAGAAAGGAGTAATTAAAATTATCTTTCTTTACAAATGTCGTGTACTTGTATATACAAAATCCTTAGGGAAAAAAGTTAAAACTAATAAACAAGTGCAGCAGGATTTCAAGAAACAAGTTCAATATAGAAAAATCAAATGTATTTCTAAAAACTAGTAAAAAAAAAATTGAAAAATGAAGTTCAGAAAACAATTCCGTTTACAATAATATAAAGTAGAATACTTAAAAATTTAACAAAATAAGTGCGAGGCAAACACTGAAAATTATAAATCACTGAAAGAAATTGCCGAAGACATAAATAGAAAAACATCCCATGTTCATGGATCAGACTTACTACTGTTAAGATGGCAACACTTCCCCAACTGATCTACAGATTTAACAAAACCCTTATCAAAATCTAAGGTAGATTCTTTGTAGAAAGTGACAAGCTGATCATAAAATTCATATGGAAATGCAAGGAACTCAGAATTGCCAAAACAATCTTGAAAAAAGAACATATTAGAGAACTCATACTTCCAAATTTCAAAACTTACTACAAGGCTATAGTAGTCAAGATACTGTGGCATTTGTGTAAGGAGATGCATCTATATCTAGGTAGGCAGGTAGATATAGATACAAATAGATCAATGGAATAGAAATTACTGATCAGAAATAAACTGTCACATATATGGTAAACTGATTTTCAACAATTCCAAGATAATTCAATGGGGAAAGAATAATACTTCAACAAATAATGAGGTGACAAATGGATATCCACATCAAAAAGAATGAAGTTGGACTCTTACCTTGCACCATATACAAAAATTTATCTCAAAATGAATCAAAAACTTAATATAAGCACTAAATCTATAAAAGTAATCTTAGAAGTAAACATAGGTGTAAACCTTCATGACCATGGATTAGGCAATGATTTACTAGGTATGATCCTGAAAGCACAGCCAAAAGAAAAAAATCAAATAGATAAAGTGACATCTAAAAGCTAAAAAGATGTTTCCTTCCAAGGCCACTATCAAGAAAGTGAAAAAACAATCTACAGAATGAGTGAAAATAGTTGAAAAAGATACAACTGATAAGTGTATAGTATCCAGAATACATAAAGAACTCATGACTGGACATTGAAATTACAAATAATCAATGAGACAATAAGAGAAGGATTTGAATAGACATTTCTCCCAAGAAATGGGCAATAAATCCATGAAAATATGTTCTAGATCATTAGCCATTAGAGAAATGCAAATCAAAATTTCAGTGGGATATCACATCACATCTATTAGGATGGCTATAATTTGCTTCCTCTCTACAGACTATATGGTGCTTGTTAATAATAGAGAAATGGGATGTATTATCAAGAACTCTAGGTGTTTTCTTCTTTGGCCAAATGAGAGCCAGCACTTCCGGTAGCAGGTATAGACCGTTTGCACCAGAAGCAACATAGGCTGTGTGCTTATTTTACTGCCTTAAATTAGAGAGTATGCCACTGAGGTCCCACCTATTAACAAAGTCAGCTGAGTGTAGCCTGCTTGTTGGGAATGGAAAGGGATGAAGGGGCAAGAACAGGCAAACTACTTTATTACCACATGGTAGGTGTTCTATTTTCCAAGCACATCTCTTGACCAGACACTCAGGGATTGGGACATCATAGACAAAATTAGCTCACCAAACCTCTAAAAACTCAATGCTAGATTCCAACCACCCACTTCTATTATGTACATAGTGCTATCCCTTGAATTCAAACTGCTTGAATAAATCACATCCACCAATTTTATATTTAAGGAGTAGATGATTTAACTACTCCAGGAAACATTCTAGTAACCAAAGAATGAAAGTTTTGACCCCTTTTTTGCTTGTTTGACCTAGAGGGGCCTTGACCTAAGAACGGGGATTTTTCTCAGAGGTTCCTTGTTAAGAGTTTAGAGCAAAAAGGTCCAGTGAGGGGAAAAAAAAAACAGTAAAGACATATGGCCTTGTTCAAAGTTATTAATGAGAAGTTTGGGGTTATAAAATAAATCCTGCGGTTATTTTTAAATCCTATGGTTTTCTTTTCTCAATATGCTTTCTTCTATCACTTTATAACAAAGCATTCCTTAAATTTAAAATCTCAGCTTCTGATAGAAATAGATACACATTATTTAGAGGAGTTAGAAATTCTGCCAACTGAGTGAATCCATGACAAAAAGATTAAAAAGATCTGAAATATGACTGTACATCTAAACTATGGAGGGCCATTATGAAACTCATACACCCACACCCCTTCCTTTCATATGAACAACAAAACATAAGCCTGGATATAAAATTAACGATTAGGAAATTCCCAAATGATTTCTTTGATATCAGTGACCATGGGAAATATCATTAAATATGGTGGTATCATAGAAATCTCCACACAGAAATTCCTGAGATGAGTCGTTGTGACCCAAAACAAAGAGGCCATTTACTACCCTTGCTACCAGTTGTATAATTTCAGTAATTAAACTGACTGGCTAAACAAGCATTACCACACAGCTGCAAAACCCTAAAGAAACTGTAGACAAGCTATTAAACTATGATTTATGAAGTCAGCTTTTGTTCAACCAAGTGATTAGAATTTAATAAGTTGGCCTACTTAGCTCTGAATTCGATACAACCATTCAGAAGGAAAAAATGTATGAGAAAATAAGATTATGAGAAGATTTGTGTCTCATATACTAATAGGCCATTTATTCAATTAGCAAACAATTCTTCAAAGTTCAGTAATAGGGAACTATTACTTCAGGGAATATAAAGTATCAAATGTGGCCCTGCCCTCAGGAGGCTTACTTAGCCTAATGTGTAAACCAGATCTGTACACAAATATTCACATTACAGGGCATCATGGAGGCACAAATACAACACTATAGAAATCAGATTTGGGCACAAATACTGCCAGCTAGGGAGCTATGAGAAGGCTTCAAAAAAATAAAATAAATAAAAATAAGTAGCACTTAGCCGGGCTTTGATGGTGTAGTGTTTGAATATGAAGGAGGGCAGAACTGCACCAAAATGTACATGGAATAGAATGTAATCCAATTTGATTGAAGTCTCTTAAGAAGTGTGAGGTGAACAAGGCTGGAAGTAAGAAATATAGCATCAAATAATAAATAGCAGAGATACGATCTCTGAGCTGTGAATATGGCAATATGTGAAGAATAGTGGTTTTTTTATATTTAATTTAATTTATTTATTTGGTTGCATCGGGTCTTAGTTGCAGCAGGTGGGCTCCTTAGTTGTGGCATGCGAACTCTTAGTTGCAACATACATGTGGGATCTAGTTCCCCAACCAGGGATCAAACCCAGGACCACTGCATTGGGAGTGCAGAGTCCTAACCACTGCACCACCAGGGAAGTCCCTGAAGAATAGTTTTAATTGGACAAAATTAACCAAATATTTACCAAGCAGCCACTATGTGCCAGACATAGAGAATTTGGGACAGAGATACAGGAGGCATGAAGGACAACTGTAATAGTCAAACTGTAAGTTAATGAAGGCCAGGATGAGGAGGAAGATCGAGGCAAAGGTACCAAGATCAGGTACCTCGCCTGTCTTGTCTCATGACACCTTGTACTCAGGACTTAGATGAACACTGAATGTTTTGCAATTGCCTTGTATCTTTAACAAATGATAAATGATTCTAGAGAAAAAAAAATCATCTCTTCATAGGAAGGTGTCAAAAGCAAGGATGCTCATTGTCAATGAGAAGGCCAGTTAGAGAGAGATAATTACACTGTAAATCAGAGGAAATATGAAACACCATTGAAGACTGATTTGCGAATAAAAATGACCACAAAAGAAAACCTAATCTATGTGTTAACCAAGAGACAACAGAACCATACTTATGGCTGCCCCACAAGGCCCACCTCAGGAAGATGCTGACTAGGGGAATCAGGTTACATAGCAACACAAGACCAATATACTTGCTTTGACTCTGTTCCCAGATGTCTGCCTCTATGTAAGTGTCATTTTTAGGGATAAATGTGAAATATAAATAGGACAATAGGGGATAGCTTGGTTGACACACAAACAAGTAAAATTCCTTAATATATTGAATGAAACAGAAGCTGCATTCCAAATCCATTCATTTTAGTGTTCAAAGCCTGTAACATTATGCATATGTGTACTGACTATCTTTTAGCCAAGCACAAATGAAATATCAGTTATCAACAATACTCAGTTATTTTTGCTCTTTATTTAATTTAGAAGGTAGTTATTAAGAGGGCAAAGCAAACAGAAGGAGGAAAATATTAATGAATCATTGCTGATTTGGGAAATTTTAAGTTACTTTGTGCATTTCAACAGAGCAAAATCAATCGTAAAATTTACTCCTAGGATACCCAACACAATAGATAATAAGTAGGGTTCTTTTGTTCACTTCAGACTGAAAGAAGAATATAAAATTAAAGGTATCACAGCTCTTCATAAAATAAATCATAGCCCTCGGGAATCTGAATCACTTATTTCATCTTCCTGGAACTTTTGATGATAATGCAAGAGACACAAATTACAATCCCATTCATTCATTCAATCATTCATTCATCCAGTATTTATTTTGAAAGTACTGTGGGTCAGTTACTGTTTTATGTGGTGGGAATACAGGAAACACAATACAAACAACTCCGCTCCCCTGACAGAGATAATTTGCTAGAAAAACAAACAGAAAACAAAGGAATTAATATTATGTCACACTGTAATAAATGCCATAAAGCAAGTAGGGTATAGGTATAGATAATGATAGAGGGGCTACAGATAATTCAGAGGTACTTTTCATGACTAATTTTAATTTATGGTTTTTCATATTTTTAGATGTAAAGCTTTCATGAAAAATTAAAACACAATACATGCAAACTGTGCTGGTTCAGACTTATGTAGTTATTTGATGATGATTTTTCCATTAAGTGACCTGTTGTGTGACATAAGTGTTCACATCAGTAAGTTACTTTAATGTTTTACAGTCAAAATCAACATGAATCTTTTGGATAAGTTATTCAGATTCTGTACTCTCAACATTAACAGATAATTTTATCCTCGTCATATCTGATTACATTTGCAAGCAGGAAAAAGTGGATACTTCGCAGAAATAAAACCCAGTCCATTCACTTAAAATTTTAAATAGATTTCTGATTATATTGTACATTGCATTCTCTGTTCATTAAGGAATCCTCTTTTCTTGGTTTCTCTAAAACTAAAAAAAAAAAAAAAAAAAATCTAGCCAGACTAATCCAAACTGGCCTCAAAACAAAAACAAACAAAAAAAAAACCCTCATATACTCCCTACCCTGCATTCAAAGTTTGCATTTGTAGTGTAAGATGTTTGTTTCTCTTAATTTTTCCCACCTATGTTTCTGTAATATTGCCACTCTACCCCGTCATTTCTTGCCTTGAATGACTGAATGACATCTTGAATTATTTGTTTCTCTCACTGCTTATTCACCTTTCCTAAAGGGGCTAGATTAATATTCTCCAAATACGATTCTGGTCATGAGCTCTCAAAATCCTTGCTGGTTCCTCACTGCTCATGGAGTTACTGGTATTTATCCAACAGCAATTATATTTATATTACTAGACAAGTAATACACTCTCAGTCAATGGGGGTCAGCTGTCACACTGTGTTTGCCCTCAAGTGACAATTGATAATCCTTTATTTTTTTATTGTAGAAGTTCTTCTCTCAACTCTTAATATCTAATAAACCTACGTATTAGAAAAGAATGCTTAAACTGAATAAAGTATGATTCTCAAGAAGATAAAGAAAGCTAACATGGCAGGTAAGACTCAGACGGTTGCCTAGCCACAGCCAGCACGGTCAGCCACTTTGAGACCTGAATTGGACAAGGAGGCGGCAACGGGATATTCTCTGTTGACTCACTTGCTGCCTCGAGGAGAGTTTCTTTGTGGTTGAAATGAATAATATACATAGCTCTAGCAATTTTCTGTTCCCCCTTAGTGACGTTTTGGAGACTGGTAGAAAAACTTTTCCCTTGGCCTGGACAGAAGATCTAAACACCTGAGCCCAAGTTTTACAGAGGGAATCCAAAATTTAATGAGCTAAGAGGAAGAAACTGTCATGCTGACACCATATAAAATAAAGAGAACCTACTTCATCAGGTCTGGGTCAATAAAGTTTGAAAGCCACCAGTGGAAAAGACAGTAATCAAAGAGGTCAGCCTACCAACTGGAACACAATTTGCTCAAACTTCAACACTTAACCATTCACATTTCTCCCCAGTCTACCCCCTGCCATTGCCCAATACAGACACTTAGGAAGGAAAAACTTAAAAGCACAACTTATAAAATTTGTAGGTTTTGGCACATCCAAAGGGCTAGCTGCAGAGTGTGGAGTTCCGGAGTTTGGAGCTATGTGGCTGACAGGGTATTGGTGCTCCAGCCATGTGTCAGGCCTCAGCCTCTGAGGTGGGAGAGCCAAGTTCAGGACACTGGTCCACCAGAGACCTCCCAGCCCCACATAATATCAATCAGCGAGAGCTCTCCCAGAGATCTCCATCCCAATGCTAAGACCCAGCTCCACACAATGGCAAGCAAACTCCAGGGCTGGATGCCTCATGCCAAACAACTAGGAAAACAGGAACACAAACCCACCCATTAGCACAGAGGTTGCCTAAAATCATACTAAGTTCACAGACATGCCAAAACACACTATTGGACACAGTCCTGCCCAGCAGAAACACACGATCAGCCCTACCCACCAGAACACAGGCACCAGTTCCCTCCACCAGGAAGCCTACAAAAGCCACTGAACCAATTTCACCCACTGGGGGCAGACACCAAAAATAATGGGAACTATGAACCTAGAGCCTGCAATAAGGAGACCCCAAGCACAGTAAGTTAAACAAATGAGAAGACAGAGAAATATGCAGCAGGTGAAGGAGCAAGATAAAAACCCACCAGAACAAACAAATGAAGAGGAAATAGGCAGTCTACCTGAAAAAGAATTCACAGTAAGAGAGTAAAGATGATCCAAAATTTTGGAAATAGAATGGACAAAATACAAGAAATGGTTAACAAGGACCTAGAAGAACGAAAGAGCAAACAGTGATGAACAACACAATAAATGAAATTAAAAATTCTCTAAACGGAATCAATAGCAGAATAAGTGAGGCAGAAGAATGGATAAGTGACCTGGAAGATAAACTGGTGGAAATAAATACGGCAGAGCAGAATAAAGAAAAAAGAATGAAAAGAATTGAGGACAGTCTCAGAGACGTCTGGGACAACATTAAACACATCAACATCCAAATTATAGGGGACTCAGAAGAAGAAGAGAAAAAGAAAGGGTCTGAGAAAATATGTAAAGAGATTACAGTTGAAAACTTCCCTAACACGGAAAAGGAAACAGTCAATCAAGTCCAGGAGGTGCAGAGAGTCCCATATAGGATAAATCCAAGGAGAAGCATGCTAAGACACATATTAATCAAACTATCAAAAACTGAATACAAAGAAAATATATTAAAAACAGCAAGGGAAAAGCAACAAATAACATACAAGGAAATCCCCATAAGGTTAAAAGCTGATCTTTCAACAGAAACTCTGCACTCCAGAAGGGAATGGCAGGACATATTAAAGTGATGAAAGGGAAAAACCTACAATGAAGATTACTCTACCCACAAAGGATCACATTCAGATTCGACAGAGAAATTAAAAGCTTTACAGACAAGCAAAAGCTAAGAGAACTCAGCATCACCAAACCAGTTTTACAACAAATGCTAAAGGAACTTCTCTAGGCAGGAAACACAAGAGAAGGAAAAGACATACAAAAACAAACCCAAAACAATTAAGAAAATGGTAATAGGAACATACATATCAGTAACTACCGAAAATGTAAACGGATTAAATGCTCCAACCAAAATACACAGACTGGCTGAATGGATACAAAAACAAGACCCACATATACGCTGTATACAAGAGACCGACTTCAGACCTAGGGACACATACACGCTGAAAGGGAAGGGATGGAAAAAGATATCCCATGCAAATGGAAACCAGAAGAAAGCTGGAGTAGCAATTCTCATATCAGACACAATAGACTATAAAATAAAGACTATTACAAGAGACAAAGAAGGAAACTACAGAATGATCAAGGGATCAATCCAAGAAGAAGATATAACAATTGTAAATATTTATGCACCCAACATGGTAGGACCTCAATACATAAGGCAACGCTAAGAGCCATAAAAGAGGAAATCGACAGGAACACAATAATAGTAGGGGACTTTAACACCCCACTCTCATCAATGGACCGATCTTCCAATATGAAAATAAACAGGGAAACACAAGCTTTAAATGACACATTAAACAAGATGGACTTAATTGATATTTATAGGACATTCCATTGAAAAACAACAGAATACACTTTCTTCTCAAGTGCTCATGGAACATTCTCCAGGATAGATCATATCTTGGGTCACAAATCAAGCCTTGATAAATTTAAGAAAAATGAAATTGTATCAAGTATCTTTTCTGGCCACAATGCTATGAGACTACATATTATAGGAAAAAAACTGTGAAAAATACAAACACATGGAGGCTAAACAATACACTACTGAATAACCAAGAGATCACCAAAGAAATCACACAGGAAAGCAAAAAATACTTAAAACAAATGACAATGAAAACACAATGACCCCAAACCTATGGGATGCAGCAAAAGCAGTTCTAAGAGGGAACTTTATAGCAATACAATCCTACCTCAAGAAACAAACAACCTAAGCTTACACTTAAAGCAACTAGAAAAAGAAGAAGCAAAAAACCCCAAAGATAGCAGAAGGAAAGAAATCATAAAGATCATATCAGAAATAAATGAAAAAGAAATGAAGAATACAATAGAAAAGATAATAAAACTAAAAGCTCATTCCTTGAGAAGATAAACAAAATTGACAAACCATTAGCCAGACTCATCAAGAAAAAAAGGGAGAAGATTCAAATCAACAGAATTAGAAATAAAAACGCAGAAGTAACAACTGACATTGCAGAAATACAAAGGATCATGAGAGACTACTACAAGCAACTCTATGCCAATAAAATGGAGAGCCTGGAAAAAATGGACAAATTCTTAGAACAGTATAACCTTCTGAGACTGAACCAGGAAGAAATAGAAAATATGAACAGACCAATCACAAGCACTGAAATTGAATCTGTGATTAAAAATCTTCCAACAAACAAAAGCCCAGGACCAGATGGCTTCACAGGTGAATTCTATCAAACATTTAGAGAAGAGCTAACACCTATCCTTCTCAAACTCTTCTAAAATAAAGCAGAGAGAGGAGCATTCCCAAACCCATTCTTTGAGGCCACCATCACCCTGATACCAAAACCAGACAAAGATGTCACAAAAAAAGAAAACTACAGGCCAGTATCACTGATGAACATAGATGCAAAAATCCTTAACAAAATACTAGCAAACAGAACCCAAGAGCACATTAAAAGGATCATACACCATGATCAACTGGGGTTTATCCCAGGAATGCAAGGATTCTTCAAGATATGCAAATCAATCAATGGGATACACCATATTAACAAATTGAAGAATAAAAACCATGTGATCATCTCAAGAGATGCAGAAAAAGCTTTTGACAAAATTCAACACCTATTTATGATAAAAACTCTCCAGAAAGTAGGCATAGAGGGAACCTACCTCAACATAATAAAGGCCATATATGACAAACCCCGAACCAACATCATTCTCTATGGTGAAAAACTGAAAGCATTTCCTCTACAATCAGGAACAAGACAAGGTTGCTTATTCTCATCACAATTACTCAACAGAGTTTTGGAAGTTTTAGCCACAGCAATCAGAGAAGAAAAAGAAATAAAAGGAACCCAAAATAGAAAGAAGCAGTAAAACTGTCACTGTTTGCAAATGACATGATACCATACATAGAGAATCCTAAAGATGCTACCACAAAACTACTAGAGCTAATCAATGAATTTGGTAGAGTAGCAGGATACAAAATTAATGCACAGAAATCTCTTGGATTCTTATACACTAATGATGAAAACTCTGAAAGAGGAATTAAGGAAACACTCCCATTTACCATCACAACAAAAAGAATAAAATACCTAGGCATAAAACTACCTAAGGAGACCAAAGACCTGTATGCAGAAAACTATAAGACACTGAGGAAAGAAATTAAAGACGATACAAACAGATGGAGAGATATACCATGTTCTTGGATTGGAAGAATCAACATTTTGAAAATGACTATACTACCCAAAGCAATCTACAGATTCAGTGCAATCCCTATCAAACTACCAATGGCATTTTTCACAGAACTAGAACAAAATGTTTTACAATTTGTATGGAAAAACAAAAGACCCCAAATAGCCAAAGCAAGCTTGAGGAATAAATACGGAGCTGAAGGACTCAGGCTGCCTGACTTCAGGCTATACTACAAAGCTACAGTAATCAATACAGTATGGTACTGGTATGAAAACAGAAATATAAATCGGTGGAACAGGATAGAAAGCCCAGAGATAAACCCATGTACATATGGTCACCTTATCTTTGATAAAGGAGGCAAGAATATACAATGGAGAAAAGACAGCCTCTTCAATAAGGGGTGCTGGGAAAACTGGACAGCTACATGTAAAAGAATGAACTTAGAACACTTCCTAACACCATACACAAAAATAAACTCAAAATGGATTAAAGACCTAAATGTAAGGCCAGACACTATAAAACTCCTAGAGGAAAACATAGGCAGAACACTGTTTGACATAAATCACAGCAAGATCCTTTTTGACCCACCTCCTAGAGAAATGGAAGTAAAACCAAAAATGAACAAATGGGACCTAATGAAACTTCAAAGCTTTTGCACAGCAAAGGAAACCATAAACAAGAAGGAAAGACAACCCTCAGAATGGGAGAAAAATATTTGCAAACAAAGCAACTGACAAAGTTTTAACCTCCAAAATATACAAGCAGCTCATTCAGCTCAATATCAAAAAAACAAACAACCCAATCCAAAAATGGGCAGAAGACCTAAATAGACATTTCTCCAAAGATATACAGATTGCCAACAAACAGATGAAAGGATGTTCAACATCACTAATCATTGGAGTAATGCAAATCAAAACTACAATGAGGTATCGTCTTACACCAGTCAGAATGGCCATCATCAAAAAATCTACAAACAATAAATGCTGGAGAGGGTGTGGAGAAAAGGGAACCCTCTTGCACTCTTGGTGGGAATGTAAATTGATACAGCCACTATGGAGAGCAGTATGGAGGCTCCTTAACAAACTAAAAATAGAACTGCCATACGACCCAGCAATCCCACTACTGGGCATATACCCTGAGAAAACCATAATTCAAAAAGAGACATGTACTACAATGTTCACTGCAGCACTATTTACAATAGCCAGGACATGGAAGCAACCTATGTGTCCACTGACAGTTAAATGGATAAAGAAAATGTGGCACATATATACAATGGAATATTTCTCAGCCATAAAAAGAAACGAAATTGAGTTATTTGTAGTGAGGTGGATGGACCTAGAGTCTGTCATACAGAGTTAAATAAGTCAGAAAGAGAAAAATCACATACCGTATGCTAACACATATACATGGAATAAAAAAAAATAGCTCTGATGAACCTAGGGGCAGGACAGGAGTAAAGACGCAGAGGTAGAGAATGGACTTGAGGACACAGGGAGGGGGAAGGTTAAGCTGGGACAAAGTGAGAGAGTGGCATGGACATATATACACTACCAAATGTAAAACAGATAGCTAGTGGGAAGCAGCTGCATAGCACAGGGCTATCAGCTCAGTGCTTTGTGACCACCTAGAGGGGTGGCATAGGGAGGGTGGGAGGGAGATGCAAGAGCGAGGGGATATGGGGATATATGTGTATGTATAGCTGATTCACTTTGTTATACAGCAGAAACTAACACAACACTGTGAAGCAATTCTACTCCAGTAAAGATATGAAAAAAGAAAAGATAAAGAAGAGGAAAATAAAACAAAATAAAGTAGAAGGAAAGAAAGCATAAAGATAAGAGAAAAATAATCATTGAAATAGGAAGATATACAAAGATAAAGAAAGAATTAGCAAAATCACAAATTGATTCCTGGGGCTTCCCTGGTGGTGCAGTGGTTGAGAGTCCACCTGCCAATGCAGGGGACACGGGTTTGTGCCCCGGTCCGGGAAGATTCCACATGCCGTGAAGCGGCTGGGCCCGTAAGCCATGGCCACTGAGCCTGTGCATCCGGAGCCTGTGCTCCGCAACGGGAGAGGCCACAACAGTGAGAGGCCTGCGTACCACAAAAAAAAAAAAAAAAAAAGTTAATTCCTGGAAAAGACTAACATAATTGAAAAACCCTTAATAAGACTGCTCAAGAAAATGGAGAAAGCAACAAGAATTATCCAAGTCAGTAATGAAAAGATGTAAAATCATTACAGGTTCTATAGAAAATAAAAATTAAAATATACTAATAATAACTATGAAAAATAACTTGAAACATTTTATTAAAGTTATATAGAAAAGCATAAGAAACCAAAACAAGAGACAGAAAATGCCAGGCTAATAAGATGGGTTCAGTGACTTTTCTATACTTTTATGGAAGTCATAACATGGATATTATATACATTCTTCCAGAGAATAGAAGTATTTACATAATAAAGTCACCATTACTCTGCTACAAGCATATGGCAAAAAAAGATAATTACAGGTCCGTCCTTCTCATAAACATAGATGCTAAAATCCTAGATAAAATAGTAGCATACGAAATGTAGTGTTAAGTGAAAGGGTAAGATACATTTTGACCAAAGTAGAGGTATCCTAGGAAGGTAAATACATTTAATATTTGCCTGTCAATCAATGTAAATCACTATATTTAACATAAAAAGGAGGAAAAGTATATGATAATATCAACGTATGCAGGAAAAAACATGTATTAGAATCCAACATGTATTAGAATTCAACACTCATTCATGGAAAAAACACCCTTACCAATCTAAGGATAAAAGGAAATATCTTTAAAATAATAAATTATCTATAATGTCCTTCAGCAAACATCATACATAAATGAAATATTTAAAGTGTTCCCTCCTGAGATCAGGAATGAGCAAAGGATGCCTGTAATTGACACTTCTATTCAGCATTCCACTAGAATTCTGGACAGTGCAATATGAAATAAAAAGCATAGAAAAAATCTGTAAAATTTGAAATATAAGTATTAAAGCTGTCCTTATTGTCAGAGGTTATGATTATGTACAATGAAAAGTCAAATCAATCAAACTATTAGAAATAAAATTTTGCTAAGTTACTGGATATAAGATTAATATAAAAATATTTTTATTTCTATATATTAGAACCAAAAAATAATTTTTAAATAAAATACCATTAAAAACAGCATAAAAAACCAAGTATCCAGGAATAAATTTAACAAAACATATGAATGACCTATACACAGAAAACACTGAACTATTACCAAGAGAATATTTTTAAAAGCCTAAATGAATAATAATATATATTGAGTTTATAGATTTGAAGACTCAGTATTTTGAAAATGTCATTTATCTACAAATTAATCTATAGATTTCAGTGCAATTTGAATCAAAGTTCCCTTGAAAATGTTTGCAAAACTGACCAGCTGATTCTACAATTTACATGCAAATGCAAAGGGATAAGGATAGTCCAGACGATATTAAAAGACAACTACAGGAGGACTTACCTTATTGTTTTTAAAGACATATTTTAAAACTAGAGTCACTATGAGAATGTGCATTTGGCTTAAATAAATAGACAAATAGGGCAGAGAGGAGAAACCAGAACACACACACACACACACACACACACACACAGTCATTTCATTTATGACAAAGATATCATTGCAAAGCAGTGGGAAGGTTATTATTTTTTAAATGAATAGTTCTGGGTAAATTTGATATGTACATGGAAAAAAATAAACTTTTTATCCTTAACTAAGACCATACACAAACATCAATTCCAAATAGTTTCCAGTGTGAAGACTAAAACAAGTCTTACAAGAAAAATATATATATACACATACATATATACAGGAAATTATCATTTTGACCTTGGGGTACACTAAGATTTCTTTATTAGGATTAGAAAACACTACTGATAAAAAAAGAATTTTTGTAAATTAAACTTTATCAAAAATGATCAATAGGAATATGAAAAGGCAAGCTATAGCATTGAAAATGTTATTTGCAACACATATCTGACAAAAGATTTGCTTATAGAATGTATTAATAACTCTTACAAATCCATATAAAAAATTAAACTCAATAGAAAAATAGGCAATGAACTGAACAGTCATTTCACCGAAGATAATACTCAGATTGACAATAAACATTTGGAAAACCGTTCAACATCATCTGTTACCAAGTAAATGCAAATTAAAACTACAATGGGAGGGACTTCCCTGGCGGATCAGTGGTTAAGAATCCGCCTGCCAATGTAGGGGACACGGGTTCGAGCCCTGGCCCAGGAATATCCCACATGCCGCAGAGCAACTAAGCCTGTGCGCTACAACTACTGAGCCCGCACTCTAGAGGCCGCAAGTCACAACTACTGAGCCCGCACGCCTAGAGCCCATGCTCTGCAACAAGAGATGCCACCGCAGTGAGAAGCCTGCGCACGGCAACGAAGAGTAGCCCCCACTGGCCGCAACTAGAGAAAGCCTGCACACAGCAACGAAGACCCGCCTCAGCCAAGAAAAAAAAAAAATTAAAAAATGGAGAAGTTTCACGCACTGCTGTAAGCATGTTAATCGGAATAGTAACTTTGGAAAACTTTTTCTTAAGGTCTACTGAAGATACCCTACGATCTGGCAATTGTTTGTACTCCTAAGTATACACAGCCAAGAGAAATGTATGCACACGTACAAGAGTTTATGCAGAAGCATGTTTTTGAGCATCTGAAATCCTTTACTGAAAGATCATTGCTGTTCACCATGTAGAAGACTCAAGAGCAGAGGAACAGAACCATTTTTGTAATAGCTCCAAACTGGATAAAACCCAACTGGGAAAATAAAATGCATAGAATTCCATCAATTACTATACCACAACAATGAAAAACAAATGAATCGATGCTACATGTAAAATATGGATGATTCCTGGAATATAAGCATGAGCAAAGAAAGGTAAACACAAAATAGTAAATACTGCATGAATATGTAGTAAATATTGGATGGACATACACACATACATACACACACACGGACACACACACACACAAAATGTCAAAAGCAGGCAAAACTAGTTCATGGTATTAACTACCATAATAATGGTTACTTTTGAAGAAGACTAGTGAATACTGACTAGGAAGTGTAGGATGGGATCTCATGGGGTTTTGGTAATATTCTAATATTTCTTGATCTCAGTTATGCAGGGGAATGTAAAGGTGACCTGAACAGGTATATTACCAGTGTGGATTCTTATAAGTGCCTCATCAATTCTTTACACGAGGGGTAACGTGTTGAAGAATTCATGAGATCCAGTGGGAGAATTTCCACCAGTTGGATGATTTTGTTTTCTCTTTATTTACATGTGTATCTCTAGAGAACTCTTAAATATATTCTCAAATTTCAAACATTTCTCTGATAAATGGCATCACTGAGACTGTTTCCCATGGAAGACTGAAAATAAAAATTTTTCTAACGTTGGGGATCACAATACCTCCTTTCCCTCTCCATCTCAAATTATAAAAAGTGTCAGATCAGTCTATGTTATGGCATAGACGGGTTACATATAAATTTTTAAATTAAAGCATAATTTTTTGAATTGCATATTTGTTTATTAAAGATGAAGAATGGTACGGTTGTTATAGAAAATAGTATGTAAATTACTCCAAAATTTAAAAACAGAACTACCATATGCTCCAGGAATCCCACTTTTGGGTATATATTCAAAGGAAATGGAATCAATATCTCTGAGATAGCTGTACTGCCATGTTCATTGCCACCTTATTCACAATAGCCAGGATATGGAAACAACCTAAGTGGATATATATTTTGTACCTTTATAGAACTCCCAATGACTTAACTCATAAAATTACAATTTGCTTATTCTGAATATTTATGATTGGCAAGCAATTATATTTATAAAATAAATTAATAGCAGAGATGTATTAATTCATTTGAACAGTATTTGTTGAGTGCATATTATGTGCCAGCATCTTTATGTATGTGAATCTTGCTTAATTCCCACAGCAACCCTGTGAGGTAGGTTTTATTACCACAAGTGTGTGAATATGGAAATTGAGAGAGAGCTCAAGTGACTTGTTCAAGGTCTAGTAGCTGCAGTGTTGACAGAAAAACTACAGAGCCTACATTCATCTCTCTGGTTTTACAGACCTTACTCTTTCCACTACGATGCACTCCCCCTCTCTCTCTATGCTGTGAGTAAATGGAACAGAGGAATACCTAAGGAAGAGGTGAATAGGGAAAGCTTAGCAGAGTAGGTGGCTCAAGGGGAGTATGTAAGGAAGAGTGAAATTAGGCCTTCTGAAGAAGTGAGGAAAGGACGATCCACCTACATCTAGCCATGAACTTGTTCTGGAGTCTGTTACTGTCATAAAATACAAGTAAGTATATGTTTGTTTTCCCACAAAATTAGTATGATAAAACTCTACTTCTCAATGTGATATTAGGAGGTGAAGCCTTTGGGAAGTAATTAGGATTCAATGAGGTCATAAGTGTTGAGCCTCATGAAAGGGGTTAATGCTGTTTTCAGAGTCATGAGACATCATGCGTCCTCCGCTCCACTGTCCACCTCATAAGGATACAAGGAGAAGTTGTCTGTCTGCAACTCAGAAGAGGGTCCTCACCTGATCCCGTCCATCATCTTGGAATTCAAGCCTCTAGAAGTGTAAAAAATAAATTTCTGTTTCTTATAAGCTACCCAGTCTACGGTATATTTGTTATGGTAGGTGAATGGAATAAGGCATCATAGCTAAAATTTAGGGTGAAAGGGAAAGCATGTGATTCAAGGCAGGGGCTACATCATGAAGAGCTGTGAATCCACATTACGGGCTTTGAATTTCACCCTGATGTTAGTGAAAAACCAAATTCAGATATTCTCTTATGTGCTCAGCATCGCATTAAATGACTTCACATTATTTCCACAATCAGGACATTGAGTACCTTTCACAATCCTAAAATAAAACTACTCTATCAAAATATTAAGCAAGCATCACCATCTTTCGAGTGTACACACCACTCTTTCGTCCCTCACCCTGTTCATCACGCTGGCCTAAACCCAGCACGATGCCTATTCCATGCCTAAAATGAACATGGAAGATTATAAACAACTACACTGGCAATTCTCACTTTAAAATTACAATCAATAATTTTGGATTGGGCTTTAATGCTTTCAAGCAATCCTATTACTCTTTTTGCAGTCACTTCTTTATCCTACATTTTAAGATGACTACTCCAAACCTTTTCCCATCTCTTCAAACTTCCAGCACCTTCTCTCCAATTCTCACTCTCAGCCGATAATCTGGCTTCCTATTTCACCAGGGATGTCAAAGATTTAGAAAAGAATTTCCAGATGCTACTACCATCCACATCTACCCACCTACCTACATCTGTGCCTGCGCAGTCTGTGCCAAGCTGGAGACATCTCTACAGCAATCGTTCCCTCTTTCTTCTACAGAAACAATTTGCTCTAATGGATCATTCTCATTAGCATTAAAAAAAGGACCATTTCTCCAATATAAAAATAAACCCATTGCAAGCCCATTTTTCTCCTATTTACAGCCCTAGTCCTTTTCATTCACAGCAAAACAATTTGAAAGTACTGTGCATAATGTGTGCCCAATCTCTTCCCTCCCATCCTCTCTAGAAGCCACTCGAATTGGGCATTTTCACCCACTCACTCCATAGATCTCATCCAATGTCTTGTCCTTACCATCCAGAAGCTTAAGACTTCCAAACATATACCTCCAGAGCTCTCTCCTGATCTCTAGAACCATATATCAAAACTGCATCCTTAACATCACTTCTTGGATGTCTAATAGACCATTTAAACTTAATATACCCCAAACAAAGACCCTGATATTCCCCTCAAATGAAGTTCTTTGGCAGTGTTCCTCATTTCAGAGGATAGTAAATCTCCAAGTTGCTCAGAACAACAAATTCTTCAGTCATCCTTGACTTCACTCACTCTCTCACATTTCACATCTAATCTTGCAGGGAATTTGTTGAATTTAACTTCAAAATATATCCAGGGGCTTCCCTGGTGGCGCAGTTGTTGAGAGTCCGCCTGCCGATGCAGGGGACACGGGTTCATGCCCCAGTCCAGGAAGATCCCACATGCCGCGGAGCAGATGGGCCCGTGAGCCATGGCCACTGAGCCTGCGCATCCGGAGCCTGTGCTCCACAATGGGAGAGGCCACAACAGTGAGAGGCCCACATACTGCAAAAAAAAAAAAAAAATATCCAGGATCCAATCACTTACCACTATCTGTAAGGGCACCACACTAATTCAAGCCAACAAACATCATTGCTTACTTGGATTATTTCAATAGCCTCCAAATTGATTTCCTTGCCTCTGACCTTGAAGTCTTTCACTTTATACTCAACACAATAGCTAGAGTAATCCTGTTAAATGTAAGGAAAAATGTATTATTTCTCAGTTCAAAATCCTGATTTCCCATTAAGAGGTAAGTCCTTACTAAATCCTATGAGAGCCTATTAGTCTCTATCTACTTTCTCCAGCCTCATTGCCAACAGCTCTTGTCATCCCTCACCATCTCCAGCCACACTGGCTTTCATCCTATTCTTTCACCACGCTGAAGAGACCCAGACCTAAGTGTCTTTGCACTTTTGATTCCCTTTCATATAATTTCCTTTGCCTAGGTAACTATATGGCAATCTCCCTCAACTTCATTCAGTTCTGTATTTAAAGGTCACTTACTCAGGTCATCTGCTTCTAGGTAGCATGTAGAAACTTGTAAAAAGAAAATGACTTTCAACCTAATAACTAAAAAAAGCCAGATAAGCTTTAACGTCACAGTTAAAAAGAAGAAACAAGACCAAGCAAGCATACAAACAAAATATCAGAAAGCTATAGGGATGCAAGAAACCTAAATGAACTAAATTCCAGAACAGGAAAAGGCCATCATGGGAGAGGAGAGATCCATGAATGTTTTTCTCCATGGTGAAGGAGTGGCAGGAAAAACTATTTGCCATAAACTAGGATAAAAAGAAACTAGCCAAGTTTAATAAGTTGTAACGCTTACACATTGGCTGGAGTGATTAAAATTTCGAGGAGCTCTCAAGACAGAAGGAGACTGCTTCCATCTGCCAAATCTTTCCCAAAAGTCTTCACTGACTACACAGGGGTACTTTCACAAAAGCTAGAGTAATGGCAGGAGAGCTGAAATTCCTTCTGAGGTACGAGTTCTTCATAAATTGTCAGTAAGGCAATTGCCTTCTGAGGACTGCTGGCCAGGCAGCAGGGTAGAGAGAGAGATTCCAAGGTGCAAAAAGCCCCGAGCAGGAATGGAGAGCAAAGAGGACTCTGCAGTTACCCGAAAAGCTGGCAGCCATACCGGAGAGCAGAGCAAGATCTCCCACAGCCTGGGAAGCACAAAGACAGACAAACTATATTCATGGACAGGAAAATTCAACATTGAGACATTCATTCTCCTGAATTTATCCAAAGATTCAATGCAAGCCCCATAAAAATGCCAGCAGAAAGTTTTGAAGAAACTGGCAAGGTGATTTAAAATTGAGAAATGCAAAGGACCTAGAATAGCCAAAATGATTTTGAAAACAAAGGACAAAAGTGGAGGAATTACCTGATTTCAAGACTCACTATAAAGCTACAGCAATCAAGACATTGCAGTACTGATATAAGGTTACAAATAAGGTCAATGTGACAGAATAGAGGGTACAGAAGAGACCCATGTGAGCAATATATGTTCAGTCAATGCACCAACTAATTTTAACGGGGAGAAGAAAATCTTTTTAGCAAATGGTACTGGAACAAGCGGTTATCTGTATGGAAAAAAGTGAACCTTGGTCTTAGCACCATATATCACAGCTCTAAACATAAATCCCAGAGTCATAAAGCTTCATGAAGAAAGCATAGAACACCTTCCTGACCCTCATATAAAGTAAGATTTTCTGACAAGTCAAAGCACTAGCCATAGAAAATGTTTAGATAAAACAGGTTTCAAATTTATATTTTCTATTCAACAAAGAATACAATTAATAGGCAAACCCTGGACTGGTAAGTTGTGTGTGTGTGTGTGTGTGTGTGTGTGTGTGTGTGTGTGTGTGTGTGTGTAGTATGTGAAAAACACTCCTATTCAGAATACATAAAGAACGTCCAGAAATCATCAATAAAAAGTCAAAATACAATTAAAAAAATAGGTGAATGATAAGCAGACACTTTTTTGTCTGGAAAATAAGCACGTGTAGAGGTATTCAACTTCATTAATCATTTTTACCTTTGTTTTTTATACAATCTATTTAATGGCAAGCTTATATAACTTACTTTTTTTAACTTCATTAATCATAAGGGAAATGTAAATTAAAACTACAATGAAATGTCACTATATACTCACTGCTATGGCTATAATAAAAATTACACACAATACCAAATACGTGTGAGGGTGTAGAACAACCAGAACTCTCATAAGTTGCTGGTGAGAGTGTAAAAAGCTACTTCTGGAAAACTATTTGGTAGTTACATGTCAAGTTAAATATACATACACACTATGATACAGCAATTTTAGTTGTATTTACCCAAGAAAAATGAAAACATGTGTCTACAAAAAAAATTTTACCATGATCAACACAGTCTTATACATAAAAGCCCAGAAAGGAACAATCCAAATGGCCATCAACAGGATAGTAAATTAAATATTATGAAAAACTCATGTTGGATGCTATCCAGCCATATCAACTTTGGATACCTGCACAACATAGATGAATCTCACCACCATTATACTGAGCAGAAGTAGCCAGGCAAACACACATGCGTGCATGCACACACATATAAACAGCACACAAACACCGCAAAATTTCAGTAATATGAAGTCAATGAACAGCCAAAACTAAGCTCAAGAGATAGAAATCAGAACAGTAGCTGCTTCTGGGGGTGGGGAGAGGGATTACTGGTACAGGACAAGAGAAATTTTATGGGGACAAGGAAATGTTCCCCATCTTGTTTCAGGCACTTGTAGCAGGAGCATACACAGCTGTCAAATTCACTAATGACAAAAACTTATGAACTATACATTTGATTAGAACTTATTAAAATTTCAATGTCAATACACCATATCCCCTTCCCCCACTTATTTCCTTAGCCCTTAGCCCTTCTAGTCATTTTACATCCATCCTTCCTCTGAATGTTTGCTCCATGAGGTGAGATAGCATTGTGTGCTTTGTTCATTAATATCTGCAGGCCTAAAACATTGCCTTACACATAGTAGGTGCTCAATAAATATTTAATAAATGGATGGGTTCTAAATAAATTGAAATTTATTAGAATATATTCATTACATTGAATCTGTAATATTATCCCTATGTAGCCAAAGAAAAGGGGGCACTTGGAGATGCCTAGGTAAAGGGCTTAGTGTTTTACTTTTCATTGGCACATATGGAATGCGTAGACTGCATTTTCTTTTCCTGATGTAAACAACTGCATTTTTTAAGCATCAATATCTCAGAATGGCATAACTATTAAGCATTTATCTAGCAGTGAACTTTAGTTGAAGGACGTACATCAATATTATGGAGTTAATTAAGGAAAATAAGTCAAACTAGCCCATTTTATATTTGAATAAACAATTATAATTAACATTTAATTAGTCAAACAATGAATCTGTAAAGGCCAATGTGAGATTTGCCTAAGGCCCTAGAGAAAACCAGTGATTTATAACTATGCCAACAGATATGTCTGAATGAGAGAGGTTGGGGGAGGGAGACCTAGGGATTCTTTCCTTCTAAAAGTTTCCCTTTGTTAGATGTAAACATAATAGGGCTTTGAGTCCATAAGAGACATAATAATTGCACATTTTTACATGGCTACCAATATGGACCAATATGTAAGTGGTTCAGGACACCCCTGATAGATTCCCTGGCAGTAAATCACAAATGTTCCTTATAAGATTCACCTGTAATCCTGCCATCCAGGGTTTATCACTGTTAATGTATTGATGTATTTCCTGTCAGTCTTTTCACATATGAATTTTTAATAAAAATAAATACTAACATGCAACTCTGTGTACAATGACCATAGTTTTAATAGTCCAATTTTTTGACTTAATGTAATGATTTTTTGTTTTTAAAATTTTGTCTTTCTATGTATTCATTCATACTTAAGAACTTGTATACATACAACTTTATGTTCAGCTTAGGATTCAAAGCAGGTCTCAAGCTCACATGCATGTTTTTTGTTTTTTTTTAATTTTTATAACATACTCAGAGAGGTCCGAGAGACTCCTGGCAACACTGGATGGGATTATTCTGAAATATGCTGGTAATTCAAATGGATCATGATGTGCTTCTTCTGAACCTCTGATAATTTTACTGACAATGTTACAAATCCAACCAATCAGCGTTGCCAATGATACTGTATTAATGCAAAGAAGAACACTCCCATGGGCTGTCCTTGTTGAAAAAACAATCAAAACCCCATTCCATACACACAGTGACAAAAGTCTTCAATAATAGTGGAACTGAAATGAAGAGTCCAATACGCTGTGCTTTGCAGAGGAAGTTTCTTCCTTTATATAATCAACAGATACTTCTATTAGAGATTTCTGTATCACAGTACCTCTAGCAGAAAGAATTAGGCTTAAAGTTTCTCCTACACCACTTCTATCATAAATCTTGGCAATTACAATACACAGTTAAATGATTCATCTAATATCCTGAAATTTCTCAGTTCTTTGACCTAATCATCCAATAATCTAGTCATCCACACAACCTCACTCACTCACTCCCATGTACCCCAGACTTTGCCAAAACCAACAAATGCAATCTTTCTATAATCTCAATTTCACTATACCGTTTTATAACTTTCCAGTTACTTCCTCCAGTACCTTGATTCCAACAATTTCCAATCTCCACTTTTTCATATGACTCTCTTGATGTCATTTCTGCTCTCCTTACCCAGCTCAGTTCATCCAATTTTATGGGGAATCATAAAAATGACTCTCACACACTCCCTAACTCCCTTGTCCCTCTCTTTACTCCTAGTCTTCTTATGGTAGAACTACAAAACCAGTGAAATATCTCTTCCTACAGAAGTGCAGAAGGATATGGTTGGAGAGAGATCTATGCTGACTGGTCTCACTTTAAATTCATGCTTCTTAATCACAAGTGAGTCTTTAATGCTGCCAAGTAATTGTAATAATTTCCTACTCCATTCGCTCCCAACTCTCGAGAAGATTATTTCATACCTTTTCTTCTCCCCTCAAAACTCCCAGTGACTCCTCTCCAGTCCTTAAAATCAGCTGATGACTTTCTTATTTCACTAACAACACTGAAGTGATCAAAAGAGAAATTCCAAAATAGAAAGAAAGAAATGAAATGCTTTTCCCACAAACAAAAAGAGAAATTCCACAGGTCCCCACCATCAAATCTACACACTTGCCTGCATCTATGCCTACATACTCTCTCATCATAAAAAAGTCACCTCCAGGAATTTCCTGGCGGTCCAGTGGTTAGGACTCTGTACTCTCACTACAGAGGGCCTGGGTTCAATCCCTGGTCAGGGAACTAAGATCCCACAAGCCACGTGGTGTGGCCAAAAATAAAAATAAAGTCACCTCCATTTCACCAACATTTTCTCCAGCACTGTGCTCTTCCCTGACCCCACCAAATACATACATATAAATATATATAAATTATATATATAAATTTCCCAGAAAGTTCTCCATAACTCTAGACCAATATATCCTCATCAGCATCTTGACTTGAGTATTTAACAGAAGTCTTAACATGTACAAAAGTGAACTGCTGACCTTCCTCTCAAACCTGCTCCAGCCACTCTTCCTCATGTCAGTTTATAGCAACACTGTCTTTCCTAGTTGCTACAGCTAAAAAGATCAGAGGCATCTTTGATTTGCCTACTTTTCTCCCATTCCACATCCATTTATCAGAGAATCCTGGTGTTATGGGTTGAATTGTGCCCACCCCACAAAAAAGATATGCTGAAGTCCTCACGCTCAGTACCTAAGAATGTGACCTTGTTTGGAAACAGGGTCATTGCAGATGTAAATAGTTAAGATGAGGCCCTACTAGAGTAAGGCTGGGCCCTAATCCAGTATGACTGATGCCCTTATACAAAGATGGCCACATAAAGACAGAGACATGCAAGGAGACTGCCACGTAATGATGACAGCTGAAATTGGAGGTCTATAGCTCCAAGCCAAGGAAAAATCAAAGATTGCCGGCAAACCACCAGAAGCCAGGACAGGCAAGGAACGATCCCCTGCATGTTTCAAAAGGAGCATGGCCTTACTGACACCTTGCTTTTGAACTTCTAGCCTCCAGAACGGGGAGACCAGAAATTGTGTTGTTTTAAGCCTCCTAGTTTGTGGTACTCTGTTACAGCAGCCCTAGGAAACTCATACACCTGTTATCTCAACATTCAAAATACATCTAAAATCCAGTTATGTTTCACCATCTCCACTGCTACCTCCGTGTTCTAATGGGTCTTGTATGAACCTCTTTAATGACATTAATATCCTCCTGGAAACCTTGCCGCTATGTGAGATCCACCATTAAATTTTACAGATCAACTTTAATACCAAATAATTCCATGCCAGTCAACAATATCTAAACATTTATCATGGATAAGAAACATAAAAGTTGAACAATGAAAATCAAGTTGATATAAGCAATAAATACAAATTTCAATTTAATCTCTTTATATACACAAGTGTAACGTAGTAAAGGTTTGCTGTAGCTGCCAAGAGAAGGAAAAAGAAGACTTGATAGTGGACGATGGTTGGTGGAGGGGGAGAAAGACAGTGATCCTTTGCAAAGTCGTGAAAAGTCAGGTGATGGACTTTTAGGCAGCCATTCAATACCTTATACCCAGTAGGGTGAGCTAATGCAAAAAAAAGTGGTCACTATCTTTTGTTTTCACCATCTTCTCAAGCGTTTTTGTCACACACATATTTGACTTGATGCCTAAAGCTGTTCTCATTCTTTTTTATTCTTTCTGCACTATTTTCTTCACCAAGTTTGCAACCATTTGGGAGTTTATAGTACTCTGGCAGTCCAATTGCATTAAAAAATAAAGTTGTAGCACAGAAAAACACCTTAGGGCAAAATAAAGGTTGAACACGAGAGCACTTTTAATTCCATGGAAACAGCTAATGTGCACAGCAGACTGAAGAGCAGTAACAGATGCTATTTTTTTATCCCATTCATGTGGTGTGCTCCCACCAAGGAAAGCTTTTTTGGTTTATCCAAATGTGGTACATGACTCAAATATGTTCCATATTCTCTGACTAGCAACAGTTGGGTTAAGTAAATTAGTATCTTTGTCTGAAAATCTAATGGCAAATACCTTTTTTTTTTTTTTTTTTTGCGGTTCACGGGCCTCTCACTGTTGTGGCCTCTCCCGTTGCGGAGCACAGGCTCCGGACGCGCAGGCTCAGCAGCCATGTTTCACGGGCCCAGCCGCTCTGCGGCACGTGGGATCTTCCCGGACCGGGGCACGAACCCGTGTCCCCTGCATCGGCAGGCGGACTCTCAACCACTGCGCCACCAGGGAAGCCCGCAAATACCATTTCTTATAATGTATTTAATGTGTTTTTAGTGAAAAGCCTTTATATTCCCACTTTGACTCCCCACCCCAGAAAAAAAAAAAAAAACTCACCTGCAAAATGATCTGTTTTCAAGGGTTGTTATCACAAAAGCATTAACTGACTAGGCACTATGTGAGCTAAGTCTGTTCTATTCAATGTTACTTACATCATGTAACTCTAAACAGTACTTCTTTCTGACAAGGCCTGGGATTATAACTCTACCCTCTAAAGGCCTTCAGGTATCTTAGGACTTCCCTGTACCAGTCAAAAGCTATTTCTTTCAGCAGAGGGTACAGTTTTTTATTAGACAAGAACTAAATCAGATACAGGGGGCTTCACAACTTTTCTCACTCTCTTGTTACCACTTTAAGAAAAGTTCAATCACATGCAATGTAGCGAGGATCACAGGTATCAAGTCTTTGAATCAATTGGGCTCTACTTACAAAATAAACTACATCAACTCATTTGAGTGAGGGCACTACCGCTGGTCCCACGCTCCAGTGGACAACCCATCCTTACTGATACAGTTTTAAGATTTAGAAAATAAATATACAGGATGCCAAGCTCAATTTGAATTTCAGATAAACATCAAAGAATGGGACACGCAATTAACTGGATGCAATACTTGCGACAGACTCTTACTAAAAAGGTATTTGTTACTGACCTGAAATTCACGTTTAAGTAAGTATCCTATATCTTATCTACCAACCTTATTACTAGACAAGGCATCTACTAAAGAATCACATTCTAGCTCACTAGAGGCTGCCAAACCACTTCAATTATTGCTCACGTCCCTCCCAAGAGGCACACATTCCCCAAGCACCAGAGGTTCTATAAGTATGTAATTCACTTAACACACATGTATAGGAACGGGTACAGCAGTGACTATCCCGGGGCCACAGGATAAATAAAGCCCACTCCCCAGCCTGGCAGAGCTCATCCTCCAGAGGAGGAGGCAGACATGGAAACAAATACTTATAAAACACTGTGCTTAGAATAGCAGCATTAACAGATTCTGTGGAAGCATGGAAGAAAAAAAAGTACATAACAAATTATTTCTGAAACCATAACTAAGATTTTCCGAGTTTAAAAAAGTCTGTAATAATAAGAGAAACAGATGCATACGACTTTTCTGTGGATGATGTGCATATTTACTTGTTAAAGCACCTCTCTGAATCTTTAAATGCTGGGATATTGCTGGAAAACCCAGGCCCTTGACTGAAGAAAATGACATTCGCCTGTGTTGAAGACAGATGGTTCAGGCCTCTTTAATCCATGCAATCTATCTAAATATATCTTTATTCTCAGTGTCTATGCACGCTGCTGGTTTATGGTCCTTGGTTGGAATGTTAGGCAAGTCATTTTGTGCAAAAAAGGAACTGCGTAGGCTAAAGCTTGGATGAGCTCACTAGAAATTACTTTCTATTTTGGGTCTCCAAGCGACTGTGGTTTGGGGATCATAAAATAAGATGGTCACAGCCTGTGTAAGTTTTACATACAGAAAAAATAGAGGAGGTTGTAGACAATAGCTGGAGAGAAACAGAAAAAGACCTATGGAAGAAGGGCCTTGGAATAGCTTTTGCTTCTCTCACTGGCCAGCTGGTAGTAAAACGTTAAACTGATCAAGCCCTACTTACAGGGGAAAATATACTGATTGTCATTTATCTTGAGAGTTTTGAATTAGACTTCCTATTTCGGTACTGGACAGATATAGATAAGCTAAGATAATCTATAGACTACTGATCCAAAGATCTCACCACGACAAATGATACAATTGTAACAACGTACACGTTTAAATTCAGTTTTTTAAATTTTTTGTTTGCAATAACATGAAGCATGTTAAATAATTAATAATCGATATTCATAAAGTTTCTGAGTTGAGGATCTAGAGTGCATCATTTTCTTCAATCACAGTTAATAGAGTCAAAATAAGCTTCGCCATGATTCATTATACAAAACAAAAGCGCTGCTATACTAAATCAGTTAAGTCTCTCTCATGCACATGCACAGACTCTCCCTCCCACCCCCCTCCCCCTCTGTGTAAATCTTCTAACAGAGGCACTCACATCACAAGGGGTTTTAGTTTGTTCAGGGGCCACTGAAATCAATTCAGCACCAATTCCCACCTGCAACGTAGGAAATATTCCTTTAGAGACACCAAAGGGCTCGCAGGCATTCTGATCCCAAGCCAACAAGAAACAGTCAACAACTGTGCAACAGGTAGGAGTATCCCTAGAAGGGATGGCAATTCAATGAACAACATACTCATTCCACATTCATAAATGTCAATGTCTCCAAAGTCTGTCTATCTCTTCTCCCTATTGAGACTCAGAAATCAAACTCCAATCTTGATGAGGCATTCTCCATCAGACTTACACTTGGGACAAGTGTGATTGTAAAGACTGAGTACATCACCTGAATTGTAAATAAAAATTTTTCTCTGCATGTGTGTTTATTTGAAAAATCACTTCTTTGAGTGACTGCAAAATTGATATATATCTTTGTGGCCACAGAATGACATATTCCTTCTGGTACTTTTCTTCCCTATGGATCATATCTATTTTTTCTTTTCTGTACACAAGAATGAGGGAACCTGCTCAAATATACCAAATGCCAAGAAAATAACCTCAGAGAGACAAGAATACATTTAGTTTCAAAATCTTTACTAATAGTCAAGAAAAATATTCATGTATTAGGTTCAATTAATTCATTCGTGCATTCAACAAATGTTTATTTAATGCCTATGAAACTGCCAGGCATATTTTAGAATCAAAACAGTGAACAAAACAGACAAAGCTTACTTGGTTAATATCGACAATATAAAAAGTTACAAACTACTGAACTCAAAGTCAGGATTCTAAAACACTGTTTTACTCTGACAATCAAATATTTTGATGAGTACAATTTTTTTTTTTTTTTTTTGGCAGTACGCCGTCCTCTCACTGTTGTGGCTTCTCCCGTTGCGGAGCAGAGGCTCCGGATGCGCAGGCTCTGGGGCCATGGCTCACGGGCCCAGCCGCTCCGCGGCATGTGGTATCTTCCCGGACCGGGGCACGAACCCGTGTTCCCTGCATCGGCAGGCGGACTCTCAACCACTGCGCCACCAGGGAAACCCGATGAGTACAATTTATTAATGTATCTGAGTATGCTTAGAATTCACCAGATGGGATAGAAGATATTATCATATGTAAAAAAAAAAATTAGACAATACAAAAAGAAAACTACCTGGGTTCTTTAGGAGAAGGGAAGTTGATTAGCTTTACTACATAATGTTGTTTTATGTTGTGTCTCTACTAGGATTCCCCCCTACACCCTGCTCATAACTGACCGACTACTACAATGATATCTGCAGATTCAACAAACCGCCAATGGAAAATATTCAAGAAAAAAAATTCCAGAAAGTCCCAAAAAGCAAAGCTTAAATTTGCCGTGCGCCAGCAACTATTCACATACTATTTACACTGTATTTACAAGCCTTGTACACTGTTGGTGGGAATGTAACTTATAGAAGGCTCATGAATACAAAACCTCTGAGTTGTCTGAAGGTACAAAATCACCAACAGGGAACACAAAAGCAGAGGGTTAAGAGTGTTAACATAAAAAAAAAATAGCACCTGTCTGGAAGACAGAGAGGGGGATCTCCTTAAGATCTGTTGTTAATTACAACAGAAGAGAGTAAGTTGGGGTACCAGTTGTCCCATAGGTAAAGCAGCACAAATGTTTCAATGCATGGTCTCTTAAAAAAGAGAAAAAGAAATCAAGCCTGCCATTTTGATTGGCTCAAGGGAAAAACTGTGGAAGGAATTCTGGGATTCCACAGTGTCTCTTATTTCTACCACTGACTCCAAAACAATAAACCTAAATGAGGTAAAAATTAGCCCACACGTTTAAAAGTATTTCAGAAAGGGAAATCTCATTTTATTTAACTCATGACTGCACATTCTATCCTTGTTCAGAGCTGCTTTATTAAAAGATTAGGAGGAACTGATGTTTAACAAAGCACAACATGTGGGCGCTGATTTTGTATCTTTCATGAACATGACATTGAAGTATATTTCGCAGGGGATGCTCCTGAATTTAACATCACAGTCTAGGTGTGCTCTCTCTGCCAGACAAAAGGCCTCTATTTATTGCCTATTCTTTGGAGAAACCTGTTTTCAAGGAGTGGGAAAAACCTGTGACTGCAATCAAAGGCCCCTGTTGGACGGCTTCCCGATTCAAATCCCAATGATATGATGGAAGTTGGAAGCTGGAGACGATGCACATGAACATCTGTAGTGCATCCCGACAAACCTCTTAGCTCTCAGGCAGTTTCAGTTTCTGAGTCCCATTTCCTTCACGTTACTGTCCAAGAAGTATCATTTGAGGACTATCAGCTTCGGTACAACATACACGCCTTAAATCAACTTCTACACCATTCTATTATCCACATATTTCAAGCATGAGGAGCATGCATGCTTCCTTGGTACTGTTCTTTCTTATCGTATGTATATCATGTCAGTGACACTTCCTGTGGTTTCGCCTGGTTCATTTTCATGTAACAAAAACACCACTGCTTAGCAAAGTTGGAAAAAAATGTTAAGATGAAGGGTCATTGAGGGGTTGCACGTCTTATATGAGCAAAACCAAAACAGAATATTGGACGGCAGAAAATTTCAGGTAAAAAAGTGTCACAGACATTCCAAAAACCTAATATTTATTAAAACAAAGCTACCTGGTAGAAAATGTGCAGTGTTGGTTCACACTTTGTAAATATGATAATTCTACACCCTCCCCTGCGCTCCACTGTCAACCGATGTTCATCAAGCATTTACTGAAGTTGGCTTCAAACCCCATCCTAGGTTCTAGGGATACAGAAGTGAACAATACACAGTCCCTGCTGTCATGGCCCCCAAAGTTTAGTGGGGTAGTAATGAGAAACGGGAACCATAGTACACTGTGAGAAGAGCTGAGGTAGCAGACAACATAGGCTTTAACTTGCCCAGAAACAACAAGTGTTCCTCTTTATCCCTTTGGGCAACTTCTGACCTTGTCACTCAGCATCCATAATCATTAACTCAAGAAATCGCATTTACCAATCACCAAAGAAATTTGAGCCCTCCTCATCTCCCGCTGCAATGCAGAGTAACCAAGCACAGTCAACTACTAGAGCTAATCAATGAATTTGGTAAAATAGCAGGATACAAAATTAATGCACAGAAATCTCTGGCATTCCTATATACTAATGATGAAAAATCTGAAAGTGAAATCAAGAAAACACTCCCATTTACCATTGCAACAAAAAGAATAAAATATCTAGGAATAAACCTACCTAAGGAGACAAAAGACCTGTATGCAGAAAATTATAAGACACTGATGAAAGAAATTAAAGATGATACAAATAGATGGAGAGATAGACCATGTTCTTGGATGGGAAGAATCAACATTGTGAAAATGACTCTACTACCCAAAGCAATCTACAGATTCAATGCAATCCCTATCAAACTACCACTGGCATTTCTCACAGAACTAGAACAAAAAATTTTGCAATTCGTATGGAAACACAAAAGACCCCGAATAGCCAAAGCAATCTTGAGAACGAAAAAAGGAGCTGGAGGAATCAGGCTCCCTGACTTCAGACTATACTACAAAGCTACAGTAATCAAGACAGTATGGTACTGGCACAAAAACAGAAAGATCGATCAATGGAACAGGATAGAAAGCCCAGAGATAAACCCACGCATATATGGACACCTTATCTTTGATAAAGGTGGCAGGAATGTACAGTGGAGAAAGGACAGCCTCTTCAATAAATGGTGCTGGGAAAACTGGACAGGTACATGTAAAAGTATGAGATTAGATCACTCCCTAACACCATACACAAAAATAAGCTCAAAATGGATTAAAGACCTAAATGTAAGGCCAGAAACTATCAAACTCTTAGAGGAAAACATAGGCAGTACACTCTATGACATAAATCAAAGCAAGATCCTTTCTGACCCACCTCCTAGAGTAAAGGAAATAAAAACAAAAATAAACAAATGGGACCTAATGAAACTTCAAAGCTTTTGCACAGCAAAGGAAACCATAATCAAGACCAAAAGACAACCCTCAGAATGGGAGAAAATATTTGCAAATGAAGCAACTGACAAAGGATTAATCTCCAAAGTTTACAAGCAGCTCATGCAGCTCAATAACAAAAAAACAAACAACCGAATCCAAAAATGGGCAGAAGACCTAAATAGACATTTCTCCAAAGAAGATATACAGAATGCCAACAAACACAGGAAAGAATGCTCAGCATCATTAATCATTAGAGAAATGCAAATCAAAACTACAATGAGATATCATCTCACACCAGTCAGAATGGCCATCATCAAAAAATCTAGAAACAATAAATGCTGGAGAGGCTGTGGAGAAAAGGGAACACTCTTGCACTGCTGGTGGGAATGTGAATTGGTTCAGCCACTATGGAGAACAGTATGGAGGTTCCTTAAAAAACTACAAATAGAATTACCATATGACCCAGCAATCCCACTACTGGGCATATACCCTGAGAAAACCAAAATTCAAAAAGAGTCATGTACCAAAATGTTCATTGCATCTCTATTTACAATAGCCCGGAGATGGAAACAACCTAAGCACCCATCATCGGATGAATGGATAAAGAAGATGTGGCACGTGTATACAATGGAATATTACTCAGCCTTAAAAAGAAATGAAATTGAGCTATTTGTAATGAGATGGATAGACCTAGAGTCTGTCATTCAGAGTGAAGTAAGTCAGAAAGAAAAAGACAAATACCGTATGCTAACACATATATATGGAATTTAAGGGAAAAAAGTGTCAAGAAGAACCTAGGGGTAAGACAGGAATAAAGACGCAGACCTACTGGAGAACGGACTTGAGGATATGGGGAGGAGGAAGGGTGAGCTTTGACAGGGTGAGAGAGAGTCATGGACATATACACACTAACAAACGTAGTAAGGTAGATAGCTGGGGGGAAGCAGCCGCAAGGCACAGGATATTAGCTCGGTGCTTTGTGACAGCCTGGAGGGGTGGGATAGGGAGAGTGGGAGGGAGGGAGACGCAAGAGGGAAGAGATATGGGGACATATGTGTATCTATAACTGATTCACTTTGTTATAAAGCAGAAACTAACACCATTGTAAAGCAATTATACCCCAATAAAGATGTTTAAAAAAAAAGAAAAGAACAAACAGTAACACGTCTGATCGAGACGATTAAAATACTGAAACACTTTGAATAATAAGATCATGGCATTTGCTAAATATTCTTTCTGTTTATGGCAGTTAGAAGATGCTAATTCTTTAACCACATGTGATTCTGTTTCCTTTAGCACCCTGCTAGGCATATAGTCAGTGCTAAATAAAATGGAGGGAGGGACTGCCCTGGTGGCGCAGTGATTAAGAATCTGCCTTCCAATGCAGGGGACGCGGGTTCGATCACTGGTCAGGGAAATAGATCCCACATGCATACGCAACTAAGAGTTCACATGCCACAACTAAGAGTTCACGTGCCACAACTGAGGAGCCCGCCAGCTGCAACTAAGGAGTCCACCAGCCTCAACCAAGGAGCCCACCTGTCGCAACTAAGACCCGGTGCAACCTAAGTAAAAAATAATAAATAAATAAAATAAAATGGAGGCAATTATTGAACTCTGAACCATTTTGCCACCACATCCAACACCATAAAATGAAGGGACACATTTCATAGGCCATATAAGCATATATGTCTTCTCACTTCATAGTTATTCCCATATATATGAAAATATTCATATTCTACATAGATAATATAACTTGTTTCGTTGCATAACCCACCTTGTCCAAAGCACATGGATGCCATGGGTTGATTAAGTGTATTACCGCTGTAACAATAATTCATAGAAGAAACGATTTGAGATTACAGTGAATTATATTCTCATAGCAGGAACTCTGAGATAAGTCAAATGGCTTCCAATGCATTTGGTCTCTATTCCTAAATAACTACGCTTAGATCAGTTATCCAACTGTGCAGGAGTGGGCCTTTAATGGATTCAACCCAAGACATCCATGTGCTTTGGAGCAGATGCAGGTACAATAACAGCAAAGATTTTTTTTATTAAACAGGGTTGTTACAAAAGGAAAGGTAAAACAGATTTTGACAGTCCTTAGCAAGGCAACAGGCTACAAAGTTAGGCTATGCCTTGAGTGACAGGGATTTTTGAAATTCCCTAATTTCTTTATTTAGTATATCAAGAGACAGGCCTGGTGGACTTGACTTAGGTTTAAGACAGGAAAGATACCATTTCTAGACCAGAAATGGAAAGAAAGAAATAGAATTTTCCTTTTCTGAGTGCATCTCAGAGCCAGTGGACTGTTCGTACTAAGGCAGAAGAGAGGTGAGAAGAAAACCAAAAAGATTCTATAGGACCAGCGTCTTCCCATATCCCACAAATCTGGTCCCTGGTCATCACCATTCTACTCTCTGCTTTTACATATACAATTTAAAATTCTACACACAAGGGAGGTCATTCAGTTTCATTCTGTGTCTGGAATATTCACTATGTATATCAAATCATCACGTTGTACATCTCTTATGTATACAACTTTTAAAAAAATTTTGGAGGGGAAGATGGCGAAAGAGTAAGATGCGGAGATCACCTTCCTCCTCACAGATACACCAGAAATACGTCTACACATGGAACAACTCCTACAGAACACTTACTGAATGCTGGCAGAATATCTCAGACTTCACAAAAGGCAAGAAATACCCAACGTACCTGGGTAGGGAAAAAGAAAAAAGAAAAAACAGAGACAAAAGAATACGGATGGGAGCTGCACCAGTGGGAGGGAGCTGTGAAGGAGGAAAGGTTTCCACACACTAGGAAGCCCCTTCGCGGGCAGAGACTGCGGGTGGCGGAGGGGGAAGCTTCCGAGCCACGGAGGAAAGCACAGCCACAGGGGTGCGGAGGGCAAAGCGGACAGACTCCCACACAGAGGATCAGGGCCGACCACCACTCACCAGTCTGAGAGGCTTGTCTGCTCCCCCGCGGGGCGGGCGGGGCTGGGAGTTGAGGCTCAGGCTTCGGTCGGAGCACAGGGAGAGGACTGGGGGTGGAGGCTTGAACACAGCCTGCAGTGGGTTAGTGCACCACGGCTAGCCGGGAGGGAGTCCGGGGAAAAGTCTGGACCTGCCGAAGAGGCAAGAGACTTTTTTTTCCCTCTTTGTTTCCCGGCGTGCCTTGAGAGGAATTAAGAGCGCCACTTAAAGGAGCTCCAGAGACGGGCGCGAGCCGAGGCTAAAAGCATGGACCCCCAGAGGCGGGCATGAGACGCTAAGGCTGCTGCTGCCACCACCAAGAATCCTGTGTGCGAGCACAGGTCACTGTCCACACCCCCCTTCCGGGGAGCCTGTGCAGCCCGCCACTGCCAGGGGCCCGGGATCCAGGGACAACTCCCCCGGGAGAACGCACGGCGTGCCTCAGGCTGGAGGAACGTCATGACAGCCTCTGCCGCCTCAGGCCCGCCCCGCACTCCGCGCCCCTCCCGCCCTCCCCCCAACCTGAGTGAACCAGAGCCCCCAAATCAGCGGCTCCTTTAACCCCGTCCTGTCTGAGCAAAGAACAGACGCCCTCCAGCGACCTACACGCAGAGGCGGGGCCAAATCCAAACCTCAGCCCCAGGACCTTTGGGAACAAAGAAGAGAAAGGGAAATCTCTCCCTGCAACCTCAGAAGCAGCGGATTAAAGCTCCACAATCAACTTGATGTACCTGCATCTGTGGAATACCTGAATAGACAACGAATCATCCCAAATTGAGGAGGTAGACTGTGAGAGCAAGATTTATGATTTTTCCCCTTTTCCTCTTTTTGCGAGTGTGTATGTGTATGCTTCTGTGTAAGATTTTGTCTGTATACCTTTGCTTCCACCATTTGTCCTAGAGTTCTATCCGTCCGTTTTCTGTTTTTAAAATTTTTTCTTAATTTTTTTATTTTAATAACTTTATTTTATTTTACTTTATCTTCGTTTCTTTCTTTCCTTCCCTCCTTTAGACAACGAATCATCCCAAATTGAGGAGGTGGACTTTGAGAGCAAAATTTATGACATTTTCCCCTTTTCCTCTTTTTAAGACTGTGTATGTGTATGCTTCTGTGGGAGATTTTGTCTGTATAGCTTTGCTTCCACCATTTGTCCTACGGTTCTATCCATCCGAGGTTCTTTTTTTTCTTTTTAAATTTTTTTCTCTTAATAATTTTTTATTTTAATAATTTTATTTTAATTCACTTTATTTTATTTTACTTTATCTTTCTTTTTTCCTTCCTTCCCTCCTTCCTTCCTCTCTCCCTCCCTCCTTTCTTTCTTTCTACTTCTACTAATTTTTTCCTTCTACTTTTTCTCCCTTTTATTCTGACCCGCGTGGATGAAAGGATCTTGCTGCTCCAGCCAGAAATCAGTGCTGTGCCTCTGAGGCACGAAAGCCCACTTCAGGACACTGGTCCACAAGAGAACTCCCAGCTCCGCATAATATCAAATGGCGAAAATCTCCCAGAGATCTCCATCTCAACACCAGCACCCAGTTTCACTCAACGACCAGCAAGCTACGGTGCTGGACATCCTATGCCAAACAACTAGCAAGACAGGAACACAACCCCACCCATTAGCAAAGAGGCTGCCTAAAATCATAATAAGTCCACAGACACCCAAAAACACACCACCAGACGTGGACCTGCCAACCAGAAAGACAAGATCCAGCCTCATCCACCACAACACAGGCACTAGTCCCCTCCACCAGGAAGCCTACACAACCCACTGAAACAAACTTAGCCACTGGGGACAGACACCAAAAACAACGGGAACTATGAACGTGCAGCCTGCAAAAAGGAGACCCCAAACACCGTAAGATAAGCAAAATGAGAAGACAGAAAAACACACAGCAGATGAAGCAGCAAGATAAAAACCCACTAGACCTAACAAATGAAGAGGAAATAGGCAGTCTACCTGAAAAAGAATTCAGAATAATGATAGTAAAGGTGATCCAAATCTTCTTAATAGAATAGACAAAATTCAAGAAACATTTAACAAGGACCTAGAAGAATTAAAGATGAAACAAAAAACGATGAACAACACAATAAATGAAATGAAAAATACTCTAGATGTGATCAATAGCAGAGGAACTGAGGCAGAAGAACGGATAAGTGACCTGGAAGATAAAATAGTGTAAATAACTACTGCAGAGCAGAATAAAGAATAAAGAATGAAAAGAACTGAGGACAGTCTCAGAGACCTCTGGGACAACATCAAACGCACCAACATTCGAATTATAGGGGTTCCAGAAGAAGAAGAGAAAAAGAAAGGGACTGAGAAAATATTTGAAGAGATTAGAGTTGAAAACTTCCCTAATATGGTAAAGGAAATAGTTAATCAAGTCCAGGAAGCACAGAGAGTCCCATACAGGATAAATCCAAGGAGAAATACACCAAGACACATATTAATCAAACTGTCAAAAATTAAATACAAAGAAAACATATTAAAGGCAGCAAGGGAAAAACAACAAATAACACACAAGGGAATCCCTAAAAGGTAAACAGCTGATCTTTCAGCAGAAACTCTGCAAGCCAGAAGGGAGTGGCAGGACATATTTAAAGTGATGAAGGAGAAAAACCTGCGACCAAGATTACTCTACCCAGCAAGGATCTCATTCAGATTTGATGGAGAAAGTAAAACCTTTACAGACAAGCAAAAGCTGAGAGAGTTCAGGACCACCAAGCCAGCTTTACAACAAGTGCTAAAGGAACTTCTCTAGGCAAGAAACACAAGAGAAGGAAAAGACCTACAATAACGAACCCAAAACAATTTAGAAAATGGGAATAGGAACATACATATCGATAATTACCTTAAATATAAATGGACTAAAGGCTCCCATGAAAAGACGCAAATTAACTCCTTCATAGAAGAAAATTATTAAAGGATAAGTAGTAAAACTGTGACCATATGAAATTATATATACATATACACACACACACACACACATACTAGAAGTATATACATATATATGTATATATATACCAGACGTTTGAACCTTTTGAATAATATATAAAATATTAAAACTTGACATAAATGACAACAAACTTTTAGAACTTAAACCAACAAAATTTGGTGTGGCAGAGGAAAGGTATTTAACTACTGACATTATTTTAGAATACTGGAGTATGGAGGTGGTAATAAGAACAGGACCAGCTTTTACTTGGTTTTATTCTTGTAATAAAACTCTTTGCAGGCAATGCCCCCCTTTATTGCCTGCCCTGGGCGCAGGCCACTCCCCCTGCCCCTCCTGTGGGAGGCCACTGCTCCACTCAAACTTTCTTAGCAAAAAGTGGGCCTAATCACTATTGGGTTTGTGACCTCGAAAAACACCTTTCCTTTCTTCCCTCCTTCCTTCCCCCCATCTCTCCTCTTTCTTTCCTTCTCTTTCTTATTTATTATACATTTTTAAAGAAATTTTGCCTTTTTTTAAAATTTTATTTATTTATTTTTGGCTGTGTTGGGTCTTCGTTTCTGTGCGAGGGCTTTCTCTAGTTGCGGCAAGTGGGGGCCACTCTTCATCGCAGTGTGTGGGCCTCTCACTATCGCGGCCTCTCTTGCTGCGGAGCACAGGCTCCAGACGTGCAGGCTCACTAGCTGTGGCTCACGGGGCTAGTTGCTCCGCGGCATGTGGGATCTTCCCAGACCAGGGCTCGAACCTGTGTCCCCTGCATTGGCCGGCAGACTCTCAACCACTGTGCCACCAGGGAAGCCCTAGTATACATTTTTAAAGTTTACTTTCCATTTACAGTTATTATAAAATGCTGGCTAGATTCCCGATGGTGTACACTACGTCCTTGAGCCCATCTTACACCTAATAGTTTGTACCTCCCACTTACCCACACCTATCTTGCCCCTCCCCCTTCCCTCTCCCCACAACCAGTAGTTTGTTCTCTATATCTGTGAGTCTGCTTTTTTGTTATATTCCGTTGTATTTTTAGATTTCATAAGTGATATCATACAGTATTTGTCTTTCTCTGACTTATTTTACTTCGCACGATGCCCTCCAAGTCCGCCCTTGCTGCTGCAAGTGGCAAAATGTCATTCTTTTTATGGCTGAGTAGTATTCCATTGTATATATGTACCACATCTTCTTTATCCATTCCTCTGTGGATGGACACTTCCATACCTTGGCAATTGTAAATAATGCTGCTATGAACATTGGGGTGCATGTATCTCTTTGAATTAGTGTGGTTTTTTTTTTTTGGATATATACCCAGGAGTGCAATTTCTGGGTCATATGGTAGTTCTATTTTTAGTTTTCTGAGAAATCTCCATACTGAAAACCACCATTCTTTTAGTCCTTTGGACTGACTTTTAGTAAGGCAAGGTGTTTGGGATTTTTGAGGGCTGTTAGTTGCTGACATCATATGGTGAGATGTAACAAACACTACGATGAGGTAGGCGCCCTGGGGGCAACTACTTTGTATGCCTTTTTAGGAGATGGCACTGGCACTCCACACATAACACCACTCCCCAGCTAAATCCCCTCTCCTGCACACACACACAGAAACACTAAGTCCTTGTCTTCTTGTCCCACGGGAAGTGTATCTTTGGGGCTCAGTCCCGACCGACTCCTTCTCCCCACTCTCTGGCTAACCGGACCTTCTGGTCCGACCCCCAACGCTGCAGCACCCATTTCCCTCCCTCTTCACATACTTGCTTCTTCCCTTCCTTCTCTGCTCCCCACCATCAGAGAACTCTGACACACACATTTTCATATCAGGTGGATTTTATTTAATTTTCACAATTAATGAACCCTGTCGGTGTAAGATTCAGGGTTTATACAGTTGGACATTTCTCAGTCTTGATAACCCCCCCAGAGATTTCTAAGGTCTCTGGCCCTGCTCTGCCCATTGTTTCAGCTGGAGGGCTGGCTGCTCCGACGTCTTTCTTAACCTCCTTTGAAGGGGCGTGAGCTTCTGGAGAGGCTTTTTGGCTCGAACTCTCTGGAAGGCGCCTCTTTAACCTCATGGTTACCTTGCCCTCCTAGAAAGAGAAGAGGGTGAGCACAGAAGGGCACTGGTTTGGGGAAGAGCGTGGGATATGGATGGGAATGGGGGCTTCAGGGGCTGCCCACTGCTGTTTCAGTTGGAGCGGCGGCCTTCTCCACGATCTCTGGGACCTGCGTGGCTTCCTTTTGATTCAGCTCTTCACTCACCTCAGAACACTTGCTGTCAAGCATAAACCATTCAGCTTTCTCACGCCTCTCTGACGAGGTGTGAGCTTTTAGAGAGGTTTTTTTGGTCAGACTCCTTAGAAGGTGCCTCTTTAATCGCCTGATTGTCTTGGCCACCTAGAAAGACAAGCGGGTGAGCACAGGAGGACACTGGTTTGGGGAAGAGGGTGGGGTATGGATGGGAATGGGGGCTTCAGGAGAAGGGATATAGGCTGAGACGGGGTATCTGCCAGGCAAGGACAGGGGAGGGGTTCTTATGGGCGGTGTCAATGGGCAAGAGGAGCTTGGGTGGGTCCAGCTCACCTTGTCCCTGCTTTTGTGTCTCTGTTGATGGGGAGTCTTCTCCTTCCTGCCTTCGGTGCATCGAGTCAGCTTGAAGTCCATAACTGCGCTAGGGCCTTGTGGCTTCCTAGTCACGTTGGCCACTTCGAAGACTCCCAGCGGTCTGCCCCAGAGCCCCAGACCCCCCTTATATACCCCTCCCCAGTGTGATGCGGGGCCACATCCTTCAGCTTTATGAGGTCAGCAAGTCACTCCCCCAGCCAATGGTGGCTCTGGGTGGGCCTTGACATCACAAAGCCCCATCCTGACACCTCTAGGGGAGGATGGGAAGCAAGCCAGATGTTCTGGTGGGAGTGACTTGCTGACCTTAAAAGGTAAGGGATGTGGCCCCGCATCCTTCAGCTTGATGAGGTCAGCAAGTCACGCCCCCAGCCAATGGTGGCTCTGGGTGGGAGAAAGGGGGCATTTTTAAAAGCACCCCTAAAGAGCCCTCCAAACTCACCTACCATCCTCATCTCCCCATGTCAGTTCTGATGGGTCACATGGCAGGGAGAAGGTGTCTCCTCCAAACCTTGCCCCACTGCCACACGATTCGGGGGTTCTTTCTGTCCTCTCCCATCTTTCACCATTATCTAGTTTTTGTATGTCTTGCCTAAAATCCCTCTGCGGTAATGAGGCTGTATTTAAGTGTCTGTGGAAATGATAGTCCTTCCACTTTCCTCCTACAAGGGGCTCTTATGCACCTTGAAGACCATGTACTTCTGGGCCACCTACGAGGAACCATTTCCATCCCACCTCCTTTTCTCAGTGTTCACGTAGCTCTCCTCAGTTTTCTATTTTCCATTCTGAAACCACTGTCGACTTTATTCTTCAGTGTTCAGGTTGTTCTATTTAATAGAGATGCACTTTTTAAAGTATATTATCCAATTTTCAGATCTCTTTAAAAGTTAATACCCAACACTGCAGCCTTATATCTTATCAAGTATTCTTATATGCAGACTACAGGCTATTAATATGCAATAGATAAATGTACTGAGCATTAACTATACCTACTATCTATTGCTAGAATAGCTCTTGTACTATTTCTTAAAGGAATCTAGTACAATTACGTGTCACCAAATTTATAATTATTTTTGAAACAACTTGTATTCCCAATTCACCTTTATTGATTTTACACACACACACACACACACACACACACACACTCGTACTTTTCTTGTCTAACTCTAGCTCCTTTTAACACCTATGGAGCAAAACTGCTTTATGACATAAAGGACAGATCATGAACTCTGGAGAAGTTCTATTTGTACTTACATCCTGGCTCTTCTACTTAACTAATCTTGAACAATTTGCTACAGCTTTCTGGGCCTCAATTTACTCGTCTATAAAATGACTGTAGAGTTTGTATTAAGATTTGGAATAATATATGCAAAGCAACTATCACAATTATGGTGTATAGCTGATGTTAATAGGTAATGGCTATTAATATGATTACATCAAAAGGAATGCCATTTACGATGAGTCAAGGTGGTGATTTTGGCAATGGATAATATAACTACTTCTATATTTCCTCACCAGAGAAAATTTCAAAAGCTGTTTATCAATATTGGAGACAGAGCATATTTTTGAGCAATACCTAAAGAAAATTTCTAAAACTCTTTATTAGCTTTTCGTCTGTCAATTTCTTTTTTTCCAGCTTTATTGAGGTATAGTGGACAAAAAAAATTGTAATACATTTAAAACATACAACACAATGATTTTATATATGTATGGATTGCGAAACGATTCTCACAATCAAGTTAATTAACATATCTATCATCTCACAAGACTACCATTTTTCTTTTTCTTCACCTGTAGATTTCTGATCTTGGGCTTATTCTGACTTCAGATGCCACATGTATATGAATACCTGACAGCAAAATTTTAGACACCCCAGCTCCGTCCCTCACCACTCTCTTCTCTAAACAGTCCTGCTCACAGGTGGCATGTAGGTCAACATGTCTTATTTACCCTCTGAAAGAGGATGTGACTTGGAGGGTCTGGGTTGTGTGTTTTTCTAAAGATAGCAATAAGACTGAACCTCACTCATGCTTCATTCATTCATCTAGTAACTCTGTGATTACCATGTGCCATGTACTATACTGGGACTTAAAAATCAAAACATAGATAGGTATATTCTCTTCCTTGAGAGATTCACAATTTACCAGGTATAAAAAGCATACTACACTGTAATAAATACAACAGAAGAAGTAAGTATAAAGAGCCATGTGAGCTGGAGGAGAGAGAAGAATGGGATGAGAATGTTTGAGGAAGCCTTCATAGGAGATGTGCTATTTTAGCGATTCCTGGAAGGATAAACTGAGTAGTGTTAGCCAAGGGAACAACATATGCAATGAATGTAGTTTGAGAGAGCTCTGATTTCTTAAGAGATGAGTGTGGCTGGAGTATAGTACGTGGATGGAGTGACAGGAGATGTCACTGCAGGGGGAGGTTGAAATGAACTTGTAACAGGTCCCATGGACTTGATAATGAGTATGGACATCATTTTGTGGCTACAGTGAGTGTTATGGAGTGGATCTTTCAGCCCCCCACCCAAATCCATATATTGAAATCCTATCCTCCAATGTGATGGTATTTGGAAGTGGGGCCTCTGTGAGCTAATTAGGTCATGAATCCTTCATGAATGGGATTAGTGCCCTTACAAAGGAGAGCACTTTCACCCTCTTTCCGCCATGTGAGGACACAATGAGAAGACAGCAGTTTGCAACCTGGAAGAGGGCCCTCACCGGAAGCTGACCACGCTAAATGAAATGAAATAAAATAAAATATGACACAAATGAATATAACTACAAAACAGACTCACAGACATAGAGACAGGGGAGAGGGGTTGGAGGAGGGATGGATTGGGAGTTTGGGATGAGCAGATGCAAACTAGTATGTATAGAATGGATAAACAACAAGGTCATACTGTATAGCACAGGGAACTATATTCAATGTCCTGTGATAAACCATAATGGAAAAGAATATGAAAAAGAATATATATATATGTATAACTGAGTGACTGCTATACAGCAGAAATTAACACAACAATGTAAATCAAGTATACTTTAATAAAATTTTTTAAATTAAAAAGAAAAAAGAAGCTGACTATGCTAACACCCTGACCTTGGACTTTCAGCCTTCAGAACTGTAAGAAATAAATTTCGGTTGTTTATAAGTCACTCAGTCTATGGTACCTTGTTATAGCAGCCAGAACAGATTAAGAAAGTGAGCCGATGAGTTCAGGGTATCATGGTATCATGTTTCTGAAATATCTAAAGCTGCTAAACTCCACTGACATTAAGCTCTCAGCAAACACCTCTTAAGAGGAATAAAATAAAGACTACTGGCTCTTTTATGCTAAATAGTATCTGAAAAACAAAGATTAACAAATCAGACATGGCTTCCTAACTCAATAAAATTGATGTTAGTTTATGCTTTCACTTGTAAATATCTCTTATTACACAACATACTATTTTCATGGGTCTTCATTAAATTAAGTGTCTGAGACTTAAAAGGATTAAGTAGTTTTTGTAACTATTCCTCAGGTGTTCAAGGGCAGAATCAGGCAATGATTCAGCTCTGGTGCCCTAACAGGACAGAGCTCATTTCATAAAAGCTCTTACAGAGCCACCAAGGCATGGTGAGTGATAATATTTATTGGTTATTGACATAAGTATAAGAATTAGCAAAACATTTACGCATTTAAAAATTATTAATTCTAGGTGCAACGAATATCTTTTTCCTATATTGTAACAAGCTTACAAAATATACTTTCATTCTCTCCGTTCATTGTGCTATTATTTTCATATCTTTTACTAAGAAATGTATAGAAAGCCCTCAAAACATTATGAATTTTCGTTTTAAGATGTTATTTTGAAATTTTTACTAAGATATAATTTACATAGAGTAAAATTCACCCTTTTTCAGTACAATGCTGTGGGTTGTAACTAATGCATATAATTATGTAACCATCACCACACCACATTCAAGATAAAGAACAGTTCTACTACTCTCCAACCTTCCCCTGTCCCTCTGTGGTTGACCGTTCCCTTTCTTTCCTAGTCACTTGCAACCACCAGTCTGTCTTCTGTCCTTATGATTTTGCCTTTTCTAGAGTGTCATATAAATGGACTCATACTGTAAGTAGCCTTTCTGATCTGGTTCTTTTACTTAATTTGGAAAACACCCAAGTTCTTGTATTCACCAATAGTCTGTTCCTTTTCATCGCTGAGTAGTATTACACTGTATGGATGGACCATTTGTATGTTGGTTTACCAGGTGAATGACATTTGGGCTGTTTCCAGTTTGGGGCTTTTATTAGTAGAGCCACCATAAACATTGGCATGCATGGTTTTGTGGGAACAGAAATTTACATTTTACTTGGGAATTATTTAGGAATGGGATTACAGAGTTTTATGGTATGTCAATATTTATAAGCAACGAAAAACATTTCCCAAAGTGACTTTACCATTTTGCATTCCCATGAGCAATTTATGAGAGTTCAAATTTCTTTCTTTTCTTGAGTGTAGTTGGTGTTGTCACTTTGCTTCTTTTAACCTTTCTAAAAAGATGTGAAGATACAATTGTGTACTTAACTTGCATATCCCTAATGACAGTATTTTAATCCATTTTATGTGTTTACTAGTTGTCTGTATATCTTATGTCAATCAATTGGTATTCAAATATTTTGCCACATTTTTATTGGTTCTTTGTTCTCTTATTAATGACTTTTGAGAGTTCCCATATATATTCCGGATATAGTATTTTATCATATATATGACCTATATAACACATATATTTGCATAACCACATCAAGATATAGAACTCTTCTATAACCATAAAGGAATTCCCTAACGCCACAACCTTGTAATTGCATTCCTTTCCCCCAACCCCTTACAACTACTGATTTGTTTTCTATGTTTGTAGTCATTTTGAGAATGATATATACATGGAATCATCAAGTATGAACCTTTTTGAGATTGGCCCTTTTTTTCACTTTGGCATGCACTTGAGATTCATCCACGTTGTGATGTGTATTAATATTTGCTTCCATTTTATTGATGAGTAGTGTTACTGGTGTGGATATACCACACTTTAACCATCCATTCACCCACTGAAGGACATCTAGCTTGTTTATATTTTGGTTATTACAAATAAAGTTTCTATGAAAATTCACGTAGAAGTTTTTATGTGAACATAAACTTTCATTTCTCTAGAATAAATACCCAAGAGTACAGCTTGTCAAATTGCAGTTGCATGTTTAGAGCATGTTGTATAAGAAAGTGCCAAACTGTTTTCCAGGATAACTGTACCATTTTATATTCTCACCAGCAATGTAGGAATGATCCAGTTTCTCTGCATCCTTGACAGCTTATTGTGTTGTCACTGTTTTAAAATTTTTAGCCATTCTGATAGATGTGGAGAGATTAGAACTCGGTGTAGTCTTAATTTGCATTTCCCTAATGGCTAATGACGCTCATCGTCTTTTCATGTGCTTATTTGCCATTGCTGTAACTTCTTTGGCCAAGTTTTTGTTCAGGTCTTTCAGTGCTCGTGACCATTTTCTAACTGGAGTGTCTTTGTTTTTACTTGCTGATTTTGTAGAGTTCTTCATAAGTGTTTTTCCTTCCCACTTAGTTTCCATACAAGTATATGTATTTGGGTTTTGCACATGTAAAATTATTTTACGTTTAGGCATTCAGATAAAATGAATTTAGTCCATAGTCCAAATTTGAGAAATATTAGTTTTCTTATGGCTTTGTTCTAGAAATATGTGATATTTTTACATGTTTCTATGTATGACTGGCTTTCCACAAATATGCCAGGATATAAATTCATAAGTATCTCTGTGTGTGTCGTAATAGTATACACAGCATACATCCTATGTACAGGATTCATCCATGGAAAATATTCTACTTGTTTTGCTCTTTCAGAAGGACCCTATCTCTGAGAAATAATTTTAACAAGGGAAACGCAGGGGAGTGGACTCCTGATGTACAGAATAGAGAGGGTTTCTTAGTAAGACAACCAATCAAAACTCCGTCAAGTATGGGTATTGTTATGCAGCTGAATCTACACATTTCACATACCCAAGGCAAAATTTTTATTAATGTTTAATTATGGAGCATCTAGAAATAAGAAAGGTTATTATTATCTATTTCAATTCCTACATTTAGAGCTCTGGAAAAAAGTTCAATCGGAAAAGCATAGAGTGTACTGATGATATTGCCGTAATTGCAGGTTGGAGCAGACATTCATCAACCAATACTATATGGAACTGCTGTGTTCAGAAGTTTGGGGATGAGATTATGGAAAGAATCAATATCATTCTGAGGAAGGGCTATGAGGAAGGGCTCAAGCTTCACTGCTTTCCATATGTGTGTTCAATTGATCTGGTACCACTTACTGAAAAGATCATCTAATCTTCACTGCATTGCAGTGGCACTTTTGTCATAAATCAGGTGATTGCTGTGTATGGGTCTCCTTTTGGTACATCTGTTATTTTCCATTGGTCTATAAGTTTATCTTTACACCAAAATCAAAAATTTTATGACTTTCGTTGTGTAAGTCTGATATCTGGTAGTGGAAGTTCTCTAAATTTGAACTTCACGATTGTCTTGCCTGTTCTTAGCATCTGCATTGCCATGCATGTTTTACAATTATTTTGTCAATACCCACAAAGAAACATGTTCAGATTATACTTCGAACTGCATTAGCTCTATATATCAATATGGAAAGAATATCTTTACAACATTGAGAATTTAAAACCATGAACAAAGTTTCTTCCTCCATTTATTTAGGTCTTTAATTTACTGCAGTCATGTTTTACAGCATCCTATCTAGAGGTCTTATGCATCTTTCTTTAGAGTTATTTCTAAGTGTTTGATATTTTTGATGCTATTATAAATTGTATTACTTACCTAAATTTCATTTTTAAATCATTGGTTGTAAGTATATAGAACCAAGACAAACTTTCACATACTGACTTTATATATAGTAAACATGATAAATTCACTTACTAATTCTAATAGTTCCTATGCAATTTTTTTGCATTTTCTAAATACACAATCATATCATCTTCCACTTCCACTTTTATATGCTTTATTTTAACTTCTTGCCTAATTGCACCAGTAATTCGTTTGATAGAAGTGTTGGTAGCACAGATCTTTGTATTATTTATCTTAAATGGAAAGATTCCAAGATTTTACCATTATGAATGATGACTACAACATTTTTATACACATACATGCACACAAAAATATTGTCAAGTTGCCACATATCAAGGTATTCAATTAGGACAATGAGCCAAACTGAAAGGAACAACCAAATCTCTGTTCACTTACTATGACAGTACAAGCAGGAAGTAGAAAGAGGCACCAGCTCCTCAGTTTTCCATTTTCCCCCCACAGAATGGCACCAGGTGAGGGTCAGATGACATGAGGGATACACAGGGGGATTGTCTCACTGCTAAGGCGCTGTAAACTAAGGGTTCCTGCCTCTTTATGAACCCAGGGCCTTGGAGAATAGGGAAGGACTGAAAATGGAAAAGTACTGAGTCAAGGTGGAGAAAAGTGCCTCAGGCAAGGCCCCAAAATCATTAGGTCTTTTCCAAGGCACCTGGGCTAGGAATGCAGCTATGCATATAATCAAGGCTGACCCAGGAGGGCCTGAGTCCTCAGCTACAACTCCCTTGATGAATTAACCACTGCTTAGGTATATGAGGAAATAAGCTCATAAATTTCATATAAATTGCCATTTGTCACACATAAAATTGCAATGATGCTAGTACATGACATATCACATTTTTATTAGGGTTGGTGTAAGTTGGAATTCCACAATTTTATAATGTTAGTATCAAGGACTGAAATAAATAAAATCAGAAATGAGATAGGAGACACAACACATGATACCACAGAAATACAAAGGATCATGAGATTACTATGAACACTTACATGCCAACAAACTGGATAGCCGAGAAAAAAGAGATACATTCCAGAAACATACAACCTACCAAGACTGAATCATGAAGAAACAGAATATCTGAGCAGACCAATTAGTAGTAAGGAGATTAAATAATTTATCGAAAACCTCCCAACAAGGAAAATCCAGGACCAGAAGGCATCACTGGTGAATTCTTCCAAAGACTTACAGAAGAATTAATACCAATCCTCAAACTCTTCCAAAAAAAATAGAAGAGTAACGAACACTTCCAAACGCATTTTATAAGACAAGCATTCCCTTGACACCAAAGCCAGATAAGACACTGCGAGAAAAAAATGATAAGTCAATATCACTGATGAACATAGATGCAAAAATCCTCAACAGAATATTAACAAACTGAATTCAACAATACATTAAAGGGTCATACACCAAGATGAAATGGGATTTATTACAGGGATGCAAGGATAGTTCAACATCTGCAAATCAATCAAAGGTGACATACCACATTAACAAAAGGAAGGAAAAAAATCATATGATTATCTCAATGATACAGAAAAGCATTTGACAAAATTCAAAACCCTTTCATGATAAAAGCTGTCAAGAAACTTAGTATACAGGATACATACCTCAACATAATAAAGGCTCTATATTATAAGCCCATAGCTCACATCATACTGAATGGCAAAAAGATGAAACTTTTCCCTCTAAGATCAGAAATAAGACAAGGATGCCCATTATCACCACTTTATTCAACATAGTACTTGAAGCCCTAGCCAGGGTAATTAGGCAAGAAAAAGAAAGAAAAGACATCCAAATTGGAAAGTAAAATTTTAATTGTCTCTATTTGCAGAAGACATGATATTATATACAGAAAACTATAAGACTCCACCAAAAACACTGTTGGACCTAATAAAAAAATTCAGTAAAACCTCAGGGTACAAAATTAAAATACAAAAATCACTTACATTTCTAAACACTAACAAAAAACTATCAGAAAAAGGAATTAAGAAAACAATTCTATTTATAATAGCATCAAAAAGAATAAAATATATAGGAATAAATTTAACCAAGAAGGTGAAAGATCAGGACACCAAAACTATAAAAATTTGATGAAAGAATGTGAAGACACAAATAAGTGAAAATATATTCTGTGCTCATGGATAGGAAGAATTAACTTTGTTAAAATGTCCACACTATACAAAATGATCCACAGATTCAATGCAATCCCTACCAAAATTCCAATGGCATTTTTTACAGAAATAGAAAAAACAACCCTAAAATTTGTATGAAACCACAAAAGACCCCAAATAGCCAAAGCAATCTTGAGAAAGAATAGAGCTGGAGGCATCACATTTCCTGATCAGAGCACCACCTAAACAAGCTCAAGAGATGGGCACGGGCCACGGCTATCAGCACGGACAGCAGAGACGGGCATGAAATGCTAATGCTGCTGCTGCAGCCACTAAGAAGGCTGTGTGCAAGCACAGGTCACTATCCACACCTCCCCTTCTGGGAGCCTGTGCAGCCTGCCACTGCCAGGGTCCCATGATCCAGGGACAACCTCCACTGGAGAAAACACTGCGCACCTCAGGCTCATGCAAAGTCACCCGAGCCTCTGCTGCCAGAGGCTTGCCCCTCATACTGTACCACTCCTTCCCGCTGGCTTGACTGAGCCAGAGTCCCCTAATCAGCTGCTACTTTAACCCCGTCCTGTGTGCGTGGAGAACAGACGTCCTCAGGCAACCTACATGCAGAGGCAGGGCCAAATCCAAAGCTGAACCCCAGGAGCTGTGCAAAGAAAGAAGAGAAAGGGAAGTCTCTCCCAGCAGCCTCAGGAGCAGTGGATTAAATCTCCACAATCAACTTGATGTGTCCTGCATCTGTGGAATACCTGAAAAGACAACGAATCATCCCAAAATGGAGGTGGTGGACTTTGGGAGCAACTGTAGACTTGAGGTTTGCTTTCTGCATCTAACTTGCTGCTGGTATTATGTTTATCTTAGTTTAGTATTTAGAGCTTATTATCATTGGTAGATTTGTTTATTGATTTGGTTGCACTCTTCCTTTAATATATATTTTTTTCCCTGTTTCGCTTTTTGTGAGTGTGTATGTGTATGCTTCTTTGTGTGATTTTCTCAGTATAGCTTTCCTTTTACAATTTCTCCTAGCGTTCTGTCTGTCCATTTTTTTTGGTATAGTTTTTAGCACTTTTTATCATTGGTAGATTTGTTTTTTAGTTTGCTTGCTGTCTTCTTTCTTTTCTATTTTTACTACTTTTTTATTTTTAATACTATTTTTATTTTTTTTATTTTAAAAACTTTTTTTTATTAAATTTTAATTTCTCTTTTCTTTCCTTTTTTTTCCTATCTTTTCTTCGAGCCATGGGGCTGACAGGGTCTTGGTGCTCCAGTCAGGTGTCAGGCCTGTGCGTGGGAGAGCTGAGTTAAGGACATTAGTCCAGCAGAGACCTCCCAGCTCTACATAATATCAGACAGTGAAAGCTTTCCCAGAGATCTCCATCTCAACGCTAAGACCCAGCTCCACTCAACAACCAGCAAGCTACAATGCTGGACACCCTATGCCAAACAACTAGCAAGACAGGAACACAACCCCACCCAATAGCAGAGAGGCTGCTAAAATCATAATAAGTTCACAGACAACCCAAAACACACCAACAGACATGGTCCTGCCCCCAAGAAAGACAAGAGCCAGCCTCATCCACCACAACACAGGCACCAGTCCCCTCCACCAAGAAGCCTACACAACCCACTGAACCAACCTTAGCCACTGGGGGCAGACACCAAAAACAACGTGAACAACGAACTTGCAGTCTGCAAAAAGGAGACCCCAAACACAGTAAGTTAAGCAAAATGAGAAGGCAAAGAAACACACAGCAGACGAAGGAGCAAGGTAAAAACCCACCAGACCAAACAAATGAAGAGGAAGTAGGCAGTCTACCGGAAAAAGAATTCAGAGTTATGATAGTAAGGATGATCCAAAATCTTGGAAATAGAATGGAGAAAATACAAGAAACTTTTAACAAGGACCTAGAAGGACTAAAGAGCGACCAAACAATGATGAACAACACAATAAATGACATTAAAAATTCCCTAGAAGGAATCAATAGCAGAATAACTGATTCAGAAGAATGGATAAGTGACCTGGAAGATAAAATACTAGAAATAACTACCACAGAACAGAATAAAGAAGAAGAACGAAAAGGATTGAGGACAGTCTCAGAGACCTCTGGGACAACATTAAACACACCAACATTCGAATTATAGGGGTTTCAGAAGAAAAAGAGAAAAAGGGACTGAGGAAATATATGAAGAGATTATAGATGAAAACTTCCCTAATATGTGATATAAAATAGTCAGTCAAGTCCAGGAAGCACAAAGAGTCCCATACAGGAAAAATCCAAGGAGAAACACACCAACACACATATTAATCAAACTATCAAAATTAAATACAAAGAAAAATTATTGAAAGCAGCAAGGGAAAAGCAAAAAATAACATACAAGGGAATCCCCATAAGGTTAACCACTGATCTTTCAGCAGAAACTCTGCAAGGCAGAAGGGAGTGGCAGGACATATTTAAAGTGATGAAAGGGAAAAACCTACAACCAAGATTACCCAGAAAGGATCTCATTCAGATTCGAGAAATTAAAACCTTTACAGACAAGCAAAAGCTAAGAGAATTCAGCACCACCAAACCAGCTTTACAACAAATGCTAAAGGAAGTTCTCTAAGCAGGAAACACAAGAGAAGGAAAAGACCTACAATAACAAAACAATTAAGAAAATGGTAATAGGAACATACATATCTATAATTACCTTAAATGTAAATGGATTAAATGCTCCAACCAAAATACATAGGCTGACTGAATGAATACAAAAACAAGGTTCGTATATATGCTATCTACAAGAGACCCAGTTCAGCCCTAGGGACACATACAGACTGAAAGTGAGGGATGGAGAAAAACATTCCATGCAAATGGAAATCAAAAGAAAGCTGGAGTAGCAATTCTCATATCAGACAAAATAAACTTTAAAATAAGGTTATAACAAGAGACAAAGAACACTACATAATGATCAAGGGATCAATCCAAGAAGTAGATATAACAGTTGTAAATATTTATGCACCCAATATAGGAGCACCTCAATATATAAGGCAAATGCTAACATAGATGCAAAAATCCTCACCAAAACACCAGCAAACAGAATCCAAAAGCACGTTAAAAGGATCATACACCATGATCAAGTGGGGTTTATCCCAGGAGTGCAAGGATTCTTTAATATACACAAATCAATGTGATACACCGTATTAATAAACTGAAGGATAAAAGCCAAATGATACTCTTAATAGATGCAGAACAAGCTTTTGACAAAATTCAACATCATTTATGATAGAAACTCTCCAGAAAGTAGGCATATAGGGAACCTATCTCAACAGAATAAAGGTCATATATGACAAACCCACAGCCAACATCTTTCTCAATGGTGAAAAACTGAAACCATTTCTACTAAGATCAGGAACAAGACAAGGTTGCCCACTCTCACAACTATTATTCAACATAGTTTTGGAAGTTTTAGCCACAGCAATCAGAGAAGAAAAAGAAATAAAAGGAATCCAAATCAAAAAAGAAGAATTAAACTGTCACTGTTTGCAGATGACATGATCCTATACATAGAGAATCCTAAAGATGCTACCAGAAAACTACCAGAGCTAATCAATGAATTTGGTAAAGTAGCAGGATACAAAATTAATGCACAGAAATCTCTTGCATTCCTATACACTAATGATGAAAAATCTGAAAGAGAAATTAAGTAAACACTTCCATTTACCATTGCAACAAAAAGAATAAAATACCTAGGAATGAACCTACCTAGGGAGACAAAAGACCTGTATGCAGAAAACTATAAGACACTGATGAAAGAAATTAAAGATGATACAAATAGATGGAGAGATATACCATGTTCTTGGATTGGAAGAATCAACATTGTGAAAATGACTCTACTACCCAAAGCGATCTACAGATTCAATGCAATCCCTATCAAACTACCACTGGCATGTTTCACAGAACTAGAACAAAAAACTTCCCAATTGGTATTGAAACACAAAAGACCTTGAATAGTCAAAGCAATCCCTTTCCCTGGGATCTGACCTCCGAAGCCCGAGCCTCAGCTCCCAGCCCCCACCCGCCCTGGCGGGTGAGCAGAAACAGAGGACTTTTATACTATGTAGAGGACTACAGCGATACATGCTGTCTTTAGATCTGTGCCCACCAGACCAATATCTATGTTCAAACCTCAGCATGGCCCCTTGAATTAACAAGTACACATAACAAGGTCGCAGGATACAAGGTCAACAAATAAAAGTCAATCAATTTCCATAGAGGGTACCCCATTTTACATTCTCACCAGCAATCCAAGAGTTTAAAATTTTTCCACACCCATGCTAACACTTGTTATTTTTCATTTTTAAAAATTGTATCCACATAGTGGGTGTGAAGTGCTATCTTATTGTGGGTTTGATTTGCATTGGCCTAATGACTACTGATGTTGAGCATCTTTCATGTGTTTATTGGCCATTTGTATATCTTCACTGGATAAGTATCTATTCAAATATTTTGCCCATTTTTATTTGGGTTACAGGCATGCCTCATTTGATTGTGCTTTGCAGATATAGCGTTTTTTGTTTTTTGTTTTCAAATTGAAGGTTTCTGGCAACCCAGTGTTGTCAGATGATAGTTAGCATTTTTTAGCAATAACGTATTTTTTTATTCAAGGTATGTACATTGCTTTTTAGACATAATGCTATTGCATACTTAACAGACTACAATATAGTATAAACGTAACTCATGTGCACTGAGAGGCCAGAAAAATTTGTGTTACTCACTTTAATGCTATATTCACTTTATTGCAGTGGTCTGGAACTGAACCCACAATATCTCTGAGGTATGCCTGTATTTGTCTTTTTATTGTTGAGTTTTAAGAATTCTTTATACTCTGAGTAATGGACTCTTATCAGATATACATGTATGTAATTTACAAATATTTTCTCCCATTATGTGGGTTGTCATCTCATTTTCTTGATAATGTACTTTGATGCACAAAAGTTCTCAATTTTGATGAACTCAAATTCCTTTTTTTTGGACTGCTTATAACTTTGGTGTCTTATCTAAAAATATGACTATATCCAAGGTCATGAATGTTTATAGCTATGTTTTCTTTTAAGGGTTTCATACTTTCAACTCTTATATTTAGGTCTGTGGTCCATTTTGAGTTAAATTTTGTATATGTTGTGAGGCTGCGGTACAAACTCTTCTTTTGCATGTGATTTTTCAGTTATTTCAGTACCATTTGTTGAAAAGAGTATTCGTTCCACACTGAATTGTCTTGGTAGCCTTCTTGAAAAATCAATTGACCACAGGTGTATGTGTTTATATCTGTACCCTAAATTCTTTCCCATTGATCTATATGTCTATCCTTACGCCAATACTACACTGTCCTGATTATCGTAGCTTTGTTGACGTTGGTTCTTATTTTTTAAGATTTTTTGGCTATTCTGGGCCCCTTGAATTTTCACATGCATTTTAGAACAAGCTTGTCAATTTCTGCAAAAATGTCAGTTAGGATTTTGACAACAATTAGATTGAATCTGTTTAACAATTAGAGGAGTATTCCCAGCATAACAATATTAAGTTTTCTAATCAATGAACACAGGATATCTTTATTTCGGTCTTCTTTAACTTCTTTCAATAATGTTTTACAAATTTAGGTGTACAAGTCTTATACATTTTTAAAAGATATTCCTAAATACCTTGTTTCTGTTACTACAGTAAATAGAAATGTTTTTTATTCTTCATTGATAGTTTATAAAAATACAATTGCTATACGTACTTGATCTTGTATCTTGCAACCTTCCTGAACTCATTAGCTCTAATAGTTATTTTGTGTGGGGATTCCATAGGATTTTCTTATGTACAATCTCATGTCATCTATGAATAAAAATAGTTTTATTTCTTTCTTTCCAGTCTGGATGGCTTTTGTTTCATACTCTTGCCTAAATGCCCTGGCTAGAACCTTCAGGACAATGTTAACTATAAGGGGTAAAGGCAGACACCCTATTTTCTGTCTGACCTTAGGGGAAAAGCTTTAAGTCTTTCAACAATTAAGTATCGTGTTAGCTGTGGTTTTTCTTATAGGTGCCCTTTATTAGGTTTAAGAAGTTCCCTTCTATTCCTAGTTTGTTGAGGATGAATTTATTTTGATGATCATATGAATTTTATCCTTTATTCTATTGATATGTATTTCAATGTGGTATGCCTGTCCTGCACCTATTTGCCCTCAGATCTATCCCTCCCTCTTCCCCTGCTCTGCTCTCTACTATGTAGGAGCTGACATCTGCAGCCTGTAATTCCTAGGCTCACTTACATTTTGTTGCCATCTTGGTTTAGCCAACTGGTGGCACCAGCAGGAGATTACAACCCAGGAGAATGAAGCAGTCGGGAGTCCTTTTTGCTCTATATCAGGTGGCTTCTCCCTCCATGGCTACATTTTATCCCTGGCTCCAGTTCCCCTAAGACTGGCCCACCACGGTTTCAGATCCTATTGAATGCAACACTTGGACTCCAGTAACACTATCATCTTTCTTTGTCCTTTCAGGCTAGAGGTGGGAGTGACTTCCTCATGTTGCTAATTGTTGGGTTTCCCAGCTCTCCCTTGTTTAGCTTTTCCCTCAGTTGTGAAACCAATCCCCTACATTAAATTCCCTGTGTTATAGATTTACTTTGGTTTCTATTTGCCTGGATGATCCCTGGCTTACATGTGGCCGATCATAGTGACAGATTTTCTAGCATTAAACTTCTTCACATTCATGGGATAAACCCAACTCAGTCACTGGCAGTTAAATATGTTTGCGTCTGTTATAATTAATAACAAAAAACCAAAAACAATGGATCATGAAACATCCTCTAAATATTCTATCTCTTTTGTCCTCTTTAAAGCCTACTCAAAAAGTTTTTACACACTTTAGTGTGTGTATACATACACATACATATATAAATCCTAATAGCATAAGTAATAGTGATACCCTCAACTTGTAAAATATTCAAGCAATACACATGAAGTTATAAAATACTATCTGTATGATACAGCTCAAGTGATACTCAGTGAGAAATGTATAGTTTTCAATAGATGTATTGGAAAATAAGAAACATTTAGAACAGCCAAGTACCTCAGGAATGTATGGAGTGAATAGTATATTCAACCTAAAGAAGTAGAAGCCAGGAAATAATGAAGATTAATGTAGAAGTAATGAAATAGAAACAGCAGAGCCAATGAACACGAGATATTCCTCTAGAAATACTTATAAGATGGTCATATTTGCAAATATCAATATGATTACTAAAGAAAAATCAGGAACAAACACATGAAATAAACTTGTACAAAATTTAGATGAAGGGATTTTAATATAAGGGAACACAGCAAGTTCCCTCAGGATAACCAAACCATGGACAGGGAAATGTTTCCACATATAGAGGTATTTCAGCTAATAGCACAAGAAGGAATGAGAGAATGAACATTCTGTGACTCCTCATGGATTGATAAAGGTGATAACCATGGACTGCTAACAACAACACGAAGAACGACCAGGCATTATATACCTCCTAATGGAAGTACACCACCTAGGGAGTGGTCTTCTGGAAGAGAGAAAACAAACTTTTCTAAGGCATACTCCCAGAAAGGGAGAGGGGAAATTATGCAACTCATTTTCCCCAGCCAGCTCTCCTTGATTCAAAAACCAAATGTGGACATCCCCACCCCCACGAAAAGAACACTTGAGCCAAGCTCATTCACACAGTAGTAAATATCTTACAATAGCATAGTCAACTGAGCAGTGAATTAAATGAGCAAATGGGCTGTGCCCAAGAAATGAAAATATGATTTAACATTAGAAAATACTTTCAATTGTAATTCCCTACATTAACAAATTAGAAGAGAAAAAAAACATTTGATTGTGCCAGTGGGTATAGAAAAAGCCTTTGAAAGAAATTCAGCATGAGTTCATGGTACAAACTTCTGGCAAACTAAGAATAGGAGGGAACTTGCTTTTCCTAAATTCTACAGCAAACATAGTTAGATGTGAAATGTTAGAAGCATTCTCATTCAAGTCAGCAATGAGACAGATACTCTCACCTCTACTGTTCAAAACTGCACTGAACACAAAGTCAGAGACATGGATATCAAAATAAATAAGATAAATGAATACTGAAAAGATAGAGATACTATTTGGTGACAATATCATCAACTGCCTAGAAAATTAAAAGGAATCAGTGTGTGGAATATTCAGATAAATAAGGGACTTCAGAAAGAAAGTGTATGGGAGGACAATACAGAAAAATCAAGAGCCTTGCCACACAAAAGCAATAATTAATTAGAACATGTAACAGGCAATATCCCATTCACAACAGCAACAAAATCTAGAAGTCACCTAAAAGGAATTACAAATCACAAAACCTATGGTATCTTTATGGAGGCAAACATAAACGTTTACTGATAGATTCGGATTTTTTAAAAGTCCCAAATAGGGCTTCCCTGGTGGTGCAGTGGTTAAGAATCTGCCTGCCGATGCAGGGGACACGGGTTCAAGCCCTGATCCGGGATGATCCCACATGCCACGGAGCAACTAAGCCCGTGCGCCACAACTACTGAAGCCTGCACGCCTAGAGTCCGTGCTCTGCAACAAGAGAAACCACCGCAATGAGAAGCCCGCACATCACAACGAAGAGTAGCCCCCGCTCGCCGCAAGTAGAGAAAACCCGCACGCAGCAACGAAGACCCAATGCAGCCAAAAGTAAATAAATAAGAATAAATTTTTTTAAGTTAAAAAAAAAGTTCCAAATAAATAGGCGTATACCATATTCATTGATGTGAAACGAAATATTTTAAAGACGTCAATTCTCCTCGAGTTATTTACAGATTTAGTGCCTTAACTGTAGTTGCCAAAATAACAATCAAGTCTGGATTGTTGTCCTCCACTCCCAGAATCAAACCCAGAAAACCACAGAAGGGAGAATGAAAGCAAATAAACAATGATGTATTAGTCTCCTAGGGGTGCTGTACTAAACTACCATGAACTGGGTGACTTAAGCAACAGAAGTTTATTCTCTTACAGTTCTGGAAGCCAGATGCTCTAAATCAGTTTCACTGGGCTGAAATCAAGGTGCTGGCAGGGCCACACTCCCCCTGAAGACTCTAAGGGAAAACCCATTCCTTACCTCTTCCAGCTTCTAGCTCTAGTTCATAAAACAATAGGATTTTTTTTGTCGTTTATATTTTTCCAACTTATTAAGTTATAGTTGATAATTAAAATTATATACGTTTAAAGAGTACAATTTGATACCATATGCTAACACATATATATGGAATCTTAAAAAAAAAAGGTTTTTAAGAACCTAGGGTCAGGACAGGAATAAAGACGCAGACATAGAGAATGGACTTGAGGACACGGGGAGGGGGAAGGGTAAGCTGGGATAAGTGAGAGAAAGGCATGGACATATATACACCACCAAGTGTAAAACAGATAGCTAGTGGGAAGCAGCCACATAGCACAGGGAGATCAGCTCGGTGCTTTGTGTCCACCTAGAGGGGTGGGATAGGGAGTGTGGGAGGGAGATGCATGAGGGCGGAGATATGGGGATATATGCATACGTATAGCTGATTCACTTCGTTATACAGCAGAAGCTAACACACCATTGTAAAGCAATTATACTCCAATAAAGCTGTTTAAGAAAAAATTTTGCGTTGAAGCCACTGGGTTGACATACCTGATGTGTGACTTGAGGTTATTCATTTGGTACTGACTTATAACTCTAAGGTTTCCCTTTAGCATTTTGACTCTTAAATTTGCATCTAGGGCTTCCCTGGTGGCGCAGTGGTTGAGAGTCCGCCTGCTGATGCAGGGGACGTGGGTTCGTGCCCCGGTCCGGGAAGATCCCACATGCCGCGGAGCGGGCGCGCCCGTGAGCCATGGCCGCTGAGCCTGCGCGTCCGGAGCCTGTTGCTCCGCAGCGGGAGAGGCCACAGCGGTGAGAGGCCCACGTGCCGCAAAAAAAAAAAAATTTGCATCTAAAACCACATTATATAGAGTAATACTCTTCCCATTTGGGGGAAGTGAACAAAACAGAACAAACAAAAGCCTGGTGCCCACGTCTTAAAGGCCAAAATAAATGATATGGTTATTTTCTTGGTAAAACACATTCTGACATTATGTCACTTAATATATTTGCCGTGATTTACCTATGATATTCAAATAACAAATCCTTTCACTCATGTATTCAATGAGTGTTTATTGAGCGTCTATTATGAACCAGGCAGCGGGGCTGGAGCTGGGGATACAGCAAAGACCCACAGACAACCCCTCTGTGCCCTTGCAGAACTCACTGCACACTGCGTAGTGATGACGAAAGATGTTAAAAGCTAAATAAGTATAACATTCAACTTGGGTAATAATAGTGTCAATGCACATGTAACGTCTTCTCAAGGCAAAATCCTGCTGTGTGGCCTATAGGGAAAAATGGTACGACCCTACAACAGTGAGTCAAAGCTGCATCTCCATTTTCTCTGGCCTGTCCAGGATCTCTTCCCAGAGGCTTTCCCCTCACCTTAGTGGCACCAAAGGTGTATTTTGAGTTCCATGTGTGAGCAGCATCTCAGGTGAACTCTAAAGCAACAGTGAACCTGTGATCCAGCCCACATGAAATGCATCCACCCCCATGCTCTCCCTGAGGGTGAGATTCAAAGAAGACCCTCCAGTGAAGATGAATCACAACCCCGGGGTGGAGCATCCAGTCACTGGAGGGGTCCCTGTACCACAGCCAACCACCTGTCTGCCAAGCAGCCTGGTCCTAGCAGGAGGGGCAGGCAACCCAGCAGCCAGGAGAGACACCACCGGGGTAGTCTGCACTGCTCTTGGCAACTGGGAGTGATACAGATGCCGCACTCCCCTCCACCCCAGGGGCCAGAGTCAACACAAGCGTATCCGTCTATGTATCCACGAGCATACACTGAGGCAGCACGGCTTATAAGAAGAAATACATGCAGTTCTGGCCTTTTTCCCCGTTCTTGGCACAGAACTTCTAAAACCCTCACAATTTCCAAAGTGATGAAGAAGATCAAACTGTCTTTTATTATTCATAACAGGCCCCTTCCACTCACACCTGAGTTTATGTTAATGTGCTGATTTGGAAAGCACTGAAGCCTGGGGGCTGGTTTCCCAGGTAACCAACCTGTGATTGGAGGTTCAGCTCCACCTCCACCTCTGGGAAGGGATGAGGGACCGGGGCTGACTTAATCTCCAACCTAAGGGTCCAGGATTTAATCAATCGTGCCTATGTGATGAATCCTCCTTTAGAAAAAAGAAAGGGGTGGGGGTGGTGGGGTCCAGAGAGGTTCAGGTTGGTGGAAGGGCGGAGGTGTGTGTGGGGTGGGATGGAGCACCTGGAGAGGGCTGCAGGCCCCCTCATCTCTTCCATCTGGCTGTTCCTGGGCTATAGCCTTGGTATTGATAATTAGTTACCTAGTAAGTAAAATGTTCAGTGGATCCAGCCAATTAATCCAACAGCAGGAGGGATCTATGGGAATCTCCAGTCTATCAGAAGTACAGATGACAACCTGGATTTGTATCTGAAGTTGGGGCAGGGAGTGGGGGGCAGTCTTGTGGGACTGAGTCTGTAACCTGGGGATCTGAAGCCGTCACCAGGGAGACAGCTTCAGAACTGAGTTCCCGTGTAGGACACCCATCTGGTGTCACAGAATTGCTTGCTTAGGAAGAGCTCACACACTGGTGGCCAGAAGTGTCAGACGTGGGAGTACTGCATGAAACTTTTTTTTTTTACATCTTTATTGGAATATAATTGCTTTACAACGGTGTGTTAGTTCTGCTTTATAAAAAAGTGAATCAGTTATACATATACATATGTTCCCATATCTCTTCCCTCTTGCGTCTCCGTCCCTCCGACCCTCCCTATTCCACCCATCTAGGTGGTCACAAAGCACCGAACTGATCTCCCTGTGCTATGCAGCTGCTTCCCACTAGCTATTTACTTTACGTTTGGCACTGTATATATGTCCATGCCACCCTCTCACTTTGTCACAGCTCACCCTTCCCCCTCCCCATATCCTCAAGTCCATTCTCTAGTAGGTCTGTGTCTTTATTCCCGTCTTATCCCTAGGTTCTTCATGACATTTTTTTCTTAAACTCCATATATATGGTTAGCATACGGTATTTGTCTTTCTCTTTCTGACTTACTTCACTCTGTATGACAGACTCTAGGTCCATCCACCTCAGTACAAATAGCTCAATTTCGTTCCTTTTCATGGCTGAGTAATATTCCATTGCATATATGTGCCACATCTTCTTTATCCATTCATCCGATGATGGACACTTAGGTTGCTTCCATCTCCTGGCTATTGTAAATAGAGCTGCAATGAACATTTTGGTACATGACTCTTTTTGAATTATGGTTTTCTCAGGGTATATGCCCTCCCCACTGGCCTCTTGAACACACACTCAAAGCATTTTCAAATATGCTGGTGAGTAGAGTCTGACTTGGCATATCATCTAGTGGTTTGGAGCCGTAACTCTGAACTTAGAGGGTATTTTAAAAACCACTCTGATATTTGCAGTAGGATTTAAAGGGATATCTTTTTTGAAACTGGCCAGTGAACACATGCACAGATGAATGAGCTTACCTAGGCATTTCAAAACCAAAGGCTTTCTCATAAATGGTAGATGAGGAAAAACCACGGAAATCACTGTGGAATAAACATCTGCTGAAGCTGAATTCCTAAAACTCTGGAATCCTCCTACAAGGTAAAAATTAGTTCCTTGGTGGACATGATAACTCTGATTAAAAATGAAAAAACATACCCTTCCACTGCCTTTCATCTGTATACCTTCCACACAGGAAAATCTCAATTTTCGGTGTGCCTGATGCCACCTGTAAAGGTGCTCAGGCAAGTTCAGTCACATGGAGGGTAGCAGAGACTCACAGGCTGAGACTGTTCTTGCATCAGAAGGAAGGAGAACATTCTCAGCCTGCTGAGATCATAGAGGTTATTCAAAGGGCAGTAAAGAAAAAGTGCTGTGCCATGAAGAAGGGCAAATGCTCCATGCTGACATTTACCTGTTCCTTCGAACACCAGGTGTGATGCCGTGTTTGAAAGCACCTGTCACATAGTAGGCACTTGAAAAAGTTGGAGAATTGAAAACAAATTTTGCCTTTTTAGAAACCCCTTCAAGAAATGAAGGGAGTTGTACTTGTAACAAAGTATAATGTTACTGAAACTCAGGTCTGGCTGCTTGCCGCTCAAAAGCCTATACTCGAGAAACAAGTTTGGTGAAAAGGAAAGTTTGCTTTGTTCTGGAAGCTGGCAACCAGGAGAGAAGGCGGACTCATGTCCTAAGGCCAGCTCCTCACTGCTGATCACTGGGCAAGAGCACTTAAAGGGGAATTTCAGGGATGTATAGACAGAGGGAGGGGGCTACATGTATTGATGGAATAGCACAGTCAGCTCTGACAGTCATCTTGAAATTGGTCATGCAGTGGTCTGATTAGCATTATCTTGATGGTTTTGAGTACAGTTAATCTTTAGTTCCAAGGTCGGTTTATTCCCATTTCTTTGAGGCCAGTTCTTGGAATTGTAGAAGCTTATGTCTTGGTTACAGCCTGGTCATCATGTAGTTAAGTTCTTCCACCTGGTGGGGGTTTCAGTATCTACAAAACAGCTCAAAGGATGTGGCTTAGAATATTATCTATAGCACTTGAAGAGGAACTAAAGGTCCTTGATGTTGCTTAATGACTATTATTGTTCTGTCCTGTTTGACTGCTTTTCCGTTGTTTCTGTATTTTCTCATTTCTCTGATTAAATTTATTCTTTCACTACAGTTTTTCTACAGACAAAAGGCAGGCAGAGGACAGGGTGGGGGCAGGGGAGTTGTCCTGGGAATGCCCCATACAGTCTCATTCCATTTCAATAATAGTTGCTTTCTATTGAGTACCTACTATGTGTCAGCTTATGGAAGGGACAAGTACTCATTCACATCTTCTCTCTCTCCCCTTCCTGGGCACAAGAAAAGACTACACTGCCAGTCCATGTGTCATCAGGCAGGAGTCGGTGGGCCATTCCCATGCTTTCTCTTCCACTCCGCAGCAAACATGGCTACCGCATGTTTCCATGGTGAAGCAAAAAGATGGAAGCAGCCTGGATCCCTAGGGCACCCAAGAGTGAAGAGACCCTGACAACTGCCATCAGAATTAATGTGAACAAAAGTAACTTTCATTGGGTTAAGCCAGTCAATTTTAGGCTTCGTCTGCTGCATCAGCTAGCAGTTACATTAACTAGTAACATAATATGTAGCTAGTATTTCCGGTTATGAAATATTTTTAAAATATCTTTGTTTCTTCTTCAGCTTTATCTAGGTATAATTGACATATAAACTTGTAAAACATTTTAAGTGTATATTGTGGTGATTTGATATACCATACGTTGTGAAATGATTCCCTCCATCTAGTTCATTAACACATCCACCACCTCACATATTTATCTTTTTTTTTTTTTTTTTTTTTGGTGATTTGTGTGAACATTTAAGTTCTACTCTCTTAGCAAATTTCAATTACACAGGGGCTTCCCTGGTGGCACAGTGGTTAAGAATCTGTCTGCCAATGCAGGGGACACAGATTCGAGCCCTGGTCAGGGAAAATCCCACATGCCGCGGAGCAACTAAGCCAGTGCTCCACAACTACTGAGCCTGCGCTCTAGAGCCCGCGAGCCACAACTACTGAAGCCTGCGCACCTAAAGCCTGTGCTCCGCAACAAAGAGAAGCCACCGCAAGAAAAAGTAGACCCCGCTCGCCACAACTGGAGAAAGCCCACGCGTAGCAACAAAGACCCAATGTAGCCAAAAATAAGTAAATTAATAAATAAATTTTAAAAAGATAGAAAAATAAATTTCAATTACACAATACAGTGTTATGAAGTATAGTTTACATTAGATCCTTAGACCTTATTCAGCTTACAGCTGAAAGTTTGTTCACTTACCAATTTATCTCTATTTCCCCCATTTCCCCAACCCCTGGAAACCACTTATCTACTGTCTGTTTCTATGAGTTTAACCTTCTTGTTAGATTCCACATATAAATGATACCATGCAGTATTTGTCTTTCTCTGCCCGATTTATTTCACTTAGCATAATACCCTCAAGTTCCATCTATGTTGTTGCAAATGGCAGGATTTCTTTCTTTCTCATGGCTGAATAATACTCCGTTGTACACTTTATTAAAAGACAAAAAAAAAGTACTGGTGAGGATGTGGAGTATCTGTAATTCTTAACACACAGTTGGTGGGAATGCAAAATTTAGCTCTTTCTTACAAAGTAAAATAAACACTTGCCATAATGACCCAGCAATCCCACTCCTAGGCATTTACCCAAGTGAATCGACAACTTATGTTCACACAAAAACCTGTACATGAATGTGTATAGCAGCTTTATTCATAATTGCCAAAATCTGAAAACAAACCAGATGTCTCAACAAGTTAATGTATAACCAAACTATAGTACATTCATAACATACAAAACTATTCAGAAATGAAAGGGAAGAAAATATTGATCTATGCAACAACATGGATGGTTTTCAGATAGATTTTTCTCATTGAAAGAAGCCAGCGAGAAAAGCTGCATATGGTATTATTCCATTTACATGGCATTCTGAAAAAGGCAAACGTACAGGGATGGAAAACAGGACCAGGGGCTTTCAGGGATTGGGGAAAGGAGGTAGACTACAATGGGTCCTCACAAACTAATTTTTGTGCTGTTGGACCTGTTCTGTATGGTACTCTGAGAGTGGATACATAACGCTATGCATTTGTCAAAATGCTTAGAACTGTACACTACGAAGTTTTAATTTTAGTGAAAAAAATTTAAAAATCAAACAGGATATCACAGGAACTCAAGATGGAATGCAGACTGTGATAAATGAATCTAACTAGTAACTGTACTGAAGGATGCAGAGAAGAAAGGAGCTGACTTAAGTAAATTTGGAAAATGATGTTTTGACTAGATATCATAAGTTTAAAGAGAAAAACACATGCACAGAGCCTTGTACTCTCATTGTTAAATATGTTTTTCACAGGAGGAAGGGTTAGCAAATCTGAAATCACTGCACATGTATAGTAGGTTTTCAAAAATAAGTAAAACACATTGTAGTATTTGTAGTATTGAGAGCCAAGTTTCTCATTGTCAAAGAAAGAGATGACAATTAAGCAAAAGGAAATGCTATAATGATCCCAGTGGTGGTGGGTTAGAATTGGAAATATCATTAAGAACTCAAGTTTATTTTAGTATGTATACAGTTATATAAATAAATACATAGATAAATATATATTCTGTACGCTTGAATTAGTTTGCATACATTTAGTTCATAATTCTGTCTGCTGAGAGGACCTAGAAGCAATGACACCCCAGCAGCAACACACACACCTAGTTCCCAGGTTCTGGTCTTTAAACACCATTCCCTAATAAAAAGAGCCAGGTCCCCTGAGTGATGGTTAATTCTAGGGCTTGGTGATGCACCTAGAATATCTTGTGATGCCAGAAAACACAGAAGTGCAAAACAAGAGAGGAGAGTGGACACCAAAAGCACAAAGGCACCAATCTAAAAGAGATCCAAATGGCCAAAGGTGAAACAATGTGAAAAGTAAAAGAAATAATCGCAGTTTTGGATTAAAACTCAAAGAATAAAATTAATGTCCATGAGCCATGCTGATATAAATGATCCAAATCACACATGAATGGTGGCAAAAGGACAACTCTTGCTTACAAAATAATTCCAATTAATAAATGCAGAGGGGGCTTCCCTGGTGGCGCAGTGGTTGAGAGTCTGCCTGCCGATGCAGAGGACACGGGTTCGTGCCCCGGTCTGGGAAGATCCCACATGCCGCGGAGCGGCTAGGCCCGTGAGCCATGGCCGCTGAGCCTGCGCGTCCGGAGCCTGTGCTCCGCAGCGGGAGAGGCCACAACAGTGAGAGGCCCGTGTACAGCAATAAATAAATAGATAAATAAAAATAAATAAAAAATGCAGAGGGAATGGGGGAAATAAATAATCACCATTAGAATATCACAGTCATAATTGTGTCAGGCACAATCCAGTGTGAAAAATAATATAAGTTGGCAAAAGTTTAAGAGAAACAGGATATTTGCATAAACTCAAAGTATCTTCCCCTTCCAAATTAATTACTTTGGTGGTTTTAACATCTGTACACAAATTTTTTGACATACCTCAGGAGGCGTAGCTTAATTTTCATACTCTTGAGCATGGGCTGCACTTAATGACAAGCTTCTTAAATACAGAAAATGGAAAGGAAAAATGTAACTTTACAGTGGAGACACATGGCAAACACCAACGTTACCAGGTGATCAAGGTTTACATAACCAGTAATGAGACATTGATATCACGCATGTCCTGATATGATGCAGTGTAAACGACACATCACTTACGTGGTATTCAGCCCAAAATCTATACCCTCAGTCTAATCAAGAAAAAAACAATCAGAGAAAAAAAACAAGTTGAGAGATATTCAACAAACACTTGATCAGAGTGTCAAGGTTATGAAAGAAAAGGGAAGACTGGGGAACTGTCATGGATTGAAAGAGACTAAGAGGACACAACAGCTAAATGAAATGTGTATCCTGGATTGGGCTCTGGGATGAAAAAAAGACGTTAGGAGAAAATCTGCTGAAATTTGAATAAAGTTTAGTAAAGAGTATTGTACCGATGTTAATTTCTTAGTTCTGATAATTGTCATCATGCTTATGTAAGATGTTAATGAAACAGAGCAGGACCCTATGATCCATCCTCCCATGTCCTCAGCCTGCTTTTTGTCTGTGGAAAAACTTTAGCCAAAGAATAAGTTTAATCAGAGAAGTGAGAAAATGCAGAAGCAGAGGAAAACAGTCAAAGGAGACCAAATAATAGTTTAGTCATTAAGCAACGTCAAGAACCTTTAGTTCCTCCTTAAGGGCTACAGATAATATTCTGAGCCACATCCTGTGAGCTGTCTTGTAGATACTGACACCCCCACCAGGTGGAAAAGTTAACTACATGGTGAGCAGGCTGTAGCCACGACATAAACTGCCATAAAAATTCCAAGAATTGGCCTTAAAGAAATGGAAACAAACTGACCCTGGAACTGAAGATTAAGTGTACCTAAAACAATCAAGATGACACTGATCAGACCACCGCATGACCAATTTCAAGATGACTGTCACAGCTGACTGTGCTGTTTCTGCATGTAGCCTCTTCTCTCTGTCTATAAAAGCTCTTGCCCACTGGTTGTAGGAGGGGGGGAGTCAGCCTTTGGACAGGCGTCTGCCCTCCCCCGCCTCCCCAGTTGCTGGCTTCCAAAATAAAGCAAACTTTCCTTTCCACCAACCTGGCCTCTTTATTGGCTTTTGAGCAGTGAGCAGCTGGACCCCACTTTCGGTTACATTAACACTAGCAGAAGATCGGTAAAGATTGTACAGGAACTCTCTGTACTGTTCTATCTTTGCAACTCTTTTAAGTCTAAAAATATTTTTAATGTTAAAAGAAACCGGCAACAGACTGGAAGATAATATTTTGAGGAAATATGACAGACAAAGAGTTATTCCTAATATGTAAGGTGAATCTATATGTTGAAAAGCAAAACTCAAGCCAAAAGAAAAGCAGGCAAGGAAGATTCATGGAACATTCGTAGAAGAAGAAATACAAATGATTAGTAAATATATGAAAAGATGTTCAGAGAAAAGACTTTATGGAAGCAGAATTTAAATTATTATTGTAAAACACTAGTGGTTCAATCATGGTTATGGACACACTGCGATATATTACTTAGATCACTGTGTGTGTGTGTGTGTGTGTGTGTGTGTGTGTGAGAGAGAGAGAGAGAGAGAGAAATGGAGACAGAGAATTCACATATGCATTTGTAAGCATTCCTGATATGTGTGTATGTATGTTGTAGATATTTATGACCACATATATGTATTCTAAATGTGTGCATCCAAATGTGTGATTTATGTACATACATAATCATAGGGTTTTGCAAAATTCAAATTCATTTATAATACAAACAAGATTTTTTTGATGGTTGTAATGTTCCAGAAATAACGAGGGAGCTGAAATTCTGTTGGGAGAGTAGGAATGAAGAGAATGGATTAGACATGAGAGGAGAGTAGCATACCCTTGTCAAAACTTGCTAGAGTGACTTCTTCAAAAGCAGTAACTCTTTCATTTTCACTGTTGCTTACAGGCCAAACACATAAATAAGTTCTCAGTAAATTTTAAATCAAACTAATTATGGGACTGAGAAAAAGAGGAAATGAAGAGTATCACAAAAATAACTAAAAGTATAGAAAAATCTGATATATGATTTAAGAAAAAAATTTATAAAGTTATAAACAAGCATGTCTTAGCTATTATAAGTAATAGGTACCATGAGCATGCTTTAAAATACAAAAAAAGCTTTGATCCCATTTATAGCATTCTACAGATGGCAGATGTAGATAAATTTCAGTTGCTCCATCAAACTAAAGGCCATTTTTTCACTTTATTTTAACTTTATTTAAAACTTCTTACTGGTCCTTTAGCATAACTATTGTCAGAAGTGAGAAAATGAAAATGCCTATTTATAGCCTTCATGCTGTAAATATCTTTAGCATATTCTGGTACATCAGATTTATGTCTTAAAGTGAACCTTTGTTCCTCTTGGAGATGTGACAAATCTCATATTTGTATTCAACATATGCATGAATGCAGCCATTTGGAAGGTAGTAGAAGTCAATGGGCACTGTCTTTGGAACATACATGAATATTAAATACTCTTATAAACGTTCACTGAGGATACTGAATTACAGAAGTTATGCCATAACTCTGAGTGTCAATCTTACCACTGAGAGTAGTATCCAAAGCCAATCATAAAATTATATTTCTATATAAATTAATAATTAAGAGTGTAGGCATACAAGTGTTGAGAAAATAAATTCTAAAATAATAGCTATTAATAATAGTGAATTCAGAGTACTTTTAGATTTGCCCCTTACATGGCTACTTGTACTTTCATTTGTTGTTAATATTTCAAGATGCATAAACTTAATTTGGTCTTCATTGATATTTAACAATACAAATATTTTATATATAATCAGTTTTATAGTTAGCCTGTCCATATACATGGATTTATTACCAAGGAAATATAGCAGGGGAAAGTGATTTCCCAATGTCTTGTCTTTGGGAATAGGATATAGGTAGTAATTCTAGATGCTGATAAAAAATATGAGTTAAAGATGTATCTTATTTTTAAGTGGTACTTTATCAAAAGATGTAAGATGCATAAATTCTAAACCATCATTAGAAAAATGAAACAAAGTCCATTAATTCAACAAGAATTTGTTTTTAAGAAGCAAAAACATGAAAGCATTGACATTTTTAAAAACTATGTAACATAAGATAGCAGGGTTAAAACCAAAGATTACAGAAATTATAATAAATGTGAATGCATTAAATTCCCCCATTAAATTCAGAGATTGCAATACAGAAGAAAACAAAGCAAAACATACAAAAGTAAAACAACCGTAAGCTGTTCACAAGAACACTCTTAAAGCTTAATGATAGAGAGTTTAATAATAAAGAATGGAAAAAGATTTATTAATAAAATGCTAAAAGAATCAAAGCAGAGGGGTATTATACATATTAGATAAAATAGAACTCAAGGTTAAGAGAACACTGAAAGGGTAAGCAATTATATCTTTTTAAATGAATGGTATAATACATCAGGATGCAATCGCAGTGATTAACTTCTATGCATCTAATTACACAATTTTCTTAATTAATTTTTTACTGTGGTAAAAACACTTAATGTGAAACCTACCCTCTTAACAGATTTTTAAGTGTAAAATACAGTATTGTTATCCATAGGCACAAAGTTATACTTCAGATCTCTAGCACTCATTTATCTTGCATACATAAAATTTTATACATGTTGGCTGGCAACTCCCTGTTTCCCCCTCCCTCCCAGTCCCTGACAACCACCATTCTACTCTTTCCTTCTATGAGTTCGACTACTTTAGATAACTCATATAAGTAGACGCATGAAGTATTTGTCCTTCTGAGACTGGCTCATTTCACTTAGCATTATGTCCTCAAGATTCATCCATCACGTATTGCAGGGTCTCCTCCTTACTGTAAGGCTGAGTAATATGACATTGTATGTATATACCACATTTTCATTATCTGTTCACTCATTGATGGACATTTATGTTGTTTCCACATTTTGGTTATTGTGAATAGTACTGCAATAAAAATGGGAGTGCTAGTATCTTTGAGATCCTAATTTCAATTCTTTTGGATAAATACCCCAAAATGGAATGTCTGGATCACATAATACTTCTATTTTTAATTTTTTCAGGAATCTCCATACAGTTTTCCATAGCAGCTTACATTATTTTGCATTCCCACCAACATTGTACGAGCGTTCCAATTTTTCCACATCCTCAACAAAACTTGTTAGGATGGCTATTCTCAAAATAATTACATAGTTCTAAAATAGAGGGCTTCCCTGGTGGCGCAGTGGTTGAGAGTCCGCCTGCCGAGGCAGGGGACACAGGTTCGTGCCCTGGTCCGGGAAGAACCCACATGACGCAGAGCGGCTGGGCCCGTGAGCCATGGACGCTGAGCCTGCGCGCCTGGAGCGTGTGCTCCACAACGGGAGAGGCCACAACAGTGAGAGGCCCGCGTACCGCAAAATAAATAAATAAATTAATTAAATAAAATAGAAAAAGCATTTACTGGTGGATGTGTAAGGAAACCAGGAAAGTGACATATCTACAATCCTAATAGGATACTTAAAAACACCTCTCTCAAAATTCAAACAAAAACCCCACAATTAAACTGGAAAACAAAAAAGATATGAATAACACAACACTTTTGATGAAACAGAACTATGTATAAACAACACAGGAGATACACACACGCACACACATATATGGCTAAATACATGGTGGATTTATGTATGTCCCATAAATGTTTGAAGATTTCTATAAATAAATAAATATATATATTTAAAACATTTATGGGGCATATATATGTTCACTATGTATTTTGCCATATATTCCAAGAGATTTAAATCTCACAATGAATACAGAATAAAATTTAGTCAAAAATTATTCTTTCATATTAAAGAAAAACTTCTACCTTTTAGATACTTCAGAACTTTCAGAATTAGTAGGAAATAAATGTCAATGAGTTTACCATTTATCAAAACCTGTGTACTGCTAATGTTCAGGCTTTTTTTAGTGAGTGGGCTATGCACAGCTGTTCACTTAATGATTGTTCTTTAAATAGAGCATATACATTATTATACCTTCTTTTCCAGGTATATTTCACAGTTATTTTTAGTGGAAAAGGAAGTCAAAGAAGCAAATATAAAATATATTTTTCTGGCACTTTAAAATGCATCTTGTATTTGCTCCATTTGGAAATTCTACATAACTTTTAAACATTTAGGGCTAAAGATTTTCTCTCCTAGTCCTAACCTATGCATATTATTACTTTACTCTTTAGAATGTCAACATGTCACATTACAATAAATTATGTTAAAATTACAAAATTTTGTATTAGAAACATTCTTACCTTTACCTATCTCATATTTAACCCTGGCGGTTTCAACAGTTTTTAATGGAACTGAGGCATTTTCTTATTTGGTCTGATAAGATGTTGACTTAAAGATTTATCATAGGACTTCCCTGATGGTGCAGTGGTTGGGAGTCCGCCTGCCAATGCAGGGGACATGGGTTTGAGCCCTGGTGCGGGAGGATCCCACATGCCGCCGGAGCAACTAAGCCCGTGTGCCACAAATGCTGAGCCCACGCACCGCAACTACTGAAGCCTGCGCGCCTAGAGCGCGAGCTCCTCAACAAGAGAAGCCACCACAATAAGAAGCCCACGCACCACAACGAAGAGTAGACCTCGCTCTCCACAACTAGAGAAAGCCCACACACAGCAACAAAGACCCAACGCAGCCAAAAAAGAAAAAAGGTTTATCATAGAAGTTTTTCTCTGACAATCTAGGGAAAAGTTAGCATTGAAGTCACTAACTTTCAATAAGCATGCACAATATGATTTCATTTTTATACGAATTTCAAGCATTAAACTAATACTACGAACCAACTTGAAAAGCAAAATAAAAATGGTTACAAAGAAGAAAACGTTAAGTTGCAATGTGAATTAAAAACACAATTATAATTCTGGTCAAACATACATAGGCACTTGGCAGCATATTATTAACTGGAATTTTCTTTGGAGAGAGATTCTCATTTTAGCTAAACATTGTACTTCAATGGGTGGTTGTCTCTCCCTGGAATCTTCTGCTAACTGACTCTCAAGGAGGTGACTTGTTCTGAGAATTCCAAAGATACAACTTGATTTTACTTTCACCCATTTTTGTCTTTCCCATCAGTTGCTTCTTAGCTTAACTCTAGTCGTCTGTTCTTAACAATTCCCTTGACATTAAGTCCTTTGAGATTTTCAAATATACATGAATAAATGGTAAAATACTTTACTTTTTATCAGAAACAAGTGGATGATTGGGGATTTTTTACATTTTTCTTTCCTTTTTTTTCTTAATGAATTCATCTAATTTCCCAGCACTAGTCTTTGAGTGACAATTGAGGAAATGAATTTCAACCCCAAACAGCTGCAGGCTCTTTCTCCAGGTATCCCCTACTCTACTGTAATAGTTTTATAAAAAGACAGCTACCCTGGATGATATTGCATTTTACTTCACTAGTTTAGAATAGTATACTGGGAATACAGATGCCTTTGATTTGCCTTTTCCCCAATTCAAAATGAACTGCAGCTGTGATTCCTTGAAATTCTTAGGAGATTTTAGTATGTTGGAAGGTTTTTCCATTCTAAATGCTTTGTCATTACCAATGCTGCAGCTCTGGGCACACTGACTGCATGAAGGGTATCGTTATCCCTTTTCTTCTTGGTCCATTTTCAGGTGGATGCTTTCTCAGATTTCCAGTTTTTCTTATAACTTTTGAAAGTTAAAAGAGACAATAACTATGGTTTTCATCTACTAACCCAGTGTTTGAATCTCCTTTACGACACAACCACAACAAACTGTAACATAGCTTCTGATTTTACTTTTCTAAATTATATGCTTGAAAATTCTTATTCATTTAAACCAAAATCTTTCTCCTTGCAACTTCCAACCATGAGTCCTAATTCAAAACCCTGAAACCACAAAATATAAACTGACCATCACAGTCTTCATTAAAAGCCTGTTCAGTTACCCATGTAATGTCATCGTGAAGGAAAACATTGCATTGAATCACAGTTTTTAAAAACTTTGATTTTGATATAATTGTAGATCCACGTGCAGTTTTAAGAAATAATTCAGAGAGATCCCATATAGTTTTAACCCACTGTCACCCAAGAGTAACATCTTGCGTAACTATACTACAGTATCACAACCAGGAAATCATTGATAAAATCCATCAACCTCATTCAGATATCACCAGTTTTGCATGCACCGATTGGCTCGATTGTGTATGTTTGTATGTATGTGTATTTTGTTTCATGCAATTTTAACACATGCTAGATTTCTGTGATCATCACCACAGTTCCATAACAAGAATTCCTCATGCTACCCTTTTATAGCCTCAGCCACCTCCCTGTTCACCCGTCTCTGGGAATCACTAATACGTTCTCAATCTGTATAACATTTTTCATTTCAAGACTGTTATATAAATGGAGCCATAAAGTATGTGACCATTTGACATTGTTTTTTCCCCTTAATATCCATCCAAGTTGTTGTGTGTGTCAATAGGTAGTTCCTTTTTGTTGCTGATTAGTATTCCATGGTATGGATATATCACAGTTTGTTTAGCCATTGATATTTTAAGGGATATTTCGACTGTTCTGAGGTTTGGTTTTTTTGGGGGGCTTTAAATTAGAACTAGTATGAAGGCTCATGTACAGGTTTTTGTGATAAGTTTTCATTTCTCTTGCATAAATGTCTGAGAGTTGCAATTGCTGAGCTGTACAATTAGTGCATTATTAATTTTGTAGAAATTGCCATACTCTTTTCCAAAGCGGCTGTACCATTTTACATCCCAAACAGACATCTATGAGTGAGCCAGTTTCTCTGCATTCTGGCCGTCATTTGGTGTTATCACTATTTTTTCCAGGTTCATTAAGATATAATTAACATATAACATTGTGTAAGTAACATGTAACATTGTGTAAGTTTAAGGTATACAGCATGTTAACTTGATACACTTACATATTGCAAAATGATTTCCACCATAGATGTAGCTAACACCTCCATCATGTTACTTGATTACCATTTCCTTTTTTGTGGTGAGAATATTTAAAATCTACTCTCTTAGAAACTTTAAAGTATGTAACACAGTATTATTAACTATAATCACCATGCTGTACATTAGAAACCCAGAACTCATTCATCTTATAACTGAAAGTTTGTACCATTTGACCAACATCTCTCCATGTCTCCAATTCCCCATCCTCTGGTAACTACCATTCTAGTCTGTTTCCATGAGTTTGCCTATTCTAGATTCTACATGTAAGTGATATCATACAGTATTTGTCTTTCTCTATCTGACTTCTCTCAATTGGCATGATGCCCACGAGCTCCATCCCTTTTGTCACAAATGGCAGGATTTCCTTCTGTCTCATGGCTGAATAATGTCCCATTGTGTGTGTGTGTCTTCTTTATCCATTCCCCCATTGACAAACATTTCGGTTGTTTCCATATCTCAGCTATGGTAAATGATGCTGCGGTGAACAAGGGAGCGCAGATACTTCTTCAAGATCCTATTTTCATTTTCTTTGTGTATATACCCGGAAGAGGGACTGCTGGATCATATGGTAGTTCTATTTCTAATTTTTTGAGGAAACTCCATATTGTTTTTCATAGTGTCTGTATCATTTTACATCCCCACCAACAGTGCACAAGGGTTCCCTTTTTCTCTACATCCTCTCCAATACCTGTTATCTCTTGTCGTTTTGATTATAGCCATTCTAACAGGTGTGAGGTGATATCTCATTGTAGTGTTACAACTAGTTTTTATTTCAGCCATTCTGATAGGTTTATAGTAATATTTCATTATGCTCTTAATTTGCATTTCCCTAATGGCAAGTGATATTGAATATCTTTTCATGTGTCTATTTGCCATCTGTATATCGTGTCTGATGTCTTTTCAAGTGTTTTGTCTGTTTTTTTAATTAGGTTGGTTGCTTTTCCACTGCTGAGCTTGGAGAGTCCTTTATATATTCTGAATACAAATCCTCTATCAAATATGCAACTTACAAGTATTCTCTCCCAGTCCATATCTTCTCTTTTCATTTTCTTAACAATGTCTTTCACAGAAAAACTTTTAAAGTTTGGATTAAGTGTATACCTAAGAATTTTATTTTGTTTGGAGTGACTGTAAATGGCATTATATTTTTAATTTTGGTTTCTAAAAGTTCATTGTTAATATACAGAAATACAATTGATTTTTGTGTGTTGGCCTTGTACATTATAGCACCACTAAACATTGTTATTACTTCTAGGAGAATTGTAGATTCCTTTAGATTTTCTATATAGACAATTATGTCCTCTACAAATAGGGACAATATTACTCCTTCCTCTCCAATCTGTATGCCTTTTCTTTTTACTTACCTTTTTTTTTTTTGCCTTATTGTATAGGCTAGAACTTCTAGTACTATCTTGCATATCACATCTTGAAATGCCAAGTGATGTTTTATCTATCACTCTATAGGTCAAATTTTTCCATGTTCTACTCAGTGACTTCTTTAATTAAAAAAATACATATGTAAATTTAAAATAACACAATGAGTTATATTTTGTCCATAAACAAATATCATAATTTGTGATACATCCATAAAACTGTGTTTTTATTTTATTCTAATGCTAGGATCTTATCAATTACTGGTAATAAGGATACAAGATGGAATTAATAAAATGGATTTTCTTATGTGATTTACATGATTAATTTCAGTTATGAGGGTAGGGATACTTGAAAGTCATTTTTCCACGGTTACAGATGTTTAACTTGCCCTAGCAATTGTCCTTTGTGCTCTGGTATTCAGTGGTCCTTTCTGTGGTAAAGAGCCGCATCATAAAAACTCTTTGAAATGTACTGATATTACTGTTCCCTATTAAAGATACAGAACTTAGGGGCACAGTTGATGAATACTATGCCAGTGGCAATAGTGGAGAAAGTAAAGAATCATGCCATTTTATTCACCTAACAGCTATCTTCGTTTCATGACTTGTTAAATAAAATAATAGCCACATTTAATGAGAAAAATATTTTCTTGGGCTTCATGACCTGCTGTGATCTTATGAGACTTATTCCTTCTATGTTCCCACAGAAAATGGCCTGTATTGCTTCGTGTCCTATTTGATTCTGCTCTGCATTTTTCCTAGTTGTTTCCATACTTGTCTCATCTATTTTATTGCAAACTGAAAAAAAGAAACTCTTTCTGATTCATCCTTGAGGCACACCAAGAACCCCCAACTCAGTGGCTAGTATATTATACTCAGAAAAGTGATTGAACTAACAGTTTAATGTTAGTTTCAGAACCAAGGAACTAGAGCCGTGTTATTAGCTCAGCGCGTGGTGTTCATCACCCATCTACAGCTTCTGGTTTGCAAACAACTAATAGGTACAAATTAATATTAAATAGGCCACATTTCCTTCCCCAAGTAGATTGTACGGTGTGGGAACTGGCTCAGTGTAAAGTTCAGAGACCTGCTGGAGTCTTTGGGAAGCCTGTCAGTTATTTCAGACTTAGGGCCCATTGGTACAATAAAGTTATATATTTTTTCCCAAAATGGTTTAACCTGGGGTATGTATGTATGTATGTACGTATTTATTTATTTATGGCTGCGCTACGTGGCACGCGGGATCTTAGTTCCCCGACCAGGGATCAAACTTTTGCCCCCTGAAGTGGAAGCACAGTCTTAACCACTGGACCACCAGGGAAGTCCCTAACTTGGGGTATTTATAATGTTCATATTTATTAGCTAATCAGCAAATCTTCTCTATGTTCTGATCGTAGGGTAGTGTTTACATCTATTAGATTGTTTGGTTAAAGTGGTAAATGACTATCTATCTGCCAATTACTCCCAGGTCAAAGCAAAGCAAAATAAAACACAACCAACAGACAGAAAATAAAACCAAACAGAAACATTCTCCTTACCGTACATTGAAAATAAGGCCACAGGGGCTTCCCTGGTGGCGCAGTGGTTGAGAGTCTGCCTGCCGATGCAGGGGACACGGGTTCGTGTCCCGGTCCGGGAAGATCCCACATGCCGCGGAGTAGCTAGGCCCCGTGAGCCATGGACACTGAGCCTGCGCGTCCGGAGCCTGTGCTCCTCAACGGGAGAGGCCACACAGTGAGAGGCCCACATACCGCAAAAAAAAAAAAAATAAGGCCACAGATGGACTGTCAACAGGATGTATTCTGTGGTGTGTTCCCAACAGCTCGTGTGAGTTGATTGCACCATTCTTCCCTTTCTGCCCCATTAGCCACACGGTTGAGAACCCTCTTTCACAAAGAAATTGTTTAGAAGTATGGGTTTCACCTGTGGCCATGAAAGACCCACTTGGCACTTGTACAGTGGCATGACCTATGCTTTTGGTTTCCTAACCCCAATAAAGTAATACTCTGAGGTAAAATATCAGCAATGAAATCTACCATAATTTCTGAATATCAAACACTTTATTGCTTTTTCACTTTTTTGTCAGTTTGTGATCCGAAAGACTGTAGTTAACTCAATTTGAAGAGGAAGTATTCCATACTTACTATATGTAAGACATTATACCAGAGAGTAAGGATTCAAATGGAAAAAAGAACACGTCCACTGCCTTTAACGGAGTATACATCACAGTGGTTAATGGTACTTCAGAATCAGATACTTGTTTTTAACACTCTATTGAGGTACAATTGATATAAAATAAAATGCACATGATTAAAGCACACAATTTGATATGTTTTGAAATATGTATATACTTCTGAAACCATGGCCACCGTAAAGATAACATGCATAACCATCATCCTCAAAAGTTTCCTCATACTCCTTTGTAGTCCCTCCTTCATGCCCAACCTAGCCTAACCCCACATAACCAAACGCTGATCTGCTTTATGACCCTATAAATTTGCATGACTAGAACTCGGTATTAGTGGAATCATAATGGAATCAGTATGTACTCTGTGTCTTACTTCTTTCACTCTGTATAATTATTTTGAAACTCATCAGTACTGTTGCACGTATCAATGGTTCATTCTTTTTCGTGTCTGTTTATTCACCTGTTGATAGAAATTTGGGGTGTGTGTGTGTGTGTATGTGTGAATATTATTTCTATTGAGTAAATACCTGGGAGTGGAATGCCTGTGTGAAATCATAAACGCATGTTTAACTTTTTAACAAACTGATAAAGTGTTTTCCAAAGTGACTGTTCTGTTTTGTATTCCCTTCAGCAATGTGTAAGAGTTCCAGTTGCTCTACATCCTACAAACACTTGGTAGGTCTGTCTTTTTAATTTTAGCCATGTTAAGAGGTAGATTTGCATTTCCATAATGACTAATGATATTGAGCATCTTTTCACGTGCTTGCATTTGGAGATGATATTTTATCTCAAAAAATTTCCTCCAGTGCATGGCTTCTCTTTTCATTCTCTAACTGTGTCTTTCAAAGAGCAGAAATTAATTTTCATGAAGCCCAATTTATTAAATTTAACTTTTATGGATTTCTTTTATGCTTTTGGGTAGAAATAATCTTCCTCTTAATTAAGGTCACACAAACTTTCTCCCAAAAGTTTAAAATTTTTAGGTTTTATGTTTATGTCGACCCATTTTGAGTTAATTTTTATATAGGGCTGTGGTTCATTTTTTGCACGGGGTAGGCAATCATTACGGCACAATTTGCTGAAAATAATAATTGTATTCATTATGTTGCCTTGAACATTTGTAGAAAACCAGTTAACCATATGTGTAGTGTTTTTCCTGGGTTTTCTATTCTGTTCTACCAGTCTACATGTCTATCTTTATACCACTACCACAGTGTATCTTTCTGAGTCTTGAAATCAGGTGGTGTACGTAATCTTTGTTTTACTTTAGCAAACTTGTTTTGGTTACTCTGGGTCCTTTCAATTTCCATATGAATTTAAGAACAAGTGTGTCAATTTCTGGCTCCCCAAAACAACTGACCTCCCCAAACAAGACTGTCATTTCTGAGTTGTTTTTAATTTTTTTTCTCCTCATTTTGACTTACAACTTTTGACTAGATGCTAAACAGTATAATTTTCACTGTGAATATCACCATACATCCATAAATTGCAATCTCCTACTAGATTCCCGAATAATGTTTCTGCACTCATTTAAATAAGTTGTTTTTTCCAAATTACTGCTTTATAAGGAAAATTCAATACATGTGTGATAAATTGTTCTTAAATTTTGTTTTGTTTTTTTTCCCAAGTTGTCCTTGAGCAAGAGCAATTTAGATGAGTCTCACTAACCATACGGCGATAAGTAAGTGATTTATCTAAAATTATACAGGTAGAAGATGGGAGAGCCCAGCGTAAATCCAGTCAATCTGACACCAGTAGCTATATGCATACTGTTTATAGTCTTTCTAGGGGAAACAGAATCACAGCTGTGCCTTAAAAAACGATAGTATGACTTGACAGGAATCTGTGAGAGACAAGAGGAGTAGAGCTTGAGCAAAGTCACAGAAATCAGAGTGTTATAGTTGATTTGGGAGAAAAACTGATACACCAGGTTAAATAGAAAGTATACTGCATGGGAAGATGCAACAGATGGTAAAGCTGAGAAAGCAGGCTTGGGCAAAATAGTAAAGAACCTTGATTGAAAGATTGAGGACTTTTTCTTGAAGGTTTTTAAGCAATGGAATGTTATAACCTACCTGTTTTTAAAGAAGGCATCCCTGGTGTTGTAAGAAAGATAGATTATTGAGGAGGAAGAAGGTGATTAAAGACAGAGATCCTTTAGGAGATTTTTATCAGTAGTCCAGGTCTCAAGTACTAATATTCTGAAATAGGGTAGTGACAGTGAAAATGGCAATGAGGCAATAGATGAAAGCAATTGCACAGCAAAAGAACAGATAGGATATGGAGTAAGACAGAGGGAGATAATGATGCAGAAGAAATAAATGTAAAGGTTAATTTTAGGGAAATAAATGTGTATATTCAAACGAACACAATGATATTTGAGCGAAAATGGTCTTGTACTTTTTTTCTGTTATTTTATTGCCTCCTATAAATTTCATTTAGATTTCATAGGAGCCAAAAGGTTTTTCAGGGTTCTGAATTAGTTTTCTAAGGAAAAGATTAAGAGAATAAACTTAGAGATCTCAGAATATCATCCCGACAAAAAGTAGCAAGTAATAAAATGAATGTAAACTACAGACCGGAAATGCAGTTGTCTCTAAGTTTTTTTAAGGAACAAAAAAACTATGCAGAAATGTGGTGACAGTCAATATATATAATATAGTACCAGCACTTAGTACTTGAATATGTTAAAAATGCCAGATATTTGTTTTTCATTTAAAGTCATTTCTATTTTATGTAATAGCTTTGAAATCACTTAAAAATTATTTCAACAAATTTAAACATTTTAGTTCTGTTAACTGAAAGCCATAAAAGCATTTCAAACATAATTAACCATTATAGTTCAAGGAATTTCAAAACCAAATGATAATTTTATTATAGATGCAACTAAAATAAAATACTTGGAATTTGTAATTCATATCAAACTACAAAATTCAATGTAAGTTCTAGAGATATAAAAAGACTAAGGAATCTTTCAATTTTAAGGTGATTAAAATTAATGAAAGGAAACGTTCATTTCTTTGTTTACTACAAAGAGTTACTGGACAAAGAAAACATGAATATTTTAAGATGTGACAAGTAAGATACTAGTTTGCAGAAAGTGATGGCCTGTTCTTACGTGATGTTCCAAAGAACAGATATAGAACCGCTAGTAGATGCTACACCTTAAAACAAAAATACAAACAAACAAGCAAGCAAACAGGTTTAGGACCCAGAAGTATCTAAAGATTGATTGAATCGCTCAGGAAGTAGTGAGTACCATTTAATCACTGCAGGTGATTTGAGCAGAGGTTAAGGACTGTCTTATAGTGTAGACGCCTTCGACTTCATAGAGAAATCTGAGCATATTAGACATACACTTCTTTAATTTCTTATCCAATTCCCTATTAATTTCCCCAGCTTCAGAGTATAACATTCCCATTCCCCTGTTTTGAAAAAAATCCCTCATTGTTCAGTATTGTTCCATCTCTTCCAGGATGCTGGATGACTTTCCCTATGTATTTTTAAATTCTCCATTTATTTAGCTTTTCCCTGTAAAAGCTAAACATGCTCAAGAACCTCCTATTGTAAAAAAAAAAAAAAAAAAATAGGAACTTCCCTGGTGGTCCAGTGGTAAAGAATCCACCTTCCAATGCAGGGGATGCAGTTTCGATCCCTGGTTGGGAAATTAAGATCCCACATGATGTGGGGCAACTAAGCCCTTGTGCCACAACTACTGAGCCCACGTGCGCCTCAGTGAGAGAGCCTGCATGCTGCTAACTACAGAGCCCATGCACTCTGGAGCCTGCACGCCACAACTAGAGAGAGAAAACCCGCATGCCACAACTAGAGAGAAGCCCGCGTGCCGCAACAAAAAGATCACACATGCCCCAACAAAGATCATGCATGCCACAAGGAAGACCCGACGCAGCCTAAATAAATAAATAAATAAAACACAGGGTAAGTCTTCTTGGACTACATAACCCTTTAAATTACTGCTCTCCTCTCTCCCCTTTGTTTCACACTCAAGGTCCTCAAAAGAATATTCTGCAAATGACATATCAGTTTCCTCAGCAACAAGCTTCTTTAAAAAAAATAATTTATTATAAAATATTTTATATGTACAAAAGCTATTAAAAATAGTAAAACAAATACCCATATACCCAACAACTAGACGATGCCACCCACCCTTCCTCCCTGTTGCAGCAGTCTCCATATCCCTGGGCACTCCTCCTCATTTCTTGAGGCTTTAACTGCAGTCTCACTGACACGTATTCTAACACTATTCTTGTAATGAATAGTGGTTATTTCATCATCTACACAGATGATCCTTCAAACATTTCCAACACTTTAACCTCTCCTGGGTGTCCTTTGTTCCTCCCTACTGCGGCCACCTATTTCCATGGTCATACCCTAGACCTTAGAATTCCCAACACCTGGACTCCCTCCATCACCTCATTTTAGATCACCCATTCTGCAACCACCATTTCACTGTCCCTCATCATCCTTATGTCACCATTTTAATCGTTAATCCATTTAAAATTCATGATCCATCACAGTATAATCATTTGGCTACATAAGTTCTCGACTCTCCTGGACTTCACTTGCTTCATCTTCTTTCTTTTTCTTACACATTGGGCAAAACCCATACGCTGGTTAAACTGAACTCTGTCTACCCTCACATTTCCCCATGAAGCTTATCCTGGCGGACACACAATTATGCTGAGCAGTCTCACTTTAAGTTGAGAATCACTATCTCAAGTGGGCATGTATTGCAACTTAGCAGTGATACTATTCATGATCGTTGCTCATAGGAAAGTATTTTACATCATCTTTCTCTGAAAACCCCCAACGCCATCCCCCATTCTCATTATCTGCTTATAATCCTTATTTCCTTCCCTTGCTTCCTATTAACTAAGAAAATTAAAGAAATTAGAAGAGAATTTCCAAAAGCTCCCACCATCACAACTTGCTACCTACATCTGAACCCATTACTCTCCATCCTGTCTCCTGTTACAGTACACGAAATAATGGTGTGCCTAGCTAAGGCCAGTCACTCCTACTGGGCACTGGATTATCACTTCTTGCCTATTTTTAGCAATTCTCACCTCTCTATCCTGCATCACCGTTTTCCCCCTTTATTCTACCTCTTTTCCAAATTCATATAAAAACTCCTGACACACAGTTCTCTGTGTAGCTGTTAACCTGTGTCTCTTTGTTACAGCAAACACGTCAAAATTGCGGTCTATATCACTGTCTTCATTCTTCTCTTCTCATTCTCCTTGAATCCACTCTCATCTCCATTCCCTTGACCAAAACTGCTTTTATAAAGCTCACCAATGACCCCTAAATTGCTAAGCCCAATGTGATGTCTATCTTACTTTAAATATTAGCAGCAATTAACACAATGAATCACTCAGGCTTCCAAAAAACTCGCTTTTGGTTTACTGTAAAATCCTTCTCATTACTTTATACTGCTTTTTCCTCATCTTCCTGATCTCTAAACTTTGGAGTGCTCCAGGGCTCAGTCCTTGGATCTTTTCTCTTTTCTAGTTATACTCATTGCATTAGTAATCACAGCAAGTATTATAGTTTTCAATACCACCTATCTTGAGCATATATCCCTCTATTGAACTCTTGCCTCATACATCAAATGGCGAACTCAACACCCCCACCTGGATGCCTACGAATATGCAGATCTGATCTTTTCTTCTCCCTCAAACCTGCTCCTTCAACAGCCATTCTCATCTTAATTAATGGCAACTCTGTGCACACAGTGTTCAAGGACAAATATTCTGATATCATCTTTCATTCCCTTTTTCTCTTATTCCCTGCCTCCCCCTTGTCAGAAGGTCTTGTTGGCTCTAATTTTATTTATATCTGATTATTTCTAACTACCCACACTCCTATCACCCTGGTTCAATACCCCATCATCTCTTGCCTGGATTTCTTCTATAGCCTATATTGCTATAATAACCTCTTTTAATGAGGCTCCCTGCTTCTCCCTTGCCAAGCAATGATACAAACACAAACAGCTTGTAAGAGAACAGATAAAAGAGAGGTTAATTACGAATGACAGAATTAGGAAACACCCCAAGCAGGATGCAGCATCCCAGCTCCAACACTTCTTAATTGTGACTTGGAACAGGTTACCTAATCTCTGAAGGCTTCAGTTTCCTCACCTTTAAAATATGGATAATAAAAGGACCTGCTTCGTAGTGTCATTCTAAGTATTGTAGAACTTAATACACGTAAAGTGGTTAGAAGAGTGCCTGAACATAGCAGTTGTCACATACCTATTAGATATTATTATCAGATGAGCAATGAAACACCAGTAGTTTCCACAAATAGATTATGTATAGAGATGGTTTTCTTTATGCAATAACGACCTTTTGAAAAATTTAAATGGGTATACAACAAAGCCATGTTACATTTCATCTCTACAATTTAGAATTAGTGAGAATTTTAGTGGAGGCTATATTTACATTTATCTTTTTTGATCAGTGAAAAATGTTTCTTACAATATTAAATTACATATTTTAAGGATTACATAGGAGTTATTCTGTTCAATTCATTCAGTTTGCTGAATAGTTATAATCATATTTCCACTACCCTAATGAAGATTATATACAATAAATGTTGATGCATAAGCTTTATATAAGGAAGACAAATTTTCTCTAATGTTAATTATATTGCACTTTGGGAAAAGCATAGAACTGTTTAAATAGAAAACAGCTGCTAAGGCATTATTTTTCTATGTGTATTAAGAACACCTTGAGTAAAAGTAGGTTTCTGACATCTTATTTCTTTTCTTCTTGCTATTCATTACCATCTAAAATAATTTTCAATACATTTATCAGTGCTTACTCTATTTTCTGCTCCTCTCTCTCAAAAGAATGTAATCTCCCTGAGGCCAGTGTATACAATCTTCTTGCTCTTCATTTTATGCTCAGCACCTACAATAGTGCCTGAACTTATAAAAACTTAATAAATATCTGTTGTAAGATTGTACGAATGGATGCATAGATACATGGAAGAACTAATAATTCTGAAATTCAGATGAAGCAGATTGAGGGCCCTGGTAACAATGAAGTTAATGCAGTTCATCAAAGGCAATGGGCCCAATGATTCTAAATCCAATATTAACACAAAGTCAGCACTCTTTTTTTTCCTGGGATATGGGACTCATCCAGACTCATGTCCCATCTGGAGCGTGTATCATGGATCAAGGGACTGGTTTTCAACCTGTTCTTTCCCAAAGACCTTATGTTTCTGAAACTTTCTTTTCATTTGTGTCTAGGGTAAGATTATTTCCACAAAATAGCAAATCACTGGACCATGTCATGTCAATACTTAACACTTCAGAATACTTCATATATCACATTTTCTAATAATTGATGTTATAATTTTTCTCAGCCTAGATATATAGTTTCTGAAAGTTATTAATAATATTTTCAAAAGTTTTGATCTTTTTTTGAAACAAGTCTTGATATTCAATTTGTATGTATTTTATACATACAGATACACATATATAATCCCAGACAAGGGCAAAAACAGTTTGTTTGTTTGTAGATGAGCTTATACTTCAAGATATACTGAGCAATTATCCAGTTGTTATTTGAGATTGATTAGGTAATAGAAAAACCCATTGAAAAATGGCTAGGAAGTAAAATTGGAACAAAATAAAACATGAAAGATACAATGCTTCATTCAGGTTCCAGAATATATTAAGACTTGAGAGAGTAAATCCTGAGAAAGAAGTAATATTACTTAGAGGGGGCTTTTAAAAAGAGATATTTACCTCTCTGTAGAAAAGTATATCCTACAGTATACATCAGAAGAATTATTCTAGTTAATGCCATTACCATTTTCTCAAATATTGGCCCACTTACTGCTGCCATAAAGTTATTTCTACTTTTATCTTTGGTGAAAAGTTTTAATAAGAGGAAACTGTAATGTAAATCTGTTTTCAGTGAAGGAGGTCAGACAAATAGGAAACAAAGTGTGAACAATAAACATTAATTTACAAAGGCCTTTAATCGACTGAATTCATCAAGAGGTAACAAGTAGATTTTTTTCCTTTTTCAAAGTTTAATTAGTATATTCTATTTGTTATTACATAGAAATAATGCATATTTCTAGTAATAATTATCAAAATGTTATATTTAAAGGCCTAACATCTTTATGCATACTGAATACCGTGTTATATATCATTATTCATCGTTGATCAAAATGCCATAAATTTACATACATCATGTTCTCACTTTACAAAATTAAGTAGAGAACCAAAAAGAACCCACCCTCTAAAACCTACTCCAGAATTAACGAACTCTTCATGTTCTCTGTTAATACAGTTAAAGATACCAGCACAGGAGGTTAAAGACAAACATGTGGCCAAATCATTTGTGTTCAGTGTATAAGAATATCAACAAAAAATGAAATCCATTTTTTATTGTTCTAATAAATTTAAAGGATTTGACTGAATGGATTTGCAATGGTGCCATATAGATATGGATACACCTAAATTTTAGAGAGTAATGGAAAATTCAAAATACTATAGATTAACATAACACTTGTTTCAACAGGGCATACGAAGTAATACCTAGAAAGCATGGGTATTACACTAACAAAAAATCATAGGGATTATACAAAACTTTGATCTTCTACCATTGCTAACAAGACTGAGCCAAAAATGGTGTATACCAACACAAAAGGAGAGAGTAGCTGCAAATGACTAGACTATGTATTTTAAGGAGCCAGCAAATGCAAAACTAGCACTGTGAAATTACCTGCCAGATTCAGTAGCAACTTTACAAGTCAATATTAATTTATAGTTCAAGATAAGTGATTTTTTTCTCAAAAATATTTAATCTCTAATATGTATGCTTCCAAAAATATTTGGTTATTTCCTTAAAATATTAAACATACATCTACTATATGGTTCAGCAATTCCCCTCCTAAGTATATACCCGTGAGAATGAAAACCATACGTTCACACAGAAACTTATAACAAATGTTCATAGCAGCATTATTTATAATATCCCCAAAGTGGAAACAACCCAAATGTCCATCAGTGGATGAATGGATAAATAAAATGTCATTTACCCATACAATGTAATATTATTCTGTGGTAAAAATAGAATGAAGTACTGATGGATGCTACAACATTGATCAATTTTGAAAATATTTACTAAGTGAAATAAGTCAGTCAAGAGGGACCACTGGGTGAAGGGGGAGACGGGAGATAATTGCTAATAGCTATGGAGTTTCTTCTGGGCATAATAACAATGGTCTGGAATTAAAATGTGGTAATGGTTTCACAACTCTGTAAAATATTTTAAAAATCACTGAGTCATAACCTTTAAGGTATATGAAATACATCTCAATAACGCTGTTATTTAAAAATAATAACAGGGGTGACATCAGCAAGATGGTGGAATAGGAGGTCCCGCTCATATCCTCCCTCCACAACAATAACTTGGCAGCCATCCATGGACAAAAGTGCCTTTGTGGGAACTCTGGGATCCAGGTAGGAGGCTGCGAATCCCTGATGGGGTCCAACCCAGCAGAGTTGTTTTTAGAAGGCAGACACCCCCAGGCAGCAGACTTGCCAACCATGATCCTGGCTACAGACCCAGAAACAGCTTCATAGCCCCTGTGGACTCACACCTCAGCCCCATTTGTCCTTGGTTCTGCCACCAGCACCCTACAACAAGAGACCCGTGAGGAGTCATGCCCACTTGTGTCTCGGGTAAAAGGCCCACAGACCTTGGTCTTGGCTGTGGACACTGAAGTGGCCTGTGACCCATCTCCAGCATTGCTCAGGCATAGTCTGGGAGCCCCTAGAGGTCAGCCTGCCAAACTCAGTCTGACTGTAGATTTTGAAACAGCCCTATAACTGGGCTCTGGCCCCTCGCAGCTGCAGTCTGCGAAGCAGTCCTGCCCACCCAGGCTCCCGGCAGAAGACACTCCTGTCTGTACCCCTGGAGATCCTAAAAGGGCACTAGAAGTCGTCCCCAGCTCCTTCTAGCCATAGTCAGCAAGAAATCGTGCCTGCCTAGGAACCCACCTAGGGACTCAGCAGGACCACTCCAACTTAACAATTTATTACAGGCACACTGTCTGAGGACCGAACCGTGAACATGGGAATTGACCCTTGACCCAGTGCCACCCTACTGAATAAGGTCCTGGAGGCAGTCCCATCCACCCAAAGACCTGATAAGATCCATGCCTAAGCCCCTGGTAATAGGCCTGCCAACCGCAGACTCCCCTGTGGACCCAGCAACAGCCTCATAACCTGCCTCAAACCCAGCAAAATTGCAATTCCAGAGGTAATCCCATCAGCCTGGAGAGGCAACAGGAGACGGTATATATACTTGCTACAGTAATCAAGACAGTGTAGTACCAGTGAAGGAATAGACAACTAGATCAATGGAACAAAACAGAGAGCCCACAAATAGACCCACATGAATAGAGTCAACTGAGCCTTGATGACGGAGCAAAGGCAGTACAATGGAGCAAAGACTGTCTTTTCAACAAACGATGCTGGAACAACTAGACATCCATACGCAAAAAAATAAATCTAGACACAGGCCTTACACCTTACACAAAACTTAGCTCAAAATGGATCGCAGAACTAAATGTAAAACACAAAACTATAAAACTTCTAGAAGATAACACAGGAGAAAGTCTCCATGACCTTGGATATGGCAAAGATTTTTAGATACAACACCAAAGGTACAGTCCATGAAAGAAAGATTCAATAAGCTAGACATCATTAAAATTTTAAAGTTCTGCTCTGTGAAAGACACTGTCAACAGAATAAAAAGATAAGCCACAGACTGGGAGAATATTTTTTTGTGGTACGCAAGCCTCTCACTGTTGTGGCCTCTCCCGCTGCGGAGCACAGGCTCCGGACGCGCAGGCTCAGCGGCCATGGCTCACGGGCACAGCCGCTCTGCGGCATGTGGGGTCTTCCCGGACTGGGGCACGAACCCGTGTCCCCTGCATCGGCAGGCGGACTCTCAACCACTGCGCCACCAGGGGAGCCCGGGAGAAAATAGTTTTGAAAGACATATCTGATAAAGATTGTTATCCAAAACACATAAAACCCTTAAAACTCAATAATAGGAAAACAGACAATCCAGTTTAAAAGGGAGCCAAAGACCTTAACAGGCACTTCACTGAAGGAGATATAGAGATGTCAAGTAAGCACATGAAAAGCTGCTTCACATCATATATCATCATTGCAAATTAAAACAATGAGATACCACTACATACCTATTAAAATGGCTAAAATCTGTAACACTGACAACAGCCAATACTCGTGAGGATGTGGGACAACAAGAAATCTCTTTCATGGCTGGTGGGAATGCAAAGTGATACAGCCACTTTGGAAGACAGTTTGTCCATTTTTTGGGAAATTAAACATACTAAACACATGATCCAACAATCATGTGCCTTGGTATTTAGCCAAAGGAGTTGATAACTTACGTCCACACAAAACCCTGCACTCAGATCTTTATAGCAGCTTTATTCATAAATGCCAACACTTGGAAGCAACTAAGATGTCCCTCAGTAGGTAAATGGGTAAACAAACTGTGGTCCGTCCAGACAATGGAATATTATTCGGCGCTGAAAAGAAATAAGCTATCGAGCCATGAAAAGACAAGGAGGAATCTTAAATATATATTACTATGTGAAAGAAGTCCTTATGAAAAGGCTACATACTCTAAGATTCCAACTATATGGCATTCTGGAAAAAGTAAAACTGATACATACAGTGAAAATATCAGCAGTTGCCAGGGGTTGGGGGGAGGAAGGGATACATAGGTGGAGAACAGAGGATCTTTAGGGCAGTCAAACTACTCTGTATGATCATTCTAATGGTGGATGTCTTATCAGTCGTGTCATTATAAATCTGTCCAAACCTACAGAACATACAATACCACGAGTGAGCCCAAATGTAAACCATGCGCTCTAGTTGATAATGATGTGTCAAAGTAGGGTCATCAATTGTAACAAAGGTACCACTCTGGTGGGGGTGTTGATAGTGGGAGAGGCTATGCTTGTGTGGGGACAGGGGGCATATGGGAAATCTCTGTACTTTCTGCTCAATCTTGCTGTGAAACTAAAACTATTCTAAAAAATAGTCTACTTTAAAAATAGGGGAGAACATAGCTATGGCTAACGGTATGCATCCTGACCATCTAACATAACTGAACTGTGAAATGAGCACCAAAGTAACCGTTACTGTCCCTGAGAGGGCTGTGTTATTGGCCATCAGAAGTGAAATACTAAAACCTGCAATGAAGTGGGGTTAAAATAAATGTGGTAAATGAATTAAATCAAAATTCTCTACAAATCCCCAAACTAGACGACAATGGAGCAACACTCGAAGAACTCTAAAGACAAATGCACTCTACATCCTGTATATGGTTCTTCACTGGAAAAGGCGAATGAATGAAAAGCCACACTAATCAGGACTCAGAAATTTTGAACTTGTTACTTTTTATGAATAAACCATTTGAAGACCTGTAACAGAACTTTAGAAAATGAAGCAAAATTACTTAACAGCAGAACGCACATTCCTCGGATGTGCACATGGAATATTCTCTAGAATCAGCCATATATTAGTCCACAAAACAAAACTCAGTTCATTTAAAAAGACTGAAATCATACAAAGTATCTTCTCTGACCCCAATGGGATGAAATTAGAGTCCACTGCAAAGAAAACAAACAACTTTGAAAATCCACAGTGTGTGGAATTTGAACAACACGTTTTTTTAAAAATGAATATTGGGTATTTATTGTTGCATTAAGAACCGTACTGGCTGCTGAGAAGTATAAGACACAAAGAGTTACAGTCTAGTTAGTGTAATAAGAACAATATGCCCTTAAATAACCAATGGGTCAAAGTAGAAATCACGAGGAAAATTAGAAAGTACTTAGAGATGAATGAAAATGACAACACAACATGCCAAAATTTACGGAATGCAGCAAGGGCAGGGATCAAAGGAAATTTTACAGCTGTAAATGCAAATCTATAAACGAATTTTACATCTTGAGGAACTAGAAAAAGGAGAAGAAAACTAAAAAGAAGAGCAAACAAAACCCAAAGCTAGCAGAAGGAAGAAAATAATAAACATTAGGGTAGAGAGAAAAAAATAGAGAAGAGTAAAACAATAAAGAGAATCAACAAAACCAAAAGCTGATTCCTTGAAAAGATCAACAAAATTGACAAACCTTTAGTCAGGCTGACAAAGAAAAAAATAAGAGAAAGAAGGTGAAGATAACTGAAGTCAGAAATGTTGTAGGGACATAACTACCAACCTTACAGATATAAAAAGGATTATACGAGAAGACTATAAATAATTCTACATCAAAAAATTAGATAATCTGGCTGAAACAGACAAATTCCTAAAATATACAAATTATCTAAATTGATTCAAGAAGATAATAGAAAATCTCAACAGACCTGCAACAAGTAAAGAGATTAAATCAGTAACCAAAAACCTCCCAACAAAGAAAAGTATAGGATCAGATGGCTTCACTGTTGAATTCTACCAAACAAAGCAGAATTATCAACAATCTTTCTCAAACTCTTCCAAGAAACAGAAGAGGAGAGAGTACTTCCTAACTCATTCTACAAGGCCAATATTACTCTGATACTAAAGGCAGATAAAGATATCACAAGAAAAGAAAATCACAGACCAAATATCCCTTATGAATAAAGATGCAAAAATCCTCAACAAAATATTAGCAAACCAAATCCAACAGCAAATTAAAAGGATTATATACCATGATCAAGTTCAATTGATCCCAGGGATGCAAGGATGGGTCAACATAAGAAAAATCAACCGATGTAATACCAAAGAGGGATAAAAGCACATGATTATCTCATATGATGTAGAAAAGGCATTTGACAAAGTTTATCACGCTTTCATGATAAAAAAAAAAAGACTGGGAAATAGGAATAGACAGGAACTTTCTCATCATGACCAAAGGCATTGTATTAGTTCACTAAGGCTGCCTTAGCAAAGTACTGTCTCATAGTTCTGGAGGCCAGAAGTCCAAGATCAAGGCGTCAGCAGAGCTGGTTCGTTCTGAGTGCCGTGAGGAAGAATCTGTTTCATGCCTCTCCCATAGCTTCTAATGGTGTGTGTGTGCGCGCACGTGCGTGTACACATGCATTAATACATATAACTAAATGATGTGTAAGTGATTAAAAATAAGTGAATGCATGCTATAATATGCCAGAGAGTGTAAGTGCTCTGAAGAAAAATAAAGCAGGGTAACAGGATAGGGAGTGTCTACAGGGGTTACTGTTTTTCATGAGGTAGATAAAGTCGCTCTGGTAAGACAAAATCTGACAAGAGACCTGATGAATACACTGGTAATTTAATCTTTGCAAATATCTGGAGGAAAAGCATTCCAGATGAAAATAATACAAAATCTTTGAGAAAGGAACTTGTTAGTCATGTTTGAGTTGCAGGAAGGAAACTATTATGGCTGTAAGTGAAATGAACAAGGCGGGCAGTGGGAGGAGATAAGGTCAGAGATGTAAGAAGCCAGGTACCATGAGAATAGAGTAAGGCCATGGGATTTTGCTCTGAATGAGATGGGAAGCCATTGGAGAGTTGAAAGTAAAGATGTGACATGAGCTGTTTTATATTTTCAAAGGATCACTTTCTCTACTTTGTGGGATGAGGATAGATGGAGAAAAAGCAATTAGGTGGCTACCACACACTTTCATAGGTAGTGATTTAGACAAGGGTGTCAGTGGTGTAGTGGTGAGAAGTGGTCATAATCTGGATATATTTTGAAAGTATGAGTGCTAAAATTTGTTGGATTTATTATGAGGTGTGAGAGAATGAGAGAAGGCAAAAATAACACTATTTTTTTGCCTATGCACCTGGAAACATAGAGTTGGCATTTATTGAGATGGAGAAGGTTTAGAGAAGGGACTGGGAGCTTAGTTTTGATATACTAAGTTGGAGATGCCAATTAGACATCTACGTGGAGATGTAGACAGTTGTATGTGAATGTCTGGACTCAGGAGAGAACTTGGGTGAGAGATACATACACTTCGGGGACCTAAGTTTATAGATGTAATTTCAATCATGGGGCTAAATGAGTCACCTAGGATTAAGTGTAGATAGAGGACAGCATAAGTCCAAGGACTGCCTTGATGTCCTCAGCATTAAGAGGTTTGGATGAGGACACAGAGGTAACAGATGAGGCTAGGAAACAATGCTCATTGTGGTAGGAGGAAATATAAGGGAGACTGATGTCCTGGGAAGCTAAAACTGTGTCAGGAAAGTGGGAATATGCAAATTGCATAAAAGTAGTCAACCAGATCTAGAGGTTAATTCTTCCAGTATACACAAGTTTGCCCTGCTGGAAAACTGCATTCTTTCATTGATGGCTCCAAAGCTATCCTGTGGGAAATAATTTCCATGGTACATTAAGTCTACAGTCATGATTCTGACCAAAAAAGGAGTGAATGAAAAATGGGATCAATGTGATTGGAGGCCTGACGTTTCACTGTCCTGTGAGCATGCCCCCTCCACTTTCTTTTTTCCTTTTTCCCCTCCACTTTCTTTTTTCCTTTTTCCCCTCCACTTTCATTACAAACTTTTATTCCTACCGTCGATTTTCCTGAATAACAGTAAATGTCACATTTTCAGGTCAAGTTACTAAGCAAATGCCAGGTATTTAGTAACAGTTAAGATTTTGAAAGACTTAAGAGAAAAACCGCACATCTAAATCACTCTGAAAACTCTCCCAGGAAAATCTGGCTCTTTAACTTGATGATTCGCCCCCTTGGACATGAATGCATTATTACTGTTTAACATATCAATTTTCAGACTGGGAAATATTTCTATTTGATTCATTTCCGACTCATAATTATGTTTGACTGACTATTTTTTTGGAGCGTTTCTATTTGCTTTTCCTGTTGGCACTGTGCAAAGTAACTCTGGCATTTAGAACAAAAAGCTGTCTGTTCATTTTATTACCCTAGATTGAATTTGTAAACATATATTTATACCTGGGTCATATTTCATCTCCTTGAAGCCATGTTCGTGTTATAGGCTCTTTCTGTCTCATAGAAGACAGAAAGGTTTTTGTAAGGTTTCTACTGGCTGCTTCTTTCACCATTGTTCCATAGGAAGTAATGAACTCGAGGGAGCTGGCTGACGATTCTGATCCACTCATTAAGTCCCATTACCTCAGCAGACAACGTAACTGATTATTGGAGATCACATTTTGAACGCTTCTTAACAACTTGGCAACTTTCAAATTCAGAAGCCAAGAGAGAAAGTTAACTGAAAAGTTAACTAATATCAAAAGGAATATAAAGAAAACAATAACTGACCTTAACTCATTTTAGGAAACAACCCCAGAAGACTTACTGAAAGGGATTCATTATTAATAAAGCTACCATCTATAAATCATCTACTGTGTGGCATGTACTTTACTAACACCCTCTCATTTAATCCTAAAATAACTCTGCCAGGTAGCTCTTATCCGCCAATCACAAATGAGGAAATTGAGGCACAGAGAAGTTAATTACCTGCTCAAGAGTACACAGATAAACAAGAGGTGGCAGTTTCCTCACCTTTTTCATGATTGTAATCAAATAACACCTTCTTGGTGAGGCCTTCGCTACCACACCCCGCAGCACACCCTTTCCTTTCACCTTATTTATTTTTATCCATAGAACTTAGCATCTAACTTACTATAATTCACTCATATATTCCAGTCGTTGTCTGTCTCCCTCCTCTACAAGATCAATCTATGGGGCAGTGCCTGACACATAGAGGGGTCGAGATAAGTATCCCTTGAAGATGTGGACAGGGATCCAGGAACCAGGAGGGACTCGAACAGCAGTAGAAGTTAGTGTGTATATTTAACTACGATCTCCTTATTTGACATACTGGATTTTAAAGAGGCGGGGAACTGGTGGTTATTATTCTGAACCTTAGCACATACACAGAAGGAATTATTTTCTTTATTCTATCCCCTAAGCACTTATAAAAGGAATGAGATCCAGCAACTGAAATCAAGAGCCCAGCAAAAGACAGTGTGCCTTTCTTGACGCACCCCCCCAGGCCCACCCCCTGGGCAAGGCTTTGTAGAAAGCACACTAAAGGGATGTCCTGCACTTGGATCTAGTAGTGTGATGAACTGAAACAAACTTGACATTGATAACAGCCCGGGAAAGAGCCTTTTCCAGGAAATTTACCAGAAGTAACATTTTTTTCAGGAGTAAATCAAAAGAGCAAAATAATAGACTTTCACAGTCTACAAAACAGAAGATTTAGACTTGGTCAGAGGTCTTCTCTCTATCTGTTTGGTGAGAGAGCCAAAAAAAAAAAAGAAAAGAAAAGAAAAATTAATCACAAGTGTAGGGGTCATTCTTGGAACAGAAAATGCACTCGTTTTTCTGAGGTAGAAAAGAAAGATTGGGAACATTTTGAGGTGGGAAAGAAGGAAGTTGACAGTCCAAGTCAGTAGGACTCAATCACCTTTGAAAGTGGCTGAGAGTTTCACTGGCTGAAAGGGCAAGAGCAGGGAGGGTGTGATGATTCCCGTGCCTGTTTCCTCCCACGTCCTATGCAATTGACAACCTTGCCAGGCCTCACTCAGCATTTTTATGAGGCTCAAAGAGCACACTCCCTGAAGACACATTCTCTAACAGGTTAATTTGTATTTCACATGAAGACAACGAACAGTCTATTCTCTAGAAGCAGCAAAGGAAATACACAATTTCCCCAAAGGATAATTCATGATTCACCAATGGTAGAGTCCTAATTCAGAGGCAGGCAGGTCCCAGTATCCCTGGGTCTCTTAGGAGTGTTGAAAAGAGAATCTAGGGCCTGACCCCGCACCTCCATCATCTTCATCATCCCGTACCTAGGACTTCTGTGGGAGGACAGGAAGCCAAGGAGGGGTTTGTCAGAAACTGCTGAGACACTGGCTGTCCCTTGTGGGGCTAACTGACCCGCTAAAGATGGGGTAGAGGCTGTACTACTCTGCACTAGCGGCTGGGCTGACAGCACGGAGGTCTCGCCCTTCACTCACCCAGCACTCTTCTCTCCTGTATCACAAAGGCAGAATGGAGCTCGACAAACAAGAAGAAAGGCTGGTAGTTTCAAACTGCAGATAAAATAGATAGTACCTATTTTTAGACTGAAGTTATATTTGAGAAAACACTGATTCTTCTTTTGTTTTCACGAACAACCTGCTCCATCCTGCCAAGGTTGAAACCTGTGCTTCAGTAATGGAAGAAAAACTAAAAAGGAAATAGATGCTTTGTGCCCATTTCCTGAGCAGGGGGAGTAGTCTAGTTAGAAACTATTTTAGAGAGAGCAATCATAGGTTAAAATAGGCTCTAAGGTGGGCTTCCCTGGTGGCACAGTGGTAAAGAGTCTGCCTCCTGCCGATGCAGGGGACGCAGGTTCGTGCCCCGGTCCGGGAAGATCCCACATGCCACGGAGCGGCTGGGCCCGTGAGCCATGATCGCTGAGCCTGCGCGTCCAGAGTCTGTGATCTGCAACGGGAGAGGCCACAACAGTGAGAGGCCCCCCGTACCGCCACAAAAAAAAAAAAAAAAAAAATCCTATTGAGTGGATACTATTGTTACCCCATTTTACATATGAACAAACTAAAACAAAGAAAGATGATTGTCACTTACCTAAGGCCATACAACTAGCAATAAAAGAACTGGGCTATTTTAACCCAGACAGGGTAGCTCCAGTATTTGGAACTTTTATCCACTGCACATTGGCTGCCTTTATTCTCATAGTTCAGTAGGAATTACAGCTACTGGAAATATTTTATACCCTGATATTGGTCTAATTCAGAATACCACTTTCCAGTTAGTCCCAATATTTTACTAGTCAATATTCATTAGTTTGTATTTTAAGAACACATTTCTTTGGTCTACATTCTGGAAAGCCTCAATATTCAGCTCATCTCATTTCCAATTTTTATCAAAAATCTTCCGGAGACAAACATAAAACAACGTAGGTATGTGTCCAAGTGCCAATACATGTTTTAAGATTGAAGCGATCTGTTTTCTCTAAAAACCACCTGGAAAGATACATATTGTCTCTTACCATGAGAAAAGCAGCCTGTTGCTTGCTTGCCACGACTCTAATTGATATTAAACAAGTTAAGATGCTGAGAGTTGAAATAAATGAGGCAAAAGATTAGCAACAGACAGTTTTTATCTGCAAGTTCTGAGATGAACGTTTTACTTACACGGTATATTTTAGATAGAGCACAGACAGATATAGCTTGCTATTACTAGCTTTCTCAGAAATGTCCACATCCCATTTGACAAAGAATAACCATACTTTATTCTCTTCCTCCTTTGAACCAAGAATTTTGATCCCTCTTTCACTGGATCCTAGGGAAACATTTATCAAGGTGTATTCTGTGGGATACTGATAAGTGTTAAGAATAGAAAAGTATTTTGTAGACAAATTTTGAAGGAACTGGGTTACACGAAGTTAACCAGTTAACCACGAAGTTAATCTCCATGAAGAAAGCTTCAGAAATTTGTGACCACAAGCTTTTTTCTCTGTAGCATGTCAATGTGGGAAAATTACCTCACAAACAGTTTTGGGGCATCAATGTTGTGACATGGTAAGTCATTAAAACTGAAAGAGGGTTTAAAAAACCTCAAATGCTGACTTACGGATTTGCTGTTAGAAATTATTCTAGAGAGGAGATGTGAGAAGGAGGTTTCTTGGAAATGCATTTTCCTCGGTTCTACACCTGGAAATCTGGCATAAATTCAGGATCCTATATTTGGCTTGGAGGAGGCATCTTTCCTTTCGTCTGTGAAGCAAAGCTAGATTTTAGAACCATTGCGTAACGGAAATAACGTTGCTTCATAGCCTAGGGCATATTTACAGCACCTCCACCTCAATTTTATATATACTGTGATAGGCACAATAATGCCCCCCAATGATGGCTACGTTTTAATCCCCCAAACCTTTGAATATGTTAATTTCCATAGCAAAAGAGATTTTGTAGATCTGATTAAGTTAAGGATTTTGAGATGAGAAGATTATCCTGTATTATCTGGGCCCGTTGTAATCACAAGGTCATTATAAGTAGAAGCAGGAGAGTCAGAGAAGAGAGAGAGGTTTAAAGATGCCACACTGCTCTTTGATGTTGGAGGAGGGGCCATGAACCAGGGATTGTAGGCAGCCTCTAGAACCTGAAAAAAAAGCAAGGAAAAAGATTTCCTCCTAGAGTCTCCAGAAGAACACATCTTGCTGGCACCTTTATTTTAGCCCAGTAAGACACATTTTGGACTTCTGACATCCAGCACTATAGGATAATAAATGTTTATTGTTTTAAGCCACTAAGTTTGTGGTAATGTATTACGGCCCGCATGTTAAATGTACATACTGGTGTAACTGAATTTAACACCTTTTAGTCATGGGAAACCAAATTATTGCGATAACATAAATTCTGCCAATTTACAATCCATGGGTCTAGCTCTCTGCTGCCCTTAACACTAAGAACACAAAGGGGAGCGATTAGCTAGCTATGTTAGTGACACAGAAGCTAGGATCTTTGCTACTTGGCAAGGTTCCCAAAGCTTTGAATGCAGGTCTGCCTGACTCCAAATTTCAGGCTCTTTTATCCACATCAACTACCTCTCTGAGCATATACCGCATAACCGTCACCATGCTTAGTTTACCACCTTATATCAGAATTACAATATCGGGGGGAAGTGAAAATGTGGAAATGCTTCGATTTGGGAAAGTATTGTCATCACTAAGGGTAATGTAATATTGTAGTGCAGCTGGAGGGAAGGGAGAAAAGCACTATTCCTGGGAGAAAGACAAGAACGGCTACTAGAACCAGCATTATGTCCGGTGGACGGGCAGAAAGACTCGTGAAGATCACACACACGAAACTGACTTCTACAATGCCTAAAACTAAGGTTGAATCAGACTTCAGAGTTTACTTCCTTCACCCACTCCACTGCAAGGCTAATAAGCAGTAAGTAAAAATAACGTTGAAATACAGCTGGTGGAGCTGTTGGTTAACACGTGGAGGTGCTGGGAGGGTGGTGCAGCTGGAGAAGGCACGGGAGTTCCATGCCCTTTCCCACATACCCGGCCCTATGCATGTCTTCCATCTGCTTGCCCCTGAGTTATATCCTTTTAGAATCAACTGGTGATCTATGGTTGTGGTTGCCAGCAGCATGTTCCAGACCCAGCGTTACTCACCCTCAAGGTTTTTATTGGCACCTCAGCGGGAAGATTCTTGTGGACCAGCTTCAGCCTGCTAGTATCCCAGCACGTGGCATCCTGCGTGCCAGCACCAGCCCGTGGCACCCCTGAGAACTTCACTGGAACCCCAACCAACGGCTTCTTGTGAACAAGCTCTAGTCTGTGACACCAAAGCAAACTCCTCCGCCATCCAGTAGGCTGCAGCCACACGCTCTCCACTGATGTTTAAATTTCAGCCTTGGGGGTAGGAGGCTCTTCCAAGTCTGTTCCTTCCTTTGGTATTCTCCCAAGCTCTAGCTGCCCCTTACATGTGCTATTCCTATTTAGAGGCTAGCTAGTAGTTTTAATATTGACTTTTCACTGTTCAAATTACTGTTACGGTTTCTGTCTCTGGAATGGACCCTCACTGATACAATCTACTGTTTCATACTGAAGCATCTCCTGTAACATGGCATTACCCATTGGACAGGATTTACCAACTGTACAAACCAAACACTATTAAAACTTAATTACAGTTACTTCTAGAACCATTCTTTTAATAATACTTTAAGTAAAGAGCTGGAAGAAGTTTTAATTTCTGGAATGAAAGAAGGTAGTTTGATCTCTAGTCCAATATACCATGATGATGTAGACGCAAAAAATGATGGTGAACTGACATAATGACTAGCAACTTCTAAGTCGAGCCTTGCTATTAAGGACTCTCTCACCTTCAAGGAATCCACTAAATCTCTTTGTCAAATACATTCTCCATTTCATGCCTGACAGTATAAAATCACTGTATCCAGAACAAAGTCTCGTGAAAACCTAAAGGGAAAAGTATACTAAAGTGAGGAGCAACCGGGGGCTCTGAGGTTGGGGTGGGTGGAGGGAGGGGGCGGGTGCAGGGGTCAGGACTGCTCATCTTTCTCCCTGTTTGGAAGAAATGCCTGAGCAGGATCCAGGACACACAAGACCAGGCAGCCAGGAACAAGTAGTCGCTGCTGCCCATGCTGGATGGGTGGTGACGGTGGCAGTGGCAGGACATCAGTGGGAGCCAGGGCCTGCCCCTGTGGGTGATCAGACCTCTGCTTGGGTACAGGAGTCCAAGACGGCCTTCCTCCTCTGTGGGCTGGGGAGGGAGGTCAGACCCAGACATTTCTAACCACTGATTTTACAGTGTAAAGGCAAATAGGTAGTGGGAATTAGGGACAAAGGGTATACCGAAGAAAGTAGAGAATTTCAGTCAATAATAGTAAAATCAGTGGCTTCAAGTTGTATGGAAGTGAGGGTAGTATTAGAGTTTGGGACCAAAGGGAATCTGGGCTTAGAATTTTACTTATGACTCTCAACTTTTAAACCAATCGGTAGTCCATTCATTGACTCTGACCCACGTGACCTTTTCAAACCAGAAACAGGCATCTCCAGACCAATAATGAGTAAGGATATTGAATCAGGAATCAAAACACCTCCCAATAAAGAACTCAGGACCAAATGGCTTCACCGATGAATTCTACCACCAATTTTTCTCAAACTCTTCCAAAAAATAGAAGAAATATAGCTAACCACATTGACTCAGAGAGAAATAAAATACCTTAACAGGCCTACGGCTATTAAACAAACTGAAGCAGTATTTAGAAACCTTTACAGAAGTTCCAGTTTCTGCTTGGGTATAGACACATCTGGAAAGCACACAGCTCCCATCCTTACAAGAAAGAAAAATAGACGAATCGCTAATTTGTGACTTTTCAACTTTTTTTGACTGTATAATAGAGGTAAGGTTGCAGGAAACCCAAATAACCCACAAACTGGAGAGAGCCACATGCAGAAACAGATTGAGTATGAATGCTGGCTTACCTGGGACAGAAGCTACTGAACACCGGTAAGAGAAATTCAGCTGTAACAGTTGACAGACAGGTAGATTCAGGCAGGCAAGAACATGTGAATCTCCTGGGGGCTGCAGGTCATACTCCTGAAGGTTTATTGTCTCTGGATCCTAATGGGTGCTCATAAGGAAGGCTGAGGAGAGTCCAGAAAGAGCTTCCTTTGTGGAGGGAGCCTAGGAGAAAAGAGTAGCTGCTGCAGGAGGGGCCCAGAACCCCCCAGGCCTCTTCCCTCATTCTACAAAACAAAAGCCCCAATCTGTTTGTGGAAAAACAAAATCTGCTGGCCTGGTGCACTGTCAAAACCTAATACCTGTATCTTTTCGAATTATGGTTTTCTCCGGATATATACTTAGGAGTGGGATTGCTGGATCACACGGTAGCTCTATTTTTAGTTTTTTAATGAACCTCCATACTGTTTTCCATATGTATAACTGATTCACTTTGCTGTACATGTGAAACTAATAGAACATTGTAAGTCAAATGTACACCAATAAAAATTGTAAAAAAACAAAAACCTGGCTTCCGGGAACATAGCGGAAGAGTAAGACGTGGAGATCACCTTCCTCCCCACACATACACCAGAAATACATCTCCAAGTGGAACAACTCCTACAAAACACCTACTGAACGCTGGCAGAAGACCTCAGACCCCGCAAAAGGCAAGAAACTCCCCACGTACCTGGGTAAGGAAAAAGAAAAAGGAATAAACAGAGACAAAAGGATAGGGACGGGACCTGCACCATTGGGAGGGAGCCGAGAAGCAGGAAAGGTTTATACACACTAGGAAGCCCCTTCGCGGGCGGAGACCACGGGTGGCGGAGGGGAGAAGCTTCGGAGCCGCGGAGCAGAGCGCAGCCACAGAGGTGCGGAGGGCAAAGAGGAGAAATTCCCGCACAGAGGATCAGGGCCGACCGGCACTCACCAGCCCGAGAGGCTTCTCTGCTCACCCGCCGGGGCGGGCGGGGCTGGGAGCTGGTCAGAGCGCCCTGAGAGGACTAGGGGTGGTGGCGTGAACACAGCCTGCGGAGTTAGTGCGCCACGGCTGGCCGGGAGGGAGTCCGGAGAAAAGTCTGGATCTGCCGAAGAGGCAAGAGACTTTTACGTCCCTCTTTGTTTCCTGGTGCGCGAGGAGAGGGATTGAGAGCGCTGCTTAAAAGAGCTCCAGAGACGGGCGCGAGCTGCGGCTAAAAGCGCGGATCCCAGAGATGGGCATGAGGCGCCAAGGCTGCTGCTGCCGCCACCAAGAAGCCTGTGTGCGAGCACAGGTCACTCTCCACAATCCCCTTCCGGGTAGCCTGTGCAGCCCGCCACCGCCAGGGTCCCGGGATCCAGGGACAACTTCCGGGGGAGAACGCTCGGCGGGCCTCAGGCTGGTGCAACCTCGCGCCGGCCTCTGCCGCCGTAAGCCCGCCCCGCCCCGCACTCCGTGCCCCTCCCTCCCCCTCCCCCCGCCCCCCGCCCCCGGCCTGAGTGAGCCAGAGCCCCCGAATGAGCGGCTCCTTTAACACCTTCCTGTCTGAGCGAAGAACAAACGCCCTGCGGAGACCTACACGCAGAAGCGGGGCCAAATCCAAAGCAGAGCCCCTGGGAGCTATGAGAACTAAGATGAGAAAGGGAAATCTCTCCCACCAGCCTCAAAAGCAGTGGATTAAATCTCCAAAATCAACTTGATGTACCCTGCATCTGTGGAATACATGAATAGACAACGAATCACCCCAAATTGAGGAGGTGGACTTTGACTGCAAGATTTATGATTTCTCCCCCTCTTCTTCTTTTTGTGAGTGTGTATGTTTATGCTTCTGTGTGAGATTTTGTCTGTATAGCTTTGCTTCCACCATTTGTCCTAGGGTTCTATCCGTCTGTTTTTTAAAATTTTTTATTCTTAATAATTAATTTTAATAACTTTATTGTATTTTACTTTATCTTCTTACTTTCCTTCTTCCTTCCTTTCTTTCCTTCCGACCCTCCTTTAGACAACAAAGCACTACAAATTGAGGAGGTGCACTTTGAGAGTAAGATTTATGATTTTTCTCCCCTTTTCCTCTTTTTGTGAGTCTGTATGCGTATGCTTCTGTGTGAGATTTTATCTGTATAGCTTTGCTGCCACCATTTGTCCTAAGGTTCTATCTGTCGGGTTTTTTTTTTAATTTTTTTCATAATAATTATTTAATTTAATAACTTTATATTTTATTTTATTTTACTTTATCTTTCTTTCTTTCTTCCTTCTGTCCTCCCTCCCTCCTTTCTTTCTTTCTTTCCTTCTTTTCTTCTTTCTTTCTTCCTTCCATCCCTCACTCCTTTCTTTCTTTCTTCCTTCTTCTACGAATTCTTTCTCTCTACTTTTTCTCCCTTTTACTCTGAGCCATGTGAATGAAAGGATATTGGTGCTGCAGCCAGGAGTCAGTGCTGTGCCTCTGAGGTGGGAGGGCCAACTTCAGGACACTGGTCAACAAGAGACCTCCCAGCTCCACATAATATCAAACGGCGAAAACCTCCCAGAGATCTCCATCTCAACACCAGCACCCAGCTTCACTCAACGACCAGAAAGCTACAGTGCTGGACACCCTATGCCAAACAACTAGCAAAACAGGAACACAAACCCACCCATTAGCAGAGAGGCTGCCTAAAATCATAATAAGTCCACAGACACCCCAAAACACACCACCAGACACGGACCTGCCCACCAGAGAGACAAGATCCAGCCTCATCCACCAGACCACAGGCACTAGTCCCCTCCACCAGGAAGCCTACACAACACACTGAACCAACCTTAGCCAATGGAGATAGACATCAAAAACAACGGGAACTACGAACCTGCAGCCTGCAAAAAGGAGACCCCAAACACAGTAAGATAAGCAAAATGAGAAGACAGGAAAACAGCAAATGAAGGAGCAAGATAAAAACCAAAAAAAAAAAAAAAACCAACCAGACCTAACAAATGAAGAGAAAATAGGAAGTCTACCTGAAGAAGAATTCAGAATAAGGATAGTAAAGATGATACAAAATCTTGGAAATAGAATAGACAAAATGCAAGAAACATTTAACAAGGACCTAGAAGAACTAAAGATGAAACAAACAAAGATGAACAACACAATAAATGAAATGAAAAATACTCTAGATGGGATCAGTAGCAGAATAACTGAGGCAGAAGAACAGATCAGTGACCTGGAAGATAAAATAGTTGAAACAACTACTGCAGAACAGAAGAAAGAAGAAAGAAAGAATGAAAAGAACTGGGGACAGTCTCAGAGACCTCTGGGACAACATTAACCACACCAACATCTGAATTATAGGGGTTCCAGAAGAAGAAGAGAAAAAGAAAGGGACTGAGAAAATATTTGAAGAGATTAGAGTTGAAAACTTCCCTAATATGGGAAAGGAAATAGTTAATCAAGTCCAGGAAGCACAGAGAGTCCCATACAGGATAAATCCAAGGAGAAATACACCAAGACACATATTAATCAAACTGTCAAAAATTAAATACAAAGAAAGCATATTAAAAGCAGCAAGGGAAAAACAACAAATAACACACAAGGGAATTCCCATAAGGTTAACAGCTGATCTTTCAGCAGAAACTCTGCAAGCCAGAAGGGAGTGGCAGGACATATTTAAAGTAATGAAGGAGAAAAACCTGCAACCAAGATTACTCTACCCAGCAAGGATCTCATTCAGATTTGATGGAGAAATTAAAACCTTTACAGACAAGCAAAAGCTGAGAGAGTTCAGCACCACCAAACCAGCTTTACAACAAATGCTAAAGGAACTTCTCTAGGCAAGAAACACAAGAGAAGGAAAAGACCTACAATAACGAACCTAAAACAATTTAGAAAATGGGAATAGGAACATACATATCGATAATTACCTTAAATGTAAATGGACTAAATGCTCCCACCAAAAGACACAGATTGGCTGAATGGATACAAAAACAAGACCCATATATATGCTGTCTACAAGAGATCGATTTCAGACCTAGAGACACATACAGACTGAAAGTAAGGCGATGGAAAAAGATATTCCATGCAAATGGAAACCAAAAGAAAGCTGGAGTAGCGATTCTCATATCAGACAAAATAGACTTTAAAATAAAGACTATTAGAAGAGACAACGAAGGACACTACATAATGATCAAGGGATCGATCCAAGAAGAAGATATAACAATTGTAAATACTTATGCACCCAACATAGGAGCACCTCAATATATAAGGCAAATACTAACAGCCATAAAAGGGGAAATCAACAGTAACACATTCATAGTACGGGACTTTAACACCCCACTTTCACCAATGGACAGATCATCCAAAAGGAAAATAAATAAGGAAACACGAGCTTTAAATGATACATTAAACAAGATGGACTTAATTGACATTTATAGGACATTGCATCCAAAAACAACAGAATACACATTTTTCTCAAGTGCTCATGGAACATTCTCCAGGATAGATCATATCTTGGGTCACAAATCAAGCCTTGGTGTATTTAAGAAAATTTAAATTGTATCAAGTATCTTTTCTGACCACAACGCTATGAGTGAGACTAGATATCAATTACAGGCAAAGATCTGTAAAAAATACAAACACATGGAGGCTAAACAATACACTACTTAATAACGAAGTGATCACTGAAGAAATCAAAGAGGAAATAAAAAAATACCTAGAAGCAAATGACAATGGAGACACGACGACCCAAAATATATGGGCTGCAGCAAAAGCAGTTCTAAGAGGGAAGTTTATAGCACTACAATCCTACCTTAAGAAACAGGAAACATCTCGAATAAACAACCTAACCTTGCACCTAAAGCAATTAGAGAAAGAAGAACAAAAAAAACCCGAAAGTTAGCAGAAGGAAAGAAAGCATAAAAATCAGATCAGAAATAAATGAAAAAGAAATGAAGGAAACAATAGCAAAGATCAATAGAAGTAAAACCTCGTTCTTTGAGAACATAAGCAAAATTGATATATCATTAGCCAGACTTATCAAGAAAAAAAGGGAGAAGACTCAAATCAATAGAATTAGAAATGAAAAAGGAGAAGTAACAACTGACACTGCAGAAATACAAACGATCATAAGAGATTACTACAAGCAACTCTATGCCAATAAAATGGGCAACCTGGAAGAAATGGACAAATTCTTAGAAATGCACAACCTGCCAAGCCTGAATCAGGAAGAAATAGAAAATATGAACAGACCATTCACAAGTAATGAAATTGAAACTGTGATTAAAAATCTTCCAACAAACAAAAGCCCAGGACCAGATGGCTTCACAGGCAAATTCTATCAAACATTTAGAGAAGAGCTAACAGCTATCCTTCTCAAACTCTTCCAAAATATAGCAGAGGGAGGAACACTCCCAAACTCATTCTATGAGGCCGATACCAAAACCAGACAAGGATGTCACAAAGAAAGAAAACTACAGGCCAATATCACTGATGAACATAGATGCAAAAATCCTCAACAAAATCCTAGCAAACAGAATCCAACAGCACGTTAAAAGGATCATACACCATGATCAAGTGGGGTTTATTCCAGGAATGCAAGGATTCTTCAATATACGCAGATCAATCAATGTGACAAACCATATTAACAAATTGAAGGAGAAAAACCATATGATCATCTCAATAGATGCAGAGAAAGCTTTTGACAAAATTCAACACCCATTTATGATAAAAACCCTGCAGAAAGTAGGCATAGAGGGAACTTTCCTCAACATAATAAAGGCCATATATGACAAACCCACAGCCAACATCATCCTCAATGGTTAAAAACTGAAAGCATTTCTACTAAGATCAGGAACAAGACAAGGTTGCCCACTCTCACCACTCTTATTCAACATAGTTTTGGAAGTTTTAGCCACAGCAATGAGAGAAGAAAAGGAAATAAAAGGAATCCAAATCGGAAAAGAAGAAGTAAAGCTGTCACTGTTTGCAGATGACATGATCCTATACATAGAGAATCCTAAAGATGCTACCAGAAAACTACTAGAGCTAATCAATGAATTTGGTAAAGTAGCAGGATACAAAATTAATGCACAGAAATCCCTGGCGTTCCTATACACTAATGATGACAAATCTGAAAGTGAAATCAAGAAAACGCTCCCATTTACCATTGCAACAAAAAGAATAAAGTATCTAGGAATAAACCTACCTAAGGAGACAAAGGACCTGTATGCAGAAAATTATAAGACACTGATGAAAGAAATTAAAGATGATACAAATAGATGGAGAGATATATCATGTTCTTGGATTGGAAGAATCAACATTGTGAAAATGACTCTACTACCGAAAGCAATCTACAGATTCCATGAAATCCCTATCAAACTACCACTGGCATTTTTCACAGAACTAGAACAAAAAAATTCACTATTTGTATGGAAACACAAAAGACCCCGAAGAGCCAAAGCAATCTTGAGAACGAAAAACGGAGCTGGAGGAATCATGCTCCCTGACTTCAGACTCTACTACAAAGCTACAGTAATCAAGACAATATGGTACTGGCACAAAAACAGAAACATAGATTAATGGAACAAGATAGAAAGCCCAGAGATTAACTCATGCACCTACGGTCAACTAATCTATGACAAAGGAGGCAAGGATATACAATGGAGAAAAGACAGCCTCTTCAATAAGTGGTGCTGGGAAAACTGGACAGCTACATGTAGAAGAATGAAATTAGAACACTCCCTAACACCATACACAAAAATACTCTCAAATGGATTACAGCCCTAAATGTAAAACCAGACACTATAAAACTCTTAATGGAAAACATAGGAAGAACACTCTTTGACATAAATCACAGCAAGATCCTTTCTGACCCACCTCCTAGAGTAATGGAAATATAAACAAAAATAAACAAATGGGACCTAAGGAAACTTCAAAGCTTTTGCACAGCAAAGGAAGCCATAAACAAGACGAAAAGACAACCTTCTGAGTGGGAGAAAATATTTGCAAATGAATCAACGGACAAAGGATTAATCTCCAAAATATATAAACGGCTCATGCAGCTCAATATTAGAAAAACAAACAACACAATCCAAAAGTGGGCAGAAGACCTAAATAGACATTTCTCCAAAGAAGATATACAGATGGCCAAGAAGCACATGAAACGCTGCTCAACATCACTAATTATTAGAGAAATGCAAAACAAGACTACAATAAGGTATCACCTCACACCAGTTAGAATGGCATCATCAGAAAATTGACAAACAACAAATGCTGGAGAGGGTGTGAAGAAAAGGGAACCCTCTTGCACTGTTGTTGGGAATGTAAACTGATACAGCCACTATGGAGAACAGTAATGGGGGTTCCTTAAAAGACTAAAAATAGAATTACGATATGACCCAGCAATCCCACTCCTGGGCATATACCCAGAGAAAACCATTATTCAGAAAGACACAGGCACTCCAGTGTTCATTGCAGCACTATTTACAATAGCCAGGTCATGGAAGCAACCTAAATGCCCATCAACTAACGAATGGATGAAGAAGATGTGGTACATATATACAATGGAATATTACTGAACCATAAAAAGGAACAAAATTGGGTCATTTGTAGAGACGTGGATGGATCTAGAGACTGTCATACAGAATGAAGTAAGTCAGAAGGAGAAAAACAAATATGATATATTAACGCCTATATGTGGAACCTAGAAAAATGGTACAGATGAACCAGTTTGCAGGGCAGAAATAGAGACACAGATGTAGAGAACAAACATATGGACACCAAGCGGGGAAAGCGGCGGGAGGGTGGTGCGGGGGGAGTGTGATGAACTGGGAGATTGGGATTGACATGTATACACTGATGTGTATAAAATGGATGACTAGTAAGAACCTGCTGTATTAAAAAATAAATTAAATGAAAGCATAAAAAAAAAGTCAAAGTATTAACTCCTGAGAAGCTCACACACATATGCACTATACATACAGTTACGTTTATAGCAGCATTGTTTGTATTCACCCCAACTTGGAGACAACTCCAAAAACCATAATATGGGTAAACTGTGATATATTTGCGCTGAAAATATTACATGGATACAAAAGTGACTTAACTACTGGTACAAGCAGATTAACGCATTAATCTCAGAAAAAAGGAAATGTTGAAGGAAAACCTTAACACATAAAATTATTATATTAAATTATATCTTAGGGATGTATGAAAAAATAGTAAAAGTGTCAAGATAAGCAGGGAAATAATTATCCCAAAAGTCAGGATCATGGTTATTACTAAGGTTGAGGGTTAGGATTATGATTACGGAGGGATATACAGAGTTTTCTGATACATTATTAATGTTCTATTTTCTTGACCAGAGTGGGGCTTAAATATATTTTCACTTTTTAATTAAATGTTAATTTGAACATATGTTTTCTATACATGTCTGTATGCCAATTATATTTAAAATTAACCTCAGTTGTTTTAATAATATAAAATAACTAACTACATGACAAGATACACAAAAATAGAAGGAGAGAAGGGCATAATAATCATAAAATACCTAATCTCCCCAAATGAATCAATACAATTCTCATTAACGTTCCAAAAGCAAACTTCTGATTTTGCAAACTGATTCCAAAGTTCCTATGGAAGAACATTTCAAGAATAGCTGACGCTGTTCTAAAAAGAACAAATTAGACTATTCCTATCAGATACTGGCTGTACAAAAAATATCATACAACTATAAGGATCAAGACACAATAGTACTGGCACACAGAGTTAAGAAATGACCAACAGAAACAGAAAAGATAATCAAGAAATATACCTAAACATATATTGGATCTTGATAGAAAAGTAGTATGCCAAAGAAACTAAACCCAAGAAAATCACAACAAAACTCCTTTGTTATCTTTTATAAAATTATTTTTTCCAGCTTTGAGATATAATTGATACATGACATTGTGTAAGTTTAAGGTGTAGAATGCAATGATTTCATATATTGCAAAACACAGATGAATGGAACTGATCAAGAGCCCAGAAATAAACTCATGCATAAATGGTCAACTAATATTTGACAAAGAAGCCAAGAATACTCAATGGAGAAAAGGTAGTCTCTTCAATAAGTGATGGTGGGAAAATTGGATATCTATACGCAAAATAATGAAATGGGACCCCTATCTTACACCATTCACAAAAATTAACTCAAAATGGATTAAAGACTTAAATGTAAGACCTGAAACCATGGAACTCACAGACTGAAACAGGAAAAATAACTCCATGATATTGGTCTCAGCAATGATTTTTTTGGATATTACACCAAAAGCACAAGCAAAAAAAAGCAAAAATAAATGAGACTACATCAAACTAAAAAGGTTATGTACAGCAGAAGGGAAAAATCAGCAAATGAAAAGACAACCTAAGGAATGGGGGGAAATATTTACAAATCATATCTGATAACAAGCTAATATATAAGTGAACTTATGTAACTCAACAGCAAAAAATTCAGATTAAAACATGGGCAAAGAACCTGAATAGACATTTTTCCAAAGAAGATATACAAATAGCCAACAGGTACATGAAAAGGTGCTCACACATCACTAATCACCAGAGAAATGCAAATCAAAACCATGATGAGATATCATCTCACACCTGATAGAATAGCTACTGACAAAAAGACAAGAGATAACAAGCACTGGAAAAGATGTGGAGAAACTGCTTTGTTTTCAATCTCAGCTCTGCCATTTACTAACTATGTAGTTTTGTGCTATTTATCTTCTGTGCCTTAATTTATTCAACTACATAATGGAGATACTACTACTATCCATTTCATGGATTATTGCTAATACATATATAAAACATTTGAAAGAGTGCCTGATGTGTATTAAGGACTAAGTAAAGGTTATCAATATCTTATTATGACTACTCTTTTTATTATTTCTTTTATTACAAACCAATAGAGTCAGAATGGGTTATTCAACTAATGCTGTTGCAACAATTAGCTTTCCACAAATTAGAATGCTAATCCAAATGGATTAAAGATATAAACATTAAAAACAAACTTTAAAATAATGAAAGAAAATATAGGAGTTTTTTGATAGGAACAGAAAATGCAAAAAATGTGCAAAAAGCATAAAGAAAATATTGATGAAATTTAAGTCTGATATAACCATAATTTATGTATGAAAATCAACACAACAAAGTTTAAGGAAAGCAATAGCCTTGGAGATGATAATCATATAACCTAGGAAATACAATGACTCAAAATGTTACAAAAATTTCTACAAATCACATAGAAAAAGACAATCAGCCCAATAGATAAAAGAGTAAAGGATGCGGGCAAGCAATTTACATAACTCACAGACATGCAAATGACAAACAACAGTGATATACTATTTCACACATACTATATTTTGTTTCCAGTATGATGGCTCTTTTTGATAATTGATGGGTCATAAAGGCATGGTGTCAAGGATGTAGGGAAATGATAAAACTCATACCGTGCTGCTGGGTTTTATACTTTAAAGGGAGATTTGGTGATACTATTAAATTAGAAAATATTCATACCCTATGACCTGTCAATTTCTCACACTAGTAAACAAGCGGGCATGTAGGAGGATGTTTATTGCCCTACTGTTTATATTAATAAAAATACTTAAAACAATACAAATGGCCTTAAGATATTGGATAAACTGTGGTATACATTTAAATATTATACAGCAGTTTAAATGGTAATACATCTCTCTCTCATATATACATATACACACACATAAATATACACAAATATATAAATACAAATGAATGTGTATACGTATGTACATATGTGTGTTTATGAATACAAACACCTCAAAAATATTTTTCAAAAATTAAGATGTAATTTTTGGAAAATAGAACTGAGGGATCGGGAAGGGATTTTTATGTTCTGTGTCAGAAAACTTGCAGCATTTGATCTGTAACTATGTTAATAAAAATTTAACTATGTTAAATAAAAAATTTAAGACAGAAGCAAAAATGAAATTTAAGAAATAGGAACTTCTGCGTTGGCCATAAAAGAGTAATAGAGATCAACTTTTTTTAATTCTTTTCTTTTTTCCCCCTTGGCCACTCCACATGCTTTGCGGGATCTTAGCTCCCGACCAGGGATTGAACCCTGGCCTGTTAGTGAAAGCGCCGAGTCATACCACTGCACCACCAGGGAATTTCCCTGACAGGGACCAACTTTAGTTTACTGTCTCACCTTAAACTGAAATACAAGACAAAAATGAGTATGCTGTATGATTTGATTTGTATAAATTTCTAGAAAACACATAACAATCTACAATGACAGACTGGTGGTGGTTGTCTAGGCATGGCAGTAAAGGGATGCTGGAATACAAACAGACTCAGGAAAACCTAAGGGAATGCACATATTGGTTATCTTGATTGCGGTGATGATTTCATGGGTGTGTGTGTGTGTGTGTGTGTGTGTGTGTATATGTCAAAACTCAAAGTGCATACCATAAATTATTGCAGTTATGTTAACGATACCTCAGTAAAGTTTTTTTATAAAGCAATAGGTAGGATGTGGGGGAAAAAAATAACCCACGTAGGATAACAGAATTCCTGGATTCAAGGAAGAAAAGGGTGTGAAGATTAAGGAAAAGTTCAAATCATGCAACAACTATTAACTATAATGTACCAAGCACTTTGTTCTGCATTTTTCTCAACCATTATATGCTCTTATGAAATCTTGCTTGTTTCCTGCAAATTACTTACATCAGTTCACATTATTATACATTTATTAAACATGATTAATATCTGCCACTACCACTGATCTGTAGTATCTATGAGGATAAGTATTTTTATCCTCCTTTTTTAAAAAACAAAAACAAAAAAAACTATCATTTCCCAGTGTTAATCCACTGGCTGGCAATTTTCAGGTCAATAAATATTCACTGAAAGACTACTAGCCTTAGGTTCTCAAATATATATACAGGATAGTCCCTGACCTCAAGAAGCTCAGTCTTAGTTATCAAGTTTTATTACATCCACAATTAGTAAGAAGAATGAGTTCTAAAAATAGCACTTGAATTCATTAATAAGTTAGACTTTCATGGCACTAAAAAAGAACAGTGATAAGACAGATAGATAATCAGATGTCCATCAAATGTTCTGTTGTGTGGATGCTACTGGATTGAAATTAAGTCCCTCTTTTAACGTCTGCAAAGCCAAAAAGCTTTCATATCAACACCATCTTGATAGTTTGACATGGCTGTTGCATTATCTGGACCAGATGAGCACAGGTTTGTACGGTCAGGGGGAACTCATTCTTATACCTATACAGGCATAACTCAGACATTGCAGGTTCGGTTCCAAACCACTGGCAAAATCAACAAATACACACGAATTTGTTTGTTTCCCAGTGCACATAAAAGCTATGTTTACGCTAGACTGTAATCAATTGAGTGTAAAATAGCATTATGTCTAAATAAACACTGTACATACCTTAGTTTCAAAATACTTTATTACTAAAAAAAAATGCTAACCATCATTTGGCAAAGCAGGGTTGCCACAAACCTTCAATATCTGTGAAGTGCAATAAAAGCGGGGTATGCCTGTAGTTGTTTTCTGAAGCCTGCTCTTTTAAGGTACTGGTATGTTCTCACAAATATATATGATTATTAAAACAGTACTGTCAAAATAAACAAGCAGAAGGAAGAGGTTGTCCTGTATGGCTTTAGTCCTATTATCTCTCATAGAATAACACAGCGTAGATCACAAGCATAGAAATACAGTGGACATGAAGGTAATTTCATCATGGAATCTTCACCAAAATCCTATCTCTGGAATTACATACTATCTCTGGAATTTTACATCCTTTATGGCACTTCAGCTCATTTCCTATTTTTTACTATTTTCCAACCTTTCTGGATGTATCTGTCAGGAAACATTAGGATATGCTGCAGTAACAAATGCCAGCCCCTCAAAGTTTAATGGCATAAAACAACAAAGGTTTATTTCTCACACAATGTATCCATAAACATGGATACGGAGTTCTGATCCTCTGTATGACAGTAATATCCTCACTCAGGGACCAGGCTGATGGCTCAACCACCATCCTGAGCATTGCTGCTCACTACAACAGAGTCAAAGATTTAAGCAAAATTTGTACTGTTTTAAAACTTCTATCAATATACTGAAGTGGCATACGCTGCTTCCACTCACACTCCACTGGCCAAATCCACTCATATAACCACTCCTGAGTTCACCATGGTTGGCATGTAGAAACCTTCCACAGAGCGAGGCCCTGGCTAATGGTGACCAGGAACAGAGCTAACCACACTCAAGTTTCACCATATTTAATCAGATTCGGTTTACTCACTGAGCAGTTATTACAGCAGTAGAGCATGAAGAGCTTGTGCAGAATATGAAGTAAGCCTCTGGAGTATATCTGCTCAGGGTTTAATCCTGCCTCCGTCGCTGATCAGCTGTTTGATTTTGGCTAATTATCTTCTCTGTACACCCAATCCTTAATTTTTCAAAATGGGGATCGGAACAATAATACATACCTTGTAGGACCACTGTGAGTTTTAATGTGTTGAATAGATAGTATATGTGATCCTCTTAGAAAAATATGTGAGACATAGTAAATGCTCAGTAAATTCTTGCTGGCATTATTCTTATTACTACTACTACCATGCCACTACTGCTACAACAACAACATTCTAGATATTGGCACACATCTCATTTAATCTAAATTTATTCCAAGATTTCTATGAGAGGTATTCATATGCTCATTTGACAGAAGAGATAACAGAAGTCAAAGCAGTATTACAAGCAGAAAGATCTAATTATAAGCTCACATTTAGCAAAGCTGCAATTTGAATACAGATCTGCTAGACTACAGACCCTTTGCTAGTCCCTATGGCTTTAATATATTTATCGATATCCTATTGCTCAATGCTTTACTTGGAACATAAATCTAATATTTATAATTTCTCCAACTGACTATCACACAGGTACTGCCATACTGTGCAGAGAATTCTTTATAGCCAAAATTTGCAAGCCTTGCATTTTCACAGTTGCCACATACAGTCTTTGATCATAAACACATTGGACAGACTTTCTTGCCTCCAAATCCAAGGAAAACCCTGATGCTGCAGGGATGGGAACTCAAGTACTTCCCTCCTTCTCCTCTTAATCCTGCACCCAGTGCTCTAAGGACTTAAAAGTCTGTTGAATTTTTTTTTCTAAAATGATTTCATAGACCCCGACAATCCTTGTTACTAAGTGCCTGACTGGAGAAATTAGGTTTTACAGACATCTATTTTTCTTACTTATATCAGCATATTCATTATGGTGTGCAAAGCCATAAATCCATCTTACATATGACGTATAACATTTATATTTCAAGATCAGCTTTAATTCAGTGTTGTTTTTGTTGTTAGCATGTAGTAACTATTAACCCTCATGTATTCACTCAACATATAATAAAGCAACTACTTTGTATTTACAATGTTCAGTAAGATATATTCCCTGCTCTCAGACAGTGTATAGTCTAGGGCAGCATGTATAATGAAGGGTTACAGCATCATAGCTATTTGAAGTGCTTGTTAAAATGTAGGATTCTGGGCCTCACCCAGCCTTAACAGAATCCGAATCTCTCGGAATGGACCTCAAGAACATCTACGTGTTGGTAAGATCTGTCAAGTGATTTTGATGTAGAATAAAGTGCATTAATGTCAAATTCATAAAATATCAGTATTGGTTTAGATAAAGCCTCCTAGCTGAAAAATAATGTGGTGACCTTCTGGTGTAACATAAAACTTCATTTTACACATGAGAAACCTGGGATCCAGAAAATGGCTTGTCCAAAGTCATTTGTCCTTCCTCTGGGCATATCCACAACTAAACGCTGGGTCTCATCATCCTAGGTTTACCATGTAATTTATTGCCCAAACTGGGACAATTGTGAGAGGGAAAAGGGTGAACTATTATTAATAATTACACTGGGATGACAGATATAAATCGGAACTTTCCTGGGCAAACCAAGTCCTATGATCACCTTCCCTAATCCCCAAATTAATGTTTTATAATTCTATATTCACATAGAGGGTAACCTACAACCAAATGTTTTCCTTCTTTTAGAATCAATTTCTTACTGTCCAGCAAGCCACTTATAAGTTCTCCCACTGGCACCCCCTGCCCACTTGAACTTAGTGGAAATGTATTTCCCTCTCTAACAAAGAAGAGATTTGACCCTGATCTTCCCATGTCACATGAGGGGTTCGTAGTAGAGTACAAGTTTTAAGAGTTCAGGCACTGGAATTTTTTATTTCTGAGTCTGGATCATAGCTGTACCAGATACTAGACGTGTGACCTTGAGAAACCTACTTAATCTTTCTGGGACTCAGTTTCCCCACTGCAAAGGTGTTGAGAGGGTTATTTAAATTAATGCAAGTAAAGTGATTAGAAGAATGGGTGATATACCCGGTAAGCACTTAGATACTCTTCCTAATTGTTGCTATTAATAAAACTTGCCAAGTTGATCTTTTAAAACATTTTGTGGACAGGAGATATACGTGGGAAGACTAACCAGAACGTCAGACACTTTGTATTCTCCTGGCAGTTTCTAATCAGGCCAACCCAACTTTGAATTCCGACCTAACGAGTATCTGTGTGTCCTTGGGCAAGTTACTTCCTAGCCCTAAAACCTCAGTTTTCTCAACTATAAAACAGGAATAATGCTACCACCTATCTTAGAGTCATGTTGTGACATTTAAAAATCATCACAAGTGATTTCCACAGAACCCTGAATAGTAGGCACCCAATAAATATTAGATCCCATTATTCTGTTAACACTTTTGTTATTATACATCAATACTTGTCATTCAGCTTTAAAATAAAAGGGAATTAAAAAGGACACAAAGTTTAGAATGTTTTATAAATATCCTTATTCAAAACCTAACTCTTAAAACTGGCAGCTTTTGTACACATTTATTTTTCCTGTTGTATTTTCATAAAAACAATATCTGGCTTGCCCATTCCAAATTGTTTTTTAATAAGTGAAGTTGGACAAAGTTGAGTCTTCAGAATGTTACTCAAAATAAATGGCCAAATGGCCACTCTCATATATGCAATAATATACTTTTTTGTTTGTTTCTGGCTTTGGAAAGGATGATACATAATTTAAGATTCATTTTAGAAGTACCAACCAAAAAGCATATTCCTCTGAAAACTACTAATCTTTTTTTCTTTTTTTTTTTTTTTTTTTTTTTTTTGCGGTACGCGGGCCTCTCACTGTTGTGGCCTCTCCCGTTGCGGATAGCACAGGCTCCGGACGCGCAGGCTCAGCGGCCACGGCTCACGGGCCCAGCCGCTCCGCGGCACGCGGGACCCTCCTGGACCGGGACACGAACCCGTGTCCCCTGCATCGGCAGGCGGTCTCTCAACCACTGTGCCACCAGGGAAGCCCCTACTAATCCTTTTCTAACACTCGATATCAGCATAACCCACTTGCAACCAACTTTCTATCCTCTAAATATTTTAACATCACTAGTGAGATAATTAGAACTTAACAAGAATTTATAAATTTTTGAAACACGCATTTTTAAAAATTTGACTACAACTCAAGGTCAGTGAATGAGATCATTAACAAGCCCTCATTACTTAGCCGTGACCTCTGATGGTATCCATTTTAACTTTGCCTTTGGGGGTTTTAATTGTTCTTATGTGACTGTGGTTTCTCATTACTTATCATACATGTCATTGTAAACATTAAAAATCTCATTCTGAGGAAAATTTCAAGAATGACATTAGGATGAGACCTGACGTTCAGAAGTTATACCATGTACTTGAGGCACTAGAATGATACACTGCTCCCAAAAGAGGGTGTGCTTCTGTGTGGGCACATAAGAATGTATGTGTGTATCCAATTCCATACTGTACGTCAAAGACATTTTAACCTTGAACATTGAGAAACCTGGGATCCAGAAAGTGGCTTGTCCAAAGTCATTTTTATAACTATATTAATTATGTTTGTCATATGAACATCTCACAGCTTATCCATTCTCAGTAATACATGCACTCAGTTGCTCTTCCAAGGATGGGGATGAGTTTGCACAAACAAATCCAGGGGATCTGGCATGAACCCTTGTATGGAAAACATTTTTGCAAAACACTGGGCTCAGTTTAGATGTTCTGATCCTGGCTCTAAAATGAAGTTTCACCAAGTGCAAGGTTAAAGGCTCCATAGGACAGTTTAACTACCATGTTTAAAACCTAAGATTTGTTCTTCATCGGCCCTAATTGTTATATCCATGAAGGATTCAGAAATGTCATTTTTTTGTTTTAGGATTCATATATGATTATCTCTTTTCTATACTTTTACTCCCAAGTTTAGGTATTGTTAAATTATAGTTACTAATGTGTTACTAATGTGTAATCAGCTCCCCCAAACTGACGTTATCTCAAAGATGACAGGTATATTTTAAGCAAACTCTCACAACAATACTAAGTTTAGGTACTGGATAAAAACACTTATTTAAAGAGTGCCATTGTATTTTGTGCCATTTTACCCAACCAAATATATGCTGTAGCAAGTGCAAGCAGAGTTGCAAGTCCTTGTCATGACTGTTCTGCTTAAGAAGATAAGATGTTCATGAATATTTCATAGGAGCACATGGTCTTAGGAATTTCTAATTGCCAACATAATTTCTTGAATGGTAGAATATAGAAGTGATACATTAGAAGTAGAGGGCATTTTTAGAGGTTGCTACAGCACATATCTGCCATTTCTATTCTATAACCTTGAGCTATTAGTTGGAATAAACAAGGTTGCCATTCATCCAAAGAATTCCTGAGTACCTGCTATGTACCAGGTACTTTTCTAAGTGCGAAGGATAGAAAGAAGAAACGGATATAGTCATAAGCTTTGAGGTTACATCCGAGCTTATATTTCATCAGTTTGAAAGATTTTACATCGCTTTTTATAAAACATTTCCCAGTCATACGATTATGTGTCAACTGTACTTCTCCACTAGGAGTGGAATTCCCCTTAATTAAGGTTACAACAATTATCTACAAGGAAATAACATTGTAAACGCACAGCATTTCTTTCAATTCTTAAGTTTTAGAAATCTTGGATAGATTTTAAATTGTGTTTCCTCATCTGGCTCCTGCTCTCTGCCAGTTTGTGTCTTGATCTTATTCTAATTGCTATCTGGTTCTTCTCCCTCCCTCACCAGTCCTGGTACAAGCATGACTTTGGCATGCTTTACTTATTCTCTAGAATTCCAACTTGGCCAGATGTTTCCTCAGTTTGTCTTTTAGACTCTGGGCTGGATTTCAGTCCAGATTTCACACTAAGTAATGTCACCCAGAGAATATGCTAGAACCCCAAAAGAAAAATAATCAACAGGTCATGACTAGAAAGCAAAAAAGATTAAAGACAAAAAAAATGATGTTGATAAATTCCCTCCCTTTGCTGTAAAATTTATTTTACTTTTTAATCCTGGCTTGTGTGCCATAAGAGACAGTTTGCATTTGGATTAGTGTTTTGTTAGTAAAATTTCAATAGAGTTACCATGACATTATATGCTTAATGCATTTACATTATTAGGTCATGTAGATCTTTAGATGGTCAACAGTAATACAGCCAATAGTAAATGAATATCAAGAAGTAATATAAGCTGTAGTAAAGATCAAATCTGAAGTATGTCTACATTTATTGACCCATGACCCAGAAAACAATTTCTGTCTTTAAAGAAAATCCTATTCATTTCAGGTTTAAGATAAGAATAGGAATATCAGTGCAATGAGATATTGCCCTTAGAATCAGGAGTTTAAACTGTTCACAGTGAAGACACTGAACAAGTCAAATAATAAAACACCCCTCCGAGTATTTGTTCCCATACCTCAAAACAGAGCTAGGCTTACTGAAGAGCAGGAAGAGGTGTGTAATAATTCTGTAGGCTGCCATATAAAACAAAAGATGTTTTAACCTACCAGTTTGGCAAATACTAAAGAAACTGACAAACACAAGATATGCTGGTGGGGATTAAATTGGTATAACCCTTTTTGAGGCCAATTTTCAATATTCAGATTATTTAAAATTTGCATACACTTTGACCCTGCAACTCAACTTCCAGGATTGTAACTAAAGAATTTTAACACAATGGGCTTCCCTGGTGGTGCAGTGGTTGAGAATATGCCTGCCGGGCTTCCCTGGTGGCACAGTGGTTGAGAGTCCACCTGCTGATGCAGGGGACACGGGTTCGAGCCCTGGTCCGGGAAGATCCCACATGCCGCAGAGCAACTAAGCCCATGCGCCACAACTACTGAGCCTGCGCTCTAGAGCCTGCAAGCCACAACTACCGAAGCCCGCACACCTAGAGCCCACGTTCCACAATAAGAGAAGCCACTGCAATGAGAAGCCCACGCACGGCAACGAAGCGTACCCACCACTCGCCGCAACTAGAGAAAGCCCGTGCACAGCAACAAATACACAACTCAGCCAAAAATAAAATTAATTTTTTTAAAAAAGAATTTTAACACAAAAGATTATGAAAAAGGAGTAAATGAATACCACCACAAAAAGTCATTAAATCACAAAGGAAGAGAGCAAGAGAGGCAAAAAAAAAAACCAAACAGGATCTACAAAACAGACAATTAGCAAGTGGCAATTGTAAATCCCTACCTATCAAAAATTACTTTAAATGTACATGGATTAAATTCTCTAATAAAAAGATATATAGCAATCAAAACAATATGCTACCAGCATAATAACAGATACACAGACCAATAAAACAGAATGGAGAACCCAGTAATAAATCCACACATGTACGGTCAAGTAATATTTGACAGGGAGCCAATAATACTCAATGGGGAAAAGATAGTCTCTTCAGTACATGGTGCTGGGAAAATTGAATATCCACATGCAAAAAAATGAAACTGGACCTCTATTTTACACTGCTCACTTAAATTAACTAAAATGAATGAAAGACTTAAATGAAAGACCTGAAACTGTAAAACTGCTAAAAGGAAACTTAGGGCAAAAAGCTCCATGACATTGGTCTCAGCAATCATTTTTTTGGATATTACACCAAAAGCACAAGCAAAAAAAGCAAAAATAAATGAGACTACATCAAACTAAAAAGCTTCCACACAGCAGAAAAGAAAAATCAACAAATGAAAAGACAACTTAAGGAATGGGAGAAAATATTTACAAATCACATCTGATAAGAAGCTAATATGTAAGGAACTCATACAACTCACGAGCAAAAAAAAAAAATGACATTATAAAATGGGCTAAGGGGGCTTCCCTGGTGGCACAGTGGTTGAGAGTCCGCCTGCCAATGCAGGGGACGAAGGTTCGTGCCCGGGTCTGGGAGAATCCTGCATGCCGCGGAGCGGCTGGGCCCGTGAGCCGTGGCCACTGAGCCTGCGCATCTGGAGCCTGTGCTCCGCAGCGGGAGAGGCCACAACAGTGAGAGGCCCACATAACAAAAAAAAAAAAAAAAAAAAAAAAAAGGGGCTAAGGACCTATACAGACAGTTTTCTAAAGAAGATAAACAAACTGATAACAGGTAGATGAAAAGGTGTTCAACATCACTAATCATTAGGGAAATTCAAATCAAAACCACAATAAGATCTCACCTCACACCTGTTAGAATGGCTATCAACAAAAAGACAAGATATAACAAGCACTAGAAAGGATGTGGATCAAAGGGAATCCTTATGGACTGTTGGTGGGAATGTAAATTGGTACAGCCACTATGGAAAACAGTATGGAGGTTCCACAAAAAATACAAAATGAAATTACTATATGATACAGAAATTCCACTTCTGGGAAAGGAAGGAAATGAAATCATTATCTCAAAGAGGTATCTGCACCCCCATGTTCACTGTTGTATTATTTATAACAGTCGAGATTGGAAACAACCTAAGTGTCAGTCTATGGACGGACAGATGAAAAAACTGTGGTGGTGTGTGTATACACACACCCATACACATACAGTTGACCCTTGAATGATGCAGGGTTTAATCCATGTATAATGCAGTTGGCCTTCCATATCCATGGATTCAACCAACAACAAACCATATAGTACTGTAGTATTTACTACTGAAAAATATCCATATAAAGTGGACCCGAGCAGTTCAAACCTGCATCGTTCAAGGGTCAACTGTACAATGGAATATTATTCAGCCATAAAACAGAAGGAAATCCTACCATTTGCAACAACATGGATGAACCTTGAGGGCATTATGCTAAGTAAAATAAGTCAGACATTAAAAGAAAAATATTCTATGATCTCACTTTTACGTGGGATCTAAAACAGATGAGCTCATAGAAACAGTAGATTAGTAGTTGCCAGAGGCGGCGGTGTGGGGGAAACGGGTGAAGATAATCAAAGGGTACAAACTTCCAGTAATAAGATGAGTAAGTTCTGTGAATCTACTGCACAGCATGGTGACTATAGTTAACAATACTGTATTGTATACTTGAAAGTCGCTGAAAGAGACAGTAAAATTTCTTAACACACACACACACAAAAAGGCAACCATGCAAGGGAGTGGATGTGGTAACTAACCTTACTGTGGTAATCATTTCACAATACATACGTATATCAGAGTATCATGTACACCTTAAACCTATACAACATCATTTTTATCTCAATGAAGCTGGAAAAACTATACTTCAAAGCAGGTGCTTATTTCCTCCTGAGGCAATTAATCCTAAAACTTCTTTAGGAATTAGTTTCCTTTCTCTACACTCTAGGAAGAGTATGATGTATACGGAAAAAGAGACAAAATGGTATAAATACATTGCAAGCTACTGCCTGGTCCTGGGCTCTACAGAAGTTTCTGAGCTCGACGATGGATTTATTGTTTTGCTGCCAGTGTTGTCAGTGGAACTTTGTGCACGATGAAAATGAATGCTAGCCCATTTGATCCTTGCCCTAAAATTATTGTTGAGTTAGTTGATGGCCAGAGTTTGAAGAATATTCAGATCATTCTAATCTAACCTATTTCCCTTAATAGTGAAAACCCAGCCCAGAGAAGTCTCTTATGCAAGAGCACAGAGTAAATCAGTAATTGACCTAAAAATTGAATATATTTCTGTTTCAATTCTAATTGAGCTCATTTCCCCCCCACACACACCCCACCATGGTATCTGTATTTCTCACTAATTTTAATCACACACCAACATGTACTCGCCGTAAGGGCACACGCCTGGTTTTAATAATTTTACGTAATAACATATTATAGCACAGGGTGGTCACAAAGCAGATGTTTGCTAAAACATTATCTAAATAAAAGAACTACCCCCAGAGAGGTGGTAACTAAAAGAGGTGATAAAGAGACAGACAGAAGATCCGAGTTTGAGCCTTGGGTATGTTCCCAGTTGGAGAGTAGGCCGACAAGGAAGAGCTAATGAAGTGGCCAGAGGAGGAGAAAAAGTACACCATGTCCTCAAGGAATCCAAGTTAGGAACCTGAAGAACTCCTAGTTTATACAGCCCTGGACGGCAAGGACCCAACATCATCACGTTTGACTCATATAACCCGTAAGCCTCCCAGACCTACATCAGAGCCGATTTATGTGTGAAGAGAAATTTCTTTTCACAGGCAAATATTTGAACTGTTTGACGACTATCCTAACAAAACTGTAAGTTACACCAAGATTTTTCCAACATAAGCAACTCAAACACTTTCCACGTGCTGCCACCGCCACGAGTGAGCGAATGTTCAGTAATTCTTGACACTGATAAGAAAAGGTGTCTCGGAATACTGTGTGCTCATGCAGACATTACATGAACGAGCCTGAGGCATGTAATAATCAAGATACATTTGGCCAGAATAATAACTGAGGTAGCAGAATCTTCCCCAAAGTTCTGTAGGGTCACACCAAACACATTCCTTCCAGGAGAAATTTGGCCTTGGCCTCTGATTACGGTGTAGCACACTATGGATTAAGTAGTAAGACTGCTATTGCTGCTGGTAATAAACCAACTAGGACTCATTTGCGAATACAGTATTTCAAGATAGAGTAATTAGGTTCCAACTAAAAACGACATTTAAGGTTATTATTTCTGGGTTCTAGCCATTTCCCTCTATGTGGAAAACAGATGATTTGTTTCCCAAAAAGGCTGAGTTGAGAAAACTACATTGTTGACCTTCCTCAAAATTACAGGAGGAAAAAAAAAAAAAATTAAAAAATTACAGGAGGAAATGCAGAGTATCCTTACCTTCTGCTCCTCGCTGCTGGTAGCCAGCTTTAAGAGTAAGCAGATCTCCTGATGCTAATAAACTGAAATTAAACACAAAGCCCATAAACTACCGTGTTTATGAATCTAATGTACGCTACATGAAATTCAAGAATATCTCCTTCGGTGAGCTATCCAATGTAAACAATATGCATCTTTTTCACTATTTTCATTTAAAATCTTTTGACACCAACCATTTCATTAATACAAGAAACAGACCAACTTAACAGACACGGTATAAATTTTTTTGGATAGAGACATACCATTACATAAATTAAATTTCCAGTGACATGCAATCTGAAAGACTGGTGAAGTAGTGTTTACAGTGAACATATTCCACAAGGATTTGGCTCAATTGTATATCATCTGACACTTCGGAAATAAATTCCTTGTTAAATTGAAAGTGATAAATTTGGTTTACAGTAATTATACATAGACCATATAACTAAAATGTAATAACATCTCAACTCTTAAAAATGGGTTCTATTTGAGATTTTACATTGTGGCAACTTGGAGATACCATGAAATATAAACTTATTTTTAATAATTTTCTAAAAATTCTAATTAAGGGGAGAACATGGAACCCTCAGACGACTGAATAGGGCATACAGAACAGAGAGATCAAAGATTTTTAATACTATGAAAATACCTCATTCTGACCCCTATTACCTGTATATTACATAGAGGAGAAGAACTGCATAAAACATAGTTGTTTTTTTTTAAATAACAGCTAATCCAAAAATAATTCATACTTATATTCTGGGAATTCACAACTTTTCAAGTAAAATATTGAATTAGAACTTAAAGAAAACCTTTAGGGACAAAATGTCAATTCGTTTTAACAGTTATTGAATATGTACCAGGAGCTCAGAAGGCTCTGGAGGTATAAAGAACAGTAAGATCAAGATTTCTGCCCCTGAAAACATTAGTCATGAAGGAAGTCAGATGTGTAAACAAGTTTTTTAAGAAAATGTGATGACTTCTATACTCCTCAGAGGCACGTAGTGCCATGAGGGTACAGATGAGAAATTAATTAATTCAACATGGTTTGAGGGATCCAGGGGAAGCTACAGAGAGAAAAGACCCTAGATCAGACTTCAGAAATGAGCTCACCAGGTGGGGAAGCATGAAGAGGGCATTCTAGGAATATGACATCATGATCAAAGACCTAGGACTTCGTGTGTTTGCACAAGAGCATGGCAGGAGCTGAGGACATTTATGCTCAAACCAGAGTATGAAAATCAATCCCATCAGAATCTCCTATGGAGTTAAATGAAAACAAAAAGATTCTTCAGTCCCACTCATAAAGTTTGTTTCACGAAGACTGGGATATGGCTCAAGAAACTCTTTAAAATCTTCTGAGCTGATTTAATGCCCAGTAGTTTTGATTCGATAGATCTAGATTGGTCTCTGGACCATATGGCAGAGACACTGGCTTAGAGGGTTGGGGGCAGAGAGGTGGAGAGACTAGCATTGAGGCTGTAAACCTAGATCAAGAGGAAAATGTGGGAGATTTCTTATTCCACAGTAAGTAGTCTGGTCTTTATTTTGTGACAATGGAAAGTTACCAAAAAGGAAGTGGCTTTAAAAGACAAGTAGTTATTTAGCTCACAGTTCTGCAGACTGGCTCAGCGGGCTGTTTCCTCCGATCTGTTTTCTCCCTCAAGCATCTGGGTACAGATGTGGCTCAGGTAAGCAGCTTTGCTGAAGTGCGCTAGCGCTCCAGCCTCTGGTGCTTCCGCTAGCACAAAGGGACCGACTCAGCTCCACCCCAGGGGGTCTCTCCTCTTCTAGGAGGCTAGCCCAGGCTTGCTCACGTCACAGGGACTGGATTCCAAACCAAAGAGTGGTAATGCTTGAGGACTCTTGAACCTAGGATTGTAACTGACACAGCATTCAAATCTGCCATGTTCTATTGGTCAAAATAAGCCACAAATCCACACAGTATTTAAGGGCTGTGGAGGTAGATGACCTCTGGATGGGAGTGAAGGGGAGCAGAATTTGCAACTACAAAAACCAGCTTCTTTGGCATAAGGATTATCTTGAGCAGGTTATTTTTAAAGACAGCAGACAAAGGAAAAGCTCTGAAAACAGTAGAAGTTACTCTTTTATAAGAGATCTTTACATTTACAAGGGAAATCTCCATTTGTAAGGGTGTAGGAGGGCTAAATGTCTGGAAACTCTATCAGTGGAGAAGGCAAAAACTTAGCCTTAGATCTGCCTTACTCTCATTTACTGTGCTTTTCCTGGTCACCTACCATAACTGCCTCCCATGTAACACTCCAACATCTTCAGTCTTTAGCTGGAAATAGTACTTAAGGTGACAGCTTGGGAATTACTCAGTTTCGAGGAGGTATTCAGTTATCCTGGGTGTCTCCCATGTATACAGGAGGTTTATGTTATTAAACTTCTGTTTTTGTCCTGTCAATCTACTTTATTACAGAGGCTTCTCAGCCAAGAACCTAGAAGGGTAGAAGGAAAATTATTTTTCCTCCCCTACAGTTGGAACTGCAAAGTCATACTGTAAAGGGGCATGGGTCAAGGGGAGTAACTGATCAGAGGCATCACTGCCCATCAATTCACCACTGAAGTCACCACAGGTCTTTTTGTTCCGTTTCTCCTCATTCTCATACATAAATCGCCTAGTAGGGCCTCTGGCACAAGTTAGGAACTCAGTAGATGGCTGCCACCTTTTCCTCTCCCTTATTAAACAGGATAGAGATGTTAGCATAACAATGTTTCCGGAAGATTCCACTGACAGTGCCGTCGAAAATCAATTACTAGTAGGGGAGACTAGAGACAGAAAATTATCTCATATTTTAGCAATAAGCCAAGAGAAAGGTAAGAATGACGCAGATTGAAGCCATGGCAATGGAAAAGGAGAGAATGGAGTTGAGAACTATTTTGTAGGAATATCCAACTGGTCAGTATAGCAGAGTGGCTGAGAATATGAACTTCGGATTCAGGCAGATCTATGTTCACATGCTAACCATGTCACCTTGATCAAATCATTTAATTTACCTAACCTCCAATTTCTTTATCTGTAAGATGAGAATAAGAGTAGTCCCACCTTATCTTGGTTACTGATTTGTGATAAGTGATCTATAATTGAACCTTGATAATTATCATAATTGAATTACATCATGGAGGTAAGGATATGGACATAGGCTTTGGCACAAGGCTTGAAGATTGGAATTGGGAGGTGACCAAGGAAGCCATCAAGGATGACTGAGATATCTTAGTTGCACAACTGGTTACAGGTCAGAGCCCTTTCTGGATATTAGGGAAATAAAGAAAAGCAGTGATTGTGAAGAGGAATACACATCAGTAGTATGGACCTGTGAGATATCCAGGTGGAAATGTCTATAGCTCCGCAGACACTGGGAGGGACAAATAGCCCTCCTAACAGGTAACAGGGCTAGAGAAGTACATAATATACCACAGGGAAAGCATACAGAACAGTATTTCAACTTCTTCTTTTAAACCAACGATCCTTTCTAATAGACATAGTTATCTATTGCTTCCCACTTACTGTCTCTGTATCTGTTTCATCTTCTCACCAATATAGGTATACACGCTGCTTTCCTATGGTAGCTTGTCTCTATTTATCTGCAACAGCCAAAAAGTCTGATACCTTATGACTAATGAGAAAATTTACAAGAAATATGCTGAGATAATTTAAACACCAGATGGCACGTGAGTTCATATACAAAGTGGAAGTATTATTACAAATAAGATTGACAAGACCCTTTATATTTTAAAGGAAACAACTGTGTGTCACTTCCTATTATAAATGTTACATGGGTTCTGTGGTCACCACACATCTTGAGGTTAAAGGTTTCATTTCTGGAAGTTATTATTTTCCTGTTTCTAAATAACCTTTAGCAGCAAAAACAAAGAGAAGTTTACACTTGAATTAGACCTTTGCCTCAAAACTGGTTAGTCTCCAATGGAGTCCTTTGTTCGGTGTGCTTCCCGGATCATTGGATGGTAAATGTTCTGTGCTCCCCTTTTCCTTCCCTCACTTAGCTTGCCCGAGAAGGGCAGGCCACACAGGGCTTTGACTTCTCTAAGTATTTATATCAACAAGATTATTTCACCTTGAGGTTTCTCATCGTATATCATTGTGACTTATATTTTATTTTGATTTTAGCCAAGACTGAATCAAAGTGTGTTTTTAAGATTAATACCTTCTAAAAAATAAAAAAATAAAAAAAAGATTAATACCTTCTATTTCCAACTAGAAAATTTTAAGATATTAAGTTATAGATTTTCTTCCTATATTCCCCCTCTCACTAACCTCCATTCAAACAGATAATATACTCTGTGTTTCACGTTCTTACAAAACAGACGTGCCTCTGCTGAGAGCCGGTACAGCGTGTTGGGCTCCCTGCTTGAAGGAAATAAAGAGCAGTTGTGTAGAAGAAGCTGTGACACAGGGGTTTCCCCCAAGACTAAACGAGTGATTCCCTCCAGGAATGGAGGAAGGAGAAAAACCAATGGGTCAGTTAAAGCAGATCTGTGCTCGCTACTCTTAATGGCACCTCAGGAATATAGCAGGATCTCAGAACTAATGGTTACATGGTACAGGAAGCTGGATCTGGGCCTGGGGTTCCAAAAACACAGCGGCAATACAGCAGAGAGCCCTTACACACATGGAACTTCCGTGGCCTTGAATGAAGGCCTATTAGCACTAACCATGTCGGGCCAGAGGTCAGAGCCTCTTCATCCTTTTTCCCATTACCGTGGAAGTCTCTGGAACTCTGGTGCCAAGACAGGGTGGAAGACAGGACATCCAAAAATACCAGTGACAGAATATCTCACCAAATTAGTGGGATGAGGGTCCAGGATGCAAAGAAAGTTGATCAAAAGGGAAAAGACAGTAAAGTTTCTGTCAAGTTGGTGAACTGAGATTCACACCCACAAATGAACTTCAGGTAGTTTGTGTCATGAAAATAGCATTTAAATTTTTCAAAATGAAATATTATTTCATTCCTGAATGAACCTTGGTAAATTGTACACGCTACCAACCTGTGGCCCTGACATTCTGATACCGTCACTTCCCAAATCCTTGCCACTTCGAAGACCCAAGAACAGAGCTCAGGGCAGCAGCAAAATCCAAGGTTACAAACAGAGGGCACGTAGTTTGAAAAAGAAGATCAGTCAGAGAAATTCAGCCAGAGATTAAGTAACTGGCACCTGCTTCTGCTTAAATTTTGCTGATGGCAGGAGCCTTCCTGAAGTTCCCGGCAACTGCAGTGCATGAGGGAGTACCTGTGTGGAGAGGAAGGTGGGAAGACTCACATACACACAGTTTTCATGGCGTCTGTGGGAAGCAAAGGAGTCTGGAAGGTTCCCACGATTCTAAAGCAGATGACACAGGGTTAGTTGAAGGCAAGAGCTGTCACGCCAACCATTTAGGCCCTAAGCTGACTGATGGAGCATGCCCCCAGAGAGGGGTGCCACACGTGTACGGCCAGGACCGGGGCTCCAGAAACACTGCCCCTCTGAAGATCCTCCAGGCAAGGATCTGGAACAAAGATGAAAGCTGCTCCAAGAAACCACAGGAACAATCTACGCAAAAACCACATTATTTGCAGAAATTACCAATATGTGGTTCAAGAATACGAGAGCATGCACTCTATCCTGCTGCCATCAGAGGACCATATAGTCAACTCTAGACATCAGCTGCCCCAGAATCCAGTCGAGGGCAAGACGTTGACATTAGCAATAGGAGGAAGACCAAATGGACTGAGTGAGAACAGCTGCCCTCCCCCACACACATTTTAAAAACGGAACCCCACTATACATACTGTTTTCTCAACTATTTCCCCCTGTGTACCATGAACACATGTCAATGCTGAAATATACACACTTCTAGTAAATCATTTTTGAGAGCTCCATAAAATTCATTGACTAGAGGTACCATTAATTAACCAATTCCCATTTGGGGAAAAAGTTTTTTGCTTTATTATGTATTTTTATTCCCTTAACAATTGTATCCTATTATAGAGAGGACTATACACACTAGATTCTTTTTTTTATATATATATACAGCAGGTTCTCATAAGCCATCCATTTTATACACTTCAGTGTATACATGTCAATCCCAATCTCCCAATTCATCCCACCCTTCCCTTCCCCCCTTGGTATCCATATGTTTGTTCTCTACATCTGTGTCTCTATATCTGCTTTGTAAATAAGATCATCTATACCAGTTTTTTCAGATTCCACATATATGTGTTAATATATGATATGTTTTTCTCTTTCTGACTTACTTCACTCTGTATGACAGTCTCTAGGTCCACCCACATCTCTACAAATGACCCAATTTCGTTCCTTTCTATGGCTGAGTAATACTCGATTGCATATATGTACCACCTCTTCTTTATCCATTCGTCTGTCGATGGGCAGTTAGGTTGCTTCCATGACCTGGTTATTGTAAATAGTGCTGCAGTGAACATTGCGGTGCACGTATCTTTTCGAATTATGGTTTTCTCTGGGTATATGCCCAGTAGTGGGATTGCTGGATCATATGGTAATTCTATTTTTAGTTTTATAAGGAAACTCTACACTGTTCTCCATAGTGGGTATATCAATTTACATTCCCACCAACAGTGCAAGAGGGTTCCCTTTTCTCCACACCCTCTCCAGCATTTGCTGTTTGTAGATTTTCTGATGATGCCCATTCTGACTGGTGTGAGGCGATACCTCATTGTAGTCTTGATTTGCATTTCTCTAATAATTAGTGATGTTGAGCAGCTTTTCATGTGCTTCTTGGCCATCTGTATGTCTTCTTTGGAGAAATGTCTATTTAGGTCTTCAGTCCATTTCTGGATTGGGTTTTTTTTTTGATATTGAGCTGCATGAGTTGCTTGTATGTTTAGAAGATTAATCCTTTGTCAGTTGCTTCATTTGCAAATATTTTCTCCCATTCTGAGGGTTGTCTTTTCATCTTGTTTATGGTTTCCTTTGCTGTGCAAAAGCTTTTAAGTTTCATCAGGTCCCATCTGTTTATTTTTGTTTTTATTTCCATTACTCTAGGAGGTGGAATAAAAAAGATCTTGCTGTGATTTATGTCAAAGTGTGTTCTTCCTATGTTTTCTTCTAAGAGTTTTATAGACTCTGGGCTTACATTTATGTCTGTAATCCATTGGGTTTATTTTTGTGTATGGTATAAGGGAGTGTTCTAATTTCATTCTTTTACATGTAGCTGTCCAGTTTTCCCAGCACCACTTATGGAAGAGACTGTCTTTTCTCCATTGTATATCCTTCCCGCTTTTGTCATAGATTAGTTGACCATAGGTGCGAGGGTTTACCTCTGGGCTTTCTATCCTGTTCCATTGATCTATATTTCTGTTTTTGTGCCAGTACCATATTGTCTTGATTACTGTAGCTTTGTAGTATACTCTCATGTCAGGGAGTCTGATTCCCCCAGCTTGGCCTTTGGTCCTCAAGATTGCTTTGGTTATTCGGGGTCTTTTGTGTCTCCATACAAATTTTAAGATTTTTTTGTTCTAGTTCTGTAAAAAATGCCATTGGTAATTTCATAGGGATTACATTGAATCTGTAGATTGCTTTGGGTAGTACAGTCATTTTCACAATATTCTTCCAATGCAAGAACATGGATCATCTTTCTACCTGTTGGTATCATCTTTAATTTCTTTCAACAGTGTCTTACAGTTTTCTGCACACAGGTCTTTTGTCTCCCTAGGTAGGTTTATTCCTAGATATTTTATTCTTTTTGTTGCAATGGTAAATGGGAGTGTTTCCTTAATTTCTCTTTCAGATTTTTCATCATTAGTGTATAGGAATGCAAAAGATTTCTGTGCATTAATTTTGTATCCTGCAACTTTACCAAATTCATTGATTAGCTCTAGTAGTTTTCAGATGGCATCTTTAGGATTCGCTATGTATAGTACTGTCATCTGCAAACAGTGACAGTTTTACTTCTTTTCCAATTTGTATTCCTCTTATTTCTTTATCTTCTCTGACTGCCATAGCCAGGACTTCCAAAACTATGTTGAATAACAGTGGTGAGGGTGGACGTCCTTGTCTTGTTCCTGATCTTAGAGGAAATGCTTCCAGTTTTTCACCATTGAGAATGGGTGGGTTTGTCGTATATGGCCTTTATTATGCTGAGGTAGTTTCCCTCTATGCCCACTTTCTGGAGAGTTCTTATCATAAATGGGTGTTGAATTTTGTCAAAAGCTTTTTCTGCGTCTATTGAGATGATCATAAGGTTTTTATCCTTCAATTTGTTAATATGGTGTGTAACATTGATTTGACTTGTGTATACTAAAGAATCCTTGCATCCCTGGGATAAATCCCACTTGATCGTGGTGTGTGGTCCTTCTACTCTGCTGTTGGAATCTGTTTGCTAGTATCTTGTTGAGGATTTTTGCATCTATATTCATCAGTGATATTGGTCTGTAATTTCCTTTTTTTTGTAGTATCTTTGTCTGGTTTTGGCATCAGGGTGATGGTGGTCTCATTGAATGAGTTTGGGAGTGTTCCTCCCTCTCCAATTTTTTGGAAGAGTTTGAGAAGGATGGGTGTTAGCTCTTCTCTGAATGTCTGATAGAATTCACCTGTGAAGCCATCGGGTCCTGGACTTTTGTTAGAAGATTTTTAATCACAATTTCAATTTCATTACTTGTGATTGGTCTGTTCATATTTTCTGTTTCTTCCTGGTTCAGTCTTGGAAGGTTATAACTTTCTAAGAATTTGTCCATTTTTTTCAGGTTGTACATTTTATTGGCATAGAGTTGTTTGTAATAATCTCTTACAAACCTTTGTATTTTAGCAGTGTCAGTTCTGAGTTCTCCTTTTTCATTTCTAATTTTATTGATTTGAGTCTTCTCCCTCTTTTTCTTGATGAGTCTGGCTAATGGTTTATCAATTTTGTTTATCTTCTCAAAGAACCAGCTTTTAGTTTTATTGACCTTTGCTACTGTTTTCTTTGTTTCTATTTCATTTATTTCTGTTCTACTCTTTTTGATTTCTTTCCTTCTGCTAACTTTGGGGTTTGTTTGTTCTTCTTTCTCATGTTCCTTTAGGTGTAAGGTTAGATTGTTTGAGATTTTTTCTTGTTTCTTGAGGTAGGCTTCTATTGCTATAAACTTCCCTCTTAGAACTGCTTTTGTTGCATCCCATAGGTTTTGGACCATGTTTTCATTCTCATTTGTCTCAAGGAATTTTTTGATTTCCTCTTTGATTTCTTCAGTGATCTCTTGGTTATTTAGTAACGTATTGTTTAGCCTCCACGTGTTTGTGCTTCTTACGTTTTTTCCCCTATAACTGAATTTTTATCTCATAGTGTTGTGGTCAGAAAAGATGCTCTGATATGATTTCAATGTTCTTATATTTACTGAGGTTTGATTTGTGACCCAAGATGTGATCTATCCCGGAGAATGTTCCGTGCACACTTAAGAAAGAGTAATCTGCGGTTTTTGGATGGAATGTCCTATAAATATCAATGAAATCTCTCGGGTCTATTGTGTCATTTAAAGCTTGTGTTTCCTTATTAATTTTCTGTTTGGATGATCTGTCCATTGGTGTAAATGAGGTGTGAAAGTCCCCCACTATTACTGTATTACTGTCGATTTCCTCTTTTAGAGCTGTTAGCAGTTGCCTTATGTATTGAGGTGCTCCGATGTTGGGTGCATATATATTTATAGTTGTTATATCTTCTTCTTGGATTGATCCCTTGGTCATTATGTACTGTCCTTCCTTGTCTCTTGTAACTGTCTTTATTTTAAAGTCTATTTTATCTGATATGAGTATTGCTACTCCAGCTTTCTTGTGATTTCCAATTGCATAGAATTTCTTTTTCCATCCCCTCGCTTTCAGTCTGTATGTGTCCCTAGGTCAGAAGTGGGTTTCTTCTACACAGCTTATATATGGGTCTTGTTTTTGTATCCATTCAGCGAGCCTGTATCTTTTGGTTGGAGCATTTAATCCATTCACATTTAAGGTAATTATCGATATGTATGTTCTTATTACCATTTGCTTAATTGTTTTGGTTTTGTTTCTGTAGGTGCTTTCCTTCTCTTGTGTTTCCCACCTAGAGAAGTTCCTTTAGCATTCGTTGTAGAGCTGGTTTGCTGGTGCTGATTTCTCTTAGCTTTTGCTTGTCTGTAAAACTTTTGATTTCTCCATCGAATCTGAAAAAGATCCTAGCTGGGTAGAGTAATCTTGGTTGTAGGTTCTTCCCTTTCATCACTCTATCATGTCACTCCCTTCTGGCTTGTAGAGTTTCTGCTGAGAAATCAGCTGTTTACCTTATGGGAGTTCCCTTGTATGTTATTTGTCGTTTTTCCCTTGTTGCTTTCAATAATTTTTCTGTCTTTAATTTTTGCCAATTTGATTACTATGTGTCTCGGCATGTGTCTCCTAGGGTTCATCCTGTATGGGACTCGCTGTACTTCCTGGACTTGGGTGGCTATTTCCTTTCCCATGTTAGGGAAGTTTTCGACTATAATCTCTTCAGATATTTTCTCGAGCCCTTTCTCTCTCTCTTCTCCTTCTGGGACCCCTATAATGCAAATGTTTTTGCGTTTAATGTTGTCCCAGAGGTCTCTTAGGCTGTTTTCATTTCTTTTCATTCTTTTTTCTTTATTCTGTTCCGCAGCAGTGAATACCACCATTCTGTCTTCCAGATCACTTATCCGTTCTTCTGCCTCAGTTACTCTGCTATTGAATCGTTCTAGTGTACTTTTCATTTCAGTTATTGTGTTGTTCATCTCTGTTTGTTCTTTAATTCTTCTAGGTCTTCGTTAAACATTTCTTGCATCTTCTCCATCTTTGCCTCCATTCTTTTTCTGAGGTCCTGGATCGTCTTCACTATCATTATTCTGAATTCTTTTTCTGGAAGGTTGCCTATCTCCACTTCATTTAGTTGTTTTTCTGGGGTTTTATCTTGTTCCTTCATCTTGTATATAGCCCTCTGCCTTTTCATCTTGTCTCTCTTTCTGTGAATGTGGTTTTTGTTCCACAGGCTGCAGGATTGTACTTCTTCTTGTTTTTGCTGTCTTCCCTCTGGTGGATGAGGCCATCTAAGAGGCTTGTGCAAGTTTCCTGATGGGACTGGTGGTCGGTAGAGTTGGCTGTTGCTTTGGTGGGCAGAGCTCATTGAAACTTTAATCTGCTTGTCTGTTGATGGGTGAGTCTCGGTTCCCTCCCTGTTGGTTGTTTGGCCTGAGGTGACCCAACACTGGAGCCTACTTGGACTCTTTGGTGGGGCTAATGGAGGTCTCTGGGAGGGCTCACACCAAGGAGTACTTCCCAGAACTTTTGCTGCCAGTGTCCTTGTCCTCACAGTGAGACACAGCCACCCCCTGCCTCTGCAGGAGACCCTCCAACACTAGCAGGTAGGTCTGGTTCAGTCTCCTATGGGGTCATTGCTCCTTCCCCTGGGTGCCGACGTGCACACTACTTTGTGTGTGCCCTCCACGGGTGAAGTCTCTGTTTCCCCCAGTCCTCTCGAAGTTCTGCAATCAAATCCCACTAGCCTTCAAAGTCTGATTCTCTAGGAATTCCTCCTCCCATTGCCAGACCCCCAGGTTGGGAAGCCTGACGAGGGGCTCAGAACATTCACTCCAATGAGTGGACTTCGGTGGTGTAAGTGTTCTCCAGTGTGAGTCACCCAACCAGCAGTTATGGGATTTGATTTTACTGTGATTGCACCCCTCCTACCATCTCATTGTGGCTTCTTCTTTGTCTTTGGATGTGGGGTATCTTTTTTGGTGAGTTCCAGGGTCTTCCTGTCGATGATTGTTCAGCAGTTAGTTGTGATTCTGGCGTTCTTGTAAGACGTAGTGAGAGCACCTCCTTCTACTCCGCCATCTTGAACCAATTTCCCTCACTAGATTCTTGACAATAAATATTCAGAAGCAAAATTTTGGGGTCAGAGGGTGTGGGCAATTACAAGATACACTGCTGAACTGCTTTATGACTCATAGTCCTGTCAAAGGAGTTAGAGAGGGTCAACTTACTGGAACCCTCACCATCACTACATGGAGCAAGTATGCACTGCTGCGTGACACGTTACCACAAATGTGATGGCTTAATACACACACTGATTATCTCACAGCTTCTGTTTGTCAGGCGTCTCTGCATGGTTCAGCTATGTTCTCTGCTTCAGAGTCTTACCAGCTATAATCAAGATGTCAGCTGGGATGCATTCTTACCTGGAGAAGAACCCACTTGGGAACTGACTCAGACTGGTGGCAGGATTCCTTTCTACCTGGCTGGTAGGCTAGAGACATCTGTTTTCTTCAGCAAGAGCCCTCCCTCACCTCTTAGAGGCATCCCAACAGTTCTCAGCCACGGGGCCCTCTGCATAAACAGTTCACAGCATGGCATCTTTGTCAAGGGCAACAGCCTAAGATAGAGCCAGCTAGCAAGAGATTCTTACACAACATTATGTAATCACAGGGGTAACAGCCCATCATTGTTACCATATTCTATTGGTTAAAAGCGAGTCACATGTCCCACTCCAACTCTAGTGGAGGGTTTTCTACAACGGTGTGGACACCGGAAGGTAGGAGTCACTGGAGGTCACCTTCAAGTTTGTTCACCACACTAGATACTATCATTTGTTTTACTTTTACAAATTTAACACAAACTAATCATTGTTTTAATCTGCACTCATTTTGCCTTGATTAGTAAAATAATTTTTAACAGAAAAAAACAGTCAATATTAAATGCTGTTGTCACACACACAAAAGTAATAAATAACACAGAAAGCTCACAGCTCTAGCAGAAACTAACAATAAATTGCCTAGAGCACTTTCTATACTGAATTTAAGATGACCAGGCATCAAAATAATATCAAGGGCACAGGGAGATCAGCTCAGTGCTTTGTGACCATCTAGATGGGTGGGACAGGGAGGGTGGGAGGGAGACGCAAGAGGGAGGGGATACGGAGGGAGACGCAAGAGGGAGGGGATACGGAGGGAGACGCAAGAGGGAGGGGATATGGGGATACAGGTATACATATAGCTGATTCACTTTGTTAGACAGCAGAAACTAACACACCATTGTAAAGCAATTATATGCCAATAAAGACATAAAAGAATATCAAGGGAAGTAGGATTTCATGATGTTTAGGAAAATGTTCACTGGAGCTAGAATGCCTGAGTCTGAATATCGGTTTACAGGCTATGACAATTTCAACCACCGACTTAGCCTCTCTGAGTCTGTGCTTCAATTTGTAAAACTGTGATTATGTTAGTAAGTGCTTAGACTTACTGAGCACTTTCTATGCTCCACACTCTTTCTAAGTACTTTAACATGTGCTAACTCATTTAATTCTCACAGTAAGCTTATGAAACAGATATTGTGAAATGCATCATCCTAGGGTATGGGGAGGATTAAATGAGTTAATTTAAGTAAAGGCCATAAAATAGTTCCTGGCACATAATAAGCACTCAATAGATGTTAGTGAGCATTATGATGATATACATACGGTTGTGCTCATGTCCAGTGCTCTGGGTGACACAAAGAGCATAATATAATGTTTAACCCCCAAGAACACTGAAAGAATAAAGACATTTACAGGAAAATAGCCTAATCAAGATCACAGATATTTCACTAGGTAGCATATGATTAAGTGGCATGTGTTATGGCTAAGTCCAGAGAATCTCGGAACTTCTTCTAGAAGACACAAGTCACAAACTCTGTTTCAAAGAATGGGCAGGGGATTTGGATCTAGAGAAAAGTAGGAGTGGGAAATTACAAAAGAACGGACCAGTTGGCTCAAAGGCCAAGAAAAAGGAATGGCCAAGGCTGGTCTCTGCCAAGAAATGAAATATTAGAAGTCTGGTAGAGCAGCCAGGTCTCCAGGAAGGGAACAAGGCAAGGCTGGACAGGAAAGCCGACACTAGGACGCCCTTGATGTACTGCATGAACCTGTCAATATCCATCCCTCTAGAGAGCGTTATTATTTATTCAGTGAACAAAATGATTTGTCATGATGAAGACTATTTCAATGAGAACATCAAATTCAATGCTAAACTTCCCTTCCATCTGAGGAGGAAACAACTGAATGCTCTCAAGCCTTCAAGGACTCTCATTTACCACGAATCCATCCCTGCAGACTCACCTCACAAGAAATGCCTCCCCAGACTTTCACAAACTCCTAGAATATCTACTATCATTTATCTCGTGACGACATAGTACCCTGCATCATTAGGCAACTACCAAGTGTACAAATTGTGGCTTTCGAGGAGAAAACAGGCTTCTGGCTGGGCCAGAACCATGATTTACAGCAGGAAATGACAGTCTTGTTTTTTAAGCACCTAGTGCATTCCTGGCATTATGCTAAGTGCATTCCCACATCTGTGCATTTAATACTAATCGGCACCACGTGCCTGACCAACTCCAGGATCAAGTTCAACTCCTCTGCCGATTAGAACTGTTGGTGCTGAAGAAATACACGTCTTCTCATTTTGTTGATTTATCTACAAGTATAGACGCAAAAATCAGGCCATACAACGCACAGCTCTTTGTACCACACCAACTCAGATGACAGCAGCCGACTCATTAAACCCCTGGGGTTTGGAATGAGAAGCGTGTTGGACGCGGCTGAGCTGTGAAGGTGAGAGCAGGAGACGCCTAGCTGCCATCCAGGTTGCAATCCTTGTCCTGGTGGGTGGTCACACACGCCAGACAATGGCAATAATAAATAGTGCACCTAGTGAATATCTCCTACAGCCACACCCTCCTCCAGGCACATCTGTGACTTCATTTCATCCTCACAACAACTATGCCAGGTAAGTACTATTATAAACTTCATTTTATACATGAAAAAACATGTGCTCTCCTGAGCTAAAACGTTTCACTTGGGCTCAATCTTTTCCCTTGTGAGTTCTGACATGTTATTGGTTTCTCTCCACCCGCCATCCTAGCCCTTTGGATACTGAGAGTCAAATTATAGAAAAAAGTCTTTTGTTGTATCAGTATTTTTATGTTTAATAAACACACTTATCTTCTGCTTAAAGTTACTCTGATAACATGGATAGTAACTAGTTTCAAAACATTAAGACTATCGCCTAACTCTTTGCACCCAAGCCTATAAATCTGCAAAATATCAATACAATTCTGTCTTCTACCTACAGGGAGATTACTCGTTAGATTAATCTAACTTCAGATTGTGACTATAAAAGTGTTTCGATAAATTTAAAGTTCCCGGGCTTCCCTGGTGGCGCAGTGGTTGAGCGTCCACCTGCTGATGCAGGGGGCGCGGGTTCGTGCCCCGGTCCGGGAAGATCCCACATGCCACGGAGCGGCTGGGCCCGTGAGCCATGGCCGTTGAGCCTGCGCGTCCGGAGCCTGTGCTCCGCAACGGGAGAGGCCACAACAGTGAGAGGCCCGCGTACCACAAAAAAATAAATAAATACATAAATAAAACAAATAAAGTTCCCGACAGGCATAAAGATTAACCCACTGAATGACTCGCCAAAGGGGAAAACTTCTTTTTCCTGGGTGCCTTTAATTAGTTTTCCTTCAGATCTATGTTGACCTCAGAAAAGCAATGCTACCTTCTCTGCTCTTTGTACTGCCACTGGATCAGATGATACTTTCTCTACTCTCCTTTATCTGGCTCTTTCTGCTTCTCTGCTCCTTGATAATAATTAGTTCTAGGGAAGACGGATGGGTTTTGGTGCCGGGAGGATTCATTACAACAGGCAGCCACTGTGGGAGTGGGGAGAGTACAAATGAATGTGTGCACTGCCGCAGGGCAGGGGGCAGAAAGTCAACGAGCAAGGGAAGGGCTTGAAGAGGAAGTCTCCCAGGACAGACCCTCCCGCCACTCAGTGTCCCCGAGAATTCGTAGCAGCAGCCATGAAAAAGCCGGAGTGGGCTCAATAGGGTATAACATTCAGGAATCTCAAGTTGAACAAGAAGGGGCATCCATTCCAGAGCTGGATGTACACTGGGGCTGCTGTCACTTTAGAAAGTTGTTGTTAACAAAAGACAACTTCATGGTATATAGAAATATAATTGACTTTTGTATGCTGATCTTATATCTTATGACAATACAAAACTCATAAATTAGCTTTAAAAAAAAGACAACTTCACTTCCCTTTCTAAATTCACAAGCTATAATCAGGTACATGTGGACAAAGTACTCGCATAGAATGTTAAAAAAAATGATTTACCGTGTTTCTTCATCAAGAAATATTCCTTTGTATTTTGATGGATCTTCTGTATTAAAGCAGCAAGCTGTCAAGATGCCAACTATCTTTCTTTGTAGCTAATCAATATGTTATAAGAGACATCACTAAAAATAGCAATGAAGTAAACAGAAGCTTGGGTATCAGAACTAACTTTGGGCTTTCCATCGTTTGTTTTCCTTCCTCTGAGACAGCTCCACTGAGACTTAGACATTTCACTTAGAGATGTAGAATAGGTATGTGTCCCAAAGACAGCAATAAAAATAACTGAAGGGATGGAGAACGGGTTTCATGAGGAATCCTTAAAGAATCTTCTCGTTTTCTTGACCATGAAAAGTTAATATAGAACAAACAATGTACACTTCTACATATTCCCAGTAACTAAAACAGAGTTTCTTGTACAGTACTGTTTTACAATACAAGAAAAAAAAAAACACTTTAAGATATAATAAAAACATACCTACCTCTACCGTCTGAGGGCAGAACCTTGGAGAAAGGACCACAAGCGATGTCTATTACTGGAGCACTTCAAGCAAAATGTGGACACATTCCCCTCTAAGCTATGCCCAAAGAGACACTGGCAGAGCACACGCTCTCTTATGGTCCATCCTGCTTTATGATCCCATGATTCTGTCACTTAATTTTGCAAACTAAAAAGTCCACAGTGGTTTATGATATTTCCATTTGTGCCTGACAGTAGAGTAGGGAGTATGAGTATAAAATCGCTTGCCTGTTACATGCAGTTAATATTAATATTGTATAATGAAGTAGGATATGTTGATCCTCTTTTGATTTAGGAGCTCTAGAAGTGAAATAAGGTGCGCCCAAGCAGTGTTGGCGAAACGATTTTTCTCCTAAATGTCAGATAGTTAGGAAAAAGCCCACTGAGACACACTCATTTATATATAAACCTTCTTCTTCCATGCCTCACATCTAAGTCATCAAAGATGAATGGTGTAATGATTTAATGAACCAAGATTCCCCTCAAGTCATAGGTCACAAGGAGTAAAAGACATAAAAATATTTCCTATAAATATCTGCTTCTTCAATAACACCATTTTCATAGTATCTCCCCCAGTCACGTCTATCAGATGGCATGAGTTTGTAGCTGAACTTACTTCACTCCTTATTCAGTTCCCTTCATCTGTTGAGAGGATGCCTTCTGCCTTTCGAAGTTCAGAGCTCACTCTTCAAATGAGGCTGCACACCTGCTCTAAGATTTCTCTTTCCATAAAACCTGTAAAACTCATGGACACTTTCACAGGCCACGGGAGGTGACTAAATTTATCATTTATACAAGAATGAAACAACAAATAAAAGGCACAGCTATACTAAAATAGTGGCAAATCTTAAAGCTCATTTATGCTTCGTAATGAAAACACATTTGGAAAGAATCTACAGCATGGGATAAAAATATGATGTAAGGACTTTGAGGAAATAAGTGACTTGAGCTAATGTACATGAGGCTGCCTCCCCTACATTCCAGTACCTGCTGGACTGGTCATGGAACCTAGAAATTAGGGCAACCTGCCCCAGCACTGGAAGAAAAATCACCACCTACCTGCCATAAACTGAACAATTCTCACCAAGTGAAATTCAGAGAGGATCACTTTCGAAGTCAGACTGAAAAAACTCAAATAATCACAGAACACAGAATTACAAATCCTATGATAAAGCAGACAGGTGGACCACTGAGACCTCAGGCACAGCTGGGAGTGCTTGGGAAGATAGGAAGTGAGAAGAGGAGGGCCCTGGGAACAAACTTTGAAGAAATCCACTGTTACAGAATTATAAAATATACTGGGACTTCCCTGGTGGCAGTGGTTGAGAATCCGCCTGCCAATGCAGGGGACATGGGTTCGGGCCCCGGTCCGGGAAGATCCCACATGCCGCAGAGCAATTAAGCCCGTGCACCACAACTCCTGAGCCTGCACTCTAGAGCCCACGAGCCACAACTACTGAGCCTGCATGCTGCAACTACTGAAGCCCACGCACCTAGAACCCGTGCTCTGCAACAAGAGAAGCCTCTGCAATGAGAAGCCCGCGCACCACAATGAAGAGTAGCCCCTGCTCACTGCGACTAGAGAAAGCCCGCATGCAGCAACGAAAACCCAATGCAGCCAAAAAATAAACTTAATTAATTTAAAAAATAAAACAAAAGAATTATAAAATATAAAAATAATGCCGCATAAAATAAGGAGATTTTCTAGCACTGAAGAAGGGGAGTAAGAGCATACTTGTGAAAAATATTTATTCCCAGAAACGAGATCACATTTTAGTCACCATCTAACACCGTTCATCAAATAAAAGCAAACCACCTCTACAGGAAAATAAAGTACCAGCACTTGATCTTAAATAGTATTAGAACCAATAAAGAACAAAACAATTACTGCAAAAACTGAATCCCTGAAGCTTCTCAACTGCTATTCCCATAGAAGACACCAGAATAATCATAACAGAAGCAATAAGCAAAAATAAATAAGACAGCCTTCTTGAATGAAGTAAGACTTCAGCTTTAAAAATTGAAAGGGCAAAATTAGAGAAAATAGATGAACACCTACACGTAGCCTGATTAAACTTTTCAATTTTAAGCATAATCAATCTTCTAGCCATCTAGTCAGAAAAATAAAAACAAATCAACAAAACAGGTTCCTTACAAAAGAAAGACAAATAATGCTGGCTCCAGGCTTATTAGAGTTTGATAATGTATGTATTTATACACGCGCATATATATTAACCACTCCCCCCATCAGCAGCAAAAATATATTAAACATAATCTTAAAATCCTCAATAAAATACTAACAACTTGAACGCATCACATATCATAGGTAGAACAATTATTCAGTCATTTCAGAAGTCAAAGCAGCCACTTCAACTCTTAAACCTCCATTACCTCCTGCCTCACTGTACTTTTGAAGAGAAAACACGGCCCTTCAGACAGGAAGTCTCTCAACTTACCACCCCCTCTCACTTTGATCTACTTCCTTAACCAACTTTTGCTTGATCCTTCCAGACACAATGCAACAGCGTTCCTTTCCTATCTTACTTTGAGTACTTGAACTTTCAACTGCATATCCCACTGCCTCTCCACTATTGCTTATCATTGACTCTCCACTAGCTCTTTCCTAACATTTATAGATGCAAATTCTCTTTCATTCTAAAAACATACCAAACAAGTAAGAAAAGCTTCTTCCAACCTGGTTTCCTTCTCCCTTAGCCATTTCACTCCTTCACTTCTGAATTTCCTGAAATTGTTATCTGCATTGGCTACCTCCATCTCCCCATTTTTCCCATCCCACCACTTGAAAGAGTTTTTACCAAGATTAGTGACTTTCTTTCTTTTTTTTTTTTTTAGTGACTTTCTTATTAGTAAATCCAGGGAGCACTTCACAGCCTTGTCGTACTTGACCACTCAGCCACAGTCTGATTGACTGCAGCTTGCTTCTAGAAATACTTTCTTCCCTTGTTGTCCATGACAACACACACTCTTGATTTTCGCCCAACTCCTCCGGAAATTAATTCTCAATCTTTATTGCCAGATTTGCTCCTCTGATCTATTTCTTTTTTTTTTTTTTTGCAGTACGCGGGCCTCTCACTGTTGTGGCCTCTCCCGTTGCGGAGCACAGGCTCCGGACGTGCAGGCTCAGCGGCCATGGCTCACAGGCCCAGCCACTCCGCGGCATGTGGGATCTTCCCGGACCAGGGCACGAACCCGTGTCCCCTGCATCGGCAGGCGGACTCCCAACCACTGCGCCACCAGGGAAGCCCTGATCTATTTCTTAACTGTTAGTCTGTATGGAGTTTCTCACCTAGGCCCTTTGTCTCACTCTACACTGTCCAAGTGTGATCTCATCCATTCCCCTGGTTTAAATGATAACATATATGTTAATGACTCCTAAATCTATCCAACTACGCAGACACATTTATATGCACATCCCATAGGTTGCTCAAATAGTATTAATATTTTACATCCACTAGTCCTTTGCATATTATCCTGTATGTGTAGCTTTCCTCTTCATTTACTATTTTTTCCAAATGTGAATCAGTGCACACATTTTAAGTACCCTGAACCTTTTCCCTTAATATGCAAACACCTCACCATGTCATTAAATAGCATATGGCATGCTTTTAAAATGTATTACTAAATACATATACAAACATATATAACATATGTAGAGTTTAAAGAATAGGAAAGAACAAAAAAATGCTAGAAAAACACCTACGTGCCCCACAGGAAAATAAATTGCAATGTCATCCCCAAATGGAATATTACAGAGAAGTCAAAGTGAATGAAGTAGAACTACACCCAACAATATGGAAAAGCCTTAGCAAAACCACACTGAATATTAGCAACACAGTACTGAAGGGGGAAAGTGTGAGTCCCAAAACAAGAATCCCCCCATTTAGAAAGTAAAAACAATACCTATATACTTTTGAACAACATATATGCATTACGGATGTGTGTGTATGTATACATATATAAACACGCGTGTGGACAGATAGATGCATAGACAGACTTAAAAAGCAGTGAATGAGTAACACAAGATTGAGAATGGATACTATCTCAGGTAGGCACAGGCATGGGGACAGGATGCAGTAGCACACAGGTAGATGTTAGTTTTTGTCAACATTCTTCTAATTCTTGCATTGAGTGATGAGTTCACAGGTATTTACTATACAATTCAGAAAGAACTATCTGTGCCCATGCATAGGCCAATGAGATCTTTTCAAGATCCAGTTAACATGATTTATTCAACTCTGTGTACCTGAGATCCAAAAATGACGATGATAAATCCATGAAGACCTAGAGTATTACCAGGACTTTGAAGCCTCCTGTGTGACCGACTAGATCACATTCACCTCCCTCCTTCATGGCCCTAAATTTTATGTTAATCACTCCCTCACTTTTCTTCTGTTTTTTTCTAAATATATATATATTGCTAAAATTATTATTCACTTTTGTTTTGACTTTTATAGAAATTAAATCATACTGAATATCTTCTGGTATGACTTAATTATCCTCAATATTTTCAGATACATTCATATTAATGCATGAAGCTGTAGTTCATTGTTTTCTATTGTTATGTAGCACCCCATCATACGAGTGTATTTATCCATTCTACTCTTAATAGACATCTGGCATGTTTCTAGTTTAAGGCTTCTACCAATGATTGTTTTGAACTTTCTCTACGTCTCTGGCAGCACATGCACAAGAGTTTCCGTGGGGAAATTTTATATCTATATGGAATCAATAGCACAAAGAATTCGCTCATCTTCATCTATAATAGGTAATACCAAGGATTTTCCGAAGTTGTTTTACCAATTCATATTCTCAGCCATTTGAATTTATGATGTTCCACAACCTTTTTTTTTTTCCTCAGTTACTGATACATTGAAGGTCTTTATATATTCTAGATACTTAACCTTTATCAGTTTTGTGTTACACATTATCTTAGCCAAGTCTGTAGTTTATCTTTTCATTTCCTTTATGCTGGCTTTTGATAAGTAGAAATTCTTAATTTGAATGTAACCAAATTTACCAAATATTTGAGCTTCTCATCTTAAGAAATCTTTCCATGAACCAAAAGCAAGAGCAGTCAAAGTAAAGCCCATTGGCCAAATATGGGATTTTGTATTTTTATGGCCTGATAAGATTGTTTTTTTGTTTTTAAACAGTTGTAAAAATAAACAAGGACTAATATGCAACAGAGATAGCAAATGATATGCAAAGCCTAAAGTATTTACTCTCTAGTCCTTTACAGAAAAGTTTGCTGACCCCGGCCCTATGGCCATAAAGACAATCTTTTGTAGCAGCACTGTCCAGTAGAACTTTATGATAGAAATGTTCCATAATCTATGCTATCCTATATGATAGCCACTGGCCACATGTGGCTATTGAGTACTTGAAATGTGCTTAATGAACTGAAGAACTGAATTTTTTTAATTTCTAATTTTCTTTATTGATAATTTCTAATTTAATTCATTTAAAATATCAAATACCTATAATTTCAATATAATCTATAACAGAATTTAAAAATAAAGAATAGAATATTGAAACCTGAATCATTTCAATGAGATCAAAGATTCAAATCTCATAGTATCATCCAGAAACATGTACAAAAGATTTTTAAATACACAATGGAAAACTAAGTGGCAAATTGAAAGCTAAAATACATATGAAGTTTGTTAAACTCCTTTGAAAAGCAGCCATGCAATTCTCAAGAAAGGAATTTCCATGTCTCATTAATACATCTAAAATATTTTGACTTCCTACTACAAACCCTGATGATCCTCAGAAAGCTAGTCTGAATCAAGAGCTGAATTTTTGATTTTATTTATTCAATTTAAATTGTAAGATGTGTCTTGCGGTTACTGTACTGAACAGTGTAGTCCTACGTTTTTAACTAAGTTTTAACATTGTACCTTTCAGAATTGTCTTAAATCTAACTAGATTTTTGTATATGATGTCAGATCAAATTTCATTTTCTCATAGGGATAAAAAATGTTTCCTAGCCATTTTCCTATCATGATACAAACAGAATAATATACACATAGCAGACTGGGGTAGATGCATGTGACTGCTAGAGGCCAGAGGCAACTTCAGAAAATCCTGTGACTTTTTTTTTTTTAAGGTGTATCATTTTCATGATACTTAAGCACTAGGACTAATTCTTACTTCTCAGCCCTTTACAAATATTAACTAATTTAATCCTCATACTATTACTGTTATTAGCCATATTTTCCACATGGGGAGGTATGGCACAAAGATTATGTACAAGGGCATAGAGACAGTAGGTACCACAAGTATGACTTGGACCCATGCAATTCGGTGCCAACGCTCATGCTGTTAAACCACTATCCTATATTTACTCAGCAAGTAAGGCTTCTTTCTTCCATTTTAAACTATATACATCGGACTTCCCTGGTTGTGCAGTGGTTGGGAGTCCGCCTGCCGATGCAGGGGACACGGGTTCGTGCCCCGGTCTGGGAAGATCCCACATGCCGTGGAGTGGCTGGGCCCGTGAGCCATGGCCGCTGAACCTGCGCGTCCAGAGCCTGTGCTCCGCAACGGGAGAGGCCGCAACAGTGAGAGACCCACGTACCACAAAAAAAAACAAAAAAAAAACTATATACATTTAACTTCTTTAAATTTCTTTTTATTATCTTATTGCACTGGCTCAGGCCTCCAATCACTGCACTGTTAAACTGGTAGTGGTTACACTTTTTGTCTTACTCCAGATTTTACAGGGATAATGTTTTAGTATGATATGTGCTTCATTTTTGTCAATGTATTTTATCAAGTAAAGGAGTTCCCTTCTATTTCTCGTTTGCTAAAACTTTTCATCATGAATTATGCAATTCATGAAATTGAAATTTTAATCAAAAGCTTTTTATGTGTATACTGAAATCATCATTTAGCTTTTTTACCTTTAATCTCTTAGTATGATGAATCATTTTTCTAACGTTGAAGCAACTTGGCATTCCTGGAATAAACACAATCTTGTCATGATGTTCCATATACATCAATGTATATAAATTGTATGTCATATAATTATGTCACATATGCTATTTATATGGTGAGACAGAATATGGAGCTGGTTTGCAATTTTTAAAAGTCAGGACCAAGGTTAGCATGTAATTTTCCTTTCTTCTATGATCTTTATCTGGTTTTTCTATCAAGGTACATGAGCCTAATTAAATCAGCTGGAGAATACCCTTTTCCATCCTCTTTGCAGTTGCTATCTCAGGTCTCTCAGTCTTTTGTAGGTGACCTATTATATTCTCTCTGGCTGCTTTTAATGTCATTTCCTTGTTTTAGCATTCCATAGTTTATCTATGAATAAACTTAGCTTAGGTGTGAATTTAATCTTATTTGTCCTTTTTGGGGTTTGTTGGGGATCCTCAGTCTGAGGATTAGTTTCTTTCATGAATTTTGGAAAATAATCAGCTATTAAATCATTGAAAATTTCCTCTCTTCCAATCTTCTCATTGTATCCCTCTAGTATTTTGACTACAAACATCTTACAGAAAACCTGAACGAACTTTTTGGCCAACCCAATACACGTTATTCCTTCTAAGTCTGTCATGCAGTATTCTCAACATTTGTTTTGTATTTTCCATCTCAGTCTCTCTGTGAATTCTGAGTAATTTCAGATACACAGTCAAGTTTACCAATTCTCTTCATCTATATTTAACATTCTTTTTAAACCATACACCAAGTTTTTATGTCTAGAAGATCTATTTTAACCTTTTTTCAAATTTCACTAGCCAAATTAGTCTAATGGATAGTTTATTTCTTAGCCATATTTTCAATACCCTCTTATTTCTCTAAACATGTTAAATATACTCATTTTATATTATTTTTCTGATAATTCCAGTGTTTACAGTCTTGGCAGTTTGGTTTAATTTCAGAGGTTTGTTGTTTCTGTCGATACTCAAGGATTTAAGTTTTTTATCTTTTAAGAGTTTTGATTATGAACACAGTATTGGGTATGTAAATATGCAGAAGAAACAATGATTCAATTTTAGGAATCAAGTTGAAGGAATTTACCTTTTGATAGGTCAAATGAGATAAAATATATGATCATCTTGATAGATGCTAAAAGGTATTTTATAACATTTGTCACCCATTCCAGATTTCTTTTAAGGGAATAGTAAACTAAGAATAGCATATAACCATAAATAATGTGTATCTTAAAATATGATATAGTGGTGCTGTCTGCATTAAAAGCTTAAGAGTATTGTTTCAAAAGGTATGTGTTCCACAGATTTTGGGAAATCAGCCTCCCAGGATGGTGGGAAGCTAGAAAGAGGTACTTCTTAGGGACTTATGGGCACAGACTCTACTTTTCTCCCTGGGGGAGGATGTGACCTCACTGACACCAAGTTTGGGCCAAGATCTAGGAAAGCCTAATGCAACCTCTCCCTAAATGGAACCACTAAGCAAAGAGATTGTACATTTTCCCTGGATAGTGATGTGAGTCCTGAATAGAGAAGAAATGTAAAATAATGTTAGGCTTTGCTCTTCTAGTAAATCTCTACCTTTTGCAGACAGTGTCATTGGCTGTGTGCTGCTCACTGGGAGACTGAGGGTTGCTGCAGTATTATAGGATTTTGTGCCCTTGGCTAAATGAACCTATAAGTTACGGCAAGCTACGAAGGTATACGTTGGTCTTTTCCAATCAATCAACAGTATTTCTGCAAGCACATGACAGGACACTAATGCCAGTGGCTGATGGATTGAGCCAAAAAATAAAAAAAGGTACTATGACCAAAATGTTCAGGAAATGATATGTATTTAAGCACATCTTCTTGGAAATTTACAACACACAGTAGATAATTAAAGTCTCTGAATTCCAACAATAAAGACAACTGCTTGGTTCAGATAAGGGGTTAGCAAATTTTTTTTCTATAAAGGCCCGATAGTAGACATTTTAGGCTTAGCAGGCCATATGGTCTCTGTTGCATCTACTCAACTCTGCATTTAAAGTACAAAGCAGACATAGAAAATACCTGAATGAATACCGTGGCTGTGTTTCAATAGAACTTTATAAAGAGAGGCAGAGGGCTGGATATGACCCATGTGCCATAGTTTAGGGCAAATGACCGCATCCTACACGTATTTGATCATGGAAATTTTTTTCACCCAAATCTCAATTCAAAACCAATGTGCAGGCTTCCCTGGTGGCGCAGTGGTTGAGAGTCCGCCTGCCGATGCAGGGGACACGGGTTCGTGCCCCGGTCCGGGAAGATCCCACATGCCGCGGAGCGGTTGGGCCCGTGAGCCATGGCCGCTGAGCCTGCGCTCCGCAACGGGAGAGGCCACAACAGTGAGAGGCCCACGTACCGCAAAAAAAAAAAAAAAACAAAACAAAAACCTATGCACTTTAAAATAGGCAAATTTAAAAGATAAATAAATCTTACTAGAAAAGCAAAGATAATTTTTTAACTGTTTTTTTTCGCCTTCTGTAGGATTTATGGAGGATATATGTTATCCAAAAAATATCAAGGTAATAGAGTGATCAGATTTAAAATTGTATCCAACTTCCTTATACGTGGACTTTAATATTCATTTCTCATTCAACCTGTCTTTAATCATATATCTGTCTTGTGATCACGTTATAGAAAATCAGTTTGAGGGTATGAGAGCCAGAGTTGGGCTAAAATATAACAGAATATTAGAACTGCAATTGCAAATTAACTAGATTTTAAATTGTATGCATGTTATGATTTTCTTGCCTTAAACTCTTACTGAGGTGACATGTGTCCATGAACTGAAAAGCCAACTCTGTGGCTGACATAGGTTTGATAAATGCTAACCATAGGACCACTAAATTAAGTATGTGGCATCTGCAATCCTTACCTCATAATTGTCCTGACTTTTGATCATTTTATTTGGGACTTCAGTATTATTAAGCAACTCAATCAGTGGAACATAAAAGTTCTATAAATAAATTAAATAGATTTTTCTCTTTCTACTTTCTCAATAAAAACTTTTTCCTCCTTCTGCTGGATTGATGTGACCCGAATGTATAATTTGCCCTTCATTGGCTAACATTAACAGTATCTTAAGGCAAAGCATTCCTAGAGATTTTAAGGAAAGCAGAGTATTTATATGGAATATTCACCTTTAGCTTAACCCCTGTGTGAACCTTGACAAAAATCACTTTACTTCTTCGACCAGTTTCCTCATCTGTAAAACAGGATAATTAAACCCTTCTCATGAGGTTATTGTAATGACACCTCATCATATATGTGAACATCTGAGTAGAGCTCCCGTTACATAGCAGATACTTGAGAACAGATAGCTGCATTTGAAGGAGAAGTGACTGTTTCTTTAATTTTACTCGCCATGACTTTTTTGCAGTCTAAATGTGTTTAGAAGGCAGGTTTCATCCTTTAGAAGACTCAGTTAAGGGAATCAACACGGGAATCAAAGTACATTTCATTCACATTTCAAAATAAGATATTGTGACGATTCCCCGCACGGTTTAGGAGGAGATGTCCCCAAAGTAGTGTGGTAATAGAGACCTAAATAGTAGTGATCGCCAAACAGCATTATTCATCCTCATGACAATTCCAGAGCAACAGCCTGGGGAAGGCCACACTCACGTTACTAACAGTTGTTAAGACTTGCTTATTTTAAAAGCATTCAATCAGCAAAACCTCCTTTTCCACTAATGATTTTCAATCACACATCTCTCTTGGTTGATGGTGATGCATTTCTCATCACGACGCGCTATCCCACACAGCTTACAGCTCGGCCATCCCCAACCGCTTTACTTCAGATTAGAAATATACCACCTCTATTTCACTGACCTTCAGAGATGAGAAAACAAACCTAATTCCAGTCTACACAACTCAAATCATTACATGATACAATTTATCAAAAGACTACATGCTGTTAAAAAGTGAATTTGGCCCCAACTCACTTTTTAAATAGCTGTTATAATGCTTGCATGAGAGTATACGAAGTCTTATTCAATTTTTTTAAAGAGCTAGAACCTCTGAACTACAACCCCAGATGGTTTTGGGCAATCACCACCTAGTATAAGCAAAGCTATTTGAACATCTCTATTATGGAATCTGGTTTGCTGCCTATAGGCCTCTATACTATGTATAGAGGGCACCTGGCCTATTTCAATCAGGGCACCTGGCCTATTCTTTAAATGTCCCCACAGGACATGATCTATTTTAAACTCCAATCTGCATTAGTGCACTACAGTCTCAACCTTTAATCTCCTGCCTAATTTAATTCCATTCATCTCCTCCCTGACCTCTATAAAACTAGCTTACAAGGGTTTTCACACTCTTGCATGGAGGATTCCAGTCAGCAGCTAGAGGACAAGATGGCCGGGTCACAGGCTATTTCTCCAACAAGTCACAGACTTCCAAACCTCTGGCCTTGGGTCAGGATTTCTCTACCTGGATCAGCCTTCTTTCCCTCTTCCACTGGGAAACTTCAGTTTATCTGTCCACTTGAAGCCATCTCTGACTTTACCATAGCAATTGTCTTTGTAGGCTTCCTTTGATCCCTCACTAGACCAAAATCCCTTCAAGGGCAGAGACCTATCTTTTTTATTCTCTTTGCACATGAGGAATAGGGGGAGCTGCTGCGCTACATAAGGATTTGCTTAAATTTGAAGAATACACCATGAATCATGATGTGAATATAAATATACAGCCTCATTGGGATCCTAATACCTAGTGCCTTTCACTTGCATCTGCTGGTTGGCTTCATCCTCCACTTTGGGGTACAGTAGAGCACTTCAGTGATGCTTCTACCATTTGTCCTTTCATCTTAGGCTCCATGCTCCCCAAGGCTTCTGTATTTAACTGTTCTCTCTCCTTTGCCCTTGGTAATTTTATTGACTGATGGTTTTTGAGTTAGATCTGAGTTCAAAGTCCAGGTATGCCCTTTACTAGCCCTGTCACCATAAAGAACCCACTTTCTTTTCTTTTCACTGACCATCAACATATGATTCTTTGCACACTTACCTAATACTGCAATTGTAACTTCCTCAAAAACATGGATATATTTAAGTCCCCCACACCTAGCATCATGTCTGGTACCGGCAGGCAATCGGGAAAGGCTTACTGAATAAGTGAATCCCCTCAAGGTGCCATTCATTCATTCACTCACTCTATATTTGAGGACACTTTTGTTTTACTTCTGTTATAGCATTTTGAAGTGAGGCGGTCCTGGGTTCAGATTCTGCCTTTGTCATCTGTTCCCTGTGCTATTTCATACTGTGTATTTTTTACACGTCCAACTTTCCACTCGACTATAAACTCCGTAAGGGCAGAGAGTATATATTGTTCATCTTTAAGTTATTCCCCAAGGTTAACAAGAGGACTCACAAACCTGAGTCCCATAAAATAAGGGTGCTTAACGAAAAGCAAGTGCAAAAGCAGAGTAGTAAGTGCCAAGTGTTTGTATAGACAAGGCATTTTTATGATTACTCTGCTGGTCCCTCTCATTAGAACCCTTTCTGTGGCAGCACTTCCATGGGCTACAGCACAACCTTGATAATGAGAAAGATCTGGCTTTGAGTTTCTCCTCTGCTACTTTCTACATGTGTTACCTTCAACAAATCCCTGACAGTCATCAGCCTCGACATTACTGCTATAAGGTAACAATTACGTTAGGGGATGGACTTAGGGCCTGGCACACAGGAGATGCTCAGTTAATGTTTGTTACCTTTCGTCTCTGTTTTGGTTCAAAGGGTGTAGTAATGTGCCCCATGTGAGTTAGACTGATCATTCATATGCCTTTAATCAGTTGCAAATGACTTGATTCCACATTATGACCCCTTTTGATTGTGGGAGAATTTTTAAGTGGAAGAAAAGTTCTGTTATTAAGATGACTTCATTTCAGTAATCCATTTTATCTGACATGTCAAATATCGCAATTATTATTCTAAGAGACAAACTTACTATACCCAATTATATTCTTTTAAAATGTTGGGACTGTAATTAAGAAGAATGAAATAATGCCATTTGCAGAAACATGGACGGATGTAGAGATTATCATACTAAGTTAAGTCACACAGAGAAAGATAAATACCATACAATATCAATCACTTATATGTAGAATCTGAAAAATAACACAAATGAACTTATCTATGAAGCAGAAACAGACTCACAGACATAGAAGACTTGTGGTTGCCAAGGGGGATGGGGGAGGGATGGACTGGGAGTTTGGGATTAGCAGATGCCAACTATTACATGTAGAATGGATAAATGACAAGGTCCTACTGTATAGCACAGGGAACTATATTCAATATCCTGTGATAAACCATAATGGAAAAGAACATGAAAAACAATGTATATATATATGTATAACTGAATCGCTTTGCTGTACGGCAGAAATTAACACAACATTGTAAATCAACTATACTTCAATAAAATAAAATAACTTTTAAAAAATAAAATATTGGGACTGTAGAATTTTAAGCTCTGAATCCGACTCTGAAAACTTGGAACAAGAGTAACAGCTTTCACTAGAATTAAATATATCATTACCCCTCAAGTAGAAAAGCATTTATCTTTCACACAAAACCAGTGGCAGTGGATGATAAAGACGATTCTGTTTGATGTGAGATTACATTCAAGACCTATGGGTCAGGAAATCTGTAAAGAATGCCACAAGTCATGGAATATTAGTATAAATTGCGAGGGATGCAAAACTTCTATTAAAATCAAACACTCCAGGGCCCTTTTTAAAAGCTGGGGTGTACTCATCAGTTTTACATTCGCAGTGAGGAGAACCTGACAGTCTGAGACATTCTAAAATGTACAATAGTCACGTGTGTATCTAGGGGGACAAAATTTATCTTAAAAAACACCTCCTAAATTCTTACTAGTATTCTTATATACCTCAAGTTCCAGCTGAAATTAAATATAGATAAGCTCAAAATTAGCTTATGTAAAAAATTAGAAAAAGTATTATAACTCACACTGTTTTACAAAATTCAGTATCATCCAAAATTTAACCCAGAATGTTAATTATATTTACATACAAATATGTTCGTTGGGTTTTTTTTCCAGTTTCTAAAGTGATTTTTAACCATTTCCTTACAGAGCTGAATTATTCTTATTAAATGGAGATGGTTTGCAGTAATTTGCAAACTGTAAACACAATATGAATACGTGTTAGAGGAATTGTTCTGAATGATGACGACGCAAAGCTAAATGTGGTTTATTTTAACAGAAAGAAAACCAATCTGAAAATAGAACTTAACCAATGCACGGAATAGCAGAAGACATGTGACTATTCCCCAAAGCTGTAAGGAACAATCAGAGGGCATTATATATCCTTTACCAGCTCAAAATCCTTACTTGCTACAGCTCCTGGCAAACAAGAGGCTATTTGCTTAGCACTTCTGAGCAACTGGTGCTTTCAATCAGATAATTAGAGGGAGCAGGGGAACTGGCACATCTGCAGAATCAATCACACCTATGGGAAGTCAGAAGCCTTTTAAACCCTTGCTCCTGTAATTGGCCAAATCTGCCTGGAGTCAAGGGAAGCAGATATGAAACCACCAGAAATTCAGGCCTCTGCAGTGTTTCCTTCACTTACTTACAATTTTCATCTCCAATTTTGTAAGCACCACGAGTGAATATGATATTATTCAACAAATGAATTGTTGAAAACGTGTGTGAAATGTATGGATTTTCACCTGCTAAACGCATTCATTCATTTATTTATTGGCTGCGTTGGGTCTTCGTTGCTGCGTGGGCGCAGGCTTTCTCTAGTTGCGGCGAGCGGGGGCTACTCTTCGTTGCGGTGCACAGGCTTCTCATTGCAGTGGTTTCTCTTGTTGCGGAGCACGGGCTCTAGGCGCGCGGGCTTCAGTAGTTGTGTCACATGGGCCTTAGTAGTTGTGGCTCGCGGGCTCTAGAGCACAGGCTCAGTAGTTGTGGTGCACGGGCTTAGCTGCTCTGTGGCATGTGGGATCTCCCCGGACCAGGGCTCGAACCCGTGTCTCCTGCATTGGCAGGCAGACCCTCAACCACTGCACCACCAGGGAAGCCCTAAACCCTATTTTAAATGTGGAAGGCAACTTGATGTTTTAAAGGAACCCTAGGGAAACCTCTCAGAAGAAAAGGTCTGGCAGTGAAAGAACTATACATCCTCTGACTTAGTAATTCTTAAACTTTCTGGGTCCTTGCACCACTTTGAGACTGTATGGAAAGTTATGGAACTTCTTACACCGGAAAAAGAGCAGACGAGCAAAACTTTGCATACAATTTTAGGAAGTTCAAAGACCCCTCCTCAGAGTGTTAGACTTTAGAAAGAAGTTCTGCTCTAATTCACCACTCATGAGATGTATTAAAACTCAAGGCAGTAAATGTGAAGCAAAAGTAGCATCCCATTATATCTACTACAAAGTTGAAAATATTTTGCAATCTGTGGCTTTGGCTATAACAATTGATTGAATGATTCATTCGTTCATTTATTTATTATTCGACAAATGTTATCTCGCACCTACCATCTACCAGGGCCTATTTTTAGGTGCTGGAAAGCAATGAACAAGACAGAGAGAAACCCAGCTCTCATGAAGTTTACATACAAATGTGATTCAAGCTGCCTACACAGTATGTAACAAGGTGAAAAAAAATATGTTAAGAGCAACACCAGAATTACTTTTAAGCTGTTGATTGTCAATCTTGGCTGTACATTACAATCACCTGGGGCACTTTAAAAAATCTCAGACTCAGCCACACTGCTGCAATGTCACTTCCCTTCTCTTACACATTCTGTACAACTGTACACTCAGAAATATATATACTGTTTGCATTTTATACGCGTGTGTGTAAGAGCTCGTGTGTATGGGGGTTAAGCACTGAAAAGAAAGGGTCTGAGGTGCACACAGGTGTAGATCGACTGCAGAGGTGGGCCAGCACAGGGAGGGTGAGGAAATGATCCAGGAACAGGAAAATTTAGTGAAAAGGGGATCTCAGAGCCAGAGGCGACCATGAGAACCTGAGGCCCCTGGGGGAAAATGTGGAAGACTTCCAGGGTCCACTGAATTCTCAGAGTGTGTATCTTAAAGGTTACGGAGACTCCAATAGGCCTCTGGGTCACACTTACTTTGGAATATAGCTGTGCTATCTGTACGAGGTGTGCATACAGGATACTGTAATACTTTTCAACCCAAGACAGAAGTGGCTGCATGAATGAGGTACCACTGAAATAGTGGGTATCAAAAGGTCCTTACCCATTTCCTTTGTAGATTAAAAAAGCCAAAAAATTCTAAAAGGCATGCCACAGCAAAATGAGGCTCACAAAGTCCCACCATCTCTTTCAGCATGTAAATCATTTGGGGTTGTATTCTTGAAGCCTGTGAGTAATTCTTCAAACTAAACTTGGAAGCATAAAAACCAACTAGTTTCTATTCAGGAAGGTTCATGAATGAGTTATTTCCTTTTTGAGTCATCTTTGTAACCAGGTGAAAATGTCACTTCCCAGCTCAGATTTTATTCAGAGCCAGGAAGCTGCTGTAGAATTCCGTTTCCTTTATAACATACTTCTAGAATTGTAACATGCTTGCCTAGTTGCAAGGTTTATTGTTGACCACACTGGATTGGATAGAAGGACCTATTATCGCCTTAAGTCCAATTAATACAGCCAATTAAAAGGAAGGAAAAAAGGAACGAAAGGAGGGAGGGAGAGAAAAGAAAGGAAAAATCTGTATGGCATAACTTCTTCCTTCAAATGAGGCCCTACATTTCATCAAGTGTTCGTAAATTTTATAATTTATATTTGTCTATTAAATTATTTATAGTCAACATGAGGGATTCTCAACTTCAGCACTATTGACCTTTTGCACCAGAAAACTCCTGGTTGTGAGGGTGCTATCCTGCATGCTGCAGGATGTTCAACGGCCCATCTGACCTCTACCCATTAGATTCCAGTAGCATCCTGCCCACCAATTAGGACAACCAGACATTTCCAATTGTCCCTGGGCGTGGGGGGGGGGTGGAGGGGGTGGAGTGGAGAACAGCCCCAGGTTGAAAACCACAGATGTTTACTATTTCATGAAGAATTCAAAACAGCTTACAAATAAAAATAAGAATCAAGCATCACTGCCAAGGAAATAGATGAATAAAAATCCAAAACCAGTGGAAGAGGAGAGGAACAGAGTTAAGAAGAGAATAAGGTCTAAAAAGGCTGATATTGTTGAGCCTCAAATATTTTTTTCTGAGCTTCCGGGCTGCCAAAGGAGAGGGGAGGGCAGCAGAAAGAGACCAGCCAACTGAACACACGTAAACTGAACTCTTGCAAACCTGTCTCCTCATAAACATACAAACCACACACGCAAGCATACACACCTGCTACATCTCGGTAAAAACACCATCATCTATGTCTATCCAATTATTCAATTGTCAGCTATAAAACAAAAATATATCTGAAATCCATCTATTTGGATTCATCTCCTTTGTTATCTCCCTTGGTCCAAGATTTCATCATTTCCTGCCTGGTCTACAGGAAGAACCTCCTAATTTGTCTCTTCATTTCCATTTTATACCCCTTCAATCACTTCGCAGAGGAACCGTCTTGAACGGCAATCAAATCATATCAGTCTCCTGCTGAAGCATCCCAAGAGCCTGCCAATGCACGGAGAATGAAATCTAAGCTCCAAAATCCAGCTCCTGCCTGTTTTTCCAAAATTTTCAACGCCTCCCCCATCGCCATGAGCCAACCACACTCAATTTCCTTCCGTTCCTGCCACACAGTAGACTCTTCCCCAACATCGGGTACTGCAATTATTTCCAACTTATTAATAAGGGCATAGTTTTGATTTCTCAGCTGCAATAACAATACATATACACACACATACACCAAAGCATTCATATGACTTGTTACAGGGATTTCACGTTAGGCAAACGTGGGAGCGAAGTGAGCTCTTCGTGTCTGATTTAGGAACGTGATATTTACGGGGAAGGCAGGAAGGGAAGATGGACGTAAAGCGGGGAAGGCAAGAAAAAGACGAAACTTACAAAGGTGAGTAGCAGTCCACGAGCTCGGGCAGGACCCCAAGAAGATGGACGGGAGTTGCGCCATTTCTCCTTGCCTCCAACCTCGATACAGTGGGTGTTTGGCAGGAAAAGCGGGTGCCCTTCGTTGTGAAGATTAACGCTCAACCGGATCTAGGACTGAAAGGAGCAGAATCCAGGGAAAGATAGAGCAGTGGAGGCCCCGCCTCTGCCGCTGCCCCCGCCCCTATCAACGAGCTGAGTCAGCAGATGAGTGAAAAGGCCTGTGAACTAATAGGAATCACGTGCCTCCACCTCTCCCAGGTGAAAAACCTCAATCGCTGCTGCTTGTCTTCTAGCCACCAAAACTCAAGCACAATGTTTCTTATGGCCCCAACTAAGCAAAAACGTCCAGGGAAGGGAATCCTGTGACAAGGAGCGCAGCCTAGCCCGGTGGGCGCGTTCCAGAGCCACCACACCTTCTCCACTGATGACATTCTGGTAAAGAATATAAATGTATCTGTTGATTTTGAACAAAAAGTGGCCAAAATTTAGAAGACTTCCAAGGAGGAAAAAAAATTAAATAACATAGGTCACGTGGGTTGATTTACCAGCGCTTCAAAGGTGCAATCACTTCGAACATGAGATTGATCAAGGGCAGCAAGCACGTCTAAACGATCATGCTGACGTTTTTGGTTTGTGATTACACGGTACCATTCACAAAAACATTCTAACCGAAATACTTTGTGTATACGTAATGCTATTTTTAAATTTTGGAAACCATAGCTTCTATTTGAATTGGTAGAACATAGCTGCTTTTATAGATGTAACTATAAATTACCTATGCACTACCACCAATTCCAAGCACATTTTTGCTCTATATCTTTCTTATTTTAGAAGGAACATTGTTTTTACCACAATGCTGGGCTCTACCAAGATTTTTTATTATCATCGTATTTGTATTTCACCACGAAATAAATTGCATTTGTATTTTAAATTTATTTAGATGTAGATACATTTACATGTAAATGTAAATTACAAGAGAAAATGTTTTTTCTTCCGTTTTGAACTTTTGAAGTGAATTTACAGTAGCATTCACAATAATGTCAGATAATTCATCTTTGACACAGTGATCTTCCCAAAGCCTTGTCTTGATTCCATAAATTTGGTTTCTTAAAAGTGGTACTATTCTTGAATAAACTCATTTTTTATCTGAAATTCAACTCTTTTAACTGCAAAGATCCTCTTCTGCTAGCGGACCCAGCCCACTATGAGCCATCCTATTATTTTTTGAAGTTGAAAATGAGCAAAATTAAATTAGAATAGCAATTTCACCCTATAAGGCAAGCCATGTTTCACAGAGTAACACGGAAACCCCTTTTGCAGCTACACGTGTTAGTAGTAAAGCATCACCGTCTGTAACGCTCTTCAATGACGACTAACATTTCAAGCAGTTGCTGATCCTTCTTCAGCAGATTTGTGATTTCTGATTTTCACCTGATCAAGGGTAGGTACCACCTCAACCCCAATGAGGGTGTGGGAAATAAGGGAATATTTTGTTTTTATCATCAATTTTCTTGAGAGATAAAAATTGAGTACTGTACTTACTTTTTTCATTTAACATGCACTTTCACTTTTTGGAGCTCACGGCTACAGAAAAGGGAAATAGCAAAAAATTTTTAAATAACAAATAGTACTTTGTAAAAATGAGAAACCGCAATAGGAAACACAAGTGGATTACTCTCTCTACAGACTACGGCAAGGCTGCTCAGCCCCAATTTCTGTCCTACATTTCTTGGACACAACCTATATTGTCCCATGTTCCCCACTGACCCTGACAAGTGGTGACCTGGTAGCTTCATGCACTTAGTAGTTCTCGGCGTAGATCATGGCACAACTGGCTCCTGTAGGGCAGCAGAGTCAATGACTTCTCCCATCACCATTTGAGATTAGAAGGAAGTACTCACTCCCAGCACTAGGCGTCACACACTTCATTATATCTACAAACATCTTCTATGTTGTCTTTAAAAATAAAGGTCAGAGGGCTTCCCTGGTGACGCAGTGGTTGGGAATCCGCCTGCCAGTGCAGGCGGCACGGGTTCGAGCCCAGGTCCGTGGAGGATCCCACGTGCCACGGAGCAGCTGGGCCTGCGTGCCGCAGCTACTGAGCCCGCATGCCTGGAGCCCGTGCTCCGTGGCAGGAGAGGCCACCTCAATGAGAAGCCTGTGCACCACAACAAAGACCCAACGCAGCCATAAATAAATAAATAATTTTTAAAATAATACACATTGGATTTTTTTTTAAATTAAAAAAAAAAATTAAAGGTCAGAGAAAGAGAAATGGGCTTGCACTGTCCACTATACAATTGTCTCACACACCACGCGATGAGACCAAGTCAGAAAGCAGAAATATACATCGCAGATCTGCCAAAGCTACCCTGACATGTTCTAATGCAACTGTTAATATTAATACTTTATTAAAAATGAAATATCCAGGAAAAATGCAAAATCTGGCTGCATTCTAGGAGTACAGGAGTAAACAGGGCCTCTCCCAAGCAAATGGAGCTTACAAGTGCCCGACATTTAGTAACTAGGATTCATGTTCAGCCTTAAGTCTGATTCAGAGCTTCTGCCCCTCTCCTGGGTTAGGCTCTGGGATCTGCCATGAGGAAGAGGGTTGAGCAGGCAGTGCTTGGTCTCTTCTTTCACTCTCCCCTCAACTCTACCATCTCCTGCTGGCCAGAGGGGACCAGCCTCAATGACTTCCAATAATTCTCACCCACCCACCCCCACCGGTAGTCACACTGTTTTGTAGTCCCCTCTCATACTCAATAGGCCTGACCTGTGTAAACGACATCTGGACACGGCAACCTCATGGAAGATCTTGAGTCAGAACTACCTACCAAGCCACTTCAGAATTTCTGACCCCCCAAAACTGTGAGAAAAATACATTTTTATTGTGTTTAAGAGACTAACTCAGGGGATGATTTCTCACATAGCAATCAATAACTAACAGACTCCTCCGGAGTTGGGAAGGACTAGGAGAATTAGAGGAAAAGGGGCAAATCTTGCATTAGCTGCTGTATTCATAAACCTCGCCTTCAGGGCTCCATTTCCTATGTGTCCACATGCTGGGTTTTTTGTGGGGTCATTAGTCATTCTTCCGAGCACTGGCCACTGTCCTCAATAAGAAATTCTTCCACTTGGGCAATACTTTCTCTGGATGACTTCTCGCAACACCCTCGAAGCTTCTGCCCCTGGCAGTAGACCCATAGCTTCTCCCTCTGTGAGTCCTTTCTTTCGGGGAAGCAGCTTTCTTCAGCACCAAGACATCAAGATGACTCAAGCTGACTACCTTCTGAGCTATCCACTTGGCCCAAAGGGAAATCACTCATTTTTGACACACCAAAGATCAAAGTACAGTTGCCCACTACTGAGTCTCTCTCCTTACACTGCCTTTTGGAACTACTTGATCCACTTTTAATTTCTACGTTCATTTATGCCCCCTCCCCTTAAAGATACTGTCTAATTCTCCCAAGAACTCTTTCACTGACCTCCACCTGAGTGAGATCATGAATTGGCCATATGAGTTTCTGTAGTTCTGGAAGTTTCCATCCTGAGAAGGTACTGCTACTCTCCCCTTACAGGCATACTGAATCTGTGCAAGTGGTTCTTATGGAACCCTCTTCCAACTCAAGTTTAGTGGAAAACCTTTAAAAAGCCATTCTACTTTCTTTCCCTAAAACTTTCCTTCAATAATCCCCTTTAAAATGTTTCATATTCCCTTATACAGGAAAGATGGAGAACAGGTCACTGGACCAATTTTCTAGCTTTTAGTTATGTCCTGCATGATATATGTCCAGCACTGTTGTCCTTAGCTTTAGGATTTAAGCCAAAATTCCTATAAAACTGAAAAAGCACAATTTATTATCCTGCTACATTCTAGCTGGAATGCCTTTTTCCCCCCACCTGAGATATAGCTGGTAGGTTCATAAGAAGTATTTTTTAATAAACTGATGAAATTACCAAGGTCTTATTACCAAAGAGGTAGATAACTATATTTTAAAATAAAGTACTCATATAAGGCATGCTATAGCAGTTATTTTGTAACCTACTGACTAATTTCTTCAACATTTTAAAAATTCAGTAATGACTTTACAAAGCTTTTTTAAAATACTGTTCCTTGTTCTAAGCATGGGACATAGCAAAAGTATTGTTTCCAAAAATAATTCATATTCTTCACGAGACTCAGGAGGAAAATATCTCTAGTGAACCAGATCAAACATTAGGAATAAGGGATAATTTGAAAAAAGGAAAAGATGGGAATCACAGCTGCAAAATGAAAAACTATAATGGAGAAAATGAATACCCGACTCACTCTGGAGAAACTGTATGATGAAGTGCTTAGGAACACGGACTCTGGGGTTGAAACTTACCACCTGTATGAACTTATACAAATTACTTCAACTCTCTGAGCCTTCGTTATCATATTTGTGAAAATAGAGATGATAACTGAACTTCACTCACAGGGTGGTTGGGAGAATTAAATGAGATTGTGCACACAGAACACTTAACACATAATCAATATGTAATAAATCTGAGCTATCACTGAAGAATAACCAAAAATATGAGAAACTTAAACAAGTTCTTCCAGGTCATAAAGGAAAGGGATAAAAAGATTAAAATTCTATGATAAAGATGAGATCAATATGGAACACATATTGATCAACTTACAGATAATTGGTGATCTTGAAAAAGAGTATAAAACGAAGAGAACAGAGTTGATAAGCAAAGACAGCTTTCCACCTGTAGACAAAGACCTTTTACCTGAAGACTGAAAGTGCTCAAAATGTATTAAGGACATGAATAAAATTAATTCCACGAGTATACTTACGTTTTCCCTTGGTGAAGTTTCTAGATTTCAATTATAAAGAAAGAATCTCATGAATATCTATTAAAATACTACAAAGGAAGAAGGAGAAGAAAAGCTGGCTCTCAAAAGAATTAGGTTGAACCCCAGGCTCGTCTGCTAAGCTAAACTCCTGAAGGATATGGAAGTTTCTGTGGCAGCTTTACTCAAAAATTGTTGTTCATGTGTGAATACATCTGTAAGCATGCTATCACTCAGGAATTATGCCAACCTGGTACTCTTCATGAATAAAATATTTGAAGGTCCTTCCAAATTAAACTACTTGAAAATGTTTGCTTGAAAAGAAAGAAAGGAAATATCAAGAGATAATCAATTAAAAGTCAAGGCAACTCTGGAAAAATTTGAAGGAACAGGCTGTCATATAAATATATACTCTAAATATCTGTAAATATATACTCTAAATAATTGTTTTTAGTGTGATTACTAATTTAATTTTGTAGTTAATTAGAAATAAGAAAATGACATTGTAAAAAAAAACAAATAAAAATAAAAGTAAATTATAAAAATGGATTCCATAACCCCAGGTTGTAATTGCAAAGATGTAGAAGAAAGGAAGCAGAGGAAAACAAATGCAATGAGTTCCACATCTCAAAAAGGAAGTGAAAATTAAAGGAGTTATTCCAAACAAAAAGTAACATCATTCTTAGAGACACAGTAGAGTTCACTCATTAAAATGAGGAAGAAAGCAAAAATACTCTCACCATGACTACCTAACATTAACTTTACTTTGGAAGTTCTAGTCAATCTATTAAAACAGAAATAAAAAGTACCAGTGAAAAATATGAAAATTACATCATTGTTGCAAATTATAATTATAGACTTAGAAAAAAATTGACTGAAAAGCTTCCAGAAATAAGAGAAGTTTTCAACTAGAAAACTAAAACTGAAAGCTCAAAAATTAATAGAGCTCCTGTGCCTATCAGTACTCAAGTCACATATAATAGGGGGAAACATTCCATTCATAGCATCAATTAAAAAATAAAGCACCCAAGAATGATCTTAAAAACAAGTGTGTGGGGCTTCCCTGGTGGCGCAGTGGCTGAGAGTCCGCCTGCCCAGGCAGGGGACACGGGTTCGTGCCCCGGTCCGGGAGGATCCCACATGCCGTGGAGCGGCTGGGCCCGTGAGCCATGGCCGCTGAACCTGCGCGTCCGGGGCCTGTGCTCCGCGGCGGGAGAGGCCACAGCAGTGAGAGGCCCGCGTACCACAAAAAAAAAAAGTGTGGGATCTACACGAAGAAAATATAAACTTTAATGAGCAAAATTTTTTTCTTTCTTTTTTTTTTTTTTAATATTTATTTACTTATTTGGCTGCACCGGGTCTTAGTTGCAGCAGGTGGGATCTTTTTTTTTTAACTGTGGCATGTGGGATCTAGTCCCCTCACCAGGGATTGAACCTGGGCCCCCTGCATTGGAAGCACCAGAGCCTTAGCCACTGGACCATCAGGTAAGTCCCTTAGCAATATTTATGACAGGTCTCTGGGTAAGTTATCTTAAAATCCCCTGCAGGGTTTCTTAAAAATGAGGAGTTCTTCAGCCATAAAAAGAAACGAAATTGAGCCATCTGCAGTGAGGTGGATGGACCCAAAGACCGCCACACAGAGTGAAGCAAGCCAGAAAGAGAAAAACAAACACCTCACGCCAACACATACACACAGAATCCAAAAAAAAAAAAAAAAGGTTCTGAAGAACCTAGGGGCAGGACAGGAACAAAGACGCAGACCTAGAGAATGGACCTGAGGACACAGAGAGGGGGAAAGGCAAGCTGGGACAAAGCGAGAGGGTGGCATGGACACATACACTACCAAATGCAAAATAGACAGCTAGTGGGAAGCAGCTGCACAGCACAGGGAGATCAGCAATGAGCAAATTTTTAAAAATCTACATAAATGAAGTCATACCATGATTTTGAACAAGAGTATAAATATCAAAATTCAATTCCTCTCAAACAGATTTATGTATTTGATATAAACTTGAGCAAAATATCTGTACAATTTATCCAGAGAAATTTAAAAATAATTCTGAAGATAAGCTGGAAAGATAACTTGACAGAAATTGCTAATATTTTTTTATAATTTTATGTATTTCCAGATATTAAACACATTATAAAAAATCATTAAACCAGTATAGAAATGAAACAAGAATCAACAGTTTTATGGAATGGAATATATAGCCAAAGAACACACTCTAATATATGTCACTTTACTGCATGATAAAAGAAGTATCAGGGCTTCCCTGGTGGCGCAGTGGTTGAGAGTCCGCCTGCCAATGCAGGGGACACGGGTTCGTGCCCCGGTCCGGGAAGATCCCACATGCCGCGGAGCGGCTGGGCCCGTGAGCCGTGGTCGCTGAGCCTGTGCGTCCGGAGCCTGTGCTCTGCAACGGGAGAGACCACAACAGTGAAGGGCCTGCGTACCGCAAAAAAAAAAAAAAGAAGTATCAAAAGTTAACATAAAAGAAAAAAATTGGGCTTCCCTGGTGGCACACTGGTTGAGAGTCCACCTGCCAATGCAGGGGACATGGGTTCGTGCCCCGGTCCCAGAAGATCCCACATGCCGCGGAGCGGCTGGGCCCGTGCACCATGGCCAATGAGCCTGCGCGTCCAGAGCCTGTGCTCCGCAACGGGAGAGGCCACAACAGTGAGAGGCCCGCGTACCACAAAAAAACAAACAAAGAAAAAAAGAAAAAAATTATTTTCAAACGGTAATGAGACTCTTCTTTTAAATAAACTTATTTATTTATATTTTATTTTTGGCTGCATTGGGTCTTCCTTGCTGCACGGGCTTTCTCTAGCTGCGGCGAGCTGGAGATACTCTTCATTGCAGTGCGCAGGCTTCTCATTGCGGTGGCTTCTCTTGTTGCGGAGCGCAGGCTCTAGGCGCGTGGGCTTCAGTAGTTGTGGCTCGTGGGCTCTTGAGTGCAGGCTCAGTAGCTGTGGCACACGGGCTTAGTTGCTCTGCGGCATGTGGGATGTTCCCCGACCAGGGTTTGAACCTGTGTCCCCTGCATTGTCAGGCGAATTCTTAACCACTGCACAACCAGGGAAATCCAGTAATGAGACTCTTTAGTTATTGGAATGGAGTTGAGAGAACAGGAATACATTAAAAATTCCACGTCACAATATACGCAAATGTAAATTCTAGAAGAATTTAAGCGTGAAATATTTTTAAATCACCTATTTTCAGAAAAAGTAATGAATATTTATCCTACATTTGGGGAAACTTAGATGTAATGCAGGAAACTACGAAGTGGTAAAACAGGAACCTTAAAAATAGATGAATTTAAAACATCTAGCTGAAATCCAAAGGGAAAACTGAAAACTGGTGAAAAATTTGCCTCATATATGGCTAGTTAATATATCAACTTAACACATCCCCATGATCGAGTATTACGCAACTGGTATATTTATGAATAAATTTCCCCATAGGAAAAATTGTTATAATTTTATTTGCAAAATGCTAATTTCCATATATAGTGTTACATCAACTGTGCGAAAATGTATAGATATGAAGACTGCATGTACTTGTACCAAATAGCCCAATGGGATCATAAGTAATATTCATTTTTGAGCACAGGTTTCCCCCACTATCCGAAAGGAGAGTGTCCCTATGAAACCTGTGAGCTGAAATGGTGTAAAGCGAAGCAGCAATTACCTTAGGACACATCTTGCTATGGGAGGCAGAGAATGAATGGAGACAAAACACAGATGCTCACAGACACAGCTCAAAGCTATGGCGGCTGGATGCTGAAATGCTGATTGTCGTTCCCGGGAGGGAGCTTGGCCATGACAATCTCGATACTCAGGGTGCGCACGGCCTCTATAAAGGCTCAGCTCGCTGCAAAACAAATGCTGACGCTATTTTCGTTTTTCGCCTTTTTTCGCAAAAGGCAAAAACCCTCTTTGGATTTCTTTCGGGTAGTGAAAACAGGTACTAATTTAGATCTTTCATAAAAACCAAGTGGCATTAAAAAAAAAAAAAAAAAAAAACCAAGTGGCATAAAGCAAACTCTCAGAAAGTGGGGGATACCTGAATTTCTCTGTATTTGTAAAATCTTTATGACTTTTTTTCACAAACCATACACTGTTAAAGGTGAATATGTTCATCAGCTTATACAGATCTATGAAAAAATACTCAAAATCAATCAATAAATGGACAAAGAAAATGAACACAGTTCACAAATGAGGGTATGCAAATATCTATCAAATATATGGAAAAGTATTCCCCCTACCCCAGTAGCTGAATAAACAAATGAAAGCAAAGATTCAAGATTTTCCCACCATCAAATTAGTAGTGGTTAAAAAATGATGATAGTGGATGCTGGCAAGCATGTGGTGAAACATGTCATCCCAGATACTGCTAGGAGGAATATGCACTAGTACCACTCTTTTCCTAACAGGTGTCAAGAAGCCTCAAACCGCTTATGCCCTTTAGCTCTGCAACTCTCTTTCTGGTAATGTCTCCTGTGGTAAACAGAATGGCTCCCCAAAGATGTCCATGCCCTAATCCCTGTGACTTGTGAATATATTGTGTTTTAGGGCAAAAGGATTTGCTGATTTAATTAAGATTATGGATCATACAATAAGGATATTATCCTAGGTTATCCACGTGGATCCAGTTTAATCACATATACCCTTAAAAGCAGAGGACTTTCCCCCACTGGTGGAAGAAGAGATGGTGCAGAAGGAAAAATCAGGGAGGTTCTAAGTATGAGGGCTTGATTCACTCTGAAGATGTTAGAAGGGGGACCACAAACCAAGGAATCAAAATTGAAATATATGTGTATAGCTATGATTTATATGTGAAAATCAACCAAATATCAAAAACAACTGGTCTATTATTGTATTTATCTAGGTGTTCTGTTGATGTTTTGACAATTTTGAAAATGAAAAATAAGTTGAATATTCACAATAATTTATTTTATAACATTTATTTTCTTTGTCTTCATTTCAGAAAAAACTTGTGCTGTAATATATTTATCACATAATTTGTGTTCTTTTGACAGTACTGTCAGATTGGACAACCTTCTTGAACAATTTTGGTTCTTATATCATTTTTTTTATTACAGTTGACCCTTGAACAACACGCAGGTCCACTTATATGGGGATTTTCCCCATAAATACATACTACAATACTACACGATCTGTGGTTGTTTGAATCCATGAATGCAGAACTGTGGATACAGAGGGCCGACTATAAATTTATACATGAAGTGGATTTATAAAGTTAAATATAAAGTGGATGTTTTTCGTTTTGTTTTGGCTGTATTGGGTCTTCATTGCTGCGTGCAGGCTTTCTCTAGTTGCGGCGAGTGGGGCTACTCTTTGTTGCAGTGCACAGGCTTGTCATTGCGGTGGCTTCTCTTGTTGCGGAGCACAGGCTCTAGGCACGCGGGGCTTCAGTAGTTGCGGCATGTGGGCCAAGTAGTTGTGACTCGCGGCTCTAGAATGCAGGCTCAGTAGTTGTGGCGCACAGGTTTAGTTGCTCCGTGGCATGTGGGATCTTCCCGGACCAGGGCTCGAACCCGTGTCTCCTGCATAAGCAGGTGGATTCTTAACCACTGCGCCACCAGGGAAGCCCTAAAGTGAATCTTTGACTGCACGGGGTCAGTGCCCCTAACCCTCACATTGTTTAAGGGGCAACTGTAATTTCGTTTTGGAGAAACTTAACACTGCTAAGGCAGTAGCATCTGAAATTATCAACAGTGTTATTACGTGAGCCATACTTAGGTTTGCAAATGAACCATGATTTTTACCTATGATGTCTGACTATTTTAACAGTGTTGCACATGATAAATCATTGTTATTACAGAAAAACTTATATTTTAATTTCATTATATAAAGTACTATTGCATACAATGTGATTTTCAAGCAATATCTATATCCAATTACTATTTCTTCTTTCAAATTCTACAATGCTCGTTTATTTTATAGGAAACCCAAAAGCAAAGCTATATTTTTCAATTTATTCAGTTCTCTCATAAGGTGAAATTATTCTTTGTTCTATAATGGACAGAAAGTAGTATTTTTAGAAATTAATCTGGGGATTACTTTTACCTGAAGCTTCTTCATAGAATTGTAAACATTTTCATTCCCTTGTTCTAATTCCTTTGTGTTATATTGGAATGCCACTTCTGTTGTACATTTCCCATGCAGTCTCTTTCAATTAAGTTTTTTTCTAAAACTTTTATAATACTTTCCATCCTTCAAAAATATGTTTATATGATTTTGTTAACATTATTAGTAGTAAACTGTTCATACCAAATATCTGAATAGCATAAATTCAAAATAACCATTTGCTACCAAAGAGATGTAAGGGAGAAGAATTTGCACCCCAAAATATGTCTCTTTGGCATATTATTTTTTTTACACATCTTTATTAGAGTATAATTGCTTTACAATGGTGTGCTAGTTTCTGCTGTATAACAAAGTGAATCAGCTATACGTATACATATATCCCCATATCTCCTCCCTCTTGCGTCTCCCTCCCACCCTCCCTATCCCACCCCTCTAGGTGGTCACAAAGCATGGAGCTGATCTCCCTGTGCTATGCGGCTGCTTCCCACTAGCTATCTATTTTACATTTGGTAGTGTATATGGCATATTATTTTAACCTGGTTATTTTCTAAGAAATAGCAGAAAGGGAAAAATTCTGAAAACCAAGTATAAGTTATACTTTTGTAAGAAACATTTACATGTGTAAGGGAAATGTCCGTTTTTAAGTGTCTCCTTCCATTTAGCAGAAGAGAAGGTGACCAAATCCCTAGAAACTCTTATCAGTGGAGAAGGCAACAGATAGAATTTGTTCCTTACTGGAAGATCTCTTCTCCAGAGGTATCTTGGACTATGTTCTAATGTATCTTGGACCATGCCTAAATTAAATTTTAATTGTTTTGATGACATCATTCCCATGGTGTGTTTGAATAGTTTTAAGAGCAAATCTGACATGGACTTCAACAAGATATCCCACTTGGGGACAGATTCATAAATATGATATATAATTTTTGAATTGTTCCAAAGAATGTCATCACTATCAAAAGAGTTTAAGCCATCTTTCCAAAGAACAAGATTAAAATATATGTTGTACATGGCACAAATAATGCTTCTAGATTTTGACCAAAATTCTGGTTTTCACACCTTTTCCTGTGTCAGATTTATTAGAACTATTCACATAGGACTGCCATCAACAATATCTTAAATTATTTAAATAATGCTGATACATAAAAAAACATGTTTTTTTATAAATTTATTTCTCATTAAATATTCTTGTAAAACTTAACAGTCAATACTTATCTATCTTGTTGCCAACGTAAAAAATTGATATTATGTTTTACACACTTTATGTGTAGACATACATGAATACAAATTTAAGAAATATGGATTTCTGCATATTGGAAAAAATGTTCCTCAGCTGTCATATGCAAATGTTGCAAAGACCGTCTATTTTGTAACACCTTGGGATGCAAGGAGAAGCCAGAGAATGAAGGCTTGCCACCACTGAAAAATGATACTTCATCATGAAAGAATTGTTGCAATTATGTTTTTTGAGAGGAAGGATTTGAGAACTTAATTAATTTGCCTTTTTTCTCACCTAAGCACTTTTACAGCTCAAATCCTCTCTGCATTATGAAGCAGGGTCTGTCTCCAATGTTCTCAGTAACATAATCAGAAACAGTCCTGGCACTGAAACCGTCACCTTTTGTTTAAGGATAAGACACATGAAGAAACATCTTCCTAGAATGTGAGCACTGTTGGTGATATTCAGAGGCCATGTGCCTGTGTCTTCGGTCCCAGGTCTACTAATGGCTCCCAACCAAGACGCTACTGCAATACTCCAGGGAATGTTGATAATACAGTAAGTAGTAGTGTGTTAAACTGTCTTTGAAGAATGCTTTAGGGAATCAGTTTTTATTACTATAAGATACAAAAAAACAATTCTGAGAAAAATAAAGCTTTCCCTTACAATTGAATTAAATAGAATGTAAAGCCTGAATAGAACATTAGAAATCACCTACTTAATCCTCTTCATTCTTCCTCTTAGAAAACTATAGCCCAGAGAAGGGAAATGACTCACCCAAAGCCTCAGACTTCAAAAGCAACAAAACAAGACCACAGTCTTAGTCGCCTGACTTCCAGGCTCATTATCAATGTATGCTGATCACAGATATATTAGGTTAGTGAAAGCAAGTGGAACATTTAGGAAAATACAGGGATTTTTAGCAAATGATAAGAATTAGTACTTGAAGCAAAGAGGTTTTCTACAACCTAAATGTCCCATTTAATCACTTTCTGTTAGTCTAAAAGTGTTCTTAATTTAATCTGAGGAAACAGTATACCACAGGGATGGCTTCAGTAAAATTTTTAATGAATGACAGTAGACTCCAATAAAACACAAAATAAAGTAAAATCATATAACTTCAAATGTTGAAAAGTGCTTGGATGAAAAAAGGAAATTCAGAGCTGAAATTTTTAACAGAATTTCAATTAAGTTTGACAGCTGTTTCATTACCAGATTTGATTCATTGTAATAATATACTGTAAAATGATAATCCTTTTATCAGTAAAAAAAAAAAAGGGGGGCTCCTATAATTTAGGTAACAAGATCCTCATATAAAATCTAAAAAATTTTTAACATCAATTATTTCCTCATTTTTCCAGTGACTTTCATGGAAAATGCTAAGAAAAAATATAGAATTAAAATATGGGAAGAATAAGACAATTTAACTGTGATGAATAACCAAATTATATAATAACTGTGGTGGGAGAAATCTAACTTCTCTGTACTCATTCTAACTTGAGCTCATTTATTGGATCACAAGGGTTTTCCAAGGTAAAAGGCAATTAATCTGAAGAGTTATAAAAATCAAATTTAACCTTAGGTTCAAGTGAATGCATAAAGGAACAGTATTGGCAACATAGCCTTATGATTGAACAGAAATTATTAGAATAAATGCACAAATTTCTACAATTGAAATAACAAATCATTACACCGAAATCACAGCAATTTAATATAGGAAGAGTCTTAGAAAGCGTGACTTTATAGAACGAGAATGGGAATGATAACTTACCAAAGACAAAACATCAAAACAGTGACAAAACTAGGGATGACAAACACTCATTAAATGAAAAGAATAGCACGAATCTTAATCAATCCATATATAGTAACACAACTGTCAAGCACACCACAATCAAATCCCTCCTTATGGCATTATCTGGAAGGCAGCTATGCTAAACACTATACCATCAATGCCTCTGCTGGTATTATCTAAATTACCAACCTAAAATAAGAAAAGAAATGGATTACAGGCTATCTGGAGATGGCTTTTAAGAACCAGTTAGCAATGTTTTGAGATTCATTTTTGAATAATGAGATATTTTATATTAAAGCCATCTTAATTATCTGTTAAAACTACTCCTTATTCAAGTCATATATTCTAAGTCTTACACAAGTTTACACATTTTCAGTTTGCTCAGGGATGTGGTCAACTTCACAATAACCCATGGTGGTTCCAGTTCTTTCCCCCATGCTACTCTTCATTCCAAGAAAGCCCAGAGAAGGCCTTTTCTCATATTTCACAACTGAGGCCAGGAGAATGACCACCATGACTATAGTGATCAACACTGAAAAGCCCTACTTCAGACATTATGCAATGAAATCACCAAATAATGTTTCCGGTCTTAGTTCAGATTTTCATATTTCAGCTAATGAATTAACATCCCAAGACACAGAATAGCAGTGTCAGCAACAATTCTTGGTCAGTGTCACCATCGTTCCGCAGTGTTTGTTAAATTATGTTTTTAATGCTTATGTTTTGTCATTTTGTTTTTTAAAAAGTGGAAATAAAAAAACCATGTGTTGGTTAGTAATAAGAAGCCTAGAGCTCATTACTTACTAAAAATAAAAATGCTAAAACAAAATCATCATACCTGCCCAAAGCTATGATTCTCCAGTTTTATATGCTCATTATACTAATTTGAAAAAAAGAAACAAATATATAACATGAAAAAATGCAGTGCCTTACTCAAAAATTAACACAGAATAGATCATAGACAGAAATTTGAAACTATAAAATTTCTAGAAAAACATGGGAGAAAATCTAGATGTCCTTCGATTGGTTGATGAGTTTTTAGATGCAACACCAAAATCATGATTCATAAAATAAAAATTATATGTTTCACTTTATTAAAATTTTTTTTTTAAAGTTCTGTGTGAAAGACACTTAAAAGAATGGAAAAAGAAGTCATAGCCTGGGAGAAAGCATTTGCAAAACACACATCTGATAACAAACTTATATCAAAAATATATAAAGACCTCCTAAAACTCTACAATAAGAAAATAACTCAATTTTAAAAGGGCAAAAACCTTAACAGACACCTCACCAAATAAGATATACAAATGGCAAGTAAACATACGGAAATATGCTCAACACCATTTGCATTAGAGAAATACAAATTCAAACAATAATGAGATACCACTACACACCTGTTAGAATGACTAAACCTCAAAGCAACTAACAGTACCAATTAGTGTAGAGTCTGTGGAGCAACTGGAACTGAAGGGCTATGTTCTACTTTGGTAGAAATAGGACTGAATTGATGCCCTGCCATTAGGCCGTAGTGCTGCTAGGATTGCATCGATCTTCCTGTTTGTACTGTTTGTAACTATGGCCCCATCTTAAGTATTCCTAATTGAAAAACAAAGCCTCAGGAAACCGAAACTTAACCAGCCGCTCTCGCTTCTGTAACTATGCTTGCTGAACCCCCTTTTGCAACCATCCAACCAATCAGACGGTGACTAGTGTCTTTGTTTAAAAGTTAACCAATCAGTGACTAATGTCTTTGTTTAAAAGTTAGCCAATCAGTACCCCCCACCCCTGAAGGTCGCGAGCTTGTTTGTACCTGTCTATAAAAGAGCTGTACTAAACTCCATCGGGACCTCTTAGCGTCACCGGCAACGAGTGCGCGGAGGTCCAGGTTCGAACCTGCAATAAATGACCCTTGCCGTTTGGCTTTGACTCTTGTCTCTGGTGGTCTTGTGGAGGGGTCTCGTGACCGTGGGCATTTCAGAACTTCCATTTATTGCTCACGGGAATGTAAAATGGAGATCACTTTGGAAAACAGTTTGGCAGATTCTTAAAAAGCTAAACATAGGGGTCTCCCTGGTGGCGCAGTGGTTGAGAGTCCGCCTGCCGATGCGGGGGACACGGGTTCGTGCCCCGGTCCGGGAGGATCCCACATGCCGTGGAGCGTCTGGGTCCGTGAGCCGTGGCTGCTGAGCTGCCGTGGCCGCTGAGCCTGCGCGTCCGGAGCCTGTGCTCCACGGCGGGAGAGGCCACAACAGTGAGAGGCCCGCATACAGCAAAAAAAAAAGCTAAACATACTCTTATCATACAATCCAGCATTTGCGCTCCTAGGTATTTACCCAAATGAGTTGAAAACTATGTCCACACAAAAACCTGCACAATGTTTATATCAGCTTTCTTCATAATCACCAATAACTGGAAGCAACCAAAATGTCCTTCACTAGATGAAAAGATAAACTATAGTACAACTATACAACGAAATATTATTCAGCAATAAAAAGGAATGGGCTATCAAGTCAGACAATGTAACTAGAGATAGCTTGAGCTTCTTATAACGAAGACATTTCTTTGGAGACAAGTCTCGCCCTACTGAGATTTCTCCGTTCTCGCCTTGGTAAGACTATACCATGTTCTTCATCTCAAGTCTAAAGACAGTTGGCAAGCTTGCCATGTGTGTCCTGCTGTTGAGGACTACTGGGACAGGGGTCTAACTGCTGTTCTTGGAAATCTAAAGGGCTAGGGGTGAGCTAACTGCTTTGGTGGCAGAGCCAGGGAAATGTTCTGAATTGCAATCAGCCTGCACTAACTAGGTTGGGGCAAAAGTTGACCAGCATTCCCCATGAGAGGCAACCAGAGGGCAATTACAAAATTCTTGAATTGGAATAGTCATCACTAAATGTCAAAATAAGAATTGAAAAGTATTTCTGAAATGGAAAGAGGAAAAAATCAAGCTATCTCTATCATTTAAAGATCCAAGAAGCTCAGTCCAAGCAGGAAAAATATTTCAAAAAGCACACAAGAAAAACACATCATAATCAAACCGCTTAAAAGCAAAGACAAGAGGCAAATCTTAAAAGCAAGCAGAATAAAGAGACATACGGGGAAACAATGATTGGAATGAATTATTCTCATCTGAAAAAAAATGAAGTCAGAATACAATATAGCAATATATTTAAAATCCTAAAGACTAAAGGAGAAAAAAACTACAGGATTATTTCAAGTCATACTAAAGGTAACATTTGACAAAATTCAGTACTTGTGAATGAAAACAAATGAAAACAAAAAACTCAGAAAGTTAAAGTAAAAAAGGACTTTAACTTGATTGGGAAAAAAAAACCTCTCTCAAAGTCCTCCAATAAACATTTTATTTAATAGAGAAACTACTAGCCATTAACTTTAGGATCTAAAACAAGAAAAACATTGTCAATGCTCCTTTTAAACATAGCACTGTAGTTCCTAGCCATCACAGTATGATAAATAAGTGTTTATGCATTTTAAATGAAGTGACAAAACTTTCATAACCTACACAGAAACACCACTCAAAAAGTTCACGATTTATTAAAACTAATAAGAGAATTCAGCAGGGTTACCAGATATAATCTCCCTTTACAGTAGCAATAAACAAATTGTAATAAGAAATTAAGGCACCGTTCATAATAGTAACAAAAGTTATAGTGTATCTGAGAATTAATCCAACAACGACTTCATAAGACTCATTTTCAGAAAGTTGTAAAACTCTAAAAATACCTAAAAAGATGGTACGAACAAATGCAGATATATGCAATGTTCACTAATTTGATGACTTAACACTGTAACTATGACAATTATCCCCCAAAATAATCTATAAACTCAATTCAACTCTAATAAGAATTCCAGCAGAATTTATGGAGCTATCAACAAACTCATTTCTTTCTCTTCACTAATTCCATATTTTGTAAATCTTATTAAATGGGTTCCTGGACCCAATTCCAGTGTGTGTGTGTGTGTGTGTGTGTGTGTGTGTGTGTGTGTGTGTGTGTGTTCCTGGACCCAATTCCAGTGTGTGTGTGTGTGTGTGTGTGTGTGTGTGTGTGTGTTCCTGGACCCAATTCCAGTGTGAGTATGTCTAAAAATTCAAGCCAATTCTGACACCATCTACCTGGAGATATCATCAGATTCCATGGGTAAAAGGGTTCAGTCCCCAAGACCAGCCTCCACTTCAGATGCCAGGTTGTTAATGTGGGGCCTTTAGGGACTTTCCACCCCCTCACTTGTTCCCGTAAACCATTTCTTCTCCCTATCGTGCGCCACTCCTTCTCCCTATCGAAACCAATTCTTCTCCCTATCGTGCGCCACTCCTTCTCCCTATCGAAACCAATTCTTGGAGTTTTTCAGTTGACGGGGACTTGCCAGACAGCGGGTAATTCTCCAGTTGCCCGCAACAGGTATACGCCCTAACCGCCACAAGGAACAAACAACTATAACGGCTAGAAGGTGGGACAAAAGTTCCTAAGCCAATGAATTCAAAAGTCACCACATTTACCCAATCATTGTGAAAATATACCCACCCTATGAGTAAAAAAACCTATAAAAAGTATGTGATTCCGCTTTTAGGGGTTCCCCATCGGCCTCCTGCGTGAGGTTCAGGGAACCCCGGTGCATCGGCTCCTAATAAACCTCTTGCGTGTTGCAGCGGCTCTCGACTCTTGGCGGTTCTTGGGCGAGTTGGAATCTCTCGCAGACCGCTTGGGTCTAACATTTGGGGGCTCGTCCGGGATCCCCACTCGCCCCCGGGTCACAAGAACATCGGGAGTCGGAGGTATCAGGTAGGCTCGAGCCCAATTGTCTGTTTGTTTGTCGTTTGTTTGTTGCTAGCCGCCATTAGGAAAAAGCCGTGCGAACCGGCTTGCTGTGGAATCTGTATTGGACTCCTGGCTAGGCAGACGTGCCGAAAGCTGGTGTCCACGGGCCCCGGGGGACGCCCTGGTGGTCCATCTGGAAGGAGAAACAAATTTTGTCTCCCCTTCATCTGGTTCTGGCAGGTTATATAAGCTGCCATCTGAATTTGAGTTGGTTTCGGGTTTAAGTTCGCGGCGGCTGGTTCTGGCAGGTTATATAAGCTGCCATCTGAATTTGAGTTGGTTTCGGGTTTAAGTTCGCGGCGGCAATATCAATGTGTGTCTTTTGAAATTTTATTGTTTTTCTGTACTATTATCTTTCTTTTGACGGACGACAATGGGACAAACTATGACGACTCCTCTTTCTCTTACCCTAAGCCACTGGACTGAAGTTAGGGCTAGGGCCCACAACCTTTCGGTAGAAGTAAGGAAAGGAAAATGGCAAACGCTGTGTACCTCTGAGTGGCCTACATTTCAGACAGGGTGGCCACCCGAAGGATCTTTTTTGTTAGATAAGGTTGGGCTAGTCAAGTCTAGGGTCTTTAACACAGGACCCCACGGACACCCAGACCAGATACCATATATCTTGGTCTGGGAAGATCTAGTTCTCTCCCCGCCTCCGTGGGTCCAGCCCTTTGTTTCCTCAACAGGCACGTCTGCATGCGCTCCAGCACAATCGGAGATATTGGCCCTGAAGAAAACCCCAGACACGGAAAAGTCATCTGCTGCCCCGGACCCGCCAAAGGCGATATATCCTGACCTGCAGTCTGATTTGCTTCTTCTAGATTCCCCACCTCCTTATCCTCCGGCCCTAAATCCCATGTCGCCCCTAGGACCCCCAGCTTCACAACCCTCCGCACCAGTAGGGCCACCTGTTATGGCGGAAAGGGGGGGTCCCTCGGCGGGCACCAGAAGCCGGAGGGCTGTTTCCCCGGATTCCACTGCTTTACCCCTTAGAGAATATGGCCCCCCCGATAACCACGAGAATAGGCCCCTTCAATACTGGCCCTTTTCCTCTGCAGATCTTTATAATTGAAAGATGCATAACCCTACTTTCTCTGAAAACCCACAGGCTCTTACTGCTTTAATAGAGTCTCTTGTCTTCTCCCACCAACCCACCTGGGATGATTGTCAACAGCTCCTCCAGACTCTCCTCACAACTGAGGAGAGGCAACGGGTTCTCCTGGAGGCTAAAAAAATGTGTTAGGCGCCAATGGACAACCTACCCAGTTGCCTAACGAGATTGATGCCGGGTTTCCACTCGTCAGGCCGAATTGGGACTTTAATACCCCGGAAGGTAAGGAGCACCTGAAAATGTATCGCCAGGCTCTGGTGGCGGGTCTCCATGGAGCGGCCAGGCGCCCCACGAATTTGGCTAAGGTAAGAGAGATAACTCAGGGGCCCCAGGAATCGCCAACCGTGTTCCTAGAACGCTTAATGGAGGCTTTTAGACGATTCACTCCTTATGATCCAACCTCTGAGGAACATAAGGCCACCATAGCAATGGCCTTTATTGACCAGGCGGCCCCTGATATTAGAAAGAAGTTACAAAGGCTGGATGGCCTACAAGGTTTCTCCCTTCAGGACTTAGTAAAAGAGGCAGATAAGGTATATAATAAGAGGAAGACAGAAGAAGAAAGAGAAGAAAGAAAGCAGAAGGAACAAGAGGCTCGTGAGGTAAGATGAGATAAGAGGCAAGAAAGACATTTGAGTAAGATACTGGCCACTGTAGTCAGAGGAGGAAACAGTAGAGACAGAAATAGACAGGAAGGGCGAACAACGGATAGAAGGCGGCCATTAGACAAGGACCAATGTGCCTACTGTAAAGAAAAAGGTCATTGGGCAAGAGAATGCCCTAAAAAAAGGAACGGGGGAAGGATCACTAAGCCTTTTCATCTGTACGTGGCCGAGAATAAAGGTATTGCAAAGGGAGTACTAACTCAGAAACTGGGCCCCTGGAATCGCCCGGTTGCGTACCTATCAAAGAAATTGGATCCTGTGGCAGCAGGATGGCCCGCCTGTTTAAAAATAATCGCCGCGGTGGCCGCTTTGGTCAAAGATGCTGACAAACTGACTTTGGGGCAGAACCTAACGATAACAGCCCCCCATGCATTAGAAAGTGTAATTCGCCAGCCACCCGACAGATGGCTAACAAATGCCAGGATGACTCATTACCAAGCCCTGCTGTTAAACTCAGATCGTATTAAGTTTACCTCAGCCACAGGACTCAACCCGGCCACCTTGCTACCCGACCCTGACCTGGAAAGCACTACCGTCATCCATGATTGTCAGGAAGTACTGGCTGCAGCACACGGTAGCAGACCAGACTTGATGGATCAGCCCCTCCCCAACGCCGACGTTACCTGGTTTACTGACGGAAGCAGTTTCCTAGAGGAAGGTAAGCGTCGGGCGGGAGCTGCCGTGGTAGACGGGAAAGAGGTCATCTGGGCAGCCGCATTACCGCAAGGGACATCGGCCCAACGGGCTGAACTAATCGCCATGACTAGAGCATTGGAACTAGCAGAAAACAAAAAGGTAAACATCTATACGGACAGTAGGTACGCATTTGCTACCGCCCATGTCCATGGGGCCATTTACCAACAAAGAGGGTTGCTCACCTCGGCGGGCAAAGAAATTAAAAACAAAGAAGAAATAGTGGCACTGCTAGCTGCCCTCATGCTCCCCACTAAAGTCAGCATCATTCATTGCCCCGGACACCAGAAGGACAATACCCCGGTGACAAGAGGCAACAACATGGCAGATAGGGTGGCACGAAAAGTGGCTCTATGGGAAATCATACTAGAACTATCAGATGAGAGTCCTGGGAAACCAAATGATAGGGGAACAAGTACCCCAGCCATAACTAAAGGAACATTATCTCCTCAACAAGCAAAATCCATGCTACAACAGATTCACAGATGGACACACTTGGGAACCAAAAAGATGGTGTCCCTACTACACAAGACAGGTTATGATACCCCTGGACTAACTAAATTAGCTGAGCAGATTGCACGAGAGTGCATTCCATGCCAACAGGTAAACTCCCATAAAGGAAAACTTGAGGTCGGAAAAAGGCTCAGAGGAGACCGCCCAGGAGCCTATTGGGAGGTCGACTTCACTGAAATACGCCCTGGAAGGTACGGTAACAGGTATCTTCTAGTTTTTATAGATACCTTCTCAGGATGGGTAGAAGCTTTCCCGACGAAGAAGGAGACAGCTACTGTGGTGGCCAAAAAGATCTTAAAAGAAATTTTCCCCCGGTTCGGGGCACCAAAGGTAATAGGATCAGATAATGGTCCCGCCTTCGTCGCCCAGGTAAGTCAGGGTGTGGCCAAATACCTGGGGACTGATTGGAAATTACATTGTGCCTATAGACCCCAGAGTTCAGGACAGGTAGAGAGAATGAATAGAACTCTAAAAGAGACCCTAACTAAATTGTCCATAGAGACTGGCGGTACAGATTGGACGGTGCTCCTTCCCTTAGCCCTGTTCCGGGCTAGAAATACCCCCTCCCGCTATTATCTTACTCCATTGAAAATACTATACGGGGCCCCACCTCCTCTTTTTACGCTAAGGGAAAAATTAAGTCCTGACTGCCAGAATAACACTGACTTATATGCTAGGCTGTTGGGACTCCAGTTGGTCCAAAAGGAGGTATGGTCCCAGCTGGCAGAGGCTTACCGACCAGGAACACCAGCAGAGGCTCATCCCTTCCAAGTCGGAGATTCCGTGTACGTCCGTCGGCACCGAACCCAGACTCTAGAGCCTCGGTGGAAAGGACCATACATCGTCCTGCTCACCACCCCCACGGCTATAAAGGTAGACGGCATCGCTGCGTGGATCCACGCTTCACACGTGAAGGCCACACCAGCATCTGCAACATCGGAATGGCGAGCCCAAAAGACCAGCAACCCGCTCAAGCTCAAGCTTCTGCGATCATCAGACTTATAACTTTAACTTTGTTACCCCTACTGACTGTGAGTAATTTTAGTCCTCACCTGCCCCAGCGTTTAACCTGGCAGGTAATTTCCCAAACTGGAGATGTAATATGGTCTGTTAGCAATATCGCTCCCCCATGGACCTGGTGGCCAAACCTTTTTCCTGATGTTTGTAAACTGGCCATAGGGGCTCCCGGTTGGGACTTAGAAGACTATTATGATCAACATAATGTTCCAAAATTTTTATCAACTAGAGCTGATTCCTCCGGAAAGGGTTGCAAAAACGGGATTCGGAGGACTGGGCTCAGAGCTCCTGCTTTCTACATATGCCCCGGGTTCCATCGCCACAGGTCCCTTAATTATAAATGTGGAGGAACTGAAAACTTTTATTGCAATAGCTGGGGATATGAAACCACAGGAGACACCTATTGGAAGCCCACCTCTGGTTGGGACTTTATTAAGGTGACAGCCAATTATATACACCCAACCAACCCCTTAACTTATAGGCCTAAATGTACTAAATGGTGCCATCCCCTTAAGATTTCTTTTAGTGAACCAGAAAAAAAAAAGATAAAAAACTGGATAAATGGCCATTCATGGGGAATCAGGTTTTATAAAAAAGGATATGATGATGGATTACTAATGACCATCAAACTAAAAATTGAAACCCCTACTCCAGTTCCTATAAGCCCCAACCCTGAGATAGGGCACTCTTTGCTACCTTTGGCCCCTCCCACAGCGTTACCAGAGATAAGAAACCAAACTTCTGAGCCAAAAGGAATAACAATCAAGCCCAAGACCCCCCGGGACCGAATGCTCTCATTGGTCCAGGCGGCTTTTGAGGTTTTAAATGCCACAAACCCGGAGGCTACCAAATCATGTTGGCTTTGCTATGCTGCTCCTCCCCCTTATTATGATGCTATAGAATATAATTCTAATTATAATAATGTTAACACTCCAGATCAATGTCGATGGAAACAAGAAAAAAATAGTAAATTGACCCTGGCCTCAGTATTAGGAAACGGTACATGTGTAGGAACGCCCCCCTCGTCCCACCGACATCTTTGTGCCAATTTAAGCCTCCCACAGGGCTCAGGGTATCTCCTCCCTCCTCCGGATGGATGGTGGGCATGTAACACAGGATTGACCCCCTGCATTTCTTTAGAGGTCCTTAAAGCTTCAACCGATTTTTGTGTGTTAGTTCAGCTGGTCCCCAGACTCATTTATCATTCAGATTCATCCTTTCTAGATAAATATGAGGGCAGAGGAAGGTTTAAGAGAAAACCCATAACACTCACCCTGGCTGTACTCCTAGGACTAGGAATGGCAGCCGGGGTAAGAACAGGTGCAACAGCCCTCATTCAACAACCCCACTATTATGATGCCTTAAGACAAGCTGTAGATGTTGACCTCCGGGCGTTAAAAAGTTCCATAACTCAGTTAAAAGAATCCCTCACCTCGCTTTCAGAGGTGGTAATGCAAAACAAGAGGGGATTAGATCTGCTGTTCCTTAAGGAGGGCGGACTATGTGCTGCACTAAAAGAAGAATGCTGTTTTTATATTGATCATTCTGGGGCTATTACCAAAACTATGGACAAACTTAGGGAGCGCCTGGACAAAAGACAACAGGAAAGGGAAAATCAAAAAGGATGGTTTCAATCATGGTTTGATAAATCTCCCTGGCTTACTACTTTAGTTTCCACCTTGTTAGGGCCCCTCATTATCTTATTGTTGCTCTTAACTTTTGGACCATACATTCTGAATCGCCTGATAGCCTTTATTAGAGAACGCATTAGTACGGTACAAGTTTTAATGCTAAGGCAACAATACCAAAACTCACAAAAAGAAACTGAAATTCCATGATTAAAATTAGTTACAAAAAAAAAAAAGGGGGGGAATGTGGGGCCTTTAGAGACTTTCCACCCCCTCACTTGTTCCCGTAAACCATTTCTTCTCCCTATCGTGCGCCACTCCTTCTCCCTATCGAAACCAATTCTTCTCCCTATCGTGCGCCACTCCTTCTCCCTATCGAAACCAATTCTTGGAGTTTTTCAGTTGACGGGGACTTGCCAGACAGCGGGTAATTTTCCAGTTGCCCGCAACAGGTATACGCCCTAACCGCCACAAGGAACAAACAACTATAACGGCTAGAAGGTGGGACAAAAGTTCCTAAGCCAATGAATTCAAAAGTCACCACATTTACCCAATCATTGTGAAAATATACCCACCCTATGAGTAAAAAAACCTATAAAAAGTATGTGATTCCGCTTTTAGGGGTTCCCCATCGGCCTCCTGCGTGAGGTTCAGGGAACCCCGGTGCATCGGCTCCTAATAAACCTCTTGCGTGTTGCAGCGGCTCTCGACTCTTGGCGGTTCTTGGGCGAGTTGGAATCTCTCGCAGACCGCTTGGGTCTAACATTAACTGTGCTCCTGGCCAACCAGCTACAAATTGGAGGTTCCAACAACCCCCTCCAGCTCAGGATGCCAATCGTGAGACCAGGTTGTTACCTTTACTTCTGTCCGACTGGCTATAAGTCAAAGGTTGCTCCTTCAGTTAAATTAATTTGCTAGAAGAGCTCACAGAACTCAGAAAACTCATTTACTCACTTGATTACCAATTTATTACAAAGGATATTAAAGGATACGAACCAACAGCCAGAGACACATAAGGCGAGGGCTCCTGTCCTCACGGAGTTTGGGGACCTGCACAATGGACAGTGGCATGCAGAAGCGTTCTGGTTCCCCAACCTGGAAGCTCTTTGAACCAGGCCCTTTTTCACGATTGATTAAATCATTGGCCACTGGCCGCAGATTCACCTCTAGCTCCTCTCCCCCGCCCAGAAATCAGGGGGTGGGACGGAAGGTTCCACCCTCTATTCCTCTGGCACCCATCCCCCATCCTCAGCTGCTTTCCAAAAGTCACCTCATTAACATAAACCCAGTCTGGTACAAAGGGGCTTGTTATGAATTACAACACACCCATTTCACCTTGATGGCTCTGAAGCTGGCTTTGAAGGTTTCAGGAACTGAGGACAAGAGAGCAAATATTATGACAAAAGATGTTTCCATGGCTCTTAATCACTCAGGAAATTCCAAATGTTTGGGAGCTGTGAGCCGAACAGTGGATGAAGACCAAATATATATAAGAAATATTTATTTTGGTCATCTGAATAACCAAATATATATATATATATACCTTATAAACCACAATATTGAACTTATTTACTATATAATACTAATACTATACTAATACCCATTGGGTATTGGGGCCATTAAGGGTTAAGAGCACTATCTGTGGTGACCTAAATGAGAAGGAAATCCAAAAAAGAGGGGATATATGTCTACATATAGCTGATTCACTTTGCTGTACAGCAGAAAGTAACACAGCATTGTAAAGCAACTATACCCCAATTTAAAAAAAATTAATTTTAAAAAGCATAGAACTACACACACACACACACATACACACACACACAGAGTGCAAGTGTGTGTATACCTGGTGAAAACTCAGTAAACTATGAATTGTTCCAACGTCAACATCAAAGTGTTGATGTTTCACTCTAGATCTGTTACCGAGTCCAAGCTCGCTCTGCTCGCCCCACGATAGGCCAATGAATCGGAGACGAGGTGTTGAGGCACGAATACGACTTTATTTGGAAAGCCGGCAGACCGAGAAGGTGGCAGACTAGTGTCTCTGAAAAACCATCGTATCAGGATTTGGATGCCAGTTTCTTTTATAGCACAGAGAGAGGGAGGAGATGGGGAAGTAAAGGGAAAAGGCCATAAGTTTTGCAAATATCCCCTGTTATGGCCAGCCACGGGGAGGGGATGTGTTAATTTCTTTCTTACAGCCATCCACAGGTGGGCGGGGTCAGATTGTCTTCTTGTGAGTTGAACAGAGGCACTTTGGTTTAACATTCAGGCAGGGTTCCCTGAGGCAGGCCATTATGTATGATTATAATAACAAAAGCAACGAAAAGCAAAGGTTAAAGTCAAAGAAACAGATGGAACGTTGGAGTCCGATTTAGCTCTTCCCTGTTACAAATCTGTGAGGTGCTGATGTTGGTGAAGAATACATGGGGCCCCTTGTACATCTTTTCTACAAATTCCTGTGAGTCTATAATTATTTCAAAATAAGAAAGTTGAAAGAAAAGAAAACAAACAAAACAAAAAGGGTTAAGAGCACTAGCTGTTGAACCAGACTACCTGGGCTCAAAACTCTGTTCTACCTGTACCTAGCTGTGTGACCTTGTGCAAGTTACTTAACCTCTCTGTGCCTCCATTTTCCATCCTATTTTATGGGGATAATAGCAGTACCTATCTCACAGATTGTTGTGAGAATTAAATGAGTTTATATAGGTAAAGTACTTGGAATGTTGCCCGGCACATATTAAATATCAACTGTTATTAGTTTAACTACCACTATGGCACAGTAACAAACATGGTGTAGTCCTGGCACAGATACACAAAACAACAGATGAAAGGAAGAGAAAAGAGAGATCAGAACCAGATTTATGATAAAGGTAACACCTCAAATAAATGGGAAAAGGATGTTTAGTACATGATATTGAGAAAACTGACCTGTGATATGAACTAATGACATAAATGTAAAGTTAATATAAGTAAATAAATGAAGATTTTCTTTTTTGACCTTAATATTAAAGAAAGTCTTCTGAACCAAGACCCCCAAAGCACTAACCATAATTTTTGCAAATAAAACTTCTATTTAACTACATCAAAATGGAGGATGTCTGGTCAATGAAGGGAGCAAAGACAAATTTTGACAACGGATTATATTTAAAGTATACAGGAAACTTGTGCAAATTAATAAGAAAAAGACATCAAATCTAACAGAAAAATGGGCAAGGACTATAAAGGACAATTCACAGATGGGAGCAATGGAAATGTGGAGAGGCACTCAACCTCGGGAAAAACCATCAAAACAATAAGATACCATTTGAGTGACACCGATCAGAATGGAAAAAATGAAAAGGGAGATAACGTCATGTCTTAGAGAGGGCATAGGGTAATGCAAACCGCCATGCAGTGCTGAGAGAGTGGAAGCCCGGGCAGCCATGCTGGAGGGCGAGCCAGCAGGGTTTGGTGAAATTAAATATGCATGCACCCACTACCTCAGCGATCCCTGCTTTTACGTCCTAGAGAACCTTTCGTGCCTTTCACATGTGTTCATTAGGGGACATGTATGAGCATGTTTATCACTACATTGGTGGTGGTAGCTGGGCTATTGATGAACCCAACTGTCCATCCCCTGGGGAAAGATGAAGTGTGAAGATGCGTGCAGCGGTTGCTATGCATCACTTGGAAGCAATGAACTTACACATACACATAGTATGGATGGATCTCAAAAATATAGTGTTAAATTAAAAAAAAAAAACAGAAAATAAGGAATTCACTGGCGGTCCAGTGGTTAGGACTCGGCGCTTTCACTGCCGAGCGTGCGGGTTCGATCCCTCGTTGGGGAACTAATAACCCACAAGCTGCACGGTGCAGGCAAAAAAAAAGGAAGAAAAAGGAAGAAAAAAACCCCAAAAGACAAGATACATAGCACAATACCATCTGTACTAGTCAGTGTTCTCCAGGGAAACAGAAGCAATAGGATACATGTAGATATCTATCTTTATATAGATATCTATCTATCCATCTATATATATTACAGGCTGTCTTCTCACATTTCTGAACTGAATCCATTGTCAAACTCTTGCCCTCCTAACTACTTAGAGAAATGGGCAAATTCAATCTTTTATATTCCTATTTTACTGTCAAGGAAGCTGATGCTCAGGGTTGAAGGAAATGAGGCAGAAGCCTTAATCGTGAGTCCTTTGATGAAGAAAGTCAGTAAAAAGTGAGGCTTTCAAAACAGAAAACACATCTGCTGAGGAGTCTAGCAGTTGACGTGTATATGGTACATAAGACGTTCAAGTTAATTCATTTGCTCTGTACGTTTGTTAAATTTAATAAATATGGTGTTTCTTGCCCTGAGGGAATTTTGTTACCAGAAAGTGCCAGTGAACATTTGATCAGTACTGCTAAGTCCACACCTATAATCTGCCTGTTCTTCAGATCAGCAGTTTCCAATCAAATTGAAATGTCAAATACAATTCATGTGATACGTTCAGGTTCATTTCACCAGAGATAAATTTCAATAAGTGTTTTCTGGTGAGACTAATTGTCCTTTACAGAATCACCCTCTCGACAGACACCATTACACATGCAATTTCATCAGTAACTACAAACATTTGGGCAGTTAACATTTTTCTCTGCTTAAATTTGTACATTTTTCAATATTTTATTACCTACAGTCAGCCAATAGAAAGAGAAATGAACACGTTTGGCTATTTATACTTCTGGAGCACATTCTCATGGCATGCCATTTATTCCCATAAATCCTAGTAGAACAAGACATTCACACCACTTGGCCTGCCTGAACACTTGAAGGATATAATGATAAGGCAAACTGGAAATAATGCTGAGAATTAGCCAATAAAAATTGTACCGAATAAAAGACAGTCTGAGTATTCTAAAGAAAATTATATTACTAATGAGATCCTCATTCCACACATCATTCTTTCTGATGAAATCTGCACTGATTTACAATTATAAAGATTGTCATTCATTTATTTTTTATGTATTCATTCCTCACACGTTCCCAAGAGAATTCAGGACATTTAAGAATATGCACGCACATAGTATAGCAGTATCAAATACATGTAAAAATAAGTTGAGACAAAATTAACTGTGTGGGAAAGCAAGTTGAAGCCAAGCCTGGAGTGAGGGTAACATCCAAAATATTATGAAACTCCATAACCTAGATGTCTAAGATTCAGAGCAGCCAATGTGGAGAGGGGATGTGATTATGTCCAATATTCTCCGTGTCCGCCAAATAAAAACCAGCTTCTCAGGGGAAAAGACAACCAAGGGTCTGCAAAGAGAAGGCGCTGTGTTGCTAACATGTCTGTTTTGCCATATGTAAATCTTATGAGTTAATATTTAAAAAGACAGTATTTGCCTCTGTTTAATTAAAGTTTGCCACTCTATCCATATTTCCAGTGCTAGGAATTAATCTGAAAAATATAATTCTAAATTCCAAACAATATGCAAGCACAGATATATGTATCACAGCATTATCTACAATAGCCAAAAGACTGGAACCAATTTGAATACATAACAATAAGAGGGTAGTCAATTATATCCATGCACTAGATAATTTTCAGTCAACTAAAAATGTTACTCAAGAAACAAATAAACAAAAGAATATGGATATTATGACCTCGATTTTATCTTTAAATTATATACATGCATATTTAAGGGTAAACAAAAAATAAAACGCTAAACCAAAAACTATATAGTAGTTATCTCTGGGCTGTACAAAAACAGATCATTTTTATCTTCATCTTTGGAATTGTCTGTCTTCATGAAATTCTTTGAAAGCAACATGTATTATTTCTGCAATCAAAAGGAACTTTAAAAGAGTCTGAGGGATGTATAATATTTGTGGAACTTTCTTACATATTGACAGTGGTACCCATCTTCTGCATCCAAATGCCTAGGCCTAACCCAGGCAAAAGACCACCTAAATGGCAGAACCAAAACTTGAACCCCGGTTTTCTGTTTTCCAGTCCAGTTTCTCCAGCTCTGTAACACAGTGTCAATCAGGTATGAAAGTCAGGCCTAATAGAAATAATTAATGCACAGAAGGCATTATCTTCTCTTTAATATATGGCCATATTTTCTGAAGTGAAAGCTATAGATTAACAGATAGTTGATTAATAGACTGTAATTTTTTAATTAAAAGACTTTATCTTTAGAGTAGGTTTAGGTTTACAGAAAAATTGAACAGAAAGCACAGAGGGTTCCCATATACTCACTCTCCACCTACTCCATCCCCCCACAATTTCCCTTCTTATCAGCCTGTCACATTGGTATGGAGCATTTGTTACAACTGATGAAAAAATATTTATACATTATTACTAACTAAAGTCCATAGTTTACATTAGGGTTCACTCTTTGGGTTGCACAGTTCTAAGCGTTTTGCCAAATGTATGATCCACCGTGAGGGTATCACGCAGAATAGTTTCTCTGTCCTAGAAATCCCCAGCACTCTGTCTCTTCATCCCTTCCCCCACTACACCCCACTGCACCCCATCTCTGGCAATCGCTGATTTTTTTACTATCTCTATAGTTTCATCTCTTCCAGCATGTCATAGTGTTGGAATCACATAGCGTGAACCTTTTCAGACTGGCTTTCTTCACTTGGTAATATTCATTGTTTCCTCCATGTCTTTGCCTGGTTTGGTAGCTCATTTCTTTTTTTTTTTTTTTTTTTTTACTTTATTTTATTTTGGCCATGCCGCACAGCATGTGGGATCTTAGTTCCCTTAGGATGATCGAACCTGCACCCCATCGTTGGAAGCGCAGAGTCCTAAGCACTGGGCCACCAGGGAAGTCCCCAATAACTCATTTCTTTTTATCACTGAATAATATTCAATTATATAGATGTACCACTGTTTGTTTATCCATTCACCTACTGAAAGGCATCTTCATTGCTCCCAGTTTTGGGCAATTATAAATAAAGCTGCTATAAACATTTATGTTCATGTTTCTGTGTGGACGTAAGTTTTCAGTTCATTCGGGTAAATACCAAAGAGCGTGATTGCTGTTTTGTAAGGTAAGAGTATGCTTAGTTCTGGAAGAAACCGCCAAACTGTCTTCCAAAGTGGCTGCACCATTTTGCATTCCCACCAGCAATGAATGAGAGTTCCTGTCGCTCCACATCCTCATAGCATTTGTTATGGCAGTGTTCTGGGTTTTGGCCATTCTCATAGGTGTGTAGTGGTTTCTCACTGTTGTTTTAATGTGCATTTTTCTAATGACAAATATTTTCATCTTCTTATTTGCCATCTGTACCCATCTATATATCTTCTTTGGTGAGGTGTCTGTTCAGATCTTTGCGATTTTTTAAATTGGGTTTTTTGTTTTCTTACTGTAGAGTTTTAATCATTTGCAGAATTTCAACACAAGTCCATTATTAGAAATGTGTTTTGCAAATGCTTTTTTCTCTGTGTGACTTGTTTTTCCATTCTCTTAGCAGTGTTTTTCACACAGAAGCGGGTTTTTGTTTTAATGAAATTAAATTTATTTAGTTTTTCTTTCATGAATCATACTTTTGCTGTTTAAAAACTCATCATCCGGGGCTTCCCCGGTGGCAGAGTGGTTAAGAATCCGCCTGCCAATGCAGGGGACATGGGTTCGAGCCCGGGTCCGGGAAGATCCCACATGCTGTGGAGCAAGCAACTAAGCCCGTGCGCCACAGCTACTGAATCCCACATGCCTAGAGCCCATGCTCCGCAAGAGAAGCCACCGCAATAAGAAGCCTGGGAACCACAACGAAGAGTAGCCCCTGCTTGCCGCAACTAGAGAAAGCCCGCAGCGCAGCAACAAAGACCCAACACAGCCAAAAGTAATAAACAAATTAAATTTCTAAAAAAAAAAAAAAAACTCATCATCCAATCCAAGGTCACTCAGAGTTTCATATTTTATTCTAGAAGTTGTATAGTTTTGCATTTTACATTTAAGCCTATGACTTATTCTGTACTAATTTCTGTGTATTGTGTTTTTTCACGTTATGAATTTGGTTTTTTTTTCAAATTAACACAATGAGCATCTAATGAAAACTTAAGAATCACAGCTTTCAGCATGCTTGATGATTTCTTTTACCAATTTTACTAAATGATGAAGTCTATGCTTCTACTTTTTTAACAAAATAAGTATAAACTTAAATACTTAAAAATAATAATTGCACAAACACTGCAGAGCAGACAAAGATGACACAGAAGGAGCTGAATGTTTGGCTGAATGGAGACACCACCATGCCATGATTTGAAATGTTAATTTTTTAGCTAAGTATAAAAATCTGAGCCAAGAGTAGAGATATTTTTTTGATTTTAACTTTAATGAAATCCAACTTATCAATTTTTCTTTCACAGGTGATGCCTTTGGTACCGTATCTAAGAAACCATCACCAAACCCAAGGTAACCTAGATTTTCTCCTGTGTTATCCTCTAGAAGTTTTAGAGTTTTGCATTTTACATTTAGGTTTGTGATCCATTTTGAGTTAATTTTTGTGAAAGCTAATTTTTTTCCAAGTAGAAATCCAGTTATTACAGCACCATTTGTTGAAAAAGCTATCCTTTCTATAGAGAGTAATTATATAAATTAAATATTTCAATAAAAATGTATTTTTTAAAAGTCCAGATTAAATAAGTAAGCACTGCAAAATCATACTGTTGAACCTGTCAATTTCTTGTCCGTCTCCCACATTATATTCTGAGCTTCTCTAAGTAGTGATCTAGTCTTGTTCAAGGTTATATCCCAGCACCTAGCAGTGTCTGGTACATAGTAAGAGCTGAATGCACACTTAAAGAAGCCATGAATGCCACATTCAGAGCTATATAAAAGCAATACCAGCTTAAAAGTGTCGAACTGATTTAATCAAAATTAGTCACCATTTAGGTATTTCTAAAAATTCAAGTGGGATTGTGAGTTGTGATATAACCATCTACTGTCCCTAATTTACCTCCTTCATCCATCCTCCCACTGAAAATATTAAATTCAAAATAACCCATGAAAAGCTGCAAAGTTAAGACAGCTCTGTAAGCTAAGGCTATCAATAAATAATATGTTAATCTCCAAAAAGAATTACTCTTAGAACAGATGGTCCCAACTGAAATAGTACAATCAGAAGCCATCTCATGCCTAACCCTTTGAAACATGATCACACTCGGAGTGGGGAAAGAAGCTTTCACCTACCCACACCACACATCCCACTGTCAGAGAGCTGGAAGCCTGAACTGAGGACTACAGTGTGGAATCTCCTCTCCTTGTTCGCGGGAGCCGTGTTCTGCTCCCAGGGCACTGGAGATACATTAAAAATAAGAAGGTTGGCAAAGATTTACCAAGCAAACATAAACTACATATAGAAGTAAGAAAGTCATTTGCAAGACAAAAGGTATTAAATGTGGCAAAGAGGGTCATTTTTATAGAATAGTCATGGCTTTTGTGGCAAATATATACAATCGGCATCTGTTGAAATATGAGAGGAAATTGACAAAACTGTAATTTCTACAGCCTTTTTAAAACATCTCTACTCTGATAAATAATCGGATCAAAAGGGACAAGAAAAGATAGAGAACAGTGGTCAGCAATTTGTTTCTGTAAAAGGCCAATAAACAGAAAACATTCTAGGCTTTGCAGGCATCATGCAACTCTGCTGTCGTAGCATGACAGCATTCAGAAGGTAATGCACGAACGAACAGGCATGGCGGGGTTCCCATAAAGCTTCATTTACAACACAGGTGGCTGTCCAGATTCACCTGTGGGCCCTAATTTGCTGACCTCTGATACAGAATATCTAAATAATATAATTAATATGTATGAACGAATACAATACAAACACTGTCAACCTATTTTGTAGAATATAAATATGATATTTACGTGAACAGAAATATGCTTACTAGGCCCCACTAAAAATACTCAGTAAATTGGAAAACTGGAAGAATGCATAGGTGGAATTCTTTGACCAAAATGTAGTAAAAATAAAAGCAGCACATTTAAAAGAGAACCTACCTACATGTTTGGGGGGAAAAAAAAAAAAACTCCCTAATGGATAAATACTGAGTCAATGAGAAAACCAAATTTAAACGTTCAGAATATTTAAAATATAGCAGAATACAACTATCTGTTCTCCCAAAACTATGCCAGCGACTGGGTATATCAATCTTGTTTATTTTTGCTAAATGATAAGTGAAAAACTGTATTTGTTATTGTTTTCATTTGCATTACTATATTTATTCATGAGGTTAAACATCTTTTATATGTTCATTTTTCATGGTTATTAAAGAATAAGATAGAGAAGAATACTTTCTATTTGGATCTGAACATTATGCTAAGTGGTGAAAATTAAATCAGGAAAGATTTAGAGGATTGCTTTGAAAATATAATCAAGACATTAACACATGAAATGGTTAAAAGAAATATAACTATTAGAGAAGAAGATGAGAAATTATTTTATTCATGTATTTTATGATCATAATTAGAAAATGAACTAAAAGCTATTAAAATAAATACTCATTACTATAGGCTCCTCACATTTCTTACTCATGTATTTGTAAAAAAACAACTAGGGACTTTCCCAAAGAGATAAAACATTGCTGCATTTGCTCAAAAATGGGAAGAGCAATTAGAGAGAACAGAAGAGATGACCATGAAGTAGACCAAACTACCCATTCAACCAGTCATTCATTCACGTGCTATGTGTCAGTCATACTGGCCTTCTCTCCTTTCTTTCCCTCAAGCACACGCAAGCCCCTTCCAGTCTTCACATCTTTGTACTTTCCCATCCCTCTATCAAAGCCTCTTCTTCCTCATTGGTATTTGTCTGGCTTCTTTCTCAAATTCTCATGTCTAAACTCATGTCTTCAGAATCCTTTGTTGACCATTCTGTCAAAAATATCCACTCCTCCCCACCCCAGGGGCCAGCAGCATGGACATCATCTGGCACCTGGTTAAAAATGCCAATTCTCAGGACCCACCCAGAACCCTGAATTAGAAACTCTGAGGGTGGGCCCCAGCAATCTGTGCTTTAACAAACCCTTCAAGCGATTCTGAGGTACCCTCCACTTGAGAACCACTGCTCTATTCTGTTGTCCTGTTTTATTCAGAGCGCTTGTATTCATGTGAATTTGTCTTAACCATCTGTCTTTACTGTCTGCCTCCTACCGCTGGAATATAAGCTCCATGACGCAGGGATCTTGGCCTAGTTCGTGGCTGTAACTCCAGTACCTAGAACAGGACCTGCCTGATACATGGGAGGTACTAAAAAGTATTTGTCGAAAAGTACACCAAAATATAAGCGATGGTTGCCTCTGGGTGGTGAGATTCTAGATGAATTTTAATTTCTTTACAATTTGTGTGTATTTTCTAAATTTTTTTTTTTGTATTTTCTAAATTTTAAACCACAGCATATATCATTTTATAATTACAAAAACCAATTTACATCATAAGATATGTATGTAAGTTTGTGTTTCCTATATTGATAGCAACAGAGCAGTCTACTTTAGTCTCTGCTGGAGTCCCATGATCTCCGTGGCAATGAAAGCTGCAACATTATCTTAATATTGAATTTAGCATCATTATGATAAGCTTCGGAATAGTATCTTCAGGGTGGGTAATTTAAAATCCAAGCCCTTACTTTCAGTAGCACTTGACTGTTTAACAAGCAAACGATCTTTCAAATATGCACATGTTCTTGATCTTCCACCTAGAATTTTCTAAAATGTCTCTTTTTTAGGTTACTCTATTTAAGTATATCATCACCCCAATCTAGTATTCATAAATAATTGTAGGGACTTCCCTGGTGGTCCAGTGGCTAAGGCTCTGTGATCCCAACACAGGGGGCACGGGTTCGATCCCTGGTCGGGGAACTAGATCCCACATGCATGCTGCAACTAAGAGTTCGCGTGCCGCAACTAAAGATCCACATGCCGCAACTGAGACCCGGAGCAGCCAAATAAATAAATATTAAAAATAATAAATAAATAATCCTGAAACACACTGTAGCAACAACAATAACAAAATCAGCATATTTAGAACAACTCACAATAATAATTACATTGCTCGATATAGATTCTTCCCCTATTGAGACACAATAGTTCAATTTTGAACCATCACCCAAGAAAGAAATCTGAACACTTCTCCTGAGAGGGTGGTTCCAGGAAAACGGCATGTCCTGTTTCATTGTCATGACCATAGATCTCTGCCCTGACTACTGTAAATATGTCTAAATTAGTGTCACTTTGTGGATGAGAAATTTCTTTTGCAAAGATTTTCTCTATCTTTAAATAAATGATAGACTGGGTCTAGTCCTAATTCCACCATTAATTTTCTGTGTGACCTTGGGCAAGCCACTTGACTTCTCTGGACCTTGCTTTTCTTATGGTTAAAGAGAAGGGATTTTATTTAAATGAGTTCTTAAGCTCTTTCTAGCTCCAAAGTTTATTGACATCCATGTATCGGGATTTCACTGTGGTGGGTGTCACTTGCTCACGTTTTAGTCAGTATCAATTTAAGGGAAACTAAGATTAAAAAAAAAAAGTAATAAGGCAGTACTACTGACCCTTGGCAAGCCTGGCTTCATTCTATACCTTTGATACATACAACTGTTCATGAGCCTAGAGGTTGGAGAAAAAAAAAATCAAGCTCAGCGATAAAGTGCAAACACATGCCAGCACTGTTTTATGTGTTTTACATCTATTTACCTATTTAACTTCCTCCACGCGTCTGCGAGCTAGCTTTTAGTATTATCTCCAACTTTACAGGTGAGGAAACTGAGCGACAAAGTGAAAAACACAAGGTCACCAAAGAGTCAGACTTGGATTCAAACTGAGGCCAGCTGATTCCAGAGCCCACGTCCCCATTGCCCACACTGGGTCCCCTCTGCCCAGGCCAGCTTGCAGGGCTCCCTCTCCAGAGTCTGCAGGTGACCGGTCAGGAGCTCGGTGGTTCTCAGGGTCCCCATCCTGGAGGCACGGCCCCGAGCAGTCACGTTCACTGCAGCCATGCTGGCGCTTAGGAGAAGTGACATCCGTGGCTTTCATCACTGGCTCCAATCACCTACCCAGCCCTTGGATTTCAGGCCACTTCCCTGAGCCTCTCACCTGTCTCAGCCCAAGACAAAAGGGACACAAATCTAGACAGACACACTGACATCCTCTCTAGAGCTCTGCATCCATTTAGTGACAGAGCACAATTCCTCTTTTGCAATTTTGTTCCACATGAGTGTGTTTAGTCTCCCTGAATAGATAATGAGTTCCTCTGGGTGCAGATATTTGATATGGCCTTGTTTGTAACCCTCCGAGCATCAAACGTTTACTGAGCATCTAGTCAGTGCCAAGCGCACTTTCAGGTCCTGGGGCTACGTGATGAATACGAGTGGTCACTCCTCTCAAGGAACTCACAGATTAGCAGGGGAGACAGACATGTAAAGAACCCAAACAGATAAATGGCATAAGAGTGGAATGACTGAAGGGCTGTACATGCACAGAGGAGGGAATCACCCACTCGGCCGAGGGGTGACAGAGCGGTATGTATGCGTGTGTAGTAGGCAGGCCAATTCAGACCATGAGCTTTGAAGTCAGACGGAACTTGGTTTGAATTCTCACTTCTCCCCTTACAAGCTGTGTGATGTTAGGAAAGAAACTTAACATTTCTGAGCCTCAAGGCTCTCATCAGTAGAATAGGAAGAGCAGTGAGACTTAAATGAGAAAAATCACTTGGCCAATGCCTGGCATAGAGGGGGTACTGAATAATAGTAGCTACTACTAATATCGGAGAAATCGTCAAAGACTTGCCATAGCCCTTGAAAAAGGAATACGAGGGGACAAAGGGGACAGTATTTGAGTTAGAGAAAAGAGCATGGGACATGGCATGGAGGGAGAAAAAGGCATGTTTGTTAGAGGAAAGTAACATCGTATGACTGCTGGTATTATATAGAGGTTTGGGGATGGAATGAAAAGAGGTCCTGAGAGGCAGTCTTTGATAGGATCGATAAGGACCTTGAAAATCATGATCAAAGGACTTTGAATTTCAGCCTATAGGAAAAGAGGAATGACAAAAGGACATTAAATATGGAGTGAAATAGAAAGATGACATATCATCTCATCTATGTTTTTCATGCCTCAGGAAGTGAGTGTGATCATCCTCGAGATTACTTGGTTATCCCTAAGTAAATCTCTTTCAGAAAGACTTTAATTCCAAGGGAAGAAACTGGTGAGACAGCTGCCGACCAGCAACCATTCACTCTCTAATCACAATTCTCAAAACTGTCCAATAATAGATTTTCTGAAACAATCATAGTCCAGCATGGAAAATATTCTGCTGGTTCAGCATTTTTTATTCCGTAAGGGGGAGAAAAAATATTTAACTAGCTAGCCCATCTTGAGGTTGGAAGTTTTTGGATTCCTATCACCTTAAAAAATCGCCATATTATCCAACAACAGAAGCACCCAAAATTTTCCTGAAAGATTCCCAAAGTTGGTCCAACCACGTCACAGAGCAGGAAGGTCTATGCTGGAAGCTGACCTGATTTTCGCATTTGCCTCCCCACCCCTGGCTCGAGAATGCTAGCAGCTGGTGGACCATTTATGGAGCTCATCTCAAGGCGTGCTGATGCTGCTTCTACCCCCTGAATCCATCAGCCACAGTTTAAGAATAGCCATTTCCCTTTGGCAACATGTGTTTTCCTCTTTCAAGATGAAGTCTGGGTCCTAACTCTGGCCATTCTCTGGTGGTACTGAGAAATATGCCCACAATTACAAATGCCTCATGGCACAGCCTCCCTCGGCCTTTGGGACAAAGTCCCCAATGCAATTCCTTGGTTGACAATCATAGAACGGAAAATCTTGAGATTTCTCCAGTGGCAAATGTTCTAAAGTCTCTTTCAGAACAGCAGCTTTTGCTTCCATGGCTGCCAAACTTTGCCATCCCCCTAACTCCCTTGAGTATGCCCCCAAACTGAGTCACCACCAGGTCTGCTGGCAGATGAAAAATGCCCCAGGCACAGCCAGCCTCCATGTGCAACACTGTACCGTAAAGAGACTCGCAGGAAACCCATCAAGTCCGATCTCTATTCTAAAACCCTGCTTTGCACAGACATACACCCAACTACTGGTCTGATTGCTGTGGGGAACTAGAAAGAATGTGTTACCTGAAAACTGGAAGATCTGGGGTCTAGTCCCGACTGGGAAGAGGAATTAGCTGTGTTGAATGTGATCACGATGATGGAAGTGTCCGGGCCTCAGGTTCTTCATCTGTAAATTGAGAAGTCTAGACTGGAGAACCTTCAATGCTCTGTCTGGCTCGAACAGGCTATGATTCGCAAGCAGATTTCTTCCTGTTCTTCTCCAAGTGTCATACATACATCTGTGGCTCTCAGGAACTCGCTCTTTCGATTCATAAACAGCTTTTAATATTCATTTAGAAGATGTAGACTTTTTTTAAAAAATAGATTTATTTATTTTTGGCTGCATTGGGTCTTCCTTGCTGCGGGGCTTTCTCTGGTTGCGGTGAGCGGGGGCTACTCCTCGTTGTGGTGCGCGGGCTTCTCATTGCGGTGGCTTCTCTTGTTGCGGAGCACAGGCTCTAAGCACGTGGGCTTCAGTAACTGTGGCACGCGGGCTCAGTAGTTGTGGCTCACGGGCTCTAGAGCTCAGGCTCAGTACCTGTGGCACACGGGCTTAGTTGCTCCGCGGCATGTGGGATCTTCCCGGACCAGGGCTCAAACCCGTGTCTCCTGCATTGGCAGGCGGATTCTGAACCACTGCACCACCATGGAAGTCCCGATGTAGACTTTTTAATTAACCAAACTGTTCAATGTACTATTTTCACATTTACAAAGATGGACGTAATTTTAAACTCGTTTATTTTGCGTCCGACTATTCTATAAAGCATTCCAAAGCTCACGCTCATGTGGGAAATGAAAGATACAAGCATGCATTAATGAGCAACATATCAAGGAGTCTGCAAACGCTTCAATTAATCTGTTTTCCAGACTGTTCTCTCAGGTTTCATCCTATTAAAAACCTGCCATCTTTCTTCCGACAAGACAACTTTCTCACACTCCACTAATAAATCACCAAAGCATTCCACCTTGACTAAAAGAGAACAATTCTCATGAGTTAAATAAACCTTCCACAAAGGTGTACACTGCGTGATAAAGGCTGACCTGCACTCATGATGGAGCCAAGTGAGAGAAGAGTGACTGTTTTGTGCCTACATATAAAGTAACTCAGCAAAAGACAGTGGGACCAGATGTGGATCTGGGTGTCTGCTGAACTCTCCTTACGGGGATATGTGGTATAGGCTCAATTTCAAATATCTGTTCCCATGGTTTCCATAAATTATCAAAATATCCTTATTATTCCAGTATTCAAACTACTTCTACCAGCATGTGTCTCCTCAAAAGTAACACATAGGTCTTTGGTGTCTCCACCCTGCTAGGTCCCTCCACATCTGGAAGTGTATCCAGATGTGGTCTATCACTAGACAGAGAACAGCTTCCTTCTGGGAGATCAGGCTCCTTCCTAGGTTGATCCTCACCGCCCACTCCAGGGTCAGCTTAGGACTTTCAAAAAAACAGTGAGTCACAACTACCACTCACCACATGCTGTACAGTGTGCAGTTACTTTACATATGCATTTGTTCCTCACAGCAACTCTCGGAGCTAACTGCAGTTATTATCGCCTTCATTTTATAGATTAAAAAACAATGGAGGGGGACTTCCCTGGTGGTCCTGTGGGGCCTTTAGGGACTTTCCACCCCCTCACTTGTTCCCGTAAACCAACCTCTTGCTCCACTCCTTCTCCCTATCGAAACCAATTCTTCTCCCTATCGTGCGCCACTCCTTCTCCCTATCGAAACCAATTCTTGGAGTTTTTCAGTTGACGGGGACTTTCCAGCCAGCGGGTAATTTTCCAGTTGCCCGTAACAGGTATACGCCCTAACCGCCACAATGAACAAACAACTGTAACGGCCAGAAGGTGGGGCAAAAGTTCCTAAGCCAATGAATTCAAAAGTCACCACATTTACCCAATCATTGTGAGAATATACCCGCCCTATGAGTAAATAAACCTATAAAAAGTACGTGATTCCGTTTTTAGGGGTTCCCCATCGGCCTCCTGCGTGAGGTTCAGGGAACCCCGGTGCATCGGCTCCTAATAAACCTCTTGCGTGTTGCAGCGGCTCTCGACTCTTGGTGGTTCTTGGGCGAGTTGGAATCCCTCGTAGACCGTTTGGGTCTAACATCTGGGGGCTCGTCCGGGATCCCCACTCGCCCCCGGGTCACAAGAACATCGGGAGTCGGAGGTATCAGGTAGGCTTAAGCCTAATTGTCTGTTTGTTTGTCATTCGTTCGTTGCTAGCCGCCATTAGGAAAAAGCCGTGCGAACTGGCTTGCTGTGAAATCTGTATTGGACTCCTGGCTAGGCAGACGTGCCGAAAGCTGGTGTCCACGGGCCCCGGGGGACGCCCTGGTGGTCCATCTGGAAGGAGAAACAAATTTTGTCTCCCCTTCATCTGGTTCTGGCAGGTTATATAAGCTGCCATCTGAATTTGAGTTGGTTTCGGGTTTAAGTTCGCGGCGGCAATATCAATGTGTGTCTTTTGAAATTTTATTGTTTTTCTATACTATTATCTTTCTTTTGACAGACGACAATGGGACAAACTATGACGACTCCTCTTTCTCTTACCCTAAGCCACTGGACCGAAGTTAGGGCTAGGGCCCACAACCTTTCGGTAGAAGTTAAGGAAAGGCAAATGGCAAACGCTGTGTACCTCTGAGTGGCCTACATTTCAGACAGGGTGGCCACCCGAGGGATCCTTTTTGTTAGATAAGGTTGGGCTAGTCAAGTCTAGGGTCTTTAACACAGGACCCCACGGACACCCAGACCAGATACCATATATCCTGGTCTGGGAAGATCTAGTTCTCTCCCCGCCTCCGTGGGTCCGGCCCTTTGTTTCCTCAACAGGCACGTCTGCATGCGCTCCAGCACAATCGGAGATATTGGCCCTGAAGAAAACCCCAGACACGGAAAAGTCATCTGCTGCCCCGGAACCGCCAAAGGCGATATATCCTGACCTGCAGTCTGATTTGCTTCTTTTAGATCCCCCACCTCCTTATCCTCCGGCCCTAAATCCCATGCCGCCCCTAGGACCCCCAGCTTCACAACCCTCCGCACCAGTAGGGCCACCTGTTATGGCGGAAGGGGGGGGGTCCCTCGGCGGGCACCAGAAGCAGGAGGGCTGTTTCCCCGGATTCCACTGCTTTACCCCTTAGAGAATATGGCCCCCCCGATAACCACGGGAATAGGCCCCTTCAATACTGGCCCTTTTCCTCTGCAGATCTTTATAACTGGAAGATGCATAACCCTACTTTCTCTGAAAACCCACAGGCTCTTACTGCTTTAATAGTCTCTTGTCTTCTCCCACCAACCCACCTGGGATGATTGTCAACAGCTCCTCCAGACTCTCCTCACAACTGAGGAGAGGCAACGGGTTCTCCTGGAGGCTAAAAAGAATGTGTTAGGCGCCAATGGACAACCTACCCAGTTGCCTAACGAGATTGATGCCGGGTTTCCACTCGTCAGGCCGAATTGGGACTTTAATACCCCGGAAGGTAAGGAGCACCTGAAAATGTATCGCCAGGCTCTGGTGGCGGGTCTCCATGGAGCGGCCAGGCGCCCCACGAATTTGGCTAAGGTAAGAGAGGTAACTCAGGGGCCCCAGGAATCGCCAACCATGTTCCTAGAACGCTTAATGGAGGCTTTTAGACGATTCACTCCTTATGATCCAACCTCTGAGGAACATAAGGCCACCATAGCAATGGCCTTTATTGACCAGGCGGCCCCTGATATTAGAAAGAAGTTACAAAGGCTGGATGGCATACAAGGTTTCTCCCTTCAGGACTTAGTAAAAGAGGCAGATAAGGTATATAATAAGAGGGAGACAGAAGAAGAAAGAGAAGAAAGAAAGCAGAAGGAACAAGAGGCTCGTGAGGTAAGACGAGATAAGAGGCAAGAAAGACATTTGAGTAAGATACTGGCCACTGTAGTCAGAGGAGGAAACATTAGAGACAGAAATAGACAGGAAGGGCAAACAACGGATAGAAGGCGGCCATTAGACAAGGACCAATGTGCCTACTGTAAAGAAAAAGGTCATTGGCCAAGAGAATGCCCTAAAAAAAAGGAACGGGGGAAGGCCAACCAGAGATAAAATCTTAACATTGGAAGAGGAAGATTAGGGAAGTCAGGGCTCGGACCCTCTCCCCGAGCCCAGGGTAACTCTTAAAGTGGAGGGTGAACCCGTCCAGTTCTTGGTGGACACCGGAGCCCAGCACTCAGTCCTCCTCCACTCAAAGGGCCCCCTTTCAACTAAAAGGTCATGGGTCCAGGGGGCTACAGGAAATAAGCAGTACTCATGGACCACACGAAGGACAGTAGATCTTGGGGTGGGACGAGTAACCCACTCATTCTTGGTCATACCTGAGTGCCCATACCTTCTGCTAGGCAGAGACTTACTCTCTAAGGTGGGGGCCCAGACCCACTTTCAACCAGAAGGGCCCACCATAACTGACAACCAAGGGAGAGTACTCCAAATTTTGACCATGAACCTGGAAGATGAACATAGGATATATGAAACACCCTCGCCTCCACAAGTTGACATGCAGGATTGGATGACCAGGTTTCCACAGGCTTGGGCAGAAACTGCCGGTATGGGAATGGCAAAATATCGGCCCCCCGTGGTGGTAGAACTTAAAACAACCGCCACCCCGGTGACGGTCCGCCAATACCCCATGAGTAAAGAAGCCCGAGATGGCATCCGTCCTCAAATACAAAGGTTGCTGGAATTAAGGATCCTGGTAAGGTGCCAATCTGCATGGAATACCCCTCTTTTGCCAGTTAAAAAGCCAGGAACTAATAATTACCGACCGGTACAAGACCTACGAGAGGTAAATAAGCGGGTAATGGACCTCCACCCCACGGTACCCAACCCCTACAATCTCTTAAGTACTCTTCCACCTCAGCACACTTGGTACACTGTTTTGGATCTTAAAGATGCTTTCTTCTGCCTGAGACTTTCTTCTCTCAGTCAGCCTTACTTTGCCTTCGAGTGGAAGGATCCAGCCTCTGGGATGTCAGGCCAGCTGACATGGACTCGCCTGCCACAAGGATTCAAGAACTCCCCCACCATTTTTGATGAGGCTCTCCACCAGGATTTGGCATCTTATAGAGAATCCAATCCCCAGGTAACTCTACTTCAATATGTCGATGATATTCTTTTAGCTGCTGAAACCCAAGAGGACTGCATCAAGGGAACTGAGAGGCTGTTAACAGAACTGGGAACATTGGGATATCGGGCTTCAGCAAAGAAAGCACAAATATGTCAACGACAGGTTAGTTACCTGGGGTACTTGTTAAAAGGAGGACAGAGATGGCTTTCGGAAAGCAGGAAAGACACCGTTGCCCGGATACCGGCCCCCAAGAGTCCCAAACAAGTTAGAGAATTTTTGGGGACGGCCGGATTTTGTAGGCTATGGACTCCGGGGTTTGCTGAATTAGCAGCCCCTCTATATCCTCTGACCAAAAATGGCATCCCTTTTGCTTGGGGGGATAAAGAACAACGGGGCTTTGACCAAATTAAACGAGCCCTGCTATCAGCCCCAGCTTTGGGGCTACCAGATATCACTAAGCCTTTTCATCTGTACGTGGCCGAGAATAAAGGTATTGCAAAGGGAGTACTAACTCAGAAACTGGGCCCCTGGAATCGCCCGGTTGCGTACCTATCAAAGAAATTGGATCCTGTGGCAGCGGGATGGCCCGCCTGCTTAAAAATAATCGCCGCAGTGGCCGCCTTGGTCAAAGATGCTGACAAACTGACTTTGGGGCAGAACTTAACGATAACAGCCCCCCATGCATTAGAAAGTGTGATTCGCCAGCCACCCGACAGATGGCTAACAAATGCCAGAATGACTCATTACCAAGCCCTGCTGTTAAACTCAGATCGTATTAAGTTTACATCAGCCACAGGACTCAACCCGGCCACCTTGTTACCCGACCCTGACCTGGAAAGCACTACCGTCATCCACGATTGTCAGGAAGTACTGGCTGCAGCACACGGTAGCAGAGCAGACTTGATGGATCAGCCCCTCCCCAACGCCGACGTTACCTGGTTTACTGACGGAAGCAGTTTCCTAGAGGAAGTTTTTATAGATACCTTCTCAGGATGGGTAGAAGCTTTCCCGATGAAGAAGGAGACAGCTACTGTGGTGGCCAAAAAGATCTTAGAAGAAATTTTCCCCCGGTTCGGGGCACCAAAGGTAATAGGATCAGATAATGGTCCCGCCTTCGTCGCCCAGGTAAGTCAGGGTGTGGCCAAATACCTGGGGACTGATTGGAAATTACATTGTGCCTATAGACCCCAGAGTAGGACAGGTAGAGAGAATGAATAGAACTCTAAAAGAGACCCTAACTAAATTGTCCATAGAGACTGGCGGTACAGATTGGACGGTGTTCCTTCCCTTAGCCCTGTTCCGGGCTAGAAATACCCCCTCCCGCTATCATCTTACTCCATTTGAAATACTATACGGGGCCCCACCCCCTCTTCTTACGCTAAGGGAGAAAATAAGTCCTGACTGCCAGAATAACACTGACTTATATGCTAGGCTGTTGGGACTCCAGTTGGTCCAAAAGGAGGTGTGGTCCCAGCTGGCAGAGGCTTACCGACCAGGAACACCAGCAGAGGCTCATCCCTTCCAAGTCGGAGATTCCGTGTACGTCCGTCGGCACCGAACCCAGACACTAGAGCCTCGGTGGAAAGGACCATACATCGTCCTGCTCACCACCCCCACGGCTATAAAGGTAGACGGCATCGCTGCGTGGATCCACGCTTCACACGTGAAGGCCGCACCAGCATCTGCATCATCGCAATGGCGAGCCCAAAAGACCAGCAACCCGCTCAAGCTCAAGCTCCTGCGATCATCAGACTTATAACTTTAACTTTGTTACCCCTACTGACGGTGAGTAATTTTAGTCCTCACCTGCCCCAGCGTTTAACCTGGCAGGTAATTTCCCAGACTGGAGATGTAATATGGTCTGTTAGCAATATCGCTCCCCCATGGACCTGGTGGCCAAACCTTTTTCCTGATGTTTGTAAACTGGCCATAGGGGCTCCCGGTTGGGATTTAGAAGACTATTATGATCAACATAATGTTCCAAAAATTTTATCAACTAGAGCTGATTCCTCCGGAAAGGGTTGCAAAAACGGGATTCGGAGAACTGGGCTCAGAGCCCCTGCTTTCTACATATGCCCCGGGTTCCATCGCCACAGGTCCCTTAATTATAAATGTGGAGGAACTGAAAACTTTTATTGCAAAAGCTGGGGATGTGAAACCACAGGAGATACCTATTGGAAGCCCACCTCTGCCTGGGATTTTATTAAGGTAACAGCCAACTATACTCATACTACTTCTGGGGGACCCCAACCCATCAGCCCCGAATGTCTAAATAACTGGTGCCACCCCCTCAAAATTTCTTTTAGTGAGCCAGGAAAAAAAGATAAAAAATGGATAAATGGCCATTCATGGGGAATTAGGTTTTACAAAGAAGGATATGATGATGGGTTACTGATGACCATCAAATTAAAAATTGAAACCCCTACTCCAGTTCCTATAGGCCCCAACCCTGAGATAGGGCACTCTTTGCTACCTTTGGCCCCTCCCACAGCGTTACCAGAGATAAGAAACCAAACTTTTGAGCCAAAAGGAATGACAATCAAGCCCAAGGACCACCCCCCCCCCCCCCCCCCCCGGACCAAATGCTCTCATTGGTCCAGGCGGCTTTTGAGGTTTTAAATGCCACAAACCCGGAGGCTACCAAATCATGTTGGCTTTGCTATGCTGCTCCTCCCCCTTATTATGATGCTATAGGATATAATTCTAATTATAGTAATGTTAACACTCCAGATCAATGTCGATGGAAACAAGAAGGAAATAGTAAATTGACCCTGGCCTCAGTATTAGGAAACGGTACATGTGTAGGAACGCCCCCCTCGTCCCATCGACATCTTTGTACCAATTCAAGCCTCCCACAGGGCTCAGGGTATCTCCTCCCTCCTCCGGATGGATGGTGGGCATGTAACACGGGATTAACCCCCTGCATTTCTTTAGAGATCCTTAAAGCTTCAACCGATTTTTGTGTGTTAGTTCAGCTGGTCCCCAGACTCATTTATCATTCAGATTCATCCTTTCTAGATGAATACGAAGGCAAAAGAAGGTTTAAGAGAGAGCCCATAACCCTCATCCTGGCTGTACTCCTAGGACTAGGAATGGCAGCCGGGGTAGGAACAGGTGCAACAGCCCTCATTCAACAACCTCACTACTATGATGCCTTAAGGCAAGCTGTAGATGTTGACCTCCGGGCGTTAGAAAGTTCCATAACTCAGTTAAAAGAATCCCTCACCTCGCTTTCAGAGGTGGTAATGCAAAACAGGAGGGGATTAGATCTGCTGTTCCTTAAGGAGGGCGGACTATGTGCTGCACTAAAAGAAGAATGCTGTTTTTATATTGATCATTCTGGGGCTATTACCAAAACTATGGACAAACTTAGGGAGCGCCTGGACAAAAGACAACAGGAAAGGGAAAATCAAAAAGGATGGTTTCAATCATGGTTTGATAAATCTCCCTGGCTTACTACTTTAGTTTCCACCTTGTTAGGGCCCCTCATTATTTTATTGTTGCTCTTAACTTTTGGACCATGCATTCTGAATCGCCTGATAGCCTTTATTAGAGAACGCATTAGTACGGTACAAGTTTTAATGCTAAGGCAACAATACCAAAACTCGCAAAAAGAAACTGAAATTCCATGATTGAAATTAGTTACAAAAAAACAAAAGGGGGGAATGTGGGGCCTTTAGGGACTTTCCACCCCCTCACTTTTTCCCGTAAACCAACCTCTTGCGCCACTCCTTCTCCCTATCGAAACCAATTCTTCTCCCTATCGAAACCAATTCTTGGAGTTTTTCAGTTGACGGGGACTTTCCAGCCAGCGGGTAATTTTCCAGTTGCCCGTAACAGGTATACGCCCTAACCGCCACAATGAACAAACAACTGTAACGGCCAGAAGGTGGGGCAAAAGTTCCTAAGCCAATGAATTCAAAAGTCACCACATTTACCCAATCATTGTGAGAATATACCCGCCCTATGAGTAAATAAACCTATAAAAAGTATGTGATTCCGCTTTTAGGGGTTCCTCATCGGCCTCCTGCGTGAGGTTCAGGGAACCCCGGTGCATCGGCTCCTAATAAAACTCTTGCGTGTTGCAACGGCTCTCGACTCTTGGCGGTTCTTGGGCGAGTTGGAATCCCTCGTAGACCGTTTGGGTCTAACAGTCCAGTGGTTAAGACTCTGCGCTTCCAGTGCAGGGGGTGCTGGTTCCATCCCTGGTCAGGGAACTAAGATCCCACACGCTGCACGGCCAAAACAAAAACAAAAAAAACAACGAGGCACAGAGATACTAAATGACTCGCCCAAACTGACACAGCGAGTAAACTGTGGCGCCCTTTACGACACAGAGCGGATCATTACAAGATCAACGTATTTCACTCCGAGAGCAACTGCCTCTCGTAATCCAATTTTAAGGGGTTTAAGGCGTGCCTACAACAAAAGTTCTTCCCACTCGAGATGGAGAAAGACAGAAACACACGGGGTCAACAGGCCCAATCTCCTGTCCTAACACATTCACACATTTTTCATTTTAGTTTTGCAAAATTTGATCAGTCCAGAGGAAATCGCCGCACTCCCTCCGAGTAGCACTCACAGGTGCCAGTGATTGAAGCCCTAGAGGGTTGGGGATGAGGGAGATGCTGTGTGGTACAGGGTGCAATCTGCAAAGGGATATGGGGTTCCCTTGGGGCCATACTTATGTATTTAAGGCAAAAGTTATAAATAATACCATCCTTACATATTAAACATAGAGATTCCTGTAAAGAAGTAATTTAAATTGGGGAAAAACTGAACCAACAAAAGAACAAGACATCAATTTTCCAAGATGCGTTTTTTAACTGTTTCAAAGAATGGTAGGAGAAGAAAAATAATTTTCCTTCTACCCTGCTAGATTCTTGGCTGAAACCCCCGTAACAGGAGGAAAACAACAGAAGTTTAATAGCATGGATCCCTCTTGTACACATGGGAGAGACCCAGGAAAACTGAGTAACTCCCAGAAATGTCCAAGCCACCACCTTCAATAGCGCTCCCAGCTAAAGACCAAAGAAAGATGTTGGGGGGAGGGAGCCAGTTATGGGAGGTTTTCAGGCAAAGCACAGAGAACAAGGTTGTGCAGATTTAGGTCACTGCCTTCTCCATTGCTAAGAGTTTCTAGAGATTTAGAGTCACCCTTGTCTTCCAAATCTCTTCCTGGTACAGATAGGGAGACACCTTTACAAATGGAGATTTCCCTTGTGAATGTAAATGTCTCTTACAAAAAGGTAACTTCTACTCAGCTTTCAGAGCTTTTCCCGTGTCTGCTTTTTCTTAAAAAATTATCTGCTCAAAATAATCCTTATGCCAGAGGCATATTTTGAGGTGGAAATTCTGCTTCCATTCATAATCAAACACGGGAGAAAATGAATGCAGTAAAAATAATTGTCTTTATGTCAAGTTGAAGGCTTCAAAATCTTAAGTCAGCAATGAATGAAAGACAAGTGATAGCATCTGAGTATAGATTAGCTTCTATTATTGCATCTCCCCTCATTTTTAAAAGCATATGTACCTCACAATGGAAACATAACATACAGAAAATCTGAAGCTTCAGATTATATGAAACTGCAAGTATTTGAATTTCAACCTCTTTCCTCTCTAAATCTGAACAAACAGAATATTGTTTCTGTCGTTTCCCAGTATCAGGCAGGAAAAGATTTAATAATGCAGTAAACAGGGCTTTTCCATTTTTAAACATTTTAAATCAGGTTTTACTGGAAGCTTAATTTTCCCCCCAGAATCCCTAATACACAGAATCAGAAAAAGAAAGAATTAAGAAAACCAGCACCATATTCTTCATTAAGAAAAAATACTTTGGGGATAAAAGAATTTTATATGTCAAAGAATGTATAACCTATGCCTATTTAATGCGTGATTCCCACTGGATTCTTTGTACAAAGAATGTGTTTCTCTTTTTAAAAAAATTATATGGAAAAAAATCCCTTCGAGGACCCAAACCCCCAAGCATGTAACTGCTAGGCATACGTACCTATAGTCAGTCTGTTATGGGATATGCACCAACAAAAATGCTCCAACTATAACCACTCTCTTTCCTGTATCTACGTATATACTAGAAGCCCTGTCTCCCAACCCTGTCCACCACGAGTAACCTGCTTGTTGATTTTAAATAGGCGCCCTGGTGCCCCTGGGAGAGCAATCTTTAAGAGTCCAGCCGTCATTTATTTGATGGGTTTGAAAGATGTCTGAACAGAGGCTTGTACACAGCAAGCCAGGACGCCCGACTCTCCAAGCTTTCAGAGCTGGGACCTGTGTCATGGGCACTTACTTTCTCAAGAGAACCCAAGTGCTCTCATTTCTCCTTGGGGGATGGAAAATGCAAAGTTGCTTACTCTTCTGGCATCTATTCATGGAGCACCTGCTATGTGCCAGTGTTCTAGGCAATGGGGACAGAGCTGTGAACAAAGCAACGGAGGATCCCTACACTCATGGAGCTAACCTTCTAATGGGTCAGATAACACAAAATGTTTTTAAAAACAGGAATGCTTATTCCTTTACAAGTGTAAACAGTTTATTCATACTTCATCAGTAACTCAGTGAGGCGATGGGGCAAGTTAACCATTGCTGGCCTCTCACAAAGGCTATTCCTTAGATCATGAGCGTAAGCCCTGAGCCACAGCGTAACTGACCAGAGATGTCTCTAATGAGGGAATTTCACCAGTACTAGCCACATAATCATAAAGCAGCACTTTGCTTTTCTATTTGCCGTTTCCCTTTGCGTGCCGGTCTCTCGGGAATCTCACAAGGAGGAGGAGTTTTGGGTTAAACGAGATTGGAACATTCCTGGATTCTTGACCTGACACAACTCAGTTACCCTCAAATCTCGTCACTATTTCTAACAGACCTTATTTTGTAGTCATGGTCTGATAAAGTCTGGAATATTTGGATTAAACTATTTGCCAAATTTTTCTTTTTCAGGTTCTTGGGTACGGTCACCTTCTTCAGACACGTTATCCTAAGTTGCCCTTTTCCATTTCTTCTTGGAAAGCTCTCTCCCTTCCCAGTAAATAGATGAGATTAGAAGCCGCCATCCTCAAGCCACCTCCTACGGTTAGTTATTGGCCTCTGACATCTTCGGTGCCAAATGGCATTTACTCATTCATTTACTCAAATTGTATCTACTGAGTGGCAACCTTGATGCCAAGAATATGGCCCTGAGTAAATCAGGAAACATTCCTGCTCTAATGGAGCTTATTCTTGTGAGGGGATCTATAAACAAATACACACAATTCACCAGGCAGTGATACTTGCCATGCAGCAAAATAAAGCAGGGGGAGGGGGCTAGAGAGGGATAGAGGGAATATTTGAGACAAGATTCCCTGTCGAGTGACATCGATCCTACTCTACACTCCAGCCTCACCAGCAAAGCTGTTTCCAGGTCATAAACATGGGGATAAGTCTTAAAATGGCTAAATGCAGGGACTCTGGCACCAGAAACTGTTAAGTTTTAACCTCTGCCAGGTGACATTGTTCTGCTCGATTTTCAAATGTTGTGGATGATTTTTGCTGTGGGAAATGTAGCAGACCGTTTCTGCAACTTGCATTTGTCAGGCGCTACTTGTCTATCAGGCACTGTGATAAGCAGTGGGGAGAAGATGAGTGAAACACAGTCCTGCACAGGAGAGAGAGGAGCTCGGGATGTTCCCTGTCTCAGCAGGCTGCGTCTTCATTCACCCGGTTGCCCAGGCTGCAAAACTTGGGATCATTCTTTTTCGTTTTTTAAAGTATTTTTAAAATAAATTTATTTATTTTATTTTTGGCCGCGTTGGGTCCTCTGTGGCCTTTGCTGCTTCCCACATTGCTCTGCGTCGCCCTTGTGGACCTGCCCTTATGACCTACACTCTATCTTGGTAACTCCTTCTCCAGTTCCTCTGCAGAGGTCATTTCCAGCCTTGCCCGTCGAAGATGCAGGAGAAAAAGGTTCATTCAGTTCATCTCGAAAAGCTTGTGCCAATCAGTAATGAAACCTCCAGCCATTAGAATCCCCAGCCCCACATGGAGGCATTTCAATTCTTACTTCTTGAACTGGGAATTTTTATTTTATTTAGTTTTTATACAGCAGGTTCTTATTACTTATCCATTTTATACACATCAGTGTATACATGTCAATCCCAATCTCCCAATTCATCCCACCACTGCCACCCTGCCCCCCGCTTTCCCTCCTTGGTGTCCATACGTTTGTTCTCTACATCTGTGTCTCTATTTCTGCCCTGCAAACCAGTTCATCTGTACCATTTTTCTAGGTTCCACATATAGGCGTTAATATATGATATTTGTTTTTCTCTTTCTGACTTCCTTCACTCTGTATGACAGTCTCTAGGAGCTGGGAATTATTATATATCTTTGAAGCACACTTCTTTACTTTTTTAACTACTGGCTTAACTGTACAGCATTTCCCTTCCTATTTGTTCCCTTTGCTCCTAGAACACTTTTATTAAAAACTCTTCCATTACCTGCTGTTTGTTTGTTTGTTTTGGAGCCAAAATAATTTGTTTCCTTGGTTCCTAGATCCGGCTTTAAATGCTCCCTTCTCTTCCAGATTTCAAATATTCTAGAAAAGTATAGGTTTTGTGAACCAAACTTTAATGTAGAAGACCAAAATTTTACATAAATAAAATGATGTACAGTTGACCCTTGAACAACTTGGGTTTGAACTGCTCGGGTCAAAGATTTTGCTATGGTCTGAATGATTGTGCCCCCCCGCCAAATTCATATGTTGAAATCATAACCCCCAAAGGTGATGGTATAAGTAGGTGGGGCCTTTGGGAGGTGCTTAGGGCATGAGGGTGGAACCCTCATGTATGGGATTAGTGCCTTATGAAAGAGGCTCCAGAGAGATCTGTATCCCCTTCCACCATGTGAGGACACAGTGAAAAAGTGTTGGCTGTGAACCAGGAAGTAGACCCTCACCAGAACATAATCATTCTGGTGCTTTGATCTTGGATTTCTCAGCCTCCAAAACTGTGAGAAATAAATTTCTGTTGTTTATAAGCTATCCAGTCTCTGGCATTTTGTTACAGAGCCTGAACAGGCTAAGACAGTTTTCAATATACGAATCTGGGGGAGATACAAAATGCAGCCTATGGCACTAAGTGATCAACTTCCATGCCTTAACACCTTCTGCGTGCCAGTAAATATCAGTTGTGCATCTCCAGTCCACTTCTGTCTCCTGATTTCCAGAATTTTATAGCCATCCTCCTGCTAGACATTATACTGGGATTACCCACATGCACCTTAAACTCGCTGCATTGAAAACTAACTGAAAAATCTGTTCTCCGTCTCCACCACTATTGCTTTTCCAATGTCTCCTTATCTCAGCGAGAAGCCTGTACATCATCCTGAGCTCTGTCCTCTCCGGCCCATCCTCCCCAATTTCCAATAATTACATCCTGCCAATTCTACTTCGTAAGTAATTTAAAAATGATTGCCTTCCCCACTGCCACTAGCTTAGACTAGGACACCATCACCTCTTGCCTAAATTCCTTACAAAGGAAAAAAGAGGGAGAAAGAAATTAACAGCACTTTACTATATGCTAGACTCTATACTAAATGCTCTGCATGAAATTGTTCATTTCATCTTCACAACAACCCTGGGTGGTAAGGAGTATTGTCACTGCCATTTTCCAAATAAGAAAGCTGAAGCTCACAGAGATAAACCAATTTAACAGACATCAATCTAACAAGTGGAAATACCATGATTCGAACCCACTTGTGCCTGGAACTAGAGATTGTATACCTGACCATACTGTAATCCCATTGAAAACAATTCTGCAATTCAAGAAGATTATTTCCTATCAAAGAGGCACATGATAGAACCTAAGTCTATCTAAGGCCAAGGCTATTGTTTCATCCACAATACCCATCACATTGTAAATCTTGAAATGCCACATGTCAGAACATTTCTCCTGAATCATTCAACCCTCTGGCAAATAAACATCTGCCTCTCTCATAGGATGACCTGCCTCTTACTATTGATGGCCGTCATTTCTCTTTGATATTTGAGATTCTAATCAGCTCTCAGCTTTTTTCCAGCATATCTGGTTAAGCTAAAGCCAACCCCAACATAATTTCCTCCCTTGCACAGTTCCTTTATTATAGCCACTATCTTCTTGCTATCCCCTAATACACGTTAACTTCTGAAATCTCAGTGTTTAATTAAAGATTATGATTTAGAGGTAAGCGCCAAGCTCTTACTATTCTTAGGAAGTAGGGGGATTTTCTGGAGCAAACACATGCACATGAGCTTGTTATATCTGAGAACCAGATGTTCCAAGATTCAAACTAAATATGTATCTAAGGCTCTAAATCAAACCTGCCTTTTAAAAATAACCTTAAAATTATGCAGTAAGTACTAAGCTATGGGGCACTAAACACGCAGGTACACTCAAACACTATTTTGTTAGATACTACAATATACAGAAATGCATTGATTTCAAAAAAAACTTACCTGAGTTCATGCAATGTTCAAGGTGCTAGTTAATTCAGAAAAGGAATGACAGGAATCTAAGATAACACAGAGCAAGGTAGGAAAAAGAGAAAAACATGCTATAAATAGAGATTCAAATGAGGGAGGCACTCCTGGTTACTGATATAAAAAAAGGTTTCATATAAGTTCAGTACAGTCGGCCCTCCGTATCTGTGGGTTCCACATCTGCAGATTCAACCAACTTTGGATTGAAAATATTTTTTTATATAAATTTATTTATTTATTTTATTTTTGGCTGCATTGGGTCTTCATTGCTGCACGCTGGCTTTTCTCTAGTTGCGGCGAGCAGGGGCTACTCTGTTGCCTTGTGAAGGCTTCTCATTGCGGTGGCTTCTCTTGTTGCAGAGCACGGGCTCTAGGCACGTGGGCTTCAGTAGTTGTGGCTCGCGGGCTCTAGAGCGCAGGCTCAGTAGTTGTGGTGCACGGGCTTAGTAGCTCTGCGGCATGTGGGATCTTCCCAGACCAGGGCTCGAACCTGTGTCCCCTGCACTGGCAGGTGGATTCTTAACCACTGCATCACCAGGGAAGCCCTGGATTGAAAATATTTTTTTTAATTCCAGAAAGTTCCAGAAAACAAAACTTGAATTTGTCACCTCAGCAACCATTTGTGTAGCAGTTACATTGTATTTAGAACTATTTACATAGCATGTACATTATATTAAGTATTATAAGTAATCTAGAGATGAGTTAAAGTATACAGGAGGAGGTGTGTAGGTTACTTGCAAATCCTACACCATTTTATCAATATACAAGGGACTTGAGCACCCGTGGAGTTTGGTATCCACAGGGGTCCTGCCACCAATCCCCCACAGATACCACGGGACAGCTGTGCCTGAGCCAGTGCCAATCAGAAGCACAAATACTTAATAGCAAGAAATGAGGAAGAAAGCCTTCCAAGCAGAATCACCTGATTAAATACATAGGGGCGGGAAAGAGAGGGGAACCTTTGGGAAGTGATGAGTAACAGAGTTTGGCTTGAGCACAGGATCGATCTAGGAAAGAAACTGCAAGATAAGTCTGCACAGAGGAATGTCACAGGAAGTCTTAAATTCCATACTCAGGAGTTTAAAACTGGAATTTTTTCTGTATTCGAAAATGTAGAATAGAGAAATGCAATTAAAGCTTCACTAGAAAAATAAACCTGGAATGGAAAGTGAATTAGGATGACATAGAGGTAGAAAGCAATTACAGAAATCCAGACAAGACACAATTTATCCATGCAATAACTCATACCTGGATTCCTACAACAGCACCTACTAGTCTTTCTGTCCCCTTCCGGCCCCTCCCATAGCAGCCAGACTGATCTTTTCCAAATGTTTCTCTGATTCCCTTATCCTCATCTTTAAAGCCCTTTGCCCTTGCATGAAAATTCAGGTTGTGGCCCTGATCTGCCTGGCCCTGGGCTAGGTATTCTGCTTCATTTCATGACACTAGGCTTCAGCCATGCTGATCTCCTTTCTGTTCCTTAAATAGACCAAGCTCTTTCTACCACAGGACCTTTGCACATGCTGGTTTTTTGTCTGCCATTCTCTTTGCCCTTTCATTATGTGGCTTGCTACCTTTTTCAGGCTTCTGTGACTCATACCTAAAGTAAGAACTCCTTTGTTATTCTCTACTCATCCCGTAGCTTTTTAAACTCATACCATTTAATGAAACTTAATTTTTGTTTGTTTCTTACTTGTTCTTGGTCTTTCTCTCTCCACTAGATCTTAGGTGGCATGAAGGCAGAACCATGTCTGCTTTATTCACTTCTGCAGTCCCAGTTCTTAGCACAGAGTAGGTGTTCACTAACATTTATTGCTGAATACATGTTAATGATCTACACTGTATGGCAGGCATCGTAATAGGTCCTGAAGAGACAGCACTGAGTAGGAGAGTATCATTGTCAAGTAGCTAAGGATCTAGAAAAGGGAGACAGACATGGAAACAGAGCATGGCAATGGAGACAAGAGTAGAGTCAAGCTGACCAACTAGGAGACTCTTCTCACTGTTTAGGCAAGAAACGATGAGGGTCAGAGAGATGTTTAAGTGGGAAAAACTACAGCACTTTTAGGGAGGAGAGAAAGGATGAGTGTAGGCCATCACCCCGATTTTTGGATAAAAGAGAGTGATCACAGTGGCAAAGGAAAGAAAAGGGCCATTGAGGAATATTTTAAATGCAGAACTACAAGTCTTGGCAACTGGTAAAGTTTTGAGGAAGAGACAGAAATAAAATGATGACTGAGCTTTGAAGCCAGGGAGGCTGCAGGGGTGGTACTTACTGTTCTTACCCAAAGCAAAGATTCTGGGAGAAGGAGAGAGGAAAAGAATTTGAAAAATAGATATTCATTCTTAATTTTCACAAGCTTCTCCTCAAACTTAAAGCCTGCCTTTTTATGCAGTACATGGGAAGTGCAGCTTTAAGTCTTATTTAAAATAGAAAATTTTGACGTTTCGACTAGAGAAATAAGCAGTTTCATCCATAGTGTGAGAAGGAAAGTCAGGACTACAAATAACAAACACTGAACTAGTGGCCTAAGCCCAGCCACTCTCTGTCATCAACTACCTCTTATTCCACCACATCCAGAGAACGGCAAAGATTTTTAAAGAGGAAAGATTTCATGTAGGGAGAAATATACTTAAAGAAAACCAAAATTCAAGCATATAATTGAATCCAAAAAAGAAACTTAGCAATTTTTGTGAGCTTTGGGCATCAGGAATACTCACTGATGGTCTGAAAAAATTAATTCCTGGGCTAGATTTGACTGTAAGTGAGAAGATAGCCTTCCAGAACCAAATTTTTCAAAATTCAAGTATTATTTTCAAGAAGTAGAAGCAAACATGCATCTCTGATGGTTAAGTTGGCTTCAAGATTCTGCAAAGAGAACTTTGAGCCAACTTTCTACCCTCTGAACCTTCCCACTGGCTATAATTTACGTCCATGAACGGCACTCATGTAAACATGTCCAACTTTCTATGGCTACTTGGAAAACATTGGCCTCAGAGTATGGTCTACTCAGTGGCTGCCCAGAACTTACTTAAAATTCCCGATGGACTAAGCTGACTTCGAGTGATGCCATAACTAAGCTTCCTAAAGCTCTTCTGCAGAAAAATATGATATGAATCCCAAGTCCAGCCACGATCAATCTTGAACACTCCAAGCACCATAATTCATATTGAAGCTGTGTCTACACTGGCAAGTGTTTTCCAAACAAAATTTATGTTTAAGCAAATGAGCAATTCATTTGGAACAGGCTTAACAGATCAAATGCATTTGTATTGGTAGAAAACGATTTTCCAAAGAGTCATGGAGGCAAAACAAAGACCTTCTTTGAGTAAACCTGACTTGCTTCAAAAACATACCCGAAGTCTTCGAAAAATCATTTCCATTTCCCTAGTCACCTGTGAGATCTCACCATGAGACTGATGATGTTGCTGGGGGGAAATTCTATTCTTCAAGAGTTTAACAACATAAGAGGGAGATAAGTGTGTCTTCGTGGAAAACAATGGAGTTTGGAAGCAGAGAGACTTAGATTCAAATATCGCTTCTGCCACTCTTAATACTTGGCATGTAATGTAACCTCTTTTGCCTTAGCTTCCTGTGCTTTCAAAAGGGATTGTGCCACCAATGCCATATCAGTGTCACAAGAATCAAATGAGACAATGTACATAAAGTAACTAGAATGATGCCTAATATAAGGTACACAGTAGACAGATTTTAGGCAATTTTTCCTTTATTTTGCTGGAAAGAAACAGCTATGCACATATTGAAAAATGCCACCCTCGCCTTGGTACATCTCTAGGTTGCAGCCATGAAATCTGCATTTGTCACCCTTTCTTTTACTTCTGTTCATATTCAAGTTAATTTCCCCTTCTATTCTCAAATCCGCTTTGTCGTAGCCTCTTTTATTTTCCAAGACAGAGCTTGATTTTTTCCTCCAGAAAGTCCTCCCCATATCATCAGAAACCATGTACTGACCCAGTACATCTCATGGCTATGTTAACCTGATCTATCTCCCCCACAGATGCTCAACATTTTGAGGGTGAAGCCAACGTCTAACTGAACTGCTCCCAAGTGTGCTAAGCTAGTATCAGTTGATGAGGTCAGTTGGTATGAAACTGGTATATTAGGGCTTTAGTAGAGGGGACAGTAGAAGCAGGAGGAGAGGTGGTCAGAGAGACTGGCATAAGCTTGACCATCTAAGTTTAGATTTTTTTCTACTGGCAATGGGAAGATAGTAGAAGAATGGCAAGTCTGACTTCTATTTTATAAGAGCCACACTCTCCTGAAGTACATAAATCAAAATTCAGAGTGTGGAAGAAACATGACCAGTTATCAGACGATTGTAACAGTCCAGGAGAGAGCTAACGATGGTTTACCTGGTTTGGTAGAGGGGGCTGTGGAGGAAGTGGACATGTCTGAGATGGAGTCAACACAGTTTGCTGATGGATTGTATACAGGGGTGAGAGCAAGGAGTCAAGAATGATCCAGGGCTTCCCTGGTGGCTCAGTGGATAAGAATCCGCCTGCCAATGCAGGGGACACGGGTTCGAGCCCTGGCCCGGGAAGATCCCACACGCCGCGGAGCAAATAAGCCCGCGCGCCACAACTACTGAGCCTGCGCTCTAGAGCCCACAAGCCACAACTACTGAAGCCCGCGCGCCTAGAACCTGTGCTCCACAACAAGATAAGCCACTGCAGTGAGAAGCCCGTGCACCGCAATGAAGAGCAGCCCCCGCTCGCCCCAACTAGAGAAAGCCTGTGCACAGCAACGAAGACCCAACGCAGCCAAAAATAAAATAAATAAATTTATTAAAAAAATACTTTAAAAAACAAAAAAGAATGATCCCAAGTTTTGCAGCCTGGGCAACCGGGTGAATGAAGACGCAGTCTGCTGAGACAGGGAACATCCCGAGCTCCTCTCTCTCCTGTGCAGGACTGTGCCTCACTCTTCTTCTCCCCACTGCTTATCACAGTGCCTGATAGACAAGTAGCGCCTGACAAATGCAAGTTGCAGAAACGGTCTGCTACATTTCCCACAGCAAAAATCATCCACAACATTTGAAATGTTCCCTGTGATCCTTTGGGCTTTAACTGAACTGAAACACAGATTCACTGTTTACTACAACGTTGTAAGAATGTGGGTTTTCCATTCTGTGGGCTTAAACTCTAGATGGCTGAAGGCCAAACAGGATTCTGTCCTCATACACGCATAACAAGGCCATGCATCACGCTCCTCTAGTGACGTACCTACTCAGGACCCAGGAACTCCTGAATAATGATAAACTACTCCAAGTGATGGTCTGAGGCTGCCAGAATGAGATATTCATGTGGGATTTTCATACATCTAGTTTAGTACAAAAATAAGTATGTGTAGAAAGAGGATGAAATTAACCACGATAAATTGTACACAAATAAGAAGACTCACCTACAAAGGACTTTAAGAGTAAATTAGGATATCTTCTAGTGTCATCTACTGCTTACTTCTTGAGATACAGAATGAGTCTAGTTGGTCTCTTTCACCGTTTTAATGATATGCATCCTTAAGATTAAAACACGAAGCTTTTTCAGTACAGCCATTATCTTGGCACCCACTCAGGGTAACGAAATTTCTTCCATCATTGGGTATAGGGCAGGATTCCTAGACCTCATCACTACTGACATTGGGGTTGGGTAATTCTTCATTGCAGGGGGCTGCCCCGTGCACTGTAGAATGTTTAGCAGCATCCCTGGACTCTACCCACTACATGCTAGTAGTAACCTCACTCCAACTGTGATATCCAAAAATGTCTCCAGACATTGCCAAATGTTCCCTAGGGGGCAAAACCGTCCTAATTGAGAACCTCTAGTACAGGGAAAAGGAATGAATATTCATACATTCATTTATTCATTCTATAAACTATTTGAATGCCTACCGAGAAGTAAGCAAGCCTCTGGGAATACACTGGGGGATGAAACAGATATGGTCTCTGCCGAAATGGAGCTTCCAGCAGAAAAGAGAAAGAGGCAACCAACAAGTACACAAATACATGCCTGCAATAAGTTTCCTTTGTTTTTTTTTTTTTTTTTTTTACAGTAGGTCCTTGTCGGTTATCTATTTTAAATATAGCAGTGTGTACATGTCAATCCCAAACTCCCAATCTATCCCTCCCCCTGCACCCTGCCCTCCCCACCGCCAGAACCTTAAGTTTGCTCTGTAAGTCTCTGAGTCTGTTTTGTAAGTTCATTTGTATCATTTTCTTTTAAGATTCCGCATATAAGCGATATCACATGATATTTGTCTTTCTCTGTCTGACTGACTTCACTTAGTATGATAATCTCCAGGTCCATCCATGTTGCTGCAAATGGCATTATTTCATTCATGCCTGCAATAAGTTTTATGAAAGAAAAGAAAAGGATGTCCTGGACAGGATAGTGAGGGATGGCATCTATGAAGAGGTGGCATTTAAACTGTGACCTGAAGAATGAGGAGAAGCCGGCCAGGGAAGAGTGGGAAGAGGAGTGTCTGAGTCCGAGAGAACAGCATGTGTGAAGCCCTTGCTATGACCCAGACAGTGTGCTGGTCCCACTCCACGCACATGTCGTTTAGGAAGGGCGCCCTAGGTCCTGGCTGCCCACAGCAATCCCATGTGCACATGTGGCCCTCTGATTATTCGGATGATGAATTAGACTGACACCTTACATTCAAATATTACAACATTTGAAGGGGATTTGGTTCCTCTCTCTATGCTACACATAGGCTTGCCTCAGAGATATTGCAAGTTTGGTTCTAGACCACTGCCATAAAGCGAATATGGTGATAAAGCAAGTCATGTGAATTCTTTGGTTTCTCAGTGCATACAAAAGTTATGTTTACACTGTACTGTAGTCTACTAAGTGTGCAATATCTCTCTGTCTAAAGAAAATGATGTTTGTACCTTAATTTAAAAATACTTTATTGCTAAAAAATGCTAACCATAATCTAAGCCTTCAGAGAGTTGTAATCTTTTTGCCTCGATGCTGGTGGCTGCTGACTGATCAGGGTGATGGTTGCCGAAGGCTGGGGTGGTCGTGGCACTTTCTTAAAATAAGACAACAATGAAGTTTGCTGCATTGATTGACTCTTCCCTTCACAAACGATTTCTCTGTAGCATGCAATGCTGTCTGATAGCATTTGACCCACAGTAGAACTTCTTTCAAAATTGGAGTCAATCCTCTCAAACCCTGCTGCTTTATCAACTAAGTTGATGTCATATTCTAAATCTTTGTTGTCATTTCAACAATCTTCACAGCATCTTCACCAGAAGTAGGTTCCATCTCAAGCCACTTTCTTTGCTCACCCATAAGAAGCAACTCCTCATCCATTAAGGTTTTATCATGAGATTGCAGCAATCCAGTCACATCTTCACGCTCCACTTCTAATTCTAGTTCTCTTGCTATTTCCACCACAAATGCAATAACTTCCTCCACTGAGGTCTTGAATCCCACAGAGTCATCCATGAGGGTTGGAATCAACTTCTTCCACACACCTGTGATTGTTGATATTTTGACCCCTTCACATGAATCACAGATGTGATCCCTTCCTTTCCAGAAGGTTTTCAATTTACTTTGCCCAGATCCATCAGAGAATCACTATCTATGGGCAGCTATAGCCTTAGGAAATGTATTCCTTAAATAGTAAAACTTGAATGTTGAAATGCCCTTGATCCATGGGCTGCAGAACGGATGTTGTGTTAGCAGGCAGGAAAACAACATGAATCTCCTTGTACATCTCCATCACAGCTCTTGGGTGACCAGGTGCTTTGTCAGTGAGCAGTAATGTTTTGAAATGATTCTTTTTTTCAGAGCAGTAAGTGGGCTTAAAATATTTAGTAGCCTGTGGGCCGGTGCGGCACCCTTTCTTTTGGATCCGCCATCTGCAGTGGCACCGCCGTCAGTTTGCAGATTTTCGTGAAGACCCTGACAGGAAGACCATCACTCTCGAGGTCGAACCCTTGGATACAACAGAAAATGTAAAGGCTAAGATCCAGGACAAGGAAGGAATTTCCCCTGACCAGCTAAGACTCATCTTTGCTGGCAAGCAACTGGAAGATGGACGTACTTTGCTTGACTACAACGTTCAAGAGGAGTCCACTCTTCATGTTGTGTTGAGACTTCGTGGTGGTGCTAAGAAGAGGAAGAAGTCTTACACCACCCCCAAGAAGAACAAGCATAAGAGAAAGAAGGCTAAGCTGGCTGTCCTGAAATACTATAAGGTGGATGAGAATGGCAAAATCAGTCGCCTTCGTCGGGAGCGCCCTTCAGATGAATATGGTGCTGGAGTTTTTATGGCCAACCAATTGACAGACATTACTGTGGCAAATGTTGTCTGACCGATTGTTTCAACAAACCAGAACACAAGTAACTGTATATTGGTTAATAAAAGACATGAACTAATGGAAATAAAATATTTAGTAAACCATGTTGTCAACAGATGTGCTGTCATCCAGGCTTTGTTGTTCCATTTATAGAGCACAAGGAGGGTAGATTTAGCATAATTCTTAAGGGCCCTAGGAGTTTCAGAATGGTAATTGAACATTGGCTTCAACTGAAAGTCACCAGCTACACTGACCCCTAACAGGAAAGTCAGCCTGTCCTTTGAAGCTTTGAAACTAGGCATTGACTTCTCCTATCTAGCTATGAAAGTCCTACATGGCATCTTCTTCCAATAGAAGGCTGTTTCGTCTCCATTGAAAATCTGTTGTGTAGTATAGCCGCCTTCACGAATGATCTTAGCTAGATCTTCTGGATAACTTGCTGCAGCTTCTATATCAGCACTTGCTGCTTCACCTTGCACTTTTATGTTATATATAAGGCTTCTTTCCTTAAACCTCGTGAGCCAAACTCTGCTAGCTTCAAACTTTTCTTCTTCTGCAGCTTGTTCACCTCTCTCAACCTTCACAGAATCGAAGAGTTAGGGCCTTGCTCTAGATTAGGCTGTGGATTAAAGGAATGTTGTGGCTGCTTTGACCTTTTATCCAGACCATTAAAACTTTCTCCAGATCAGCAATAAGGCTGTTTCACTTTCTTATCTTTTGTGTGTTCACTGGAGTAGCACTTTTATTTTCCTTCAAGAACTTCTCCTTTGCATTTGCAACTTGGTTAACTGTTTGGTGCAAGAGGCCTAGCTTGTGGCCAGTCTTGGATTTTAACATACCTTCTTCACTAAGCTTAATCATTTCTGGCTTTTGATTTAAAGTGAGAAATGTGTGACTCTTCCTTTCACACTTAGAGGTAATTGTAGGATTACCTATTGGCCTAATTTCAATACCGTTGTGTCTCAGGGAATAGGGAGGCCTGAGGGGAGGGAGAGAGTCGAGGAAATGGCCAGTGGGTGGAGCACTCAGAACACACACAACATTTATCGATTAACTTCCCTGTCTTATATGGGCACAGTTTGTGGCCCTAAAACAATGACAACACTAACATCACAGATCACTAATCACACATCACCATAACAAATATAATAATAATGAAAAAGTTTGAAATACTGCAAGGATTACCAAAATGTGACGGGGACATGAAGTGAGCAAATGCCATTGGAAAAACGGCGCCAACAGACTTCCTGGACACAGGGCTGCCACAAACCCTCAACTTGTTAAAAAAAAAAAAAGGTATCTGCAAAGTGCAGTAAAGTGAGCCCCATTAGGTTAAGTTCAAAAGTTAATAAGTGACAAAACCAGGATAATCTTATAAAATTGGTGTCCCACCTGACTCCAAAGTCAATGCTTTTAACTACTCTGCTTTAATGTCTCCCATAGGGAGGGGAAGGATGAAATAAGATAGAAGTACTAAGCAGATAGGAGACAGTAAAAGTGGAAGTGATAATGTGAAACACAATAAATATTGAAGAAATGATTTGCTTTGCAATGAGCTTAAAGCTGGAATTGGGATCACTGGAACCTGATGGCATGATGGCTCCAACAGGACCTGCAATCAAGTGTTCTTAGAAGATCAGAAGCAACTTCCTCACCAAAGTGGTTCTGGAGGACTATTCACAAAGCACGTGGTTGATGGTGGCATCAGCGTACAATAAAAGGAACCCTGCACAGAAGTCAGTTACAAAGGTTCAATTTTTGGCTAAGACACCTACTAGACATGGGACCTGAAGTGAGTTTCAACCACTGAGATTGTTTCCTCATCTCCATAATAGATATACGGGCACAAACCCTACCTAAATCAAGGTTCATCAAGAGACTCAAATAAGGTAATGCCTGTGAATGTGCTGTGTAAACTAGAAAGTACAATTTACCATTCTAGTAAAAGCAGGCTTTTAGATATATATATATATAGCCAATATTTTAATTTTTTAATTTAATTTTGTATTGAAGTATAGTTGATGTACAATATTATATGTTACAGGTATATAGTAGAGTAATTCACAATTTTAAAAATTATGCTCCATTTATAGTTATTATAAAGTATTGGCTATATTCCCTGTATTGTACAATATATCCTTGTAGTTTTTTTTTTTTTTTTTTTGGGGGGGGGGTTGCACTGCATGGCTTGTGGGATCTTAGTTTCCTGACCAGGGATTAAACCTGGGCCCTCAGCAGTGAAAGTGTGGAGTCCTAACCACTGGACCACCATGGAATTCCCTCCTTGTAGTTTATTTTATACCTAATAGTTTGTACTTCTTAATCCCCTACCCCATCTTGCCTGTCCTCCGTTCCCTCTCCCTACTGGTAACCAGTAGTTTGTTCCCTATATCTGTGAGTCTGCTTCTTTTTTCTTATATTCACTAGTTTTATTGTATTCTTTAGATTTCACATATAAGTGTTAACATACAGTATTTGTCTTTCTCTGTCTGACTTATTTTACTTTGTGTAATGCCCTCCAAGTTCATCCATGTTGCTGCAAATGGCAAAATTTCATTCTTTTTTATGGTGGAGTAGTATTCCATTGTATATATATATATATATATATATACCACATCTTCTCTATCTATTCATCTGTTGATGGACACTTAGGTTGCTTCCACATCTTGGCAACTGTAAATAATGCTGCTATGAACACTGGGGTGCATGTATCTTTTCAAATTAGTGTTTTTGTTTTTTTCAGATATATACCCAGGAGTGGAATTGCTGGGTCATATGGTAGAAGGAAATAAAAGGAATCCAAATTAGAAAGGAAGAAGTAGGGCTTCCCTGGTGGCGCGGTGGTTGGGAGGCCGTCTGCCGATGCAGGGGACGCAGGTTCGTGCCCCGGTCCGGGAAGATCCCACATGCTGCGGAGCGGCTGGGCCCGTGAGCCATGGCCGCTGAGCCTGCGCATCCAGAACCTGTGCTCCGCAGTGGGAGAGGCCACAACAGTGAGAGGCCCACGTACCGCAAAAAAAAAAAAAAAAGAAAGAAAGGAAGAAGTAAAACTGTCACTATTTGCAAGTGACATGATACTATACATAGAACATAAAGATGCCACCAGAAAACTACTAGAGCTCATCAATAAATCTGATAAAATCGCAGGATACAAAATTAATATACAGAAATCTGTTGCATTTCTATACACTAATAATGAACTATCAGAAAGCGAATTAAGGAAACAATCCTATTTACCAACACCTCAAAAAGAATGAAATACCTAGGAGTAAACCTAATTAAGGAGGCAAAATAATTGTACCCTCAAAACTATAAGATGCTGACGAAAGAAACTGAAGATGACACAAACAGATGGAAAGATATACCATGTTCTTGGATTGGAAGAATCAATATTGTTAAAATGACCACACTACCCAAGGCAATCTACAGATTCAATGCAATTCCTTCAAAATACCAATGACATTTTTCACAGAACTAGAAAAATTTAAAAATTTGTATGGAAACACAAAAGCCCCTGAATAGCCAAAAGAATCTTGAGAAAGAACAGAGCTGGAGGAATCATGCTCCCTGACTTCAGACTATACTACAAAGCTAAGGTAACCAAAACAGCATGGTACTGGAATAAAAACAGACACATATAGCAATGGCACAGAATAGAAAGCCCAGAAATAAACCCACACACTTACAGTCAATTAATCTATGACAAAGGAGGCAAGACTATACAATGGAGAAAAGATGTGTTTTCAATAAGTGGAGCTGGGAAAACTGGATAGCTACATATAAAGGAATGAAATTAGAACATTCTCTGAAACCAGATACAAAAATAAACTCAAAATGGATTAAAGACCTAATGTAAGACCAGAAACCATAAAGCTCCTGGAAAAAAATATAAATAGAACACTCTTTGACATAAATCATAGCAATATTTTCTTGGATCAGTCTCTTAAAGCAAAGGAAATAAAAGCAAAAATAAACAAATGGGACCTAATTAAACTTAAAAGCTTTCATGCAGCAAAGGAAACCATAAACAAAATGAAAAAAACAACCTACTGAATGGGAGAAAATATTTGCAAATGATATGGCTAATAACAGGTTAATATCCAAAATATATAAACAGCTCATACAACTCAACAACAATAATAACAACAAAAAACAACCCAATGAAAAAATGGGCAGATGATCTGAACAGACATTTTTCCAAAGAAGACATACAGATGGCCACCAGGCACATGAAAAGATACTCCGTATCACTAATCACAAGGGAAATGCAAATCAAAACCACAATGAGATATCACTTCACACTTGTCAGAACGGCTGTCATCAAAAAGAACACAAATAAATGTTGGCGAGGATGTGGATTAAACAGAACCCTTGTACACTGTTGGTGGGAACATAAATTGGTGCAGCCACTGTGGAAAACAATAGGAGATCCCTCAAAAAACTAAAAAAAATTAGGCTTTTTGAGCCATTAGCATTGCTGCTTAGGTATTCAGTCAACTTCTTTATTTTTTCAATACACTGAATTCTTCAGAAGATCTGAAGATCCCTTGTGGTGCAGTGGTTAAGAATCTGCCTGCCAATGTAGGGGACATGGGTTCGAGCCCTGGTCCAGGAAGATCCCACATGCTGTGGAGCAACTAAGACTGTGTGTCACAACTACTGAGCCTGCACTCTAGAGCCCATGAGCCACAACTACTGAGCCTGTGAGCCACAACTACTGAAGCCTGTGTGCCTAGAGCCCATGCTCCGCAACAAGAGAAGCCACCGCAACGAGAAGCTCACTCACCACAACAAACAGTAGCCCCTGCTCGCCACAACTAGAGAAAGCCCACATGCAGAAACAAAGACACAACACAGACAAAAATTAAAAAAAAAAAAAAAAAATCTATAAAAAATAATGCACGTTCTCCTGGGAAGAAATATAGATGTGACATTTTTTCATGTCTTGGTTGAACTGTCTGGTCAGATACACTAGTCTGGTTGTAGCTGGATGTAGCAGCTTGATGGATCTGTATGCCACTACATCAGTGTTCCCCATTCCACGATGGCCTTCACGAGCTCACTCACAAGAGAATTTACTGTATGGCTCTCATAGTTGTTTCTAGTTGGGGAAAAGACTAAACAAAAGAAAAAGAGAAAGTATAGCACTCTGTTCTAGGCAGAAATTACCAAATATCAAGTTGGCATTGCAGTGGTACTTTTTTTGTTTTGTTTTGTTTTTGTGGTACGCAGGCCTCTCACTGTTGTGGCTTCTCCCGTTGCGGAGCACAGGCTCCGGATGAGCAGGCTCAGCGGCCATGGCTCACGGGCACAGCCACTCGGCGGCACGTGGGCTCTTCCCAGATCGGGCACGAACCCGCGTCCCCTGCATCGGCAGGCGGACTCTCAACCACTGCGCCACCAGGGAAGCCCTGCAGTGGTACTTTTTCATATCCATCTGTGCTTGTCTGCTTGTACAATCAACACTTATTGTCTGGGATTTCAAGCAGTTTAAAAAAATATTTCTAGAAAAACAGTGCCCCTTTGACCTTTAATAAACCTTTCAATTGTCATTTGTTATAACAGAAAAATGTTGGAAAATGTCTATTCTTTTACCTCATTATTTTTTTTCACAGTGAGTCATAGAGGGGTTGTATTTTTTTTTTTATAGTAGAACAGAAATAAAATTTCTCAACTTATTTGGAAGGGGGTTTTAAGTGACTATCTAAAGTAGCTTCCATGGTATCTTTTTTAAGTTAATATTTTTTAGCAAGTTTATTAAGATATAATTCACATATCATAAAATTAACTCCTTTAAAGTGTACATCTTCAGTGGCTTTTAATATACTCATGGAGTTGTGCAACCATCACCAGTACTCAACGTTAGAACATTTTAATCACCCCAAACAGAAACTTCATACCTATTAACAGTCACTGTCCCGTTCCCAATCCCCTCTCCCCCATCTCCCAACAGCAACCTCTAATCTACTTTCTGTCTGCATAGATTTGCCTATTTTGGACATTTCATATAAATAGAATCATATGACATGTGGCCCTGTGTATCTGGCTTCTTTCATTTAGCATCATGTTGTCAAGGGTCATCCACATTGTAGCATGAATCAGTACTTTATTCCTTTTTTTAAATTTATTTACTTTATTTTTGGCTGCCTTGGGTCCTTGTTGCTGCACGTGGGCTTCTCTCTAGTTGTGGCAAGTGGGGGCCATCCCTCGCTGTGGTGCATGGACCTCCCCCTACAGTGGCCTCCCCTGCTGCGGAGCACAGGCTCCAGGCGCGCAGGCTCAGTAGTTGTGGTGCACGGGCTTAGTTGCTCCACGGCATGTGGGATCCTCCCGGACCAGGGCCCCAACCCGTGTCCCCCTGCATTGGCAGGCAGACTCCCAACCACTGCGCCACCAGGGAAGCCCTTCATTCCTTTTTATAGTCATAATGTTCCACTGTGGACATGCCATACTTGCTTATCCATTTATCAGCTGATGGAAATTGGAGCTGTTTCTACTTTTTGGCTGTTATGAATCACACTTCAATGAACATTCATGTACAAGTTTCTGTGTAGACATCTGATTCCATTTCTCTGAGCTATGTACCTAGGAGTGGAATTGCTGGTTTCCCCCAAAAGTTTAAACAATGGTAATTTAAACAGTTATTGTAGAGATGGGTTATTAAGATAAAAAAATTGGAATTCTTCTTATAAAACCACTGTAGGCAGGCAAGAATTTGTATTAGAAAGATTTAATTTAAAGGTTAAAAAGAGTGACAGATTATTTCTCAGATTTAATAGCTTGTAATTAAGCTGTTATCAACTTTAACATTTCAAAAGCTATTTTCTTCTTGTAACTGGTCATTATAAGTTAGGTTTCTTTCTGCCTGTTTTAGCACTGCTATTACTATTTATGAATTTCATTACTGTCAAATTATAAATTATACTAAGAAGGATTGCTATGTCAGATCATAACTCTTAGGCCATTTATATGTTTAATTTACAAGGTTTAAAGTAGCTGTATTGTTATATTTGTGAATAATTAAATGAGCTAATACTGTGACAGAAAGTATAAAAACAGATGAACATAAATTGTGCTTGCTATTTCATTCATTCACTACGAATAAGGAATACAGTTTTGTTATAAAAATCACAAAACACTTTCCTGGTTTTAGTTTGAAAATGCAAGCACTAGTCTTTAGAAGTATTTTCTTAAATATATCATAAAGTACATTTACTGCAATTGAAGTGATTTACGCTCTAAAATAACTGCACTGTCAGTCTCGATTAGGGCAGAAGGAATCATCAGGAGAGGCTGAAGTTCGGGGACAAAAAGTGGAGGTTTCAATCAGCCCACTGCAATCAGCCAGCTCCTCACAATGTCCGCAAGACATCCTTAGGAGCTAATTAGGCCTCCAGCTACATTCTCTAGAATCTGCACTCTCCACAGTCAATTGTAGGGATGGGGACTTGCAGAACAGACCATGTGATGAAACATTTGAGAACTTTTTTTTTTTTTTTTTTTTTTTTTTGCGGTACGCGGGCCTCTCACTGCTGTGGCCTCTCCCGTTGCGGAGCACAGGCTCCGGACGCGCAGGCTCCGGACGCACAGGCTCAGCGGCCATGGCTCACGGGCCCAGCCGCTCCGCGGCATGTGGGATCTTCCCGGACCGGGGCATGAACCCGTGTCCCCTGCATCGGCAGGCAGACTCTCAACCACTGCGCCACCAGGGAAGCCCTTGAGAACTTTTTAATGTTATAATTAACGTATGGGTTTAGTCACATCTCCGTGGAAAAGACCCTGTTGCTAGAGATGAAATATCCTTGCCCCTATACAAGGCCAAGGCCTCCACTTGTGCCCTAGATCTCATCCCTTCTTACCTACTAAAGGACATCACTCCAGCAACTCCCTCCTAACTACGCTTGCATTTTCCCCTTTCTACTCCACTGTCCCCAGCAGCACACATACATACTGTCATTTCTCTGATATTACAGAACAAACCACACAAACTACCTTAGACCTTAATCCTCCTGTCAGCTATCTCCTCATTTTTATGCTTCCATTTGCAGTAAAACACTGGGAAACAGTTCTCTACACATCCTGCCTCTAATTCGTCTCCTGATTTCTCCTCTTAAACCCACTAGGATCAAGCTTTCACCTCTACCTCCACCAAAGTTGATCTTGCCCTGCTCAGAAATGACCTTCACGTTATAAACCCCAGGGTCAATTTTCAACTGTCATCCTAGTCGACCTATAGACAACACTGAATATGAGAGACATTCCCTCCCTTTTCTTTCCTGTTTTTTTTTTTTTGGCTCGAACCCAGGCCCCCAGCAGTGAAAGCACGGAGTCCTAACCACTGGACCATCAGGGAATTTCCCCCCGTCCTTTTTCTTATTAAGCTTCTTCACTTACCTTCCAGGGAGTTTTTCTCTGGGTTTTTCTCCTATCGGACTGGTTGCACCTTCAAGGCTTCCTTGGCCAGTTGCTTTCCTTGCACTTTTCACACTGTTGTGCTCCAGGGCTCAGTCCTTAGAGTGGGTCTCTTTTCTATCTACACTCTCCTCTTGGTTTTCAATACCATCTACATACTGGTAACTCCCAAATTCATATCACCAGTCCATACTTCTTTCCTTAACTCCATACTAGTACATTTTACTTCCTATTCAACATCTCCATCAGTTGTCTAATTGACATCCCAAAATGAGCAAGTTCACAACATAATTTTTGAGGTTCTATCAAAACTTACTCCAGCCTCATTCTTCCCCACACCGTAGGCAGAAGTGCCATCCTTCTCGTGGCTCGGGTCCAAAAGTTTGGCGTTATCCTTGATTTCTCCATATGTCCCTCTTCCTCTCTCCCTCTCTCATAGTTCATATCTAATCCTTCAGCACCTCGCACTGCCTTGTGGAACCACTATAATCTCTTGTCTGGTTCCCTGCAAAAGCTTCCTAACTGTTCTCCCTGTTTCTCTCCTTTCCCCCTGTAGCCTGTTCTCAAAACAGCAGGCAGAAAGACCCTGTTATTACACAAATTAGATCACGTTATCCCTCTGGCTGAAAAAGAATCCTCAATCGCTTTCCAACTCAGGGCTCAGAGTCAAAGTCAAATTCCTACACAGCCATACTTGGTATAGTCCAGTTAACTCTATGACCTCATTTCCCAAAATTTTCAATTTCCCAATTAATCACTCTGCTTTTTTGCCTCAAAATTGCTATTCACATTCCTGCCCTGGGCCTTTGCACTTACTGTTCCTTCCTCCTGGAGATCTCTTCTCTAATTCTGTCATCTCCATCAAGTCTTTCCAAAGTCCTCTTTTTCATTGAGGCCTACCATGCACATATACTCCTCTACCACTAACGACCCTTCACTGGCACTACTCCCATCCTGATTTTTTCCCAATGTCCTTATTTATTATGTTTACTGCTTATTCACTATATCCTACAATTATAATGAAAGATCTATGAGGGCAAGGATTTTGGGGGGAGTTGCTTTCATTCATGCTGTTTGCCAAGCATTTAAAATAGTACTTGACATACGGTAGCTACTAAATAAATATCCATTGACTAAATATATCAATCAAACTCAGCATATCCAAAGCAAAACTTAGGAATTTCCTCTCCCTGACCCATATCTCAGCAAATGGTACCACCATTAATCTCATTGCTCAAACTTAAGACCTAGGAACCTGCCTTGATTCATCTTTTTCCTCCACCAGCAAATACAAGCGGTTTATCTTCAAAATACATCCAGAACTGGCCACTTCTCACCGCCTCCATCACTGCTATCAGAGCCCAGTCCACCATCATCTCTTACCCAGGTGACTGGTCTCCTTGCTTTCACTCTAGCTCCACAGTCTATTGACACTTCTGTCAGACTGATACTTTTATCTCTTAAATCAAAACATGTCATCTCCACATTCTTAACTATTCTAAGTGGATGCCCAACTACACTTGGAGTAAAATCCAAACTCACCATGAGACATTCAACCCAACAGATCAAAGTATAACAGGGACTTAGGACTAAATATCTAGAGATCCTTCTTTTGCTTTAATGCTAAATGAAGTCAGCTCTACCCAAAGGCAAATTATAGCCTGCCCCGTGAATTGTAAGGTCATCACTAAAAATCTCTCAGACACAAAAATGCAAAGCATTTGATCACTGCATTTGGGTAAGTAATGTTAGTGACAAGAAAAAAATTTGAAAAGAATAGCAATCAAAAGAAATGTAATTGGATTAGATGTACCCATTGAAAGATAGGGACTATCACAACAGATTAAAATAACACAACATAGGAAAACAGTATGGAGGTTTCTCAAAAAACTAGAAATAGAATTACTATTTGACCCAGCAATTCCACTCTTGGGTATATGTCCCCCCCAAAAAAACCCCCAGAAACACTAATTCAAAAAGATACACACATCCCAATGTTCATAGCAGCATTATTGACAATTGCCAAGATATGGAAGCAACCTAAGTGTCCATCAACAGATGAATGGATAAAGAAGATGTGGCATATATATGTGTGTGTGTACACACACACACACACACACACACACACACACACACACACACACACACACAGAGTGGAATACTACTCAGCCAGAAAAAAGAAAGAAAACTTGCCATTTGCAAAAACATGCATGGACCTGGAGGGCATTATGCTAAGTAAAATAAGTCAGACAGACAAAGACAAATACTGTATGTTACCACTTACATGTGGAATCTAAAAAATACAACACACTAGTGAATATAACAAAAAGGAAATAGATTCACAGATATAGAGAACAAACTAGTGGTTACCAAAGGGGAGAGGGAAGTGTGTGTGGGGGCAATATAGGGGTAGGAGAGTAAGAGGTACCAACTATTATGCATAAAATAAGCTACAAGGATATATTGTACAACACAGGGAATATAGCCAATATTGTAAAACTATAAATGAAGTATAACCTTGAAAAATTGTGAATCACTATATTGTACACCTGTAACTTACATAATATTGTACATCAACTATACTTCAATAAAAGATAATTTTAAAAAATAACACAATGGGAGAGGAACCAAGATGGCGGAGTAGAAGGACGTGCTCTCACTCTTTCTTGCAAGAACACCAGAATCACAACTAACTGCTGGACAATCATTGACAGGAAGACACTGGAACTCACCAAAAAAGATACCCCACATCCAAAGACAAAGGAGTAGCCACAATAAGATGGTAGGAAGGGTGCAATCACAGTAAAATCAAGTCCCATAACTGGTGGGTGGGTGACTCACAGACTGGAGAACACTTATACCACAGAAGTCCACCCATTGGAGTGAAGCTTCTGAGCCCCACATCAGGCTTCCCAACCTGGGGGTCCGGCAACAGGAGGAGGAATTCCTAGAGAATCAGACTTTGAAGACTAGTGGGAATTGACTGTAGGACTTTGGCAGGACTGAGGGAAACAGAGACTCCACTCTTGGAGGGCACACACAAAGTAGTGTGTGCCTCTGGACCCAGGGGAAGGAGCAGTGACGCCAGGGGAGACTGAACCAGACCTACCTGCTAGTGTTAGAGGGTCTCCTGCAGAGGCAGGGGGTGGCTGTGGCTCACCGTAGGGACAAGGAAACTGGCAGCAGAAGTTCTGGGAAGTACTCCTTGGTGTGAGCTCTCCCAGAGTCTGCCATTAGCCCCAGCAAAGAGACCAGGTAGGCTCCAGTGTTGGGTTGCTTCAGGCCAAACAACCAACAACCAGCCCAACCCATCAGCAGTCAAGTGGATTAAAGTTTTACTGAGCTCTGCCCACCAGAGCAACAGTCAGCTCTACCCACCACCAGTCCCTCCCATCAAGCCTCTTATGTAGCCTCATCCACCAGAGGGCAGACAGCAGAAGCAAGAAGAACTACAATCCTGCAGCCTGTGGAACAAAAACCACATTCACAGAAAGATAGACAAGATGAAGAGGCAGAGGGCTATGTACCAGATGAAGGAACAAGATAAAACCCCAGAAAAACAACTAAATGAAGTGGAGATAGGCAACCTTCCAGAAAAAGAATTCAGAATAATGATAGTGAAGACGATCCAGGACCTTGGAAAAAGAATGGAGGCAAAGATCGAGAAGATGCAAGAAATGTTTAACAAAGACCTAGAAGAATTAAAGAACAAACAAACAGAGATGAACAATACAATAACTGAAATGAAAACTACACTAGAAGGAATCAATAGCAGAATAACTGAGGCAGAAGAACAGATAAGTGACCTGGAAGACAGAATGGTGGAATTCACTGCTGAGGAACAGAATAAAGAAAAAAGAATGAAAAGAAATGAAGACAGCCTAAGAGACCTCTGGGACAACATTAAATGCAACAACATTCACATTATAGGGGCCCCAGAAGGCGAAGAGAGAGGGAAAGGACCAGAGAAAATATTTGAAGAGATTTTAGTTGAAAACTTCCCTAACATGGGAAAGGAAATAGCCACCCAAGTCCAGGAAGCGCAGTGAGTCCCATACAGGATAAACCCAAGGAGAAACACGCCGAGACACATAGTAATCAAATTGGCAAAAATTAAAGACAAAGAAAAATTATTGAAAGCAGTAAGGGAAAAATGAAAAATAACATACAAGGGAACTCCCATAAGGTTAACAGCTGATTTCTCAGCAGAAACTCTACAAGCCAGAAGGGAGTGGCATGATAAACTTAAAGTGATGAAAGGGGAGAACCTACAACCAAGATTACTCTACCCAGCAAGGATCTCATTCAGATTCAATGGAGAAATCAAATGCTTTACAGACAAGCAAAAGCTAAGAGAATTCGGCATCACCAAACCAGCTCTACAACAAATGCTAAAGGAACTTCTCTAAGTGGGAAACACAAGAGAAGAAAAAGACCTACAAAAACAAACCCAAAACAATTAAGAAAATGGTCACAGGAATATACATATTGATAATTACCTTAAACATGAATGGATTAAAAGCTCCAACCAAAAGGCACAGGCTTGCTGAATGGATACAAAAACAAGACCCATATATATACTGTCTACAAGAGACCCACTTCAGACCTAGGGACACATACAGACTGAAAGTGAGGGGATGGAAAAAGATATTCCGTGCAAATGGAAATCAAAAGAAAGCTGGAATAGCTATACTCATATCAGATAAAATAGACTTTAAAATAAAGACAGTTACAAGAGACGAGGAAGGACACTACATAATGACCAAGGGATCAATCCAAGAAGAAGATATAACAATTATAAATATATATGCACCCAACATAGGAGCACCTCAATACATAAGGCAACTGCTAACAGCTCTAAAAGAGGAAATCGACAGTAACACAAGAATAGTGGGGGACTTTAGCACCTCACTTACACCAATGGACAGATCATCCAAAATGAAAATAAATAAGGAAACAGAAGCTTTAAATGACACAATAGACCACATAGATTTAATTGATATTTATAGGACATTCCATCCAAAAACCGCAGATTACACTTTCTTCTCAAGTGCGCATGGAACATTCTCCAGGATAGAGCACATCTTGGGTCACAAGTCAAGCCTCAGTAAATTTAAGAAAATTGAAATCATATCAAGCATCTTTTCTGACCACAACGCTATGAGTTTAGAAATGAATTACAGGGAAAAAAATGTAAAAAACACAAACACATGGAGGCTAAACAATACGTTACTGAGTAACCAAGAGATCACTGAAGAAATCAAAGAGGAAATCAAAAAATAACTAGAGACAAATGACAATGAAAACATGATCATCCAAAACCTATGGGATGCAGCAAAAGCAGGTCTAAGAGGGAAGTTTATAGCTATACAAGCCTACCTCAAGAAACAAGAAAAATCTCAAGTAAACAATCTAACCTTACACCTAAAGGAACTACAGAAAGAAGAACAAACAAATCCCAAAGTTAGCAGAAGGAAAGAAATCATAAAGATCAGAGCAGAAATATATGAAATAGAAACAAAGAAAACAATAGCAAGCAATAAAACTAAAAGCTGATTCTTTGAGAAGATAAACAGAATTGATAAACCATTAGCCAGACTCATCAAGAGGTTGTTTGATTTTTGTATTTGGTTTGTATTAGAAATCTATGACTATTCTCACTGCCACCCTTAAGTAAAATAAATCACCCTTAAATAAAATAAATCTCATAAGTAAAAAAAAAAAAAAGTAAAAAAGAAAAAAATCAGGTGAAGACTGGGAGTGAGTGAAAGTATAGATGGGACAAGAATGGTAGAATGTCAATAATTGTTGAAGCTAGGAGATGGATATACCAGGGCTCATTATATTATTCTGTTTACTTTGTATGTATTTGAAAACCCCAAACTTAGAAGCTGAAAAACTAAAATCAAACTGTTTCATGTAATAAGCTTCCAATTCCTTTGTGTAAAAGTTTATTGCTTCTTTTGTTTTACAGTGCTAATTATAACAGCATTTGTGTCATGTGAAGGCGGCATTATAAATTGGACACTAAGTCATCTTAACAACCCTGATTATAACTGGGAACACAAAAATCTGGTTGTGGGAGGTGGGCAGTGAGAAAAATATTCCAGGAGCACATTTTAACCTGCCATTATGTAAAAATTGGTGAGAGCCATCCAGTTCTTAAGGAAAGTAGGACAGCAAGTATGACACAAAGATGGCTCAAAGATGTTTCCTCTCAAGCCAGTTGATTTTTCTCTTCTTCTACCAGATGGAAGCCCAGCAGAGACCATGGTGATCTGGATACTTAGACAGCACCTCCTACTTTTTGTAATAGCTCTTGTTTCTTCCCTCAAAGGCTCTAAAGGTAGGAATTTGGGGGTGGAAATTAAGTAAAAGAGTAAAGGAATTTGGAAAGTGGACACAGAGGTTATTTTCCATAATCCTATCACTCAAGGATCTAATTTATCACGTGGAAGTACATATGTCTTCTCACAGACGCCAGTGAACTTCCTGCCAGAACAGAAGCAAGAACCCTCTAGTAAGAATGTGTGGAATAACATGGAGATATCGAAAAGCATAAGCTATATTCTGGGACTATTAATAGTCCAGATGGCCCAGATGCATGAAGCGTGAGTAGGGAAATAACCTTAATAAGTCTAAACAGCATAGGGAGACTTGTACTTGCTATTAGGCACCCATTATCTCATTAGGAGAAAAATCATCCCGAAAGTTTAAGAATGAGGTTTTGGTTAATATATTTTGGTGTAAAAAAACGTACTTTTCTTCTCTCTTGCAAAATGAATTACATGAACCCAGCTCATTCATATAATATTGGGATTTATCTTTTTCATAGAATAATAACAATAATACCAAATATAAAAGTAGAAGCAACTTGCATTTGCATGGCACTTTAGATGTGTCAACTAGTAATGATAACATTTACGGACTGCATATTATATGCTAGGGACTGTGCTAGGTATGTCAGAAGACTGAACTCATTTGATCCTCATAGCAACGATAGCCCCATTTTATGGATGAAGAATCTGAGACACAGAGAGGTTAAGTAAACAGGGTCATGCAGCTAGTGAGTGGCAGAGCTAGGATTTGAACCCAGACAGTGTAGCTCCGAGCCTGTGCTGCATTTTGCTGTCTTTCAAAGCTGACATGGTCTATCAGTTCTGTGGCTGCTGAAAAAATTATCACAGACTTAGTGACTTAAAACAACACAGATTCGGCTTCCCTGGTGGCGCAGTGGTCGGGAGTCCGCCTGCCGATGCAGGGGATGCGGGTTTGTGCCCCGGTCTGGGAGGGTCCCGCATGCCGCGGGGTGGCTGGGCCCGTGGGCCGTGGCCGCTGAGCCTGCGCGTCCGGCGCCTGTGCTCCGCAACGGGAGGGGCCGCAGCAGTGGGAGGCCCGCGTACCGCAAAAACAACAACGACAACGACAACGACAACACAGGTTTATTACCTTACGGTTCCGAAGGTCAGAAGTCCTAAAATCAAGGCGTCAGCAGGGCTACATTCCTTTCAGGAGGCTCTAGGGAAGAACACGTTTCCTTGCCTTTTCCAGCTTCTAGAGGCTGCCCACATTCCTTGGCTTGTGGCACCCTTCACCCATCTTCAAAACCAGCATCTCTCTGACCCTTCTTCTGTTGTTACATCTCTTTCTTTGATCACAGCCAGGCAAGGTTTTCCACTTTTGAGGACGCTTGTGAGGAGATTGGATCCACCTGGATAATCCAGGCTAATCTCCTGACCTCAAGGCTCTTAAGCTTAATCACGTCTGCAAGCCTCCTTTGCCAGGTATGGTTGTCACAAGCTCCGAAGATTGGGACATGGACATCTTCTGGGGACCATTATTATGCCTACAACACATGGTTTCTTCAAAGGCTTTTCACTTACATTGACTGATTTGATATCAACTATATGTGAAAGTGAAGTATGTATATTAACCCCATTTTCCATACAGAAAGACAATGTTTTGCCCCAAGGTCATAGAGCTAGCATTAGGGCCCTCTACAAATGGATCTCAAACTACCTCTCTAGTCTCATTTCATACAACTTCCCTCTACCTAATCTCTAGTCACAGCGAACTTTTTTTCCCCCTCAAAAATGTCACACCCTTTGCAATTCAGTATTTGGATGTGTTGCCATACCCTCTGGGAGGGAGTCCCCACCATCTTGACTTGGCAAACTTTTACTCATCTTGTAATGTCCCACTTAATGTTCTCTGCCAGGTGTTCCCACATCACCCAAGCAGCTAGTGGCAGGGTTCTCACTGCCTCTGTCGTACTCTTGCTATACACTGGCCACACATCACAACATATGTGAACACATGGTGTTAGGATGCAAATGATTCTAACTGCCTGGTTTTGATGGAGAGGCTACTACGATTGACATCAGGAGACTAAAGTGAGGATAACACACACACCCTTCCATAGAGAACCTGAGAACCTGCTGCAGAACTCCTAGACTCCTCAGCCAGACCAGAGTTATAAAATGGGGCCAGAGAAGAGAAAGCATCTATGAGGAGAGTAGTGAACAGTTTCTTTAGAGGGAGTGGTAGCCGGGCTGTGAGTCCCCAATCTGGGGACAAAACTTCAAGTGCACCTTTGGACAGTGTTTCCTTTAGTTGAGAGAGAGAGAGAGACGGCCCGTGCCTGACTCATGCCTGAGAAAGTTAAAGCCAACATTCATCCTGGGGGCTGACTCCTGCCTGGGACTCCAGGGCACAAGAAAGTGCCTGACTCCTCTTTGATGGTAAAGCCAGAGATTGCACTGAGATTGGCTAGCACTTTCAGAGGTTGTCAAAGCAAGGGATTTTCCCCATGGAGCACATGAAGTTCACCTGGTGAAACCTTATCATGACGTTGTCTTGAATCCTATCCAATACGGTTACCTGAGAGGTGAAAACACCACAGTGGAAAGAGGCTAGATGCCCAGGAGCTGAGAAGTAACAGTGGTAGTTTGTTAGAATAATGGCCCCCAATGCATCACATCTGTCACCTTTCTCCTTTACAATGTGACTCTACTACTCTTTCCATGATGAGGTGGAGTACCTTTCCCCACCCCTTGAATCTAAGGAGCCTTTTAATTTTTTGGACCAATAATTGCAGCAGAAATGATATCATGAGACTTCTGAGGCTAGGCCTTGAGAGAACTTGCATCTCCTACTTTATCTTTCTTGGAACGCCTGTGTCATCAAGTAAAGAAGCCTACTGGAGGATGACAGATGGGTCATGTAAGCCCAGCCAAGAGTCAGCATCAAAGTGCCAGCCACAGAAATAAGGCCATCAAAACTAGCCCCCCAGCTGACCTGTCAACTGACTGCAAACATGGGTGAGTGAGCCCAGCTGACATCACTTAAAATCGAATTGCCCAGCTGAGCCCAACCCAAACAGCCAGCCACAAACTGTGAGAAAATAAATGGTTTTTGCTGTAAGCCACTAAGTTTTGGGGTGGTCTGTGTTAATAGATGACTGATGCAAGCAACCATTTGAACTAGAGGTGCATCTGCTGGTGTAAGAAGAACTGTAAAAGAGGGGCTCAGCAGGAAACCTCCAAACAGCCCACAAAACACCCCCCAAGCTAATACCAATTTTAACCTTCTATACCAGACTCATCCAATAACACCAGCTTTTGCCATCTGCCATGCCTGGACAGCCAAGAATATCATTACAGATTTATCTTCTTCCTGCCTCTATCTCCCTTCCCACTTCTACAGCAGTGTCTTAGTCTGTTCCGACTGCTATAACGAAAATTCCAGAGACTGGGTGACTTATAAGCAACAGAAATTTATTTCTCACAGTTCTGGAGGCTAGAAGTCCAAGATCAGGGTGCTAGCAAGGTCAGATTCTGTGAGAGCCCTCTTCTGGCTTGCAGATGGCCATTTTCTCAAGTGTCCTCACATGGTGGAGAGGACAAGCGAGCTCTCTGGGGTTTCTTTCATAAAGCACTGATCCCATTCATGAGGGCTCCACCTCAAGACCTAATCACCTCCCAAAGGTCCCCATCTCCTAACACCACCACATTGGGGGGGTTAGGATTTCAACATATGAATTTTGGGGGCAGTCAACCAGCATCAGCAAAATTTTAGTTTATTAAGAGTCTCAATTCAGCATTTAGAATAGACAAACCTGGGTTAAAAAACAAAAGCCAAAAAAACCCCAAACCAAAACCAAAAAAAACCCAATTCCCAACCCTCAACTTGGACCTGCTTTAGCTGGAAGCCTGCAGTGGGAAAGAGGAACACGGTTCTCTGCTCTTTCACAGTTCACCTATTCTCCTACCTGTTTCTAAAAATAAGAAGAAACGTTCACTGCTTGATGGAGTTTTTATATAAGGTTATGGGAAGTTTAAAGGGCCAGTAGAAGATAAAAATAAAGTCACTTAAAAAAACAACAACAACAATGTACAGGCTACTTAAAGAGACATGTTATAAGTAAAACAACACAAAGTTTGAAGATAAAGCAAAAATATGAAAAGAAAATACCAAAAAAGCTGCAAAAATGTAAATACCAAATGCAAATAATTTATAGAAACAAAGACACAACATAATGATAAAAGGAACAATTCACTAAGAATTAATAGATTCATGCATTTTTATGTCCCTGACAGAATAGCCTAGTTTCCTAAAGATGGCCTGGTCTCTGTTTTCTGATAACATCATGTATTCTCTGTGACCCTCCAGACCTAGAGATCACACAGCTCCTGCCAATCTCAACTATTTCACCTTCCCATTTGGTTTCCTGTCATTAATATCACCTGTTAACTAATTCTCTGTATTAAATTTGCTCTTTGTGAAAGACTTCAAGTGATTTCTGTTTTCCTAGTTATACCATGACTGATACAAGTATATTATTTTTCGAGCAAAAACAGAACACATACAAATTATGTCATGTCATGTCTCACAAAATGTTCTGGTTCTGTTCCATTTCCTCCCCCTCACCATTCATTCTCTGCTTTTCTCTCCTTTGTTCCATGTCCTAAGTGGTTAACCCCTATAAACTGCATTATCTGGACTCCTTACACTCTGCCTTCCAGTTAGGTACGGCTAACGGGAGGGTCTACAGGAGACTGGAGAGCACAAAGAGAGGTCAAGGTAGTTTCCTCCTGCTCCCTCCCTGGCTGGATGGGTGCCATGGTTCTGGCATTAGCAGGGCCCTTCTATAGCTTCAGCTTCTGCATCTGCACCTTCATACAGAGCATCCCTGTTTCCACTGCTCTACATCTCACTGGGTTCCCATAATACTGTTTCCTCCCTTTGTTCCTTAAAGCTTGGAGATCGTAATAGTCCTTTCTCACTGTTGACAGTCCCCAGCTGTTGTAACCTCCCCCAACATATTTGTAAATAAATTTTCATCACAATTCCAACTGAGTGTGCCTTCTGTTTCCCAGACCTTGAGTGCTGCTGAAGCTGATACACGAACTGAAACTGATACCTAAAGGAAGCTTTCACAATTTTCAAAAAATTAATATCAGACAGATGAAAATATCTCATAAGACAATTAGATTAGAAATCAACAATAAAAGTTAAGTGTATATATATGCATAAACATACTCCTAAATAACTACTGAGATAAAGGAGAAAGCATAATGCAACTTATGACTAAATGGTAATAAAATTATTATGTATCAAATATTTTATAGTAATATTTGATGGCATTTTATACAGATACCTTTTAGTTAGTTTTATCTATTTGTCTAATTATTTCTTCACCATTCTTTCCTGCATCTCAGACCTTTCTTCAGGAGTCTATCTTTCTTCTTCCTGAATAATTTATTTAGAAGTTTCTTCAATGAAGGCCATTTGTAAGTATGTACTCTCAGTTTTGTTTATCTTAAATGTCCTAATTTTTCCCACACTCAAGACAGTTTGGCTAGGTATACACAATTCTATGTTGATGATTATTTTCTTTTAACTCTCTGAGAAATATTCCATATCATTTTCTTGGTAGTTGATTTTGAGTTCATTGTCTTTGGTTCTGTAGGTTCACAACAATGCGAATATTTCTTTTTATATCTCCTGCTGTATATACCTGGTATCTCCTATATTCAAGGATTCTAGACTTTCATCAGTTCTGAAAAATATTCAGGCCTTATAATCCTCAAAAATGACTCCTCTCTTCTCTTTATCCTATCCTTCTTGGTCTTTGATTTGATAACATTAAAATATTTCTCTCATATAACAAAATGACAGCAGGTTAAATCTGCATGATAGGTAGATGGGCATTTCAGTATATTTGAACTATTTGATAACAAAAAAGAGTAACCGCCCATGGCTAAGGATTGTCAAGTGCTTAAATGTTTCCGAACTGATGAACATAACACAAAAGCAGAAAATGTAAACAAACTTATTAAAAAGATAAAACCTAAATAGTACACCTTTCTTCCAAATCATTACAAGCATTTGAACTACTTCTGAAGACAAATTCAGCTCTATTAAAAAGCTATACACTAGGAAACAAATGTTTGCTTTAGATGCTAAGGAAAGATTCCCATGTTTCCCTGGAAAATTCTGGAATATATCTTGATTTTTAGTATTGGAGTCATGGAACACCTAGCAGTAAAGCATTACATCCTAGCTGACAATTTTATCCCCTTGTGGCTTGACTCTCATACAGGAGGTTTTCATTTAGGTGTTATTGTTTGGCCACCAGGGGTTGAAACTGTACCTCATTCAACTCAACTCTATATCTCCAGTGTCCAACACGGAAGCTGACAGCAAAGAGGCACCTGAAAAATGTTTAATGCAGTGCTTCTTAAGCTTTAGTGAGCATTAAGAATTCCCTTGGAGAGACGGTTAAAACAGTTTCTTGGATCCCATCACAAGAAATTTGGATTCAGTGGTTCAGGTTGGGGAGTGTGAATTTGTATTTCTAATATGCTCCCAAGTGAAGCCTATGCTGCTGGTCTGAGGACCACGCTATGAATAATACTGGTTTAATGAATGAAAAATGTATGTGAAGACATGTTGATTGGGGAAAACATTGAAATTTACTCATGGTATTATCTGGTTCTTTTTTTGAGTGATTTATATAACGAGTCTTCTGCTTTTCCTTCTTATGGAGAGGCCCTTAAGGTGATGAAGCCCTCACAATCTTGCTCATAACTGACTTTTCAAGCCACACCAACCTACTCTACTTTCACCTAACTCACATGCACCTCCACACCCAAGTGCCATCATGTATGCTATTTACCCTCTGTCTTGAAAGTCCTACTTTCAATCAAACCTTCATCCTTCAAGGCTTAGCTCAAACATTTCAAATCTTTCATAATCCTCCCTCCTCCATCCCAAATTTGAATCACAATTTTCCACCTCTGCTATACCCCCAGAGAACTCATATCTTTGCTACCATCCAAATTATAGTAGGAGCGCTCACTGATGTCCCTGTCCATCCAGTTTTGTGCTTATCCTCCAGTACTGAACCCATCCTCCAATACTGTATACAACATACATCACAGAACCTAGCACACGGTAGATGGTTGATAAATGCTCGTTGAACTAGAACAAAGAGAAATGGCAATTTCTAGTACATGTTAATTTAGCATTAAAATTCTGATATAGCAAACAGTATTTTCATGGTGATGTCCATGAGACAGTGTGATCCTATGTTCAGGTTCATGCCTGCTACTCCAGCATCATTATTAAGACATACCGCTTTCACTCTCAAAAGGATCTAGGAGGGTAAATTATATGGTTACTTTATCATTAGCCCAGGTATACTTCTTAAGGCTCATTTATAGCAGGATCTGGCAAAATGTTGCCTCTGGTTTTCATTTTACCCCACTGGTCTCATCATATAGCCAGTCAGATGTCATTTGATACACATCAGATTCAAATGGACAAATTACAAAGTTCATTTTCCTATTTTAAAAACCATTTCTCACTTACCTTCTTAATATGAAAAAGATGGAGCTTATGAGGAAGAGGTTTCGCAAGACCAATCCAAGCAACTATGTGCCACATATCCTTGAACAACTTAGCAGACTTGCAAAATTAAAAGTGCTATTCATGGGAGGGAAAAAAATGGTACCTGACATCCAGAAAGGGATTAAGCCAACCATTCATTTTTAATACAGATTTCTAAAAGCAGACATGAGAATTACTATTATTTTATCAGCTAAAAAGAGCACCATATGGAAAAAAAAAATTAACAAAATATGTGACAAGGGATGGTGTTTGACAACTTTGAAATAATCTATAGCTATGTAATTTTAAATGATAAGCATATTAGCTTGGCTACTAATTGAGATTTTTTTTGTACAACAAAATAATGAATAAAGCGGAATATAATGTGGCATAATAAAAATAATACATCCTTAGAGTCAAGCAGATTTAGGTTTAAATTTCAGTTTTGCCACTTACTGGCTGCTGTGTGGCCTCTGAGCCCCACTTTCCTCATCTATAAATACAGAATGAGTACCTAACAAACAGGGTGGCTGAAAAGAATAAATGAGATTATATTTACTTAGAATATAGCACGTAGGAAGTATTCAGTGAATACCTATTATTTTATTGATTTTCAAAAACACAGAGTATTGTACAGATGCACAGAATTAAAACAAAGTTTTAAAATTCATACCAATCTTTTTTAATATAGTAACTTGTGGTGTTTTCAATAGTCTCCTAGGTGTTCTTGGCGGGAGACAGTGATAATGGAATAATTAAGCTTATTATAATTTCTAGTTTTATTTCACAACAGCCACAACCACCCAGTAAAAATGCAACTTGAAATGTTGACGAATTGTGTTGACCTGAAACAAACAGACTGCCAGACATTTCCCTAACAAAGATAAGTTTATTCGGGGTCAGCAGAGAATGACAATTTGGGGTCTGCAATCATGGTAAGCCACATGCAAGACCCCACATAGCAAGGGAAGGAGAATACGTTTTTTATTATTATTGAAGTGCAGTTGATTTTCAATGTTGTGTTAATTTCTGCTGTACAGCAAAGTGATTCAGTTGTAAATATATACACATTCTTTTTCATATTCTTTTCTGTCATGGTTTATCACAGGATATTGAATATAGTTCCCTGTACTATACAGTAGAACCTTGTTGTTTATCCATTCTATATATAAGTTTGCATCTGCTAACCCCCAAACTCCCAATCCATCCCTCCCCCCTCTCCCCTCTGGCAACCACAAGTCTACTCTCTACGTCAGTGAGTCTGTTTCTGTTTCACAGATATGTTCATTTGTGCCATATTTTAGATTCCGCATGTAAGTGATATCATATGGTATTTGTCTTTCTCTTTCTGGCTTACTTCACCTAGTATGATCATCTCTAGGTCCATCCATGTTTCTGCAAATGGCATTGTTTCATTCTTTTCTTTGCTGAGTGGCAATACTTTGGTAGAGAGGACAAGGAAGTTAGCAAGGATATAGTAAACAAGGAATCTATGGCTTTTCCTTGGCTGGGTCATTGCCAGGAAAGAAGAGGAGTCTTTCTTCTTCTTGTTGGGCTTTGCGGTCATTGCAGGGCAAGAGACCTCCCTCTTCTGGTCTCCCAATTCTATTTAACTGAGGTTTCTGTTTATTAAATTTTTACATTTCCCCCTCTTGATCAAGATCTTTCTTTGAAACCATCACTGATCTAGTTAGGTTTTCTAGTTGCAGTGGCTTTTTATCCCTCAATGTCAGAGGTCTTTCCTTTTCTGGGTGCAGAATCTCACGTCGTAGGGAAAGTGCACATATTGGAAACCTATCAAGGTCACATTTGAGTAACAAGGAGGGGTAGGATGGAGAATTTTTAGGCACTTTTTATCTGAAGTCCATATGTTGTCAAGATCATAGACATTGGAAATCACGTGAAGCGTTATGTCATCATCAAAGGTTTGGCAACAAACTTCCACAGGTCTGGTCCAAATATCTTGGGAAAGCTGTCTCAACAAATGACATCAGCTTCAATTCTAGGAAATCTTTACTTTCAAGTCACCAGGTGATGTGCAGGTCCAGTCAGAGTTTACCACTTTCTTTAGGTGTGTCACATGAATCCAAGATCTATTTCTTGGAGTTTGATAGCTCAAAGGTTGATTAGCAGTACTTGTTGGGGGCCTTTCCAGCTGAGGTGAAGAGAGTTCTTCTGGAGGTGTCTTTTCCAATAGATGAAATCACCAGGTTGTAAGGCGTGATGCTTAAGGTCTTTGTCTCCCAAGGGCACACTGTGAAGACTGCTCTACCAAAACATGATTATTTTTAACGGAAGCAATTAGGCCTTTGCAATATTGTAGTACATCTCCTTTTATCAGTTGTGGGTCAGAAGAAGCAGAACCCAAGTGCATCGGGCATCCTGTCACTACCTCAAAGGGTGAGAGCCTGTAAGTTCCGAAAGGGGTGGATCTGAGATTTAGAAAGACCAATGGCAATGCTTTTTGCCAAGGTATTTGGAGAGCCTCTACAAATTTTGCCAATTGAGTCTTAATACTGCTGTTAGTACATTCGACTAAACAGAGGATTGAGGACGGTAAGCATGGTGAAAGTGTTGTAAAACCGGTCAAACAGCACAGACTTGTCGAAGAACCTAACCAGTAAAATGGGTTGCTCAATAACTATGAAGTTCAAGAGGAGTTCCCCAGGTAGGGATAATCTTTTCCAAAAGAACTTTAACCAGCATTGGTAGTATACTGGTAAGCATAGCTGCCTTCCAAAAGAACTTTAGCCACAGAAGAGGCAGTAGCCTGTCTGTAAGGGAAGGCTTCCGTCCAGTGTGAAAACATAAAGACCATGACTAAAAAATACTTTTATCAGTTAGACAGAGGAAGTTGTATGGAATGCATCTGCCAGACCTCAAATGGTCCATTAGCCAGTTTAAAATGTCCAGGAGCAGTACAAACAGGCTTCCCTGGATTGTACTTTGGACAAGTGGGACAAGTGAGATTGGCACTTTTTGCAGTCTTATTAATGTTTCCCCACCAATATTGATCCAGGAAGGCTATCATTTTGTCAGGAGCCCAGTGTTTTGATGCATATACAGTGGTGAGGAGTGGGAATTTTGGAGTCTCTGGTAGGACAGAGTTGTTATTTGGTACAAACCAGAGCTTTCTCTTTTTATAAAACCAACAATTGTTGCATTTCCAATCTTGCGTTTCCTTTTCTAAGGCCAATTGTTGGGCGTCTCTAGACAGTTTTTCTATATTATCATTTGGAAAAATATTCCTTTGGACCATAACAGAGGTTTGGCTACTGTTGGTCCCTTTAAAGGCAGCATTCCTTGCAGTAATATCAGTTAGGTGATTTCCCCTAGCTTCCAGAGAATCAAGTTTAGAATGCCCCAGAATCTTAATAGTAGCTAAAGTGGCCGATAAAAGTATTGTATTCAATAATTCCTGTACATAGGAGCCAATTTTAATTTCATTTCCACTGGAAGTATGGAAGCCACGTGGCTTTCACAATATTCCAAAATCATGAGCTACTCCAAAAGCATATCTACTATCAGTACAAATATTGGCACTTTTGTCTTTAGCTAAACCACAAGCCCATGTAAGAGCATATAATTCAGCCTGTTGGGCCAAAGTACCCATAGGTAAAGATGCTGCCTCGACATCAAAAGGAGTTGTAATAGCATACCCAGGACAATATTTGCCATTGTTACCTTTTAAGTGTGAACCTCGAGAAGTCAACGTTACCCAATGGAATATCCTGTAGATCATTATGAGGAGACAGGAGGTGGTCCATCAGTCTTAAGCAGTCACGAGGGACTTTGTCAGCAATGGAGCAGAGAAAAGTAGCTGGGTTAAGGTTATTACAACATAAAGAGTTATGTGAGAGGCAGCTGGCCAAAGGACTTCACAGGAGGTGAGGCAGATGGTTGAGAAATGTTGAGTGTGATGAGAATTCAGGAGAGCTTCTACTGCATGAGGTACCGAAGTGGTTGAAGGAGATCCCACAAAAACTTTCCCAGTGGTTCTAATGGAAGGGCAGTGACCATGATGGCTCTGAGGCAAGGCGCATTTCCCCACACTACAGGGTCAAGTTGCTGGCTATAATACCTTATGTGTTGATATTGGTCCCTGTGTTTTTGGGTGAGCACCCCAAGAACATGCCCTTCCTTTTCATATACAAAAGGAAAAAAGGGAATCTGATAACTGGGATGTCCAAGGGCAGGTAGGTTCATCAAACTTTCCCTAAGTTCTTGAAAGCTAGGTTGTCCAGATCTTCCCATAAAACTGGGTCCAAGTTGTTATTGTTTAGTAAAACATACAGAGGTTTGGCCGTAAGAGACAAATTTGGAATTCTATTTCAGCAATAACCAATTAGCCTGAGAAAACCTCACAGTTAGCACTTAGCTTTGGGTTTTGGGAAACTTAGGACACCATGAAGTATATCTGGATCTATGTTCTGATATCAGATGCCCTAAATATCGAACCTGAATTTGGGCAAACTGCAAATTTTCTTTGGTGACCTTTTGTCCCTTTAAGGCTAAAAGCTTTAGCAAGTGGATGCTGTCTTCCTGTGAGGAGGCTTGAGGAGAGCAAAGAAGCAAATCATCCACATAGTGCAACAAAGTCATACCTCTAGGGAACTTTATGTCATCCAGATCAGCCTTCAGGGTTTGAGAGAAATAAGAAGGACTCTTAGAAAACCCTGAGGTATTGCTGTCCAGGTGAATCGTTTTTCTTCCCAAGTGAAGGCAAAAAAGTATTGGCTAGCTTCATCAATTGGAGTGCACTACATATGTCAATTACAGTAAAGAATTTGCTTCCAGTAGAAATGGTTGTTAGTAAAGTATGAGGATTAGGAACAAGGGATGTTGAGGGATAACAATGTTGTCTATCGCTTGGGGGCCCTGGACAAACCTCCACCCTTGGCCCTTAGCTTTTTCACCAGTAAAGGGGGAGTGTTACAGGGGCTACTACAAGGGATAATGAGGCCTTGAGTCTTGTAATCTACTATGGGCTTTATGCCTTGAAGGGCTTCTTTACTTTCAGGGTATTGATTAATTCTGGGAAGAGGTTTCGAGGGAGCTACTGGGTTGGCCAAAAATTTCATTTGGGTTTTCCTGTAACCGCTGGAAAAACCCAAAGGAACTTTTTTGCCAACCCAATATTTGAATCCTGACTGGAGGTGCACTGTGAATTTTGCCAGTATCAGTTGAAGATCTTGGCCATAAAGAAAGCGGTGGCTGATTCGATAGGAACAAATGACCAGTGTTTCCGGAATTAGCTCTAGTACCGTCAGAGATGGAACAAATAAGAGATGTCAAAGGGTTACTTAATTTACCTGCTTGGTTACTTTGATGACTACTGTCAAATTCTAGGATTATTTCCCCCTTTTGGGAGAAAAAAATTCTGGCATGATATTTCTCTGAGAAGTCTCAGCCTACAAGATGGATAGGGTCAGAGGATTAAGAAGAAAAGAGTGTGTATCCCTCAAAAGGTCTAAAAAAAAGGAAACAGGTTCAGAGACATGAACCTCTTGAGACACATTAGAGATGCCCACTATTTCAACTGTTTTAGTACTGTGAGGTGGCTGCTGCTTCACAGTACTAAGGTTGAGTACCAAAGGTATGGTTCTGGTGTGAATTAGGACTGGGAAAGATTTGGGGAAATGTTTCACCAAGCCAATTAAGAGGGAGGATTGGGAAAGAGCCCTTGTATTTCCTCAGAACCTTGTCATTGAGAATTGAGAGGACATCAGAGAGGCAATTAGAAGGCTGAAGATGCCTAAAATGCTTAAATTTGTAACAATCTATCTCCCAATGTCTTAGCTCTTCGCAATAATAGCAGAAACTAGGAGGGGTTTGGTTTCATTTAGGAGCCTTCAATTGCTGGAGTTGAATGTTAAGAATTTTGATGGTCTTCCATGGAAGAGACTCATCTAAAGTGTAAGACAACCTAAATGTAAGACTGGATACTATAAAACTCTTAGAGGAAAACATAGGAAGAACACTCTTTGACATAAATCACAGCAAGATCTTTTTTGACCCACCTCCTAGAGTAATAAAAATAAAAACAAAAAAAACCCAAATGGGACCTAATTAAACTTCAAAGCTTTTGCACAGCAAAGGATACTATAGACAAGATGAAAAGACAACCCTCAGAATGGGAGAAAATATTTGCAAACGAAGCAACGGACAAAGGATTAATCTCCAAAATATACAAACAGCTCATGCAGCTCAATATCAAAACAAAAAACAACCCAATCCAAAAATGGGCAGAAGACCTAAATAGACATTTCTCCAAAGAAGACATACAGATGGCCAACAAACACATGAAAAGATGTTCAACATCACTAATTATTAGAGAAATGCAAATCAAAACTACAATGAGGTATCACCTCACACTGGTCAGAATAGCCATCATCACAAAATCTACAAACAATAAATGCTGGAGAGGGTGTGGAGAAAAGGGAACCCTCCTGCACTGTTGGTGGGAATGTAAACTGATACAGCCACTATGGAGAACAGTATGGAGGTTCCATAAAAATACTATGTGACTGGGCATATACCACTACTAGGCAATTTACCAAGAGAAAACCATACTGGGCATATACCAAGCAATCCCACTACTGGGCATATACCAAGAGAAAACCATAATTCAAAAAGACACATGCACCCCAATGTTCATTGCAGCACTATTTACAATAGCCAGGACATGGAAACAACCTAAATGCCCATCAACAGAGGAATGGATAAAGAAGATGTGGTACATATATACAATGGAATATTACTCAGCCACAAAAGGGAATGAAATTGGGTCATTTGTAGAGATGTGGGTAGACCTAGAGACTGTCATACAGAGTGAAGTAAGTCAGAAAGAGAAAAACATATCATATATTAACGCATATATGTGGAATCTGAAAAAACTGGTATAGATGATCTTATTTACAAAGCAGATATAGAGACACAGATGTAGAGAACAAACATATGGATACCAAGGGGGGAAGGGAAGGGTGGGATGAATTGGGAGATTGGGATTGACATATATACACTACTATATATAAAATAGATATCTAATGAGAACCTACTATATAGCACAGGGAACTCTACTCAGTGCTCTATGGTGACCTAAATGGGAGGGAAATCCAAGTGGATATATTTATACGTAGAGCTGATTCACTTTGCTGTACAGTAAAAACTAACACAACATTGTAAAGCAACTATACTCAATAAAAAATCTTTAAAAAAAAGTGTAAGAGAGCTGGTTTGCCAGATTAATTAAATCTGGAGCGGACATAGTTTCCCATTCCATCCTGGGCCTTTTTACTAGAAGGGAGAGGTCCTGGCTCATCCCATTAATAAACACTGTTAAAAGCTACCTGGGTGAAATCAACATCTGAAGGAAGACCAGAACTTTCCTTTCCTTAAAAACAACCTGAAGTCAACTGCAATAGTCAGGAACAGGTTCACCAGATTTTTTTTTTTTTTTTTTTTTGAGCAGAGAAAGGTTTATTGCAAGGGCCAAGCATGGAGAATGGGTGGCTCATGATCAAAAGACCCAAACACTGGTTCATCAGATTTTCTCTTCGTGTGCAAAGATAAATTTTCTTCAAATCAACAGGCTTTGGAAAAGTCCTAAGAATTGCTCAATGAAGTCACCCAGCAACGGCCTAAGCCAGTTGATATAGTAAGTTAGCGGGCTGGTCTTTCAGTTGTAATTCTAAAAACCCTTTAGGATTTTACCAGTTAGTGGTTTTCATCTAATGCTGGGCCTGGCCTTCACCAACCAGTGTATGAATTAGCTGATATAAGTCAGAGAAACCAGGTTGATAAGTTTGAATGACTATATTAAATTCCTCAGTAAATCTGTGAGGCTCTTTAGTTACTTCGGGAAAATCTTCAACTATGGTTCACAGTTCAGCTTTAGTCCAGGGAACGTAAGAAATTAAGGGTTTAGCCTCTGGATCCTCAGAAGGCTTAATTTTAAAGGGCCAGGTTCTGACAATTTCAGAGGAAAAGGCAGTGGGTAAATTTCAGAGAGAAGAGGAAGTTCAGTGAGAGAATTAGTATGGGGAGATTGAGAGTATAGAGGAGGTACAGGCAGCGGAGAAGGGAAAGAGGAAGATGGCGCTGGGGGTGGAGTCTGACCACGTGGAGCTGAGGGAGAGAGACAAGATGGCACTGGAGGCAGAGCCCAAGACAAAGAAGGAAGCAGAGCCTGAGACTTCAGGAGCTACTTGATCTTTGTTTGCCTCAGTTAATCTTAAATTCTTATATTGAAGAGAGGCAACTACAGGGTCCTGACAGTGTTTGGAAGCCTCACAATACCAATCTACCAATCAAAAGAGGCATTCCACTAGTTTTGGAAACTTTTGAGCTATTATAACCCAATTTTGTTTTAAGGAAATTAAGTTAATGGCCATTGATACTCTAAATTTCCTTTGGTAAGGTCAGTCCATTCAGTTAGAAATGGGAGTGAGGAAGAACCATGGGTTTTAAACATAAAATCGGCCAGAGTCCCTGTGTGGGAGGAGCACCCTCAAAATATTTAGGTAACTGGGATCCCGTTTCTCAGATATTTTTCTCTAGAGTAAAGGAACAATTTTCAAACAGCTCAAAGCAAACAGCTTGCAAACTGATATCAGCCAATTCTATGGAAACAGCTTGGTCCCAGAGGAACTAGGCCAAAGACTTGTTCAGCCAGTTTTCAGAGAATGGCCCCTATTCCAAAGGAATGGGCCTATGGCTTCTCAGCCAGCTTTGGTTGAAATGGTCTGATCTCAAAATCAGATAAAAGAGCCAAATGAGTACTCACATACAGAACAAGACCTTAACCAGAAAGAACAAGACCTTAAAATAGGTCCTGAATAAAGCCTGGAGAGTTTTCAATGCAGAGACTGTGAGCTTGGATTCAGGAGAAAGACATAACTTCAAACTCCAGGATTGGTGAGAAAAGCTGCAAGCACAGTGGGCTCAATTTGTGGGTAACACACCTCTTTGCTCACCAGCCCTGAAGCCACGGGGAGTCTTCTCTGTTCTCCATACGGGCCAGCAAAATGTTGACCTGAAATAAGTAGACTGCCAGATATTTCTCCAGCAAAGATGGGTTTATTAGGGGTCAGCAGAGAATTGCAATTCAGGTCTGCAACCCTGGCGAGCAACATGGAAGTCCCTGCAGGGCAAGGGAAGAACGCGTTTACAGAGGAAAAGGATGCTGGGAGGGCTACAGTAAACAGAGAGTCTATAGCTTTTCACTGGCTCAGTACTTGCCAGGAAAGAAAAGGATTCTCTCTTCTTCTTGTTGAGCTCTGCTATGGTCACAGGGCATGAGAGCGCCCCCTTCTGGTCTCCCAACTCTATTTAATTGAGGTTTCTCTTTATTAATTCTTTACAATTGACCTAAAGGTTAACCTTTAGTACCTAGATACTAAGGACCTAGGTATGCTTCCTCTTTGAATCTCCATTGAATCACTGAATCAATTAGTTTTTTGGGAAAGTTGTACCACAGCCTATATTTATTATGTGAAATATCCAGATTTGGCAATATTTCCAAATTCCAATGAATTGTCACAAATGTACTGATTTTTTGGCTAAAGTGAATAGATTTCCTGAAATTGTGTTAATTCCATCAGCATCAAAGTATGCTTGAACTAAGGTACTGTATTGATTATAGGCTTATATTCATAACATACCTATCATGAAATTTACCCAAAGAATAAAAGAGGATTAGAATATACATGTTGATGATTTGAGCATGAATATTAGCGACACTTTTGGGTACCAAAATGTTCTGTATTAATTCAAACACTGGACTACCTGTTACATACAAGACATGATGTTCAGAACTATGAAGCAGCCTCTTTTCTTGACTGCAAACACAGTTATCTTACTCACTTCTGAATCCTCAACATCTAACTCAGTGCCTGGTACTTCATCCTCACAAGTAAGAATGGATTAACTACGTAAGTATGTAAGAGAAGTGAAAACAAAATGCTGTGAGTTCAGAGCTGGGACTATTCCCTTGAATACTCAAGAGTGTCTGTGTAGGCCCCCAGAGAATGTTGTAACGGTTAGTGTGACGTGCCCAGTTACCTAATCTAACACTAATCTAAGTGTTGCTATGGAGGTATTTTGTAGCTGTGGTTAACATCTACAATGAGTAGACTTAAATAAAGGAGTCTATCCTCAATAATATAGGTGGGCCTCACCTAATAAGTTGAAAGGTCTTAAGAGTAAAACTGAGGCTTCCATTAGGAAGAAATTCTGCCTCAAGATTCCAGGCTGAGTTTCAGATTTCAGGTTTGCCAGCCCCCACAATTGCATAAGCTAATTCCTTGAAATATACCAAAGTGAATCAGTCATATGCATAACTAACTATGTCCCCATATCCCCTCCCTCTTGAGCCTCCCTCCCACCCTCCCTATCCCATCCCTCTAGGTGGTCACAAAGCACCGAGCTCCCTGTGTTATGCAGCTGCTTCTCACTAGTTATTTTACATTTGGTAGCGTATATATGTCCGTGCCACTCTCTCACTTCATCCCAGCTTACCCTTCCCCCTCCCGAGTCCTCATCCTCAAGTTATTTCTCTATGTCTGCATCTTTATTCCTGTCCTGCCCCTAGGTTCTTCAGAACCATTTTTTTTTTTTAGATTCCATATATATGTGTTAGCATATGGTATTTGTTTTTCTCTTTCTGACTTACTTTACTCTGTATGACAGACTCTAGGTCCATCCACCTCACTACAAATAACTCAATTTCGTTTCTTTTTATGGCTGAGTAATATTCCATTGTATATATGTGCCACATATGATGTCTTCTTTCATGGTATGTCCCCTCTTCTCAAAGGCACTTCACTCTTCAGAAGGCCTCCTTGGTACCTCCTGATGGAATTTGTTCTCAACTTATAGGAAGTGACAAGGGCTCAATACTCTTTATTAACTAGGAGCTCAGTGAACACAATGTTTATAATGTAAAACCAGCAATGATATTGACACAGTTGTCCTCCTTCTCTGGCTTTCCTGAAGCCAGTGTTAAGGCAACTTTCCATCTCAGAAGTTGGTCCATCAAGTGTATGGGGAAGAGACTAAGTGGGGAGGTCAGGCAGCCCCAAAACGCAAGCAGGCCATTGTGAGTCACACTGAAATAATCCACGTCACACTGAATCCCATGTAATTCTACAGAGTTGGCCTGAATGCTGAAAACAACAATTCTTCTCCCTTAGGTCTCGACCTACCCTTAAGAACGACAGTAAAACTATGGTACCATAACTGTGATACACAAAGAAATATTTCTTTTCTAAAACTCACAAATACTATAAGATTCAGTGATAAGTTGTGATTCCAACCAGTTTCATGGAAATTGTGTTGAGTTTATGAAGGATGAGAAACAGATCTCACCAGTGGGTTACGAAGCCCTTTTGAAGAAATACACAGAAAATGTGACTACAAGTAGTAAACTCTATTGTAGTACACAGATGAGTAGGGCACAGTGTTTATACAAGTTTACAGTCACAATATTTGCTCATAAGTGGTCATTATTATTAAAGTGGTGAGACTGTGATATGGTAATACGACCTCTTCCTTACTACCAAAGTTAACTGTTTAAATATTTTATAAGTGCTAATTCCCAAACTAGTCACCAGACACAAACTGCAGGTGTGAAAATATGTGATGAAGTTCATAACCCACAAGATGTAGAAGCATTAATATTAAAATGTTGAATAAACTTACAAATATTGATCATTAAGTTTTGAATCTGTCCTTTTTCAAACATACACACTGATGCTGCAAACTAAGCATGAAATATTGAAACTGTATAAATGACTGTGGAGACCAGGAAAGTTTCTCCAAAGAATGACTGTTAGCCTACTTCCCTGATACTAACCCGAGGCTCGGCTGAGCTGGAGAAGCCCCAGCGGCCAGATCCCACTGCGAGTGAAGCCCGCTTACACTCACACTCAGCTCTGGTTACATTTGAGGCAGTTTAACAGTTCCTGGCACTTTCCAGGAACCTTCCTTTTATCTTCTTGACTGAAATGGAGTCATATGCCCGCATATGCCACTGAAGGTGCAGAATTCTGCATTGCTTCTGGCCGCTACCCGATCTTTATTGACTTCCCCTTCTACTCCATCATTTTCTGCTTCTTTTACAATCTGGTCAGTATCATCTTTACTGAAACAGCCTTCGTCATTAGTAATGTGCATTTTGTTCTTCCTGCCAGCATTTTTGTCTGCAGCAGGTACCCTGAGGATGGTATTGGTGACCCTGTCAAAGTCACCTGGATGTCAGGAACACCACAGTAAGCTAGAGGATCCCAGAAAGTACGAACTTGCCGAGCAGTTTCTTTTCGTTAAAGCCCTTTCTCCCTCATACACTTTTGCTAAGACAGTGGTCTTGTTGTCAAAGTAAGCTGGGAACATCTGGGTCTGCTTTGGAGGTATTGAGGTGTTTCTCTTGATAAGGGATGTCACATCCTCCCTGCTGTCTCAGTGCCTGTTGGGAAATGGGTAACATCAACGAGCTTCTCTGCACATACCCTGATTTGTTGCCTGTGAGAAGAGCTGCCTGTGCAGCTGCGCCTCACACCGTGGCCTCATCATGGTGGGTGGTCTTGTTGAGCTCCTCTCCATTCAAGACATCTTTCAGCAATTTCTGGAACTTTGGGGTACAAGTGGAATCACCCACTAGCACAATTCCATTAACCTGGCTCTTGTCAAGTTGGACATCCTTCAGAGATTTCTGTGCGTGCTTCAAGGTACCACGGAGGAGATAAGCACTGAGCTGCTCAAAGTGGGCTCAGGAAATGGAAGGGTAGAAATCCACACCCTTATAGAACCAGTCAATTTCAAACCCGGGGTGAGCAAAGAAGTTCAAAATACACGTTGCCTTCTTACACGCAGCCTCGGTGTGGCACGTTGCCTGCTTGTTGGAGGCTGTATGCTTCTTGCGCTTGCATTTGAAGTCATCAACCAGGTGATTCACCATACAGTTATCAAAAATTTCCCCAGCCAGATGTGTGTCACCAGCTGTGGATTTTCCTTCAAAGATGCCATCCTGGATGTTTAGGATAGATACATCAAAGGTGCCATTACCTAAGTCAAAGCTTAGTACGTTTCTCTTTTTTAAAGCTTCAGGTGTTTGGGGATTTTTTTTTTTTTTAAATCCAAGCCTTGGAGTATGGTGCTGCAATAAATAAGTTCATTAATGATTCCCAGGATATTAAGATCAGTGATGATCCCTGCATCCTTGGTGGCCTGACACTGTGAATCATTTAAGTAGGTCGAACAGTAATTACTGCATTTCTACTTTTTTTCCCCTAAATAGGCTTCAGCAAATTCTTTCATCTTGCTTAGAACCATGAAAGAGATCTCCTCTAGGGGAAAAAATATTATTTCCTTTATATCGTACGATTACTTTGGGCTTTCCCTTTCCACAAATCACTTGGAAAGGCCAGTGCTTCCTTCTGACTGAACTGCGGCATCATCAAACTTGCATCCAATCAGCTTCTTGGCATCAAAGATGGTACAGGTGAGGTTCATTGCCTCTTGATTCCTAGCAACCTCATCTATGAGGTGTTCACTTTGTGAGAGCGACTTGGACTGGTACATTTGCCATGGTGATTGGCAATGATCTCTACTTTTCCATGCTGGAAGACCCCTACTCGTGAATAAGCGGTACCCAGTTCAATACCAAAGGGAGACGTCTTGAGTAAAGAAAGAGAAGGGGGTAAGTGAGGCTGAAATAGTTTAAAAGAAATCAGTGTCAACTATAGCCTCTTGCAATGAACCTCTACATGAGACCTATATCCTCTATTTTCTCCAGCACCTCCTGTTTGCTGTATTGCGGTCCTTATGTGGGTCAAACTCAAATATAAATGCATTCAGTTTTATAATTCATTCAGATGGTAATGTGTTCCACTTGTCTTCTATTGTTTGCAGCCTTCCCCTGCATTTGTCAATAGATGCCTGATTACAAGATGACCACCAGAATTCTGAGGATGATATCAAGCCATCAATGGCAACCAACAAGGCTTCAAAAGCCCTTGGAGCCATTTTGGTGTCCTGTCCCACTGCCACCACTCTGGTTCACATTTTTATTACTTCATATCTAGATTATCACAGTAGCATTGCCACTAGTATTTCTCCTTTCTCTGATTTCATGACTTACGCATCACCATCATTCATCCATCCATCTCTCCATTCAATAAACATCAATTATGTAACTGCCATTTGCTAAACACTGTGTTAGATACTGAAAGTAAAGGGAGAAATTAAATACGGCTGCTATCCTCTAGGAACACCATCACGCTGACCTTTTAAAATTTTGCCTTTAATCACACTAACCCTTGCTTAAAAACTTGTTCCCTATCACCTACCAAATACAATAAATAAAATAAAACACATCCAACTAACCTTTCCAGCTAGTATGGCTTATGGAATCAGACAGACACAGATTCAAGTCCTGACTGTGCCATCTGCAGCTTTGTTAGTTTATTAATGATTAGGCATGCTTTTTAACCACTCCGCTCCTCACTTTTCTTACCTTTAAAGTATACCTCCCATCTCGGCATAGAGTAGGTGCTCATGAAAAGTTCTTCTGACGTTTCTTGTCTTTAAATAACTGGCAACCCTAAAACACAGATTCATAAAGAATCAGAATATAATGGATTCTAGGTATAATCAAATAAAGGTCTCTAATTAGACATCTGGGGAAACTGAGGTGCAAGCTGGGAAGCGACTGGCCCTTGGTGACACAGGGATTTGGTGGCAGATGGAGATCTGGTAGCTGGTCCTCATGACTCCCCATCAAAGCACTAAATGGAAGCAGCCAGGAAACTTGAGGGCAGGAAGGCAAGGGCCACTCCCAACCAGAAGAATATTTCACTTGATGATCCAGATCGCAAATATGTAGCAACATTCTCAGTTTACAGGGAAAAGCTATTTTTATTTTTCTCCAAATGGCAATGTAGAAGTTGGTGATAAATCTGAAAAATGGCAAGCACAGCAAATACTTAACTCTAGGACATTAAGGTAAGTCATAGAGCAGTGTCTTCAGTGGAGGGAAAGTTGGATCTGAGATTGTAGGCAGGATGAGAGCGGAGGGACATGGAACTAGAGAAGGTTAATCCTGGTCTGGTCTTCAGAAACCACCGGGTCTAAGCCATCGGGATGACGGGTAAGAAAACCGAGACCCAGAGAGGTCAAGGGATGGCCCTAGATTGCACAGATGCTTATAGACAGAACTGGGATACCTGACTTTTTAAAATCTTGCAATTGCTTCATTTGATTACACTGGCTACTCACACAGAACTATTTGCATCACTTAGCATTTGCTGACTACCTCCTATGTGCAGATCACTGATCAGTTGATGAGAAAAGTTGCTAAGTTATACCGGGGCTGAACACAGGTAGAGAGTAGAGGGAAGGAAAGCCGTTGAGTTGTCCATGTAGGCAGCCCCTCTAGCTGCACCGGCAGAATATGTGAATGTCTGCAGTCACAGCCAGCCTAGGCAGGATGACTCCCAAAGAGGTTATTACAGCGTCATTTAAAATTAAAATTTAATAAGTTATATTCAACACGAGTTGAAAACTTTCATAAATTTAATGAATCATCTAATTAAATATTGTATATGCAACAGTATGGAGCAGACTGAAAGAAAACCTTAAGAGTTGTTTTTATGCTTAAATGCAATTAGTGAGTAATGTTTTAAAAACAAAACCTTTTTGAATGGCATAAAGCTTTTTTTCTAAAGCAGAAAATGTTTATTTCATAAACCATCCCTTGTTTTCAGGAATTACATGTTTAGTTTTTACTTTCAAGGCTAAGTAGTCAGCTAAACTACAGTTTATACCAGCCACCATGTTGTCAGTCCAGACTCAGCGGAGCCCGATTTCCTGCAGAATGATTACATGGCAGTGTTGTCAAGAACTGTGTTGGGTTATGACGCCAAAGTAATCCCATGTTACTGGGCCGGGGGTGGGTGGGGGGAGGGACTACATTTTCTTAATCAGGACGGGACAACTAGTTTCATTTATAATCTTTCCTTAATTTGCTTTCCTTATGCTATATTGTGTGGTAAATATATTAGTCTATATTTATTAGTTTATATTTATATTATAAAAATATAAGTGTGGTAAATATTTAGTCTCTTTGGGCAGCTGTTAGTGAAATATCTTCTAAGTTAATATGTCAGCTAGCTTTCAGCCCAATATTCAACCTAAAGTGGAAAAGCTCAATTTGAAATCTGACAATTAAGTTGCTACACAAGTTTGGAAGTCTCTAAGCCACAGCAGCCTGGGTTGGGAATACTGCTCTCCAGTCCTCTTTCTTGAGAGCCTTCTACTTCCTCTGGAACTTGGGAGATCCCTAGAGGATTAAACCCCACCTTCCCAAGCGGCATGCTAACTGTGGAACAAATCATCTCCTTCATAGCCCCCACTGCCTGAGAGCGTTTAGTTCAAATGAAAGATTTTCAGACTTCCGAAGGGCAGAAATGGTGAGTGAAAGCCATGAACTATAAGGAATGTTTTATTTCTCCAGCTGGCTGACATGCACACAGGTAGTCACTGTATTATTCCTTTCGCCAGTTGGGTATTTCTTAACTAACAGATCCATCTCTTTGAGGTTCATGGATATAGCCGGTTCTCTAAAAAATCATAATTACCGTAAGTATTGCATTGGGTAACGTAAGAAATCCATGCAACAAAAACAGATTATTTGTATGCCTTCATCCGGGACCTGGTCATTACTCCCTATACTGCCAAGAGTGAATTCTCTCGTGAGACCCACAGGAATTTGCTAAAATAAGGTTGGATCACCCCCCTCCCGGGGCTAGTCTGGGGCTACAACCCTATAGCATTCATTTCCTGACATTACTTAGTATATACCAGCTGGTCAAGGGTTAACTTTGCTTTTCTTCCAATTTCACTATTCCTCAGTCCTTTATGCAATCCCCCAGCAGCTGTGTTATCCCTAATAGAAAAATGATGATTTAGCCTTAGGGATAAAAATCAGGTTAAAGATAATAAATTGCTTCGGAAGATGAGAATAACGGCCTGAAATATATTACAGAAAATTACTGCACCCATTCTGAGTCTGAGGAAGAAAATCAGTTGACTCTTCTCTCCCCTTCTCAGAGCAAAATGTGGCTCTGGAAAAGCTAAGGAATGAGACAGAGGGAGATAATTCATCCAGCTTGATCTAACCAGAAACAGGAAAGGAACCATAGGAGAAAGTCTGATATTTGTGAGAACTGTCAGTAAAGAATGTCGAGAGGTTCCAAGAAACCTGCAGGTGTTACTCCTAAGTCAAATGTATGTCAGCTTTTTATGTCTGTAATAATGTCATGAATTAAAATGTATTTATGCATATAGATGGTGCATTTGGTTACAACTCAGAAGTGGAATAATACCCCATTGCTTCACATTAATGACTACTCAGGACTGAGAATTCTGAAGCATTATTCTCTAGCATTTGCACAAGGGTTAGGATACGGGAATATCTAAAGCGGTTATGTTGCACTACCCAGCCTCACACATGTATATCTATCCGACTTGCAGAGAGACTTTGCAGGTTCCAAAGACTAAGGCACACATGTCAATTAATAAAAGTAAAATGCGACGAAATATTTCAAAGTACTTTGGAAATGTAAATTGCTATGGAAATGCAATATATTATCGTTGCTCTTAATTATAATTTCAGAAGCATCAAGCATACATTTATATACATCTATGCACTTATATACATCTATGCACATACATACGTATATGTGAATATACATATACGTGTGATTAGTCTTAGACACAAACTAAACTGTTGATATATAAAAGAGTGGTCATTGAAAAACTATACTAAAAGTGCAGTATAACCTGTAAGAGCAGAGAAGACAATGGCATCAGGCAGGGTACATCAAAGGCTTTAACTGTAGTGTTTTATTTCTTCAGCTGGGTGGTATGTACACAGGCCAGCACTGTATCATTCCTTTCCCTTAAGTTTCGTATATTCGTAAGTAATAGGTAATATTATTTCAAAGACAAAGAATGCTCTACTCTAAACCTGCATGGGTATTTGCAAGAGAGAAACAAATTAAAAGGAAAATATCTGTAACTGCTGTTCAGCTACAGAAGAGGATACAAACACACACTTTCACACAAGCACACCTACACGTGTGTGCGCGCACGCACACACACACACACACACACACACACACACACACACACCCTGCCACGTGGTGTAATGGGATCAGAAAAATTGAAATTCTGGCTTTGGCTCCACCACATCTGAGAGGCCTGAGCTTATACGAGTCACTTAACTTTGCTGAGGTCCAGCTGACTCGCCCGAAGATGGGATTTTTAATCTGTAGACGGGGCCACTGTGAAAATTATTAATATCATAATGAATATAATCATTAACATACAGACAAGAGCACTCTGCCAAGTGAAACACCATTATATCAGAGCACGTGCTGAAGTGGGGATGCAGGCCCTTTGTGCCCATCCAGTCACTGCACCGAGCACTCACCTGGAGCCCCAAATCAAAGGAGAAGCTGCCTATGTACACACAGAAGTGAAAGGAAAGTCATATTTGATGTGGTCTTGAGGCAGGAGATAGATGGGGCCCAGGCTGAGCAGCTGGAGTCTGTCCCCTGTGGACAGATACTCCAAGGCGAAGATAATAGTGGGGGCAGAGAGGGAAGCCTGACGTGGGGCTCAGAACCTTCACTCCAGTGGGTGGACTTCTGTGGTATAAGTGTTCTCCAGTCTGTGAGTCACCCACCCAGCGGTTATGGGATTTGATTTTACTGTGATTGCACCCCTCCTACCGTCTCATTGTGGCTTCTCCTTTGTCTTTGGATGTGCGGTGTCTTTTTTGGTGCGTTCCAGTGTCTTCCTGTAGGTGACTGTTCAGCCGTTAGTTGTGATTCTGGTGTTCTCGCAAGAGGGAGTGAGAGCACGTCCTTCTACTCCGCTATCTTGAACCAATTTCCTCTACTGGATTTAAATGAACACTGAAGAACACTCGTACTGGAAAGATTGGAAGGAAATATAACAAAATGTTAACCATGGTTAACTCTGAATTATAATATTATATATTATACGGAAGAAAAACTAATTTTCCTTCTACCATTCTAGGTTCTTGGCTGAGACAACCCCTGTAATAAAGACAGATTAACAAGAGAAAAAGAAACAGAAGTTTAATAACATGTATCTCTCCTTACACATGGGAGAAACCCAGGAAAAGTTCAAGCCTTCTCCATTGATAAGACTTTCTAGAATTTCAGAGTCACCCTCTTCTTCCTAGTAGAGAGGGACACACCCTTACAAATGGAGATTTCCCTTATAAATGGAAGATTCCCTTACCAAAGGGTAACCGCTACTACTAATTTTCAGACCTTTTCCTAAAGCTGCTGGTTCTTAAAAAATAATCTGCTCAAAATAATCCTTATGCCAAAGAGGCATATTTTGGATTGGGGGTGACATATTCTGCTCCCCTTCAAGGTAATTTTTTGATTTTGCTTCCTTCATATGTTTCTGTCTTCCAAATTTTCTACTGTGAAAATATATTACTATCAAAATCATAAAAATTAAGTATCATTTAAAATACCAATGAAAAATGCTACCAGTTACAAAAGCCTTCAAAATTACAAATTACATATCATTAATATGAAAAAGACATCTCAAAATTTGTCACATAAAACTTACAAAATAAGAAAGAAACACTTTTGGTATGCCAACATTGGCTTTTATCCTGAACCAACCACTGTGTGTGTGTGTGTGTGTGTGTGTGTGTGTGTGTGTGTATGTGTGTGTGTGTTTAACTAAAAGAAGAGCCTAAAAAATATTAACTAAAAAGTTAATTTTAGAAACTTTGAAAACTGAGAAAATTGAGGATGTTAACATCATAGATTTCCAAGGTAAGTCCAACAAGCAGTATCAGAAAGGGCATCTTAAAATCTGTCTTCTTAAAACCTAAAAAAATAAAGAAACACTGACTTTTGATATATCAACTTTAGCTTTTACCCTGAACTAATCAGTTCCTGAACCAATCAGTATTGTCAAAATCCTAAAGTTAGATGAAGAATTGCTGAAATAGACCAGTATGGATTTTGTAGGTTGTGATACACTTAAAAATTGTTAAAACTCTGGAAGCTGGGAGAAATGTGGGCACATTAATAACTTCATAGTTTGCAAGGTTAGCCCAATTTGCAATTTCATGACCAAGTTTTCTCACAACTAGACATGAACTCACTAAAGGAACACATTAGAGAACTCTCTAATTACTTACTGATCACTAATAAACAAACTTTCAGGTCAACAAGCAAATGTCTTCTTCTAAAGGCATTACAAAGTACTCTTCTCTATTACCTATATTCTCTCTCATGCTCTTAATGTTCATATCTTTAAGAATCTCCAAAAGATCTTAACATTTATGAGGAAGCTAAGGTTTTCAGGATAATAAGAAATTCTTATCATTTCACATAAATGTCAAGTTGGATAAGGACCCAACTTGTTGGTTTACCCCGTTTATCATAATAAATTTAATATCACTTCCAGCAGTGAGGCACAGTACTGCATCCACAATACGATAGGTAACTGGAATTCCTCTGCTCCTTAAATTAGTAAGCAAGTTACAGTGCATATCAATCACGCATGATGAGTCTGAAGCATGGCTTGATTATATTTCATTTGCATAAGAATTTTCTGTAATTTTTAAAAACTGATCATTTTTAATTCAGAATAGATTTAAATGCCACACAACTGCTGCTCTCCTCCTGAAATGTTAAGCCATCTTCTTACATAATACAAAAATGCTAATCAATTTTTTTAATGCAGATCCTAGCTTGTTAATGAGCTTTCACCTTTCTACATGCTGTCAAATCTCATTACACTGTCACCTTTCTAGGGTTCACAATTGGAGTACACATTTATATGGTTCATTTCTAATTGCTACATTATTTCATTGCATTTACAAGGGAAACATCTTTTAAATAATCCTTGGATTGTCCAATTTTAAGGATAATTTGCTCTCTTTGCATTCTGTAGTTTGTAAAACTCCTACCATTAATTTATGGAAATACTGATTCAAACATTCTCTGATAAGCCAAAAAAGTCTGAAGACTAAAAATGAAACAAACAGGAACCAACAGATAAATGTAGATCCAGAAGTTAATTACAATGAGATAAAATGTACAAATAAAAATAGCTTATTAAATATAATAATTTAGAAACATGGAATTCATTTGGGAATTATTATTTTAAAATAACTATTCATAAGATATTCAGAGGCTAAGCATTTTCTTGAATTTCATAGATATTTCTTACAGTAGTCAAAGATCTTGAAAGATTTTGCTGGGGAGGAGGAAGAAATTTCCCTCTACTCTTCTAGGTTCTTCTGGCTGGTCTAAGAATTAAATTGACATGAGACAGATTAATAAGAAAATCAAAGTTTAACAACATGTATACTTGGGAGAGACCCAGGAGGACTGAGTAACTCGCCAAAATGGCCCAAGCCACCACCTTAAATACCATCTCCAGCTAAAGACAAAAGAAGTTGGGGGTGAGGGAGCCAGTTATGAGAGGTGACCAGGAAAAGCACAGTAAACAAGGGTAAGGTTGTTGTGCAGATTTAAGTCCATGCCTTCTCCACTGATAAATTTCCAGAGATTTAGTCATTTTCTTCTTGGTATAGAGAGGAAAACACCCTTACGAACAGAGATTTCCCTTGTAAATGTAAATGTTTCTTTCCAAAGGGTGACTCCTACTTGGTTTTCAAAGTTTTTCCCTTGTCTGCTGTTTCTTAGAACTTAACCAGGTTAAAATAATTAATATCCCAAAGAGACATATTTTGGGGTGCCAAATTCTGCTCCCCTACAATCTCCATGTGAATTGCATTGAAATCTTTTAATAGAACACTTTCAAGAGTGCATCTTAGAAACCAAGACAAGGGGTGAGACAAGTGACTCGTTTTTAAAACACACTATATACTGGCAATAACTTTTTAAAAATGTTTAATAGGAAAGGAGAAAAGAATAGGGTATATGGGAGGAGCAAGTACTTGGTAGGAAAAAAATGAATTTAACTTGCTAAGTCAACTCTTAGATGCAAGTCCCTAAGCAATGCCAAGCATCAACCCACTGGCTAGAGGTAACGGTTCCTGATAGATTTCATTACTACACATTGAATGTTCTATTCTTTGCAAGGATATATATATATATATATATATATATATATATATATATATATATATATATATTCTCCACCAAGGTAAATTTCTTTCTCTCTAAAGAAACTGTGAAATTTCCATGGAGAAAAATCTGCATGGTAAAAGGATTTACAGAATCATCCTGAGGCATTTTCCCATCCGTAAATTCCAAGTTTAGTTGGCACCAAGAATCCACATTTGTTTAGGGAAAAAAAAAATTCTCTTGTTCACTTCAAGTGCACAACTAATTCCTAAAACCTATTGATTCACTTTTATTCATTCATCATATACAGCTTCTAAAAACAGAATATGTAATATTCTTTGAAAAGGAGCTTATATAAAATTTTAATAAGCTGTTCCACATTTCAAAAATCACAAGATTACTGTCATTTCCTAGACATTTATCCTTAGTTCAAGATCCAAAATCACTTGTTTAATTTAGCACATGCAGCAAAGACAAACCAGCTCTGTTGCCTTCCCTAAAGAGCAATGTTGCTTGCCATTAAAATAGAATTTAAATAAATGACCATTGAGGCATTCGTTTGATAGTGGGGTTATAGGTGATTTTCAACAATAAGCCTGCTGAAAATCTGGAAAACAAACTAAACAGGAAATTTTTAAAAGGAATGACAAATAAAGACTTCACCCAACAGTAAACTAGCGCAAAGCATGGGGAAGGCAACAGACCAGACAACGAAAATGGAGTTTCTGGAGCCCTTAGGCGCTCAAGGGAAGGGCCCTCCCCTAGTGACAGTAGACCTGTGGCATCCAAAGTAACTCTATGTCGGAAGAGTGCTTCCCATTTCAGGACAGCAAGCGATGAGGCCATACGGACCATTACAAAGTAAAAGCCTCTTCTCCTCCAGATTAGCCAAAATAGCACAAACAAAATCCAACCTCGAGGTAAAGGTAAAGAAAAGACAAGGGGCTCTGAAAGCCCAAATCGCGAGATCTAGAGGTTAGCCGAATAAATTATAAATTCAATTTCAGAGTAGAGGAAACAAATGGTTAAACACTCCCCTGTATCGCAAAGGTAAAATCACTAAACTCCAGGTCAGTGGTCAATTTCACCCCCTCTGCCTTGCCTCTCCCATTCCATTCTGAATGTTCTAGAGCCTCTGCAGCGTCCTGCCCCACTGCCTCTCTGACCTGACTCCGGGAAGTTTGACATCTGGCCCCGCTCTCGGCTCCAGGCTCTGGGGGTCCTGGCTCCGGGGTCCCAGCTCTCGGCCTTGGACCCCTACTCATGTCACCACGTGGCAGGTGCACACCAGCCGCTTGTAGATTCCTGTGTTCTGCCAGTGTCAGTGTCCGCGCCTGCGCTGTTTCCCAAATCTGCCTCGGTCCCGCCTTCCATTCTCCCACGTGGCTCATATGCTCACAATTCAGCCAACTCTAAAAAATGTTATGATTTGTGTATTTTCTCATTCTCGTTTTTCATGTTTCATTTCGTCGAACTTCTCATTCTTTTATGTTTGTCCCATTTTTCTTCCATTGTAGTTTCTCATTCTTGCACCTATTCTTTTATTATCTGGCACTATTTTCTCATTGCCAGGCTTCTTACTTTACTTCATCTTCTACTCATTTCCTCATTTTTACCCCCATAAATGTCCTTGTCCTTTATTTCACTTTCCTCTCATGTTTAATCTCATATTTTCATCATATTCTCTACATTTGTATTATTCTCTCACATTTTTTTCATTCTCAAATTTCATTTCAGTGTCTCATCTTTTCCATATTAAACTTCTTCTCCTATTCTTTCATTTTCACATATTATCTTTTGCCCTTTCTCATGTTTATAAATTTCTATTTTCTCAAAGTCTTGTTTTTTCACCCCCTCTTACTTTCTACAGTATCACAGATTATACTTTATTCCTTTATTTATTTTCTATTTTCTCCTTCCTTGCTTTATGTTCCTTTACTAACTTTCATTCTCTCCCTATTTTTACTCACATTCTCTCCCATATTCTTTTCCATCACTTTTCCCTCACATACATTTTCACAGTTTTCTCTGCCACACTTCTCCCTCTCATTTTTAAAAATCATTATTAAGTCTAACAGAGTTAAGTAAGAAAAGGTTTCCTCTAGTGCTCAGATACCTGCTGGTAGGTGAACTTACCAGTTAGTGATCCATGCAGGTGAATGGTGAAACCAAGGCTGTGCAAGTCCAGATGAAATGAGGGTGAAGACTAGCCCATCTAGGGACAATAACTATGTTTTATACTAGGGTGTGGCCTAGCAAGAGCCTCTCATTAGTTGTCCACAATCACACCACTCAGTTACAGAAATTTCTGGAAACACCGAGGGGCCAAGGAAGTCTCACTTCAAAGTTCTTAACCAATCCTTCTTTAGGCACATTGTTTCCTCACAGGACAGACTAATCTCACTGAGGCTTGTCATTATCCGATTATAGGACAATTATTAGACCCAACTCTTTCCCTGTACATCCAGTTGAAAAATCCAGACAGATGGGAAAATAGAAATATACTGCTTGGGGATGGGAAATAATTGCAAGCATCCTTTAAGCCACGGGAGTAACTAAATGTAGAAAGAAAAGTTTAAAACAGAGCCCTTAGATACATATAATTCAAATTACAAGAACCAGGTGAGGGGAAAAGAATGAGCAAACAGATCCTGAAAAAATAAGCTAAAGGATCTCATGAGAAGAATGTTTCAGAAGTATCACCGTTTTAGATATAATAAAGAGAACATAGGGTTTAGACTCAATTCTATGTTTGACCACAAGGAAGACAAAATATTCAAAGCAGGGTTTGAGTGAGGTCAGAGAATAGAGGCCACAAAAAGCGAAATTCAAATAGAGGAATAGACCCGGCACAGCTTCATCTTTATGCTTAATTGTATGAATCAGCAAAGTGTAACTGGGAAGATGAGTCTGCCTGCCCAGTGTCAAATAGGAACAAACCTGGACTTAGCTAAGGAGAAACTTTATTCAAAAAGACTGTTACAATAAGGAGAAGACTCCAACCTCAGGATCTGCAAGTGCCTCAAAATCAAACAGAGAAAGGCTTTTCTCACATGTGAAGGGGGAAGCAGGGCTAGCAGGAACTCTGTGGGAGAGAGGGGCACGTGGTGGGAGTAAGCAGCTTGGTAAAATCAGAGCTCTTCAACAGGAAGTGTTTCTCTGTGTGGTCAACCGGTTCTCCATTCTTGGAATGAACTGTTAAGGGGGATATTATGCACCTTGGAGCTTGCTTAAGCTTCAGGTGACCCAAATGTCAGGGGCCTGTGAGGAGGACAGAAGCCTGACTAAAGTTTTGTCAAGCCAAGTCAGAGGGTAAATAATGGACAGTGGCGGGGGGGGGGGGGACTTGGTCACCAGTAAGTTAACAGTCCTACCTGGAAGTCTCTACTGGCAAATCAGTTGTGAGCAGAGTACTTAGGCGAACCACTCCATTTTCAACATTTATTTCTATTTCAGTCAACAAATATTTTTGGAACCTATTCTCTAGCAAAGCTGTGTCTTATTCGTTTTTCTGTTCCAGTCACCTATGGAAATTGAGATTAAGGTACCCAATAAAATACACAAATGGAAACAGCATTAATGATTAGAAAGGCCAAATCTGTTACATTGCAGATGACAAAAAGGAGGCCTAGAACTGAACTGTAGGTAATCGTAATCCTCAAACACACACACACAAGCACACACACACACATATACTCACACTCACATACACATTTGATTATACCTCTGAAAAACTATCTTGGTCACTGAGAATGGATCTCCATTTGATGAAGAAAAGCATTTTGGCCTGGCTGTATAGTTATATTTAATTTAACTTTGCTTACACATTTTATTTGAATTATTTCCGAAAATGTAAAGTCAATCTTTCTATCTTGGGACATATATACCCACAAGAAAAAATATATTACTCTTTTTTCCCAGTACAGAAAATTACATTAGAGAAAGTCCAGGAAAATAGCAGGAGAACAGTAAATCATGCTGACATCAGAGTTGTTTTGGGTTTTAATTAGTCATAATATAACACAATCAAAGAATAATTTGCTGTTACTATCATTTTAACAAGATAGTTTTTCATAATGAATAGTGCTCAATAATAACCTAAGGTGAATATGCTCAGATGAATTTGTTTTGCTATTAATATTTATCCAAGGATACTGCAGAATTCACACTTTCCACATCTGCAGCCTGAAGTGAACAGAAAGGAGTAGCAGGCAAGATAAGATGATGAATTAGGTAGAAAACAATCAAATCTAAAAGGAGACATTAGCTGTGATTAAACATATTATTCGCTATGCCTATTTCAGTGAAAAACAAGAATTCAGGAAACTGTAACATCTATTTATAACATGAAATATGGGAAAAGGTATGATAAAAGTAATATGTCATTGAAACCTGCCACTAGTATGGTCTCTCGCCTGTTTATCTTCTATTTGGTTTACATTTTCATACTCTTAGAAACCATTTATTTCTAGAGCTTCTAGTGATATTATACTACATTATACATATGGTGATCTAGATGTCAGGATTGAATGAATATAAAATAGCTATTCCAAAGGTGTATGATTATGGCAAAAAGCAAACTCATCTCCTTATAGCAAAGAGCAATTGCCTAGAGGTAAGATAACATTGCTAACTACGGACAATAAATAATAAGATAGAAATCACAATGGAATAATAAAATGCACCATTTTAACCATCAAACATGTATTACCCTTAATGGGTGCCATATGTTGTGGATTTACAACTATACTTTTCATAACTACATTTTAAAAATAAGGAATGTGTTTCAGACTTGTAAGGGAGATGTCATGTTGTATTTTCACTCTAATGCCCCCTCCTACCACCACTACTATAACTTAACAAGGTTAAACCAGAAAAGTATACACTTTCCCTTTGATTAAAGATCTTTTGGCAAATAGATAAATACATACATATATTTGTACACACACACACGCACACATATATATACATACACACACATAGATTTAGTTTAAAAAGGCAAACAGCAATTTTATGTACACAAATCTATTTAATATTTTTAAGTGATTTAACCATTTAAATAATTCAGAATAAGGTTAAAAATCTTTTTTTTTAAATATAGCTACCACCGTGTGTATATTAAAGGTGAAGGAAGAAGTGAGCACCAGACAGTAAGAATATATGCCTTTTAGAGCCAGAAGATTTGAGTTTGAGTCCTGGCTTCTAAATGACTCTCCACAAAGAAGTGAATCTCTCTGAGCCTCACTTCATCCAACTGGAAAATGGAACTTATACCTGACAGTATAATAAGAATCCAATGAGATAACATGTGAAAAAATGCTTCTGAAACTAAAGATCAATATAAATGGGAAAACATTTAGCTTCCCTAGCTACCTTCTCCACATGCCCCTCAGTGGACTGATGGGATGGTCAGGCCTACAAGGAAGAATGTGGGGTTTTAGGTGTGAAACTGTGATTCTATATATTTTTTTTACAGCTCCAAATGTTCTCAGTTTCCTTAGGTCTCAATGATGTAGATGAAAGTGCCTAGTTTTTGGATCCAGACCCCTGGGTTGGAATCCCAGCTACACCTCTTTTCATGTGAATGTGATCATGTGTCACTTCAGCTTTCTGAGCTGCAAGTTACTTATTAATATGGTGATACAAATGGTACCTACTTCCCAGACTTGTTTGACGATTGCATGAGATAAGGCTGCTTAATTCCTAGCACCATATTTGGCATATAGTGGGCACTCAACAAAAAGTAGTGATGTTATCAATGTTGATATTTATTGCCCTCATTTGACAATTATGCTTCCTGCTCTAAATGGCAAGATTCAAGCCCCAGGCGTTTTTGTCTGAGATGTTTTTACAATGAATACTACTCAATACAAGCTAAGGGGCATGTGCTCAGGAGAACCTGTTTTGATATTAACATTTATCAGAGGATACTGCAGGATTCACACTTTGTACATCTGGTGGGGATTTCTCTGCTTCAGATCCTTTTTTCTTCGACTGCCACTTATAATAAGGAATTTTTTCATATCTCAGTGACCAGTATTACAGATAGGTGTCACACCAGTGAACTTATATATAAACAAAACAGTACATTTAAGGGTGAGGTTTCCAAGCAACCCCTAAATGAAACCGATATTTGAATAACAACATAGTAGCATCCTCAACTAATGTTAACTTGATGACCCAGCATTCTAACCCTAGTGATGAAAGTCCTCACCAGGGATTAGTGATTACCTATGACCTTGAATCAGCCAACTTGCAGTAGTGGAAATTTGCATTTTCAGACTCCCTGTTCTCTAACTAACTGCTTGCTTCCCTAAAATGGACTAGAGAAGAAAGAAGAACTTGTCACATTCATTTTTGGGGGAGCAGTGATTTGGAAGCCACTTGATTTAAGGACTGTATTTATTCACTCCTCTGTCTCCACTTAACTGCTAGCGAAGGCTTTATCCCACAAATCATCTCAGATAATTTCTAGGGCTTTTAGTATCTATTTCACAAACTTAATAATTACGGGGGAACAACATAAATTTTGAATAGATGTTGATGAGTAAAAATACCATGAAAACAAAATTAAAAGAAGAAAGTGAGATAGCAGATGCTGAGATGGGACTAATTGAAATTGGGTGGTCAGGGAAGGCCACGCTAATACAGCAACACATGATCAGAAACCTGAAAGAGGTGAGGATGTGGTCCATGCAGTTATCTGCAGGAAGGGCATTCCAGGAAGACGAGCCAGCAAGGGCCAACGTCCTGGGGTAGGGGTGTGCTTGAGGAGCAGCAAGGAGAGCGGTATAGTGATGATAGTGTAGACAAGGGGATGAGGGAAGTGACTAATAGGTCTCGTAGACAGCTTTTTACATGAACAATGTACGTGCAAGACTTTCATGGAAAAAAATGGTAAAGCACACTTAAACACACACAGAAAAGAACAAAGTAAATGAAAGAGGTACCATGTTTTCTACCTCAAGAAATATCAGAAAGATAAAACAATAACACATTTTCCCAAAATGATATACAGTTTCAATGTAATGTCAATCAAATTTCTACAGGCTTTTCTAGGAACTTGGTAAATTAATCTTAAAATTTTTTAGAGAAACAGTGATACAAGGATAATTAAGTTGCCAACATACTCCTCTAGGAAAATAGGTAGATTTGATCTACAAAATACCAAGACTTTTCATAAAACTTTAGTAATTAAACAGTGTGGTATAATAATTGTTCTTGCCTACTGTAATCTTTCTGACTCTGTCTCCCCTGTGTTCATTCCACACCTGGGTACACTGGCCTCCTTGCATGACTGTCCCCTTTGGACTTTTGTACTTGCTGTTTCATCTGCCTGGTATGTGCTACCTTCAGATATCTGTGTGACTCACCCCGTGATGTCCATCAGGCCTCTACTAAGATCAGTGAGGCCTTCCCTGTCTATCTTATTTAAACAGCAATCCTCAACCCATCTAGTATGTGCCCTATCCTCCATCTCTGCTTTATTTTCTTCGTAGAACTTCTCAACATTTGATATTTTACATATTTTAATTATTTATAACTTTATTGCTGCTTCCTCCCACTAGACTATAAGCTCTAGAAGGGCAGGTGTTTTTCTCTTTTGTTCATTGATGGATTCTAATAAGCTAGAAAAGTGCTTGGCACATAGCAGATGCTCAATGTTGGTTGAAGGGATGATAAGTGAATGAATGATATTGGTATAATGATAATATTTAACTGAAACATAAAAGACAAGTCCAGACATAGACCCAAAGATATATAAAAATTTGGTAGATGACAAAGGTGACATTGCAGTTCAATGGGAAAAGAACAAAAATAAATATAATAAAAATCCATGTAAGATATATGAAATGCCTAAATATGAAATGCAAAACTGTAAATATCTTTGAATTAAATCCAATTAATTTTATAACATGGGTAGGGAAATTTTTCTAAAACCAGACCCCACCCCAAAAAACCCCCCAAAATATTCATAAAGAAAGTTTGCTAAACTGAATTACATTAAAATTAAGAATCTATGTTTTCCAAATAAAACCATAAAATAACTGAAAGGATAAATCACAAATTGGAAATAATATATTTGCTACACATATAACAGGCAAAAAGTTAGTTTCCAGAATATTTTTTTTATATCTTAAAAATAAAAATAGCAACCAAGTTAAAAATGAGCAAAAATATGAAGACACTTTATATAAGACAACATTCAAATTGCTTGTGACATATTCATCTATACTAAACATAATTAAGAATTATGGACATGCAAATATAAATTCACAACAAGACACCATTTTATATTCACTAGATTGAGAAAAAGTGAAGAAATCTGACAGTTCCAAGTTCTAGGGAGGATTGTGAATGTACTCTCCTACACTGCTGGTGCAAGAAATTGGTATAAGCACGTTGAAAAGCAACCTGGCGTTATCTTTAAAATTATATTGGCTAATACCTAACAATCCAGTAATTTTGCTCATAGGATATAGCCTAGAGAAAGTCTTGCATATGTAAAACGGAAGATAAAGTTGTCCCTTGGTATTCAAACATATTGCTCAAAGCCATTATACAAAATGGCATGGTATTTGCATATAACGAATGCACATCCTCCCATACACTTTAAATCATCTCTAGATTACTTATAATACCTAATACAATGTAAATACCATGTAAATAATTATAATTACAATGTAAATGCTATGTAAATAGTGGCTGGCAAGGCAAATTCAAGTTTTGCTTCTGGGGACTTTCCAGAATTTTTTCCCGAATACTTTCTATTTGCAGTTGGTTGAATTTGAAGATGTGGAACACACAGATATGGAGCAAAGACTGTATGTTCATAGGAGCATCATACATTATTCCTTACCTTCCGCCCACAATAACAATAAAAACTACAAGTAACCAAATACCCATTGACGGGAGAATACAGAAATAAATTGTGGTAAATTTTCAGAATGAAATACCACAAACCAGGGACTTCCCTGGTGGCACAGTGGTTAAGAATCCGTAGGCCAATGCAGGGGACACGAGTTTGATCCCTGGTCTGGGAAGATCTCACATGCCACCGAGCAACTAAGCCCATGTGCCACAACTACTGAGCCTGTGCTCTAGGGCCCGCAAGCCACAACTACTGAGCCTGCGTGCTACAACTACTGAAGGCTTCACACCTAGAGCCCGTGCTCTGCAACAAGAGAAGCCACCGCAATGAAGAGTAGCCCCCACTCACCACAACTAGAGAAAGCCCACGCGCAGCAATGAAGACCCAACGCAACCAAAAAAAAAAAAAAATACCACACAACAGTGAAAATGAATGAGCTGCAGCTTCACACACTGACACGGATGAATCTTAGAAACATGAGGTCAAATGAAAAAACAAAGTCAGAAGAATATATACAGACTGATACCATTTCATTAAGTTTTTTTTTTTTTTTTTTTTTTGCGGTACGGGGGCCTCGCACTGCTGCGGCCTCTCCTGTTGCGGAGCACAGGCTCTGGACGCACAGGCCCAGCGGCCATGGCTCACGGGCCCAGCCACTCCGCGTCATGTGGGACCCTCCCGGACCGGGGCACGAAACCGCGTCCCCTGCATCGGCAGGCGGACTCCCAACCACCGCGCCACCAGGGAAGCCCCATTAAGTTTTAAAACAGGAAAAAATTAACAATACATTGTTTAGGGATGCATACAAAAACTGGTTAAAATTGAGCATGCAAGAGAATACAAAAAAAATTTTAAATGATGGTTACCTCTGGTAGGTATGGGGCAGAGGTAACTATGGGGCAGAATTTGTGTGGAGGACAAAGATATATTAAACACTATTGGTAATTTCTTGTTCTTAAATTGTGTGGTGGATTCACGTGTGGTACATTTTTTGTTGTCTCATGGTTTGCATAAGTATAACAAATTATTCTGTGTGTTTCGAATAATTCCTAGTGATGCATTTTTGTTTGACAAAAATGGCTTAAAACAAAGATTTCTGTTCAGCAAAAGATACACAAAGTTAACAAATAGGTGACAGATTGGAAGATGAAATGTTCAATGTTAAAATCTGATAAGGGATTAATACCTAGACTCCACAAGTTAGATTACCAGCAACAGAAAATCAGAGATATTGATAGGAAAAATGGACAAAAATATGAATAGTCAAGTCACGGAAATGGAAAACCAAATATGTAACACTTGTAATCAAAGAAATGCAAATTAAACTGTGAACTAACACTTGTCCTCCATACTATTGTCAAAAATGTGAAACTCTGATAGCAAATGTTGGTGAGAACCATGTATTCTCATGTACATCAAAGTGTAATCTAGTACAGCCATTTTGGAGAGCAGTCTGGCAGGACTTAGTGAAATTAATTAAGTATATAGATACTGTATGATCCAGCAAACCCTACTCCTGCAATATTATTCTGAAGAAACTCATTTCAGGACTGTAATAGGGTATGGACAAAAATATTCACCACAGAGTTGTTTGTGGTAGCTGAAGTTGGATGCAACCAAGGTGTTCATCACCAAAAGAGTGGATAAAGAAAATGTGGATACATACTATGGAATAGTCTGCAGCAGTAGAAGCAATAAACTAGATTTCCTTATAGTTATCTGGGTAGATCTTAGCGCTGGGTGAAAACATCAGAAACCATGATACCTATAGCACAATACAATTTACATAAATTTTTAAAAATACAAAAATACTACATTCTTGACAAAGACACAGGGTCTTGAAAAGTAAAACAATGAAATATTGCCTCTTCTTTCTCTTTCTCAATAAAGTTACTGTTATGAGTTTTGGTTTCAGAATCATGTTTGTTTCTGCTTTAAGCCCAAGGATATTCTACCTATGAAATCCACCTCTTTGCAGGAAATGGACTGATCTCTGACATTGGCTTAGTCAAAGGACAATGTGTAAATCACTCTACGGTTGGCAGTTGGCCAAGGGAGACGGCAGAAAAGAGGTTGATGTAAGTTTGTGTTCGAAGGTCATGTTCTCAGAAGAGTGAAGTAATACTTAGTTTCTGACCTTTTCCATAAATAGATTTTTGTACCAATTTGGTTAAAAGAAAAAAAGAGTACAACAACTTCTTTGAAGTTGCAAAGAAACAGTTCATAAAATACCATCAATGTGGCTGCTGCTGGATTTAGTAAAAGCTTAAAAAAATAAGATGCTGCATACGAAAGTGATCTGTGAGCTTTACTAATTGGCCAATATATTAATAATAACAATCATATTGTAAATTCAAAGCTCTATTGCACTTTATCTAACAGTTTTACAAGTACTTTCACCTGCATGGATTGTGAGGCCCCTAAAAAAATCACTCTAAGTTAGGCAGCTATTATCAGTCCCAACTTACAGAATTAAAAACTGTATCCCAGAGAAGTTGTCATTTCATTAGTAAATTACAGAAGAAGTACTGAAAACATCTATCTTCTGACTGGATCATGGAATAATTCAAGAAAGCACTGAATCAGAGAACACGTTTTTGTGTCTTTGCATAATGTATTTTCAAGACAAAAGAAGTAGCAGAAACTGAACATAAGTGTTACACTAAGCGCAGAATTCCCCTAATGTTAAATTCTAAATTTACTGCTACATATTTTGGAATTAAAGTGGCTAAATTAAGTACTTGAAAACTCAGTAAAGTTACCAACTAGTAAAGGTAATTAGCAAAAATGATCTGCTATTTTAATATTACCATCACATATCCTGAGTAGGTTCTGAAATATTAAATTAAGAATGATGATATTCTTCAAGAAGATATTGAAAACAGAAAAAAAGTTCTACTTTGTGTGATAAAATTTCCACTTAGTTCATGTTTTATTAATGAAAATTAGCTAACTATGACACTCAAATACTTCTAAAAATATCATTCTAGAAAGACTTGACAAAGCAATGCCGCACATACTCAGTAAGTGACTATTTACCATAGATGAAAAGATAGCACTTACATTTCCTTTAGTAATTTTAGGATAATTAGCTATTGAAAAGGGTTATATATTTTTTCAGAACCATTCCAACATGTAATTCAGATGCTCTCGTTTTAAAATTCTTCCTCACAAATAAACCCAGATGGCTTTTTAAAATATTTATTTAAAGTTCTAAATTTACATGTAAATTCATTTTTAACAATTTTTGTCAAGTTTGGTTACATGCAAGTTTTGGCAGGTACCTATTTTCTCAAAGGCTGCCACAACAAAAGATGTTTCTTTTAAGCTGGAACACAATTCCAAGTTGCGTTATCATCAGTACATTATTCAACAAGAATCAGTATGCAATAGATAGTTGTTTTTATTTTTACTTTTTCATTTTAGTTGGCAGAAAGTGGCCTGCCTTATCACTTCACAATATTGCCCTGATAGTCCACTACACGTAGGCTGCTTAATTTCTGTGTAAGACTGACTTGCTTCTTGAAATATATCCTAGATTCATTTGAATTTTATCAACCTGCAATCCCAAATGTTTTGTCATACCATTTATTTGGTTATAGTATGAATTAGAAGGAAGACCACATGGTGTTCACAGCTAGGGAATTGCATTCAATGATATTTCCAACTCTAGCTGACAATGGTGTCTTTAAATATGGATAAATCAAGATATTAGAAAAGAAGTGATTGCATCATGTTCACTTGATTTCCTTGTGCAGAGGGTGAGCACTCTAAATAGGCCTTAAAATATCACCCTGAACTGCCTTCTCAATCTGCCTTCATGATAAAGCTCTGAAGAATAAGGGGCTAGATAGCCTAATTGTCATTTATTGACCCTAAACCTTGGAAGGTTTGCATTTCATTCAAGCCATGAATGTGACTATGTCGGGCTGCATGTTTATTGCATAATTTTTTTTTGGCTGTACGCGGGCCTCTCACTGCTGTGGCCTCTCCCGTTGCGGAGCACAGGCTCTGGACGCGCAGGCTCAGCGGCCATGGCTCACGGGCCTAGCTGCTCCGCAGAATGTGGGATCTTCCCAGACCGGGGTACGAACCCGCGTCCCCTGCATTGGCAGGTGGACTCTCAACCACTGCACCACCAAGGAAGCCCTACTGCATAATTTTAAATACACTTCTCCCAAGATACTCCTTTTTGGTGGAGATGCTTGAATTTTACATAAAATATTCATGATTATAGTTCCTATCCAAAACAAGCTAAAGTCTGGTGGCAACAAGGGAGTAGAGCAAAATCCAATTACCTAAGGCGAATAGACTACCTCCAGGACTGCATAATTCAAAGGGGTGTCATTCCCAAAGTTTATGATGTGAATGATGCTCCCTGTGTTTGTGCAAGAAAATGAAAATATATCTGCAGAAATATAAATAGACTGATTGATAATAAAATAGTAGCTTATAGCTGTAACTCAATTTTCTTCAGACCTCAACAGATTGTCAAGACCAGCTGAGTTGGATTAATAATACCAACCCATATTTCTTGTTTTCTCACCCTACCCACATACTTCAGAAGACCCTCAGCCTCTGGTCCAGATCCCCATACAAGTATTTCTGGCAATTCCTAAAAAGGCACTCACATTTTCTCACGAACAAGTCCTGGCAGCTATGGACCCCACCAGCATTTGCTCTTAGCTGTTGCCATATTCATTGCATTGCTGCCTCATAAAGGCCCTGCCGCTCTACCCTGCTGGACTTGCTCATGAGAAAATGCGAGATCTCACTAAGACTAAGAGCACTTGTGCCAGGCACTAGTCTCTCACAAACACTCTCTCCATCTTCTGCTGGGCTCTGCCACGGGTGCACTAAGCCCTTAAATGATCAAAATTGTCTTTGGTGAATGGGAGAGAATGTTTGACTTCTCTTTGTATTACACTCTGTTAGAGAGGACATGCATCTGAAGAGTGAAACAGCCCTTTGCATTTATATCTACTGTCCTCTCTCTACCTAGGACTCTGATATCAACCCCAAAGGAACTGGACCAGGGAAATGGTGACTAACAGCTTCCAAAGTGTCCTTAAAACAATTCCTCTCTTCTGGACAGACAGCAGAAGCAAGAAGAACTACAATTCTGCAGCCTGTGGAAGGAAAATCACATTCACAGAAAGATAGACAAAATGAAAAGGCAGAGGACTGTTTACCAGATGAAGGAACAAGATAAAAGCCCAGAAAAACAACTAACTGAAGCAGAGATAGGCAACCTCCCAGAAAAAGAATTCAGAATAATGATAGTGAAGATGATCTAGTACCTCGGAAAAAGAATGGAGGCAAAGATCGAGAAGATGCAAGAAATGTTTAAGAAAGACATAGAATAATTAAAGAACAAACACCTAGAAGACTTAAAGAACAAACAAACAGAGACGAACAATACAATAACTGAAATGAAAACTACACTAGAAAGAATCAATAGCAGAATAACTGAGGCAGGAGAACAGATAAGTGACCTGGAAGACAGAATGGTGGAATTCACTGCTGCAGAACACAATAAAGAAAAAAGAATGAAAAGAAATGAAGACAGACTAAGAGACCTCTGGGACAACATTAACCACAACAACATTCGTGTTATAGGGGTCCCAGAAGGAGAAAAGAGAGAGAAAGGACCCGAGAAAATATTTGAAGAGATTATAGTCGAAAACTTCCCTAACATGGGAAAGGAAATAGCCACCCAAGTCCAGGAGTGCAGAGAGACCCAGGCAGGATAAACCCAAGGAGAAACATGCCGAGACACACAGTGATCAAATTGACAAAAATTAAAGACAGAAAGATTATTGAAAGCAACAACGGAAAAACAACAAATAACATACAAGGGAACTCCCATAAGGTTAACAGCTGATTTCTCAGCAGAAACTCTGCAAGTCAGAAGGAAGTGGCATGATATATTTAAAGTGATGAAAGGAAAGAACCTACAACCAAGATTAATCTACCCAGCAAGGATCTCATTCAGATTCAACAGAGAAATCAAAAGATTTACACACAAACAAAAGCTGAGAGAATTCAGCATCACCAAACCAGCTCTACAACAAATGCTAAAGGAACTTCTCCAAGTGGGAAACACAAGAGAAGAAAAGGACCTACAGAAACAAACACAAAACAATTAAGAAAATGGTAATAGGAACATACATATCGATAATTACCTTAAACGTGAATGGATTAAATGCTCCAACCAAAAGACACAGGCTCGCTGAATGGATACAAAAACAAGACCCATATACAGGCTGTCTACAGGAGACCCACTTCAGACCTAGGGACACATACAGACTGAAAGTGAGGGGATGGAGAAAGATATTCCATGCAAACGGAAATCAAAAGAAAGCTGGAGTAGCAATACTCACATCAGATCAGATAGACTTTAAAATAAAGAAAGTTACAAGAGACAAAGAAGGACACTACATAATGATCAAGGGATCAATCCAAGAAGAAGATATAACAATTAGAAATATATATGCACCCAGCATAGGAGCACCTCAATACATAAGGCAACTGCTAACAGCTATAAAGGAGGAAATTGACAGTACCTCAATAACAGTGGGGGACTTTAACACCTCACTTACACCAATGGAAAGATCATCCAAACAGAAAATTAATAAGGAAACACAAGCTTTAAATGACACAATAGACCAGATAGATTTAATTGATATTTATAGGACATTCCATCCAAGATCAGCAGATTACACTTTCCTCTCAAGTGCACATGGAATATTCTCCAGAGTAGATCACATCTTGGTTCACAAATCAAGCTTCAGTAAATTTAAGAAAATTGAAATTATATCAAGCATCTTTTCTGACCACAACGCTATGAGATTAGAAATGAATTACAGGGAACAAAATGTAAAAAACACAGACACATGGAGGCTAAACAATACATTACTACGTAGCCAAGAGATCACTGAAGAAACCAAAGAGGAAATCAAAAAATTTCTATAGACAAATGATAATGAAAACATGATGACCCAAAACCTATGGGATTCAGCAAAAGCAGTTCTAAGAGGGAAGTTTATAGCAATAGAAGCCTACCTCAAGAAACAAGAAAAAATCTCAAATAAACAATCTAACCTCACACCTAAAGGAACATGAGAAAGAAGAACAAACAAACCCCAAAGTTAGTAGAAGGAAAGAAATCAAAAAGAGTAGAACAGAAATAAATGAAATAGAAACAAAGAAAACAGTAGCAAAGATCAATAAAACTAAAAGCTGGTTCTTTGAGAAGATAAACAAAATTGATAAAGCATTAGCCAGACTGATCAACAAAAAGAGGGAGAGGACTAAAATCAATAAACTAGAAATGAAAAAGGAGAAGTAACAACAGACACCACAGAAATACAAAGCATCCTAAGAGACTACTACAAGCAACTCTATGCCAATAAAATGGACAACCTGGCAGAAATGGACAAATTCTTAGAAATGTATAACATTCCAAGACTGAAACGGGAAGGAATCGAAAATATGAACAGACCAATCACAAGTAATGAAATTGAAACTGTGATTAAAAATCTTCCAGCAAACAAAAGTCCAGGACCAGATGGCTTCACAGGTGAATTCTATCAAACATTTAGGGAAGAGTTAACACCCATCCTTTTCAAACTCTTCCAAAAAATTGCAGAGGAAGGAACACTCCCAAACTCATTCTATGAAGCCACCATCACCCTGATACCAAAACCAGACAAATATACTACAAAAAAAGAAAATTACAGACCAATATCATTGATGAATACAGATGCAAAAATCCTGAACAAAATACTATCAAACAGAATCCAACAGCACATTAAAAGGATCATACACCATGATTAAGTGGGATTATCCCAGGGATGCAATGATCCTTCAATATATGCAAATCAATCAATGTGATACACCATATTAACAAATTGAAGGATAAAAACCATATGATCATCTCAGTAGATGCAGAAAAAGCTTTTGACAAAAAAAAAAAAAAAAAAGAAAAAGCTTTTGACAAAATTCAACACCTATTTAAATAAAAAACTCTCCAGAAAGAGGGCATAGAGGGAACCTACCTCAACATAATAAAGCTCATATACAACAAACCCACAGCAAATATCATTCTCAATGGTGAAAAACTGAAAGCATTTCCTCTAAGATCAGGAACAAGACAAGGATGTCCACTCTCACCACTCTTATTCAACATAGTTTTGGAAGTCTTAGCTACAGCAATCAGTGAAGAAAAAGAAATAAAAGGAATACAAATTGGAAAAGAAGAAGTAAAACTGTCACCGTTTTCAGACGACATGATTCTATACATAGAGAATCCTAAAGATGCCACCAGAAAACTACTAGAGCTAATCAATGAATTTGGTAAAGTTGCAGGATACAAAATTAATGCACAGAAATCTCTTTCTTACACACTAATGATGAAAAATCTGAAAGAGAAATTAAGGAAACACTCCCATTTACCACTGCAAAAAAACAATAAAATACTTAGGAATAAACCTACCTAGGCATCAAAAGACCTGTATGCAGAAAACTATAAGACAGTTATGAAAGAAATTAAAGATGATACAAAGAGATGGAGTGATATACCATGTTCTTGGATTGGAAGAATCAATATTGTGTGAAAATGACTATACTACCCAAAGCAATCTACAGATTCAGTGCAATCCCTATCAAATTTCCAATGGCATTTTTTACAAAACTAGAACAAAAAGGCTTAAAATTTGTATGGAGACACAAAAGACCCCCCAATAGCCAAAGCAGACTTGAGGGAAAAAACGGAGCTGGGGGAATCAGACTCCCTGGCTTCAGACTATACTACAAAGCCACAGTAATCAAGACTCTATGGTACTGGCATAAAAACAGAAATATAGATCAGTGGAACAGGATAGAAAGCCCAGAGATAAACCCATGCACCTCTGGTCAACTAATCTATGACAAATGAGTCAAGGATATACAATGGAGAAAAGACAGTCTCTTCCATAAGTGGTGCTGGGAAAACTGGACAGGTACATGTAAAAGAATGAAATTAGAACACTCCCTACACCATACACAAAAATAAACTCAAAATGGATTAGAGACTTAAATGTAAGACCGGACACTATAAAACTCTTAGAGGAAAACACAGGAAGAACATCCTTTGACATAAATCACAGCAAGATCTTTTTTGATCCACCTCCTAGAATAATGGAAATAAAAACAAAAATAAACAAATGGGACCTAATGTAACTTAAAAGCTTTTGCAAAGCAAAGGAAACTACAAACAAGACGAAAAGTAAACCCTCAGAATGGGAGAAAATATTTGCAAATGAATCAACAGACAAAGGATTAATCTCCAAAATATATAAACAGCTCATGCAGCTCAATATTTAGAAAACAAACAACTGAATCCCAAAATGGGCAGAAGACCTAAATAGACATTTCTCCAAAGAGGACATACACATGGTCAAGAAGCACATGAAAAGGTGCCCAACATCACTAATTATTAGAGAAAGGCAAATCAAAACTACAATGAGGTGTCACTTCACACCAGTTAGAATGGGAATCATCAGAAAATCTACAAACAACAAATGCTGGAGAGGGTGTGGAGAAAAGAGAACCCTCTTGCACTGTTGGTGGGAATGTAAATTGATGCAGCCACTATGGATAATAGTATGGAGGTTCCTTAAAAAACTAAAAATAGAATTACCATATGACCCAGCAATCCCACTACTGGGCATATACCCAGACAAAACCATAATTCAAAATGACACATGCACCCCAATGTTCATTGCAGCACTATTTACAATAGCCAGGTCATGGAAGCAACCTAAATGCCCATGGACAGACGAATGGATAAGGAAGATGTGATACATATATACAATGGAATATTACTCAGCCAGAAAAAGGAACGAAACTGGGTCATTTGTAGAGATGTGGATGGATCTAGAGACTGTCATACAGAGTGAAGTAAGTCATAAGGAGAAAAACAAATATCGTATATTAACGCCTATAAGTGGAACCTAGAAAAATGGTACAGATGAACCAGTTTGCAGGGCAGAAATTGAGGCACAGATGTAGAGAACAAACGTATAGACACCAAGGGGGGAAAGCGGTGGGGGGTGGGGATGGTGGTGTGAAGAATTGGGCGATTGGGATTGACATGTATACACTGCTGTGTATAAAATGGATGACTATTAAGAAGCTGCCGTATAAAAAAATAAATAAAATAAAATAAACCAAAACAATTCCTTTCCTCTAACAACTAAGGCTAAGCCACTGGGTCAAGCTTGTTTATACCTGTGTCTTTCTTCCATTTCCACGTGCTTTTGCTCAGGAATTTCTTCAGTTTAACCATGCAAAGAGTCATTACGACAGTGCATCATACAAGTGTAGCTAACTACTCAAACCATGGGTGCGCACTGCTTTAGGCTACATGGGCCGGGAGTCCAAGCACAAGTATATGCCATACCTTAGAGGTTACAGTATGTTTTCACACACATTCTGTCACTCAATCTTCACAGCAACCCCGTGAATTAGACTACATTTCCCTGTGAAGGACACCAAAATTCAGAGAGGAAATGTTATTTGCTCAAGGTCACTTAAAACAGCTTGATAACATTATTTTCTTGATTCTGCCTAGTCAGAGTGCTTATTTCATTTCATTTAGAAAACTTCCTGCTTAATTAGGGCACCAAAGTAAGAGACACTAAAAGAACGCAGTGTGTAGACCCTATCAACTGACTCACTGTATCATCTACGTGCCCAAGTCATAAGAGCAGTAATGATCACATAGCCTGATGCAATAGACCATACTTAACGCAGGTAAAGAGACTAACCTCACAGAGAGTGGTTTCAGTAGATTGGTGGGGAAAGAAACCAGTTTGCAAAGATTTGAGGAGAAAAGAGGGACAAAAGCTGAGAAAACAGGACTAGATTGCTTTGATAAACTTGAGCTATTTATTTCAAGTAGCTTAGACTATTTGAAGAATAAAGGACATACACGAGGATGCATGTAGGGCGAGAAACCTTTCCTGCTTGGGAAAGGAAATGTCTGACCATACTTGATGGCAGAGAAGAAGTAGTTAATGGAGAAAAATTGAAAGTACAATAGAGAAAGAAGACATTCTTAGTGGAATGAGGGTGCAAAGAAGGTAGAAGGGAATGGATCAAATATATATTGTCCTGGGGTTAGCCTAGGAGCAAAGATATCATAGAACAGAAGGAAAGGAGAAATGAAAAGGCAAAAGGAAATTTCGACTTTAATAGTTGATGAAGTTTTCAATAGTCTGCTAAACCTGTTTTCACTTTAATTAATTTAATGAATATTCATAAGGGAAAATGTGAAGTGGGCTTTCTTTCCCCCATCTTGGGCGTCATTTATGGAAAAGTAGAAACCGCCACAAGAGTGGGTTTAAAGTTCAAGTCCAAATTTTGATGCATGTTTTTTTAATTTATTTTTATTTTTTTTAATTTTGCGGTACGCGGGCCTCTCGCTGTTGTGGCCTCTCCCGCTGCAGAGCACAGGCTCCGGACGCGCAGGCTCAGCGGCCATGGCTCACGGGCCCAGCTGCTCCACGGCATGTGGGATCTTCCCGGACCGGGGCACGAACCCGCGTCCCCTGCATCGGCAGGCGGACTCTCAACCACTGCGCCAGCAGGGGAGCCCCTTGATGCATGTTTTAACCGCAACAACATGATGCTATCTTGAGGTCCAAATGAGATAAGGGACATGTATATGCTTTGTAAATTACAGTGGCAAATATTAGTTATTTTTATTAACCACACTTTTTTTCCTGAAGCTTTTTAAAACTGCATAAATGCCTTTAAGCAGGAAGAAGTCTTATAAAGATAAGGAAAGAAGGAATAAAAGACAGAAACCGAGATAGGATGAGACAGAGAGAGAGAGAGAGGGGCTGAGAGAGACTGAGAGAAACAGCCAAGAGAACCAATATCAATGCCAAGCATACAGGATTCTAACTGCCACAAATTATCAGAGGAATGGACACTTCTCCGAACTGACATGCAAAATACTAGACAGGATTTCTCCCCAAATGCAGTAATGCCGCAATTTGATTAAACACTCAATACACAAGATATATGCAAGTTTCTTCCATTAGTTAAGAATATGATGCCAAAATCACCAAAGTGTGATTCTTGAACGAGATATTTCATATCTGTTTCTGGTAGAATGTTCGGGTGTTCATCATTAAATCTATCCCAGGGACTAGCACAGAATAGGCACTCACAGAATATTTGTTTAGAGAAAGAATTTGTTGCCTACAGCAAGCAGCCTTACCACCACTCGCAGCAAAGCAGCGTTTGGAGAAGATCACAGGAACAGCAAAAGAAAGAAGAGCCATAAATATTTATAAGCAGAGTCTATTTTGCATTACATTCATCACCCGGTGTATCTGTCAGTGTCGCTGGACTAAGACAAAGATCCAGACTATGGCTGTTTCCTGTTACTTATTTGCTCCGCACCCCACCCCACCCCGGACTCCAGTCCCTAGCACTGTACTGAGGCCGTAGTAGGTGTACCATAAGAGCACATCATGCTGAATTAAGGGGAACTTCCCTTTTATTGGGCTCAAATATTCTATTTGCTGTTTTGATTACTGCTTAAAACACATAATAAATTTAACAAAGCAGGCCAGTCTACTGCTGGCACATTTCTGGGTCTTATAGAATCATCTCTGCTAACAACAGCAGCAACAGAAATGTCACCCCCCATTCCTTGATGGCCAAACACTGTATAAGCATTATCCCCGATCCTCGTAATTCAACAAAATAGGTATCATTAGCCCTATATTACAGATGAAAAAATGAGATGCAGAAAGGTTAAGTGCCTTTCCCCTGACCACACCTGTATAAATGGCAGAGCTGTGCTCTAACCAAGGTGTGTGTATACGGTTCTGAAGTCCATTCTCTTTCCACTCTGCCATGCTTTCTACCCAAAATAGTTGAAGCTTAAAAGAACTGATGGCAGCTTCATATTTACATTTTTATTAAAATTAGTCGACAAGCTGTGTCTGCACTGAGGCATTGATTTGAGTGCCCCCCCCAAATGGCATGGTAGCAGAGGCAACTAGGGCAACACGATTGAAAGAGATCATACTGGCAAGACTCAGGTCCCAAATTCCTCAGAGACTCGCCACATCCCTGTTAGTGGAATCTCAAATGAAAAGAGTAGCATTAATCGTATTTTTCAATTCATGAAACATTGTAATTATTAGTCTTTGTAAATCCTTTCTCGATTTTACATATATTCATTTGTTCTTACCCCCAGTTTGCCCTCCTGTTCTCCTCCCACCATAGATAACCATTGTAATGGGGTTAACATATATCCCTTTATTCCTGTAAACTGTGTATCTTTCTGTGTACGTCATGTATTTTTAAATTTATGTAAGTGGTATTGGGTTAATAGATCTCATCCTCTTTCTTACATTTTTCACTCGACATTTTGCTCTATGTAGACTTAGTCCATTCTGTCTCTCTGGCACACCCACCATAATGAACAAGATTGCAGCCAGATCCCTCCCTCAGCAAAAAAATAAAATGAAAATTGCAACAAATAACATACATCCATGCATGGACCTGTGTGTATCTCTATTGTACTTTGACTAAATGCCAACAGTTTGCCTTCCAGAATGACTGCACCGGTCTAGACACCCCCCAGAAGGACATGGGGGTTCCCATCTCCCCACATTCCCACAAACACTTGGTATGATCACGCTCTATACCTTTCATCAGTCTAATAGAAGAAAAGTATGTCATTGTTTTTAGTTTTCATTTCTCTGATTCATAGTCTTGGTAGCCTTTGTGTTTCCACTTCTGTAGAAAGGCAGTTCATATCCTTTGCCAATCTTTCAATCAAGGTTACTGTTTTATATTCTTGTTGGTTTGGAATAGTTCTTTGAATGATCTATATATTCATCTTTGTTTTCGATATTGCAAGTATTGACTCATTCTGTCACATTTTTGTTAATATTGTCCATGGTGTCTTTTGTTAAAGAGAAATCCTTCATTTTAATATAATTATATTCATCAGGTTTTTGCCTTGTACTTGGTGCTTTTGGAGTTTTGTTTTAAAACTCCGTCTTTGTCAGTTTGGGCTGCTATAACAAAATACCAGAGGCCTCGTGGTTTATAAACAACAGAAATGTATTTCTTACAGTTCTGGAGGCTGGAAGTCTGAGATCAGGTTCTGCTTAGGGCCCTCTTCCACAGTCAGACTGCTGACTTCCTTCTGTAGCCTCACACAGCAGAAACAGAGCTAGAGCTCTCTGGGTTTTCTTTTATAAGGGCAATAATTCCATTCATGAGGGTTTCATTCTCATGACCTAATCACCTCCCAAAGAACCCACATCTAAACATCATCACTTTGGGGATTAGATTTCAACACAGGGAATTTTGAACGGACACAGACATTCAGCCCATGGCAAATTCCTCCTCCAACCCTAGATAATAAGAATAACCTATAAGTTCTTCTATTAACTTTGTAGTATTACCTTTCACGTTTAGATCGTTAATTCATCCAGAGTCCCACATTATATATGGCAGTGGACAAGAAATCAGCTCTATTTTTCTCCATATAAAAAGCTTATTTTCCTAATATTTACTAAACCATCCTCCTTTACCCATGATTAATGGTTTCCCCTTTATAACATACTGAGCTCACATTTAGATTCCACTTCATTCCATTTAGAAGCATGATAACAGTTTTATTGTAAGTATTTACAATACTTACAATATATTAAGAATTCAACGTTTTACAACTGTGTAAACTCATAAAGATAAATTTAAAATATCAACTTATAATACATGAGAGGGTGTATCATAATTCAAAATTCAGTTAGCAGACGTTTGGTCCTGTCCAAAACGTCCATGAGGTTTTGGATAGGACCAGATATCAAGGACCTTTTGGTGTGTACCAAATGTCTCCATGGACATTTTGTACAGGACCAAATATGACCAAATATCAAAGACCTTTTGGCTTGGACCAAATGTCTTACGGACCAAATGTCTTGTGGACCAAATGTAACATGGTCATTTTAGATAGGACCAAAAGTCTTGCAAGGAAAAATTGTGTCAGTGGGTTTGAGAAAAAAAAGTTCATATTGATCATGGTTGAAACACCTGTTTCCCCTCCCTTCCATGGATTCTCTGAGGTACATTTTGTAGGAGTGAGCCAGAAGCCTTTGCTAGTATCTCATCTTGTCAAGTTTCCTGGTTTTTATAACTGCATTTTCATCCTCCTGACTACTAAGTTCCTAGAGAACCGAGCAGTAGGTGGTTAATAATATGCCCAAGGAGGCCTCACCAACAAACTAACCAAATGCTGGGGTGTTAAAAGAAAAAAATAGAAAGAGCCTCACTTCACATGCTCCGCACCCTCAGTGCCTGGAAGAAAGATGCTGGCTGCGTGCATCTATTGTGTTCTAATCCACACGTCAAGTATATTCACAGGGGAACCATCCAGAGGCACTTTACTGCCTTTGTTTACATCTCTCTATCATGGTTTCAACGATGCAAAGCCTTTTAAAAGTGTCCATGAAGGAGAATTTCATGTGATGATATTAGTGATTTCATGTATCTTTAGGCCACCATTAATCACTTCCTTCATCTACTGTGGCTTCAACTGTCAGGATACTCCTGTTGCTCACTGCTCTTCCTACACTTTCAAGCCATAAAATTGCACGCTGTCTGATATGAGAAGCATTTACGTATAGCTCCTCGCTAGCATAAACCAAGACTCAGGGGTTTTCCATAAACCAAGACTCAGGGGTTGAACTTCCCTCTTAGGGAGTGTTGCTTACTCCATAAGGATGTAACTCCTTAAGAGTCATGTACACTATTATATACCAGTCCTTCAAATTCTGAGTAAGTAGTATTAAATGAATTCTTTTTCATTCAGCCTAACTAATGGAAAATCCTCCATAAACAATAGGCACCCTTCCAAAGGCATGGGGGTTTTGCACAATGAAGTCTTAAGCAAGACAAATTCAGGCTAGAAGATAGCAGATTCTGGAATGATAGTCTGATCTGATTCCAGCCCCTTCACCCATATATCAGTGCTCCCCAGTAGAACAAATAGAAATGGAATAAGATTACAGTTCCAAAAATCTGGTGTTTTTGACTCAAATGTCTTTATATGTTTCCCAAAGCCTAACTAAAAAACTTCCATTCTGCTTTATCTTACTCCTTTCTCCCCTTTGCAATACCTATATTTTGTTCTAAAACTCAAATAATCCTAATTATTAGGAGAAATAATTATATGTGAAAGAAGAAATGAAAAAAATTTACTGAAGAAGACATGAAAAGTGATTTAAAAGAGCAAGGGGAAAAAAGCCTAGAGAAATCTTGTCCATTTAAATCATTGTACATAGTACTCGGCCCAATACCACAGGATGACACTTCTTATTTTTAACAGAAAAGAAGACTGCATCGGGTAGATGAGTATAAACAAATACACACACACACACACACACACACACATACACAGACACACACACACACATATATTTACATCCACATACTTTTTTTTATCAAATAAAGCCACATGCCACACCCAAGTATATCTAAGTATATCTAAGGAGAAGAATGGGTTGTGGGACTTCCCTGGTGGTCTGGTGGGTAAGACTCTGCGCTCCCAATGCAGGGGGCCTGGGTTCGACCCCTGGTCAGGCAACTAGATCCCACATGCATGCTGCAACTAAGAGTCCACATGCTACAACTAAAAAGTCTGCATGCCACAACTAAGAAACCCTCGTGCTGCAACTAAGAAGTCCTCATGTTGAAACTAAAAGATCCCGTATGCCGCAGCTAAGACCCAGTGCAGCCAAAATAAATAAATATTTAAAAAAAAATGTGTTGTAATAACAGTATTACCTCTGTGATCTCAGTTTCCCCATCTGTGAAATTAAAGCATTTTGTAATTTCCAAGGATACTTACAATTTCTGGTTCTCAGTCTTTTTGCTGACATTAATGCTGTATATAAAAATATAAATTTCTGGTTATGCTTAAAATTCCAGAAAAGCAAACTACAATCTGTATCTGATTCAAATAAAAAAGTACTTGAAGATTAAACATTAGCTGCTATGACATTTCCCAGCATTATTAGAGTTAGGTTATAAGCTGTGTAAGAAAAATCATAGGCTGCTGATGATTAATAAGCTGGAGTGGAAAGCTCTGTGGGAGCTTGTACTGTGTGAAATATTATTAGATTTTAAAGGCACTGGGGAAATTCACCTGAGAATTTAGGCCGATGCCCTTGACTTCATGTGCTTCATATTAATTCTCATTCCTAAGTAGCTAGATACTGTGCTGTAGAGCAGAGGTTGTTGAAAAGGTCCATCATCATACGCCACAGTCTTCAGAGATTAAAAGCTTACCTAATACCACTGAATGCATGTGAATCCCTAAAACAAAAAGTAGGGATGGATAATAAATTCCTTATAAGGAATTAATCTTTTAAGCAAGATACATGTCTTACAGACGACTATACCAAAAGTAGAAATTATTTTACTTACTTAGAGTCAGTCCCCTTCCTCCGCAGGAATTGCAAAGTTCTCACAGATATAACCATCCCTTAGCTCCCACTATCTGCTGAAACACACTCTGGGTTTCACAAATGAAGCAGTCTACCGATCTGAACTGTTTGGGTATCTCAGTTAAGTTAATATGGCAACCAGAGACCCATGATGAGACAGACGTAGCTCATCAAGAGATACTCATGAGTAAAAGTATACACTGAATACACTGATCTTGACAAACCATGCAGAGGTGTTATCAGGCCTGATGTGTGACTTAGTCACCTGGTTTTGAAGGTCCAGGGGTGAGGCAGACCAAAGAGTATAAGCCTTAGTATGTCTATGCTATAAACCAAGAAAGGCCAGGGTTAGTGTAAGGTGAGGGAGGCACTCCCCTTAAATGCAAAATTAAGGGAGGATGCCTCAAAACTCAGTAAGCAAGATAAACAATATTTTAATGTAATATTTTAAAAAATCAAAATTAATCATAAACATGATTGTTTAAAAATGCTAAGCTTTTAAATATAGGTACAACTCCTGCGCCATTTTAAATTCTGCATCTTAGGTAAATGCCTCCCTTGCCTCACCCAGCTTCCAGCCCCCAAATCACGCCTGAAGTGAGTGTCTAATGCAAACTGAAGTCTGAGACTCAAGTCCTTCCCCTCATCTGACACTAATCTATATACATATGGCACTTGCATAAAATATTCATCAAAAATGCCTCTTGGGCTTCCCTGGTGGCACAGTGGTTGAGAGTCTGCCTGCCGATGCAGGGGACACGGGTTCGTGCCCGGGTCCGGGAAGATCCCACATGCAGCGGAGCGGCTGGGCCCGCGAGCCATGGCCACTGAGCCTGCGTGTCTGGAGCCTGTGCTCCGCAACGGGAAAGGGCACAACAGTGAGAGGCCCGCGTACCACCAAAAAAAAAAAAGCCTCTTGATAAAATGAGTCTACATACTCTATGGGAATTAATTTAATCCTAATTTCATTGAAATTGTTACAGAGTCAGTATGCGACATTCAGGAGCATCGATGAGGAAAGAAGGATGATCAATTGCAGCATTGCTTGATCCTGGGTGTGATAGCTTCGACATGACCAATCAGAAGAAAGAGATGTGGAATAACCATCAAACCATCAAACGGCCAGGGCTTAATGTGCCTGCATATTGGCATCACTCATGGATTTGCTGACACGTTCACAAAAGACATCAATTGTGGTATCTTTGCATGTCTGGAAAGAGCCCATGCTTTCAGATTCCATACTGTTGTTCTTTATTGTCAGAATTTGACTTGAAGTAAAAAAAAAAAAGGAGTAACACGCATGAACTGAACTCTACAATTTAATTAACACTTACATTTTAGGAGTAATGGAATGAACAAAATGCTATAGCGGCACCAGGGTGGGTGAAAATTTTTCTATGGTGGGAAAAAGGAAATCAGAAAAGACGTTGGAGACATAATAAATGAAATAGGCTTTAAAAGGTGTACAGGGCTTCTCCAGATGAAAGAGAAGGATTCCAGGCAGAGGCAACCACATAAAAAATAGAGTTTACGATGATAAGATCCCCTTTCCTCTCTGTCAATAAGCTTAGATGAGGGATCACGACACACAACACAAGGTAGAAAATTCAAGGAATGTAAGACAGGCATAGACAAAATAGCATGAAGAGGGTGGAGGAAGGAGAGAAGACGTCCAGCTTGAATTTTACCCGGTGGATCAAGAAAAGCATCACGGGGGAGCAAACACCCGAGCTGGGCCCTGAGAGATGACAGAAGGTGAATGTGCGCACATGACAAGGACATTCCTGACAACCGCGGTCAGAAGCACACAGGATGTTAAAACAGCAAAGAGTTGTTTAGTTTGGATGAAACATGTATGAAAAGGAATAGTAGAGATAATGTGAGAACCTTAGCTGGGAATCAGACAGGTGAGGACAGGAAAATCCAGATTTGTATTTTTAGGCGGTGGTTAAATGGTGATGTGAGTCAATGGTGGTTTTGTAACAAGGGCATGATCACAGTTGTGCTTTGATAGATAAATCAGATCACAGAGTGTAAATGGAATTAAGGGAAGAAAGACCAAAGGCAAGGAGATAAGGAAAGAGACTTTAAGAAGCCCTACTAGGGAACTTCACCTTAATTCAGGACATGATCCTTTAAGACAAATAGAATCTGTCTTCAGGCAATTCTGAATTGCAAGAAGTGCTGGCACAAAAACCTTAACCAGAAGAAATCCCGGCCCTTAAATCTACCCTCAACTCCCTGCCTTAAGTCAGAGCCATTGCTCTAGCCCTTAGTTTATACAATTGCTTGACGTGTACTTTTATTATTTCCCTTATCGATTATACTGATGCTTTAGTAAGCTTTGTAAGATGCCTAGCACTATCTACACGTGGAATTCAAAATGGTTTCCTAGTCCGTGGGTATCCCTCCAGCTATTGGTCCATCTGACTCAAATGTCAGCAGTACTTTCGAAGGTTCTCCGTTGGCTTGCAGGTTGAAATCCAAGCTTCTTGGCTAGAAACACAAAAGGCTCTGTGACCCGGCCGTTGGTGGGCTCTCCAGCTTCAATTTTCTCCAGTCTCTGTCCCACAGTCTATGTTCCAGCAACAGGAAAATAGGTGTAGTTCTCTCCTCACAAGCTGCTTCTCACCTGGCCCATCAGTCTTATCATTGTCTTTGCCTGATGGCTCACACCGTGCAACACCCCTGACAGAAGTGACAGTCTGCTTGGAGTATTTCCTCGGGGAAGTCTTCCCCTACAGGTGACTTCAGATTCATGTGCCGATATGTGCCTTGGATGCAATGTCATCGACGGTCCAATAGGAGAAGACTGGTCATAATGCCAATGAAGAAAACGGACTGTGAGCTTGCTTCCTCCTGAGATTAGTAGAAAAGAGAAATTGGCTATATCCTCTGAATTTCCTTCTGCCTGCCTGCTCCTTTGAGACACTGAGTCAATCCTGCCAGTGATCTGTGGTGCTGTCATGAGCAAAGGTTGCTTCATCTCACCTGCTACCCTAGGGGACAGTCTTAGCCTTCTTATTAAGGCTTCAGCAAAGAATCACAGCAAGTTTTTTTTAGGAAGCTGGGTTGATTAAACCATTCCAGCCTCTGCACCTCACACTCCATCACTGTGACATGAAGAGGAAAAAACATTTTTCACCCAGTGCTAACCTTTTTTTCCTCTCATTTATCTTCCCTCCCCTGGATCCCAATTCAGTGTCTATAGTTCTAGTACTTAAATGCGGACCAGGAGTCTATTTGAATTTAACATAAACATTTTAATTGTAGAAAATCTGGCAAACACAACACTATGCAATGAATGTCTATGTCTTCTGAGTGTCTGAGTGTTGCATAAGTGTGCAAATACTTACATGGAGTTACAGTCACATAAATCCATTCTCAGAGCAATACACTCTGTACTTTAAATTTGTAATTTGAATTTTTATGAACACTTATCTCAGTCTTATAAATACTTGAAACTTACTAGTCCATATATACTAGTTCTCAATTTTCACTTCTACAGTGTTGTCAAAACACAGACTTAAGGAAATTTAGAATGGCAAGAGACCCTTAGAAATCTAGTCCAAACTTCGCATTTTATATATATGGAAATTGATGCACAGATCAAAGACGCAACTAGCCCAGAGTCACACAGTTAGTTGTTTAGCAACGACAAAACACATTATCTCCTGCTATGTAGCCTCCTCATTGTGTCCAAACCACTACTGCCACCAATTAAGCACTGTGCTACCCAAATGGGACTGAAACCACAAATCATGTCCCTCAAAGGGCTGGTTCTCATATCCCATAAAATTGGTTTGCAAATCCGTTACTTTTACGTGCTAATTTTCCAAGACATAGCTCCAATATCACCTCTCCTCTAGGATGACTTTCTCAGACCTCACAGGGCCAGTTAGTCACCTTTAGCAACATATAATTTTCTCTGTTTATACCTTACCCTACCCTCCTAGCCTATGAAATCTTTATAGCCAGGGGCCATGTTTCATGCATGTCACTAAGACCATGTATTCAATTCCTCTGGATGTTGTAACAAATTATCACAAACTAGTAGCTTAAAACAACAGAATTTTATTCTCTCACAGTTCTGGAGGTCGGAAGTCTGAACTCAGTCTCACTGGACCAAAATCAAAGTGTTGGCCAGGCCCTACTCCTTCCAGAGGTTCTTCCGTTCCTTGCTGCTGCCAGCATCACTTGGCTTGTGTTCATGTCACTCCAGTCTCTGCCCCTGTGGTCACATTGTCGTCTCCTCTTCTGTTTGTGTCTAATCTCCGCTCAATTCCCACTTACAAGGATATGTATGATTGCAATTAGGACTCCATCTCAATATACTTGACTTAATCTCATCTACACAGTAGGGTTTTTTGTTTTGGTCACATAAAGTGATACAGTTTCCAGAGATCAGGACATGGAAAATATCTTTGGGGAGGGGTCATTATTCAGCTTACTGAAACCCCCACTTCAAGACCAGTTTGGCTACTTAGCATATTTTTTTAATGTAAATTTATTGATTTATTTTTGGCTGTGTTGGATCTTCGTTGCTGTGCGCGGGCTTTCTCTAGTTGTGGCGAGCAGGGGCTATTCTTCGTTGTGGTGCACGGGCTTCTCATTGCGGTGGCTTCCCTTGTTGCAGAAAATGGTCTCTAGGTGCACGGGCTTCAGTAGTTGTGGCTCGCGGGCTCTAGAGCGCAGGCTCAGTAGTTGTGGCGCACGGGCTTAGTTGCTCCGCGGCATGTGGGATCTTCCTGGACCAGGGCTCAAACCCATGTCCCCTGCACTGGCAGGCGGATTCTTAAGCACTGCGCCACCAGGGAAGCCCCTACTTAGCATATTTTTAAACCACATTTTACAGAATCAAGCTTCTCCATTTGGCCTTACCAGTCTAAGGAAACCATTTGTACTCAAGATGAAATGCAGTCAGAGATTCAGATCTCAACTACCTAGGTAATGAACTGATTTCACAGCTCAAACATAATTAAGTTTGGTTATGATAACTGTTTGGAATAAAGAATGCTTATTTTCTACTGATTATAAAACCACTGCTTGCATATTGTAGAACATAAAGGGGAAAAAGAAAAATATTTATAAACTAAAAAAAAAATCACCTGTAATTCCTTTACCTATAGATAATCACTGTTAACATCATGTTTATTTCCAATACATTATATATATTTATACACATATATGCATGCTTAAACAAATACATTTGACATTTGGTATATGTGTCCCTAATATTGTAAATTATACTATTTTATATATAGTAACAGACATATCTATCATATTTTCTTAGATGGTTTTATACCATATTATGTGGAATATTTCTGTAGCCTATTTTTTTCTGTAGCCTATTTTCACTAGGCATTATATCATTAGCACTTTCCCATGTCATTAAAAACTCTTTGTAAACATCATTTTAATAGCTGCACAATGGTCCATCATGTGGGTATACCATAATTTACTTTACCATCCCCTTGATGTTATGCAGCTGGGCTGTTTGTAAATGACTTTTTATAGCACTGAATTATAATACAATGAGAGACATCTATCAGGGTCAATTCAGTATTGGTGGAAGTTGATGAATCTATTTTCACAGACTGGGAGATGTGTGCTTCCATATCGCCACACTTAACAGAGAGTATTGATGTTTAGACTGTGTGCCAAGATGGCTTTGCCCCCCTATCTAATAGCTCAGTACCTATGGCCCAGTGTAGCACATGTTTATCAAGAGGCAGAGAGCATGGGATGGGCAAGTAGGGAAGGGTTTAGAGAGGGACAACCCAAAATACTTACCTGGAGGATAAAGCCCAATCCAGGTCCTGATGTGAGCCAGAAAAGGCATGGGACATCCAGGAAGCAAGTGAAGTTAGACGAGGAGGTTGCCACTGAGTGGCTTAGTTGCCTCCAGCAGGCCTGGGAAGATGCAGGAATATTGAGAGCTGGAGGGAGAGTAGAGAGAATGACTGGGGTTCTGATTTTTATACCTGGAGAGCCAGAGTATAGTAGTCCCCCCCTTACCCGTGATTTCGCTTTCTATGGTTTCAGTTTCAACTGTGGCCTGAAAATATTAAATGGAAAACTCCAGAAATAACCATTCATAAGTTTTAAATTGCATGCCATTCTGAGTAGCTTCATGAAATCTCATGCCAACTGGCTCCATCCACCTGGGACGTGAATTTTCCCTTTGTCCAGCGGTTCCTGCCCGTTAATCACTTAGTAGCTGGCTCAGGTATCAGACTGACTGGAGCAGCATCAGCAGTGCTTGTGTCCAAGTAACCCTTATTTTACTTACTTGTCCCAAAGCACAAAGGTAGTGATGCGTGCAATTCAGATATTCTCTTACCGTGCCTAATTTATAAATTAGGAAAAATTATAGTCTATGAGTACGGGGTTTGGTACTCTCCATGGTTTCAGGCATCCACTGAGGGCGGGGTCTTGGAAGGTGTCCCCCACCGACAAGGGGAGACCACTGTAGTTCTGCCAGGCAGGGAGATATGGTTTGTGCTTTCTTTTAGGCACAAGACCTCCTATCCGGTCCCGTTTCCCAAGTCTTAAAGGGACTGACCTGACTTCTCATAATTCAAATATTTAAGAGCCTACTATGTGCGAGGCTCCATGCAAATGCTTCTTTATACATCGTGTCTTAGCATCCTCCATCAGCCCTATGGCAGCATTATTTTTTTTTATTTTTATTTTTTTTGCTGTACACGGGCCTCTCACCGTTGTGGCCTCTCCCGTTGCGGAGCACAGGCTCCGGACGCGCAGGCTCAGCGGCCATGGCTCACGGGCCCAGCCGCTCCGCGGCATGTGGGACCTTCCCGGACCGGGGCACGAACCCGTGTCCCCTGCATCGGCAGGCGGACTCTCAACCACTGCGCCACCAGGGAAGCCCCCTATGGCAGCATTATTATCCTCATGTTACAGATAAAGATAACTGATGCTCAGCAAGGTTAAGCACATACTCAAGATTGCTCACTCAAGATGTGCATATCCGGGACTTCCCTGGTGGTCCAGTGGTTAGGACTCGGCGTTTTCACTGCTGAGGGCCTGGGTTGGATCCCTGGTGTGTGAGGGAACTAAGATCCCACAAGCTGCGCCGCACGGCCCAAAAAAAAAGATGTGCACATCCCCAAAACCGTGCTCTTGTCTTAGGTCCTCCACCTTCATTCCTAGCCTAGGTCTCCGGGTTCATTTCAAGACTTTCTGGTTCTGTGATTCCAGCTGGTACCTAAACAAAGCACTTCATAAATGTGTGTCTTTAGGTACACAGAAAGAGCTAGGGCTGGAAAAACAACACAAAGCCTATGCCTCCCCCCAGTGAATTAATTTTCTCACAGGCACTCAGCAGGTCATTTTCTTTCAATCTCCTCAGTATTTACTTAGGATCTTTAAAATACACAGAACAGTCACTGTGAGTGTTATTGCTAAGAGAACTCTGTAATTATTTGAAAGGAAAATGAAATTTAAGAGATATAAAATTAGAGATGAAGGTGTCTTTAAATAATATAACTCAACACTGAAGTATTGGGAAAGAACTCAATTTCAGAGCATTAGCAAACACACTTGCTCATATTAAGCCAGGAAAGATATTTTGCTTTCAAGTTTAAATGATTTCTATTGTTGAGGCCCAGGACAGGCTGCCCCAAAACATGCCTCAATGGCATATTGATTATTTTAAATTAATGTTACTTAAGAAAAGACCTACGCAAGAGGGACATTCTGACCCTCCTCGCTGTCTCCCTGAAAGCAGGAGATAAACCTTCCATGTGAAAGGTGCGCTCCCTGTATCTGGAAGCATAAGGACACCCTTAGCACCAGAGACATCTTTCTACAAGCCTCTGTAGAAACAAACTTTGTCACTTCTTTAATTGACTACCTACCCTAAGCCCAAACTCTGTTTAGAGTCTTCACTAATTTAGTACCCCAAATCTACATTTCTTTGTCCTGTCAATTCCTCTCAAATTTATTGTTTCTTTGTCTAAAAAGTATAAAAACTGCCTGCTTTGGCCACTTCGGTAGGACCAATTTCTATTAGACCTCTGTGTACCCAATTTAAAAATTGTTTCTTTTTCTCCTATTAATCTGTCTTGTGTCAATTTTCTTGTTAGTCCAGCCACAAGAACTCAAGGGGGGGGAGGGGGAAAGTTCCTCTCCCCGACACTATCTTTTTCACAACCATTGGCCACCCACGCATAACATTATATTTAATACCTACTACAATGACATTGATTATTCATTTTACTAAAATTATATAAATTGGGATTGACATATATACACTACTATGTATAAAATACATAACCAATGAGAACCTAAAAAAATAAACAAAACAAAACAAAACTGAGTAGGAGGAATCTGAATTAATTTCCTTTGGTCCTGAACCAGTTTTGCCTAGACATCCCAAAACTTAGCTAAGTTTTTATATTTTCTTCATACTTAAACTTGCTTTCCCATAATTCTTACTTTGTAGGCATGTGATTTCAATTCTGTTCTATAGGATACCCCATCACAGTTTAACAAAGACCTTCTATTTTTGCCTGGTCGAAATTGTAGAGTCATTAAAAACTAGGGTCAAGTTGACACCGATTTTTCTGCCTTTCTGATGCATTCATGTTCTCTGATTACAGTGTTGGGATTGTAAAATATCACATTTTAAAAAGTGCTTCAATGTTCATTCAATGCATTTAGTCTTTTACTACCAGGAATACCTTCTAACAGTGCCACAAAAGTGTTCACAAACATTCTCTTGAACATTTCCATTGACAGGAAACTCATTAAATCTTGATATGGTCTATTCCATCTTTGGGCACTTAGAATGTTTGGAAAAGCCCTTCTTTTCCTTATTTTGATAAAAATTCATCTCCTCAAAGTTTCCTTTATTTAGTTGTAGTCTTATCAATGAGGCCACAGAGAAAAGCCTAATTCTTCTTCCACAAGTTTTAAAACACTATGATTGTAATATTACAACACTCTGATACTGATACCAAGTAATTAATAATGATAACTAATCATTAGATAGTGCTTATTGTATGCCAGGAACTGTTCTAAGTTTTTTACATGTATTAACACATTATAATACTCACAACAACCTTACCTAATAGATTCTATTATTATCCTCATTTTACAGAGAGGAAATTGACACAAAGAGAGAATAGGTAACTTGCCAAAGGTCATGTGATCAGTGAGTGGCAGAGCCAAGATTCAAACACAGGCTCTATGTCTGAGGCCACTAGACTATACATATATGGAAATTGATTTATATTATGTTAGGTTAGATTAGATTAGATTAGATTATGTTATGATATGTATGATACGTTATATTATCATACAGTCTAAATGGATTAAAGAGTTATACATAAAGCATCAAGTCATTAAGGAACATAAGAAAACATAGATAAATATATATTTCTGATCTCCCTCCACCAGCACAGTTCTCAGATTCTAGGCTAGATCCCAAGGGAGAAGATTAGAATATCCATTTCTGGATAAATGACTTACAGGTCCTGACATGTGGGCATCTACCACACTGAAGTCTACCAGTGAACAGCACAATGTATTTGCTCAGAATTTCCAAATATATTTTTATCGCCTGACTCTCAAATATGCAGACGGCCAAAGGACAACAGACACTTGAGAAAATTCTCCAAAGGCAAGATAGATACCTTAATAAGTTAACATAAGAAAAAACAAAGAAGAAAGAGAAATAATTTAAGGAGCAAAACTCATCATTAACAATCTCAGATAAATAAGATAAAATATTAAATCTATAAAATTAGGCAAGATAATATTAAAAAAGAAATATTGCCCCCCAAAAGAAAATGGTCTTAGAAAACAAAAATATGATTCCAAATTTTTTAAAACCTTGGTAGAAACTGAGCAATAAGGATCAGTATATTGGGACTTCCCTGGTGGTCCAGTGGTAAAGAACCCACCTTCCAATGCAGGGCATGAGGGTTCGATCCCTGGTCGGGGAACTAAGATCCCACGTGCTGCGGGGCAACTAAGCCCGCATGCCACAACTACTGAGTCTGCATGCCTCAACGACAGAGCCCGCGTCCCACAAACTACAGAGCCCACGTGCCCTGGAGCCTGCGTGCCACAGCCAGAGAGAGAAAACCCACACACCACAACTAGAGAAGCCTGTATGCAGCAATGAAAGATCCTGCGTGCTGCAACTAAGACCTGATGCAGCCAAAAATATAAAGAAAATAAAGAAATAAAAATAAATTTTAAAAAAAGGATCAGTATATCATGCAGAAAATGGAGCTTAAAACAAAGATCGGGAACATAGTAGACAAAAAAAAAAAAGATAAAGTAAATTAGAGAAACAATTTAAGATATCCAAATTATAATGAGTTACAGAGAGAGAGAAGGAGGGAAGGACAGAGGGAGAAAAGAAAGGGAGGGAGGAAGAAAAAAAGAGGCAGGCCAGACATATTTTAAAAATACAATAACAATTCCTAGAACTGAAAGACAAGAGATTATAATTTGTAGAGTTCTGCCATTTCTCCAGCACATTGAATGATAAAGGCACCATACCAAGGCAGAGCATGAAATTTCAGAATTCCAGGGATAAAGAGAAAAGTCTGAAAGTTTACAGAGGGGTTGGAACAGTAAGTTACATACAAAGAATCTGGAATTATAGTGCCATCAAACTTCTCGACAGCATTATTGGAAGCTAATTGATAATGGAGCAATGCCTTTGAAATGACAGAAAATGATATTAACTTAGAATTCTACATCAAGAAAAAATATCAATCAACAGTGTGAGGAAAGTAAATATATTTTCAGATAAGCAGTGCCTTCAAATTTAACTTCCTTTCACTTTAAAAAGTAAAGCTATGGAAAATTTGCTACACCAAAATAAGGGAGGAGACCAAAAAAGAAAAAGATGGGATCCAGCAAACAGGAAATCCAACTCCGGAAAGTTCCAGCATGATGGCACCTTATATGTCACTCAATTCTATCTCCTTAAGTATAAATCAGGTCACTTTTCTCCCCTGATTAACACACTATAATGTCTTCCTATCACTTTTACAATGAGATAAAAACTTTTTTTGGCCTATTTCTCCACCATCCTGTCTCTCAGTGCTGCAGCCACCTTGACCTCACTAGGGTTTGCAATCCATTTCCCTGGAATGCTTTTCACTCTGATCTTCACAGAGCTGCATCCTTCTTTTCATCCAGCTCCAATACCAAATACCATATCCTCAGACTCCCCGTCTGTTTATTTATAATTGTATCAACACCCTTACATTGTACATTTTTCTTCACACTGCTTACTATTACTTGCCATTATTTTATTTATTCATTTATTTTATTTAAAAATTGTTTTTCTCCCCTTCTAAAATGTAAGCTCCAGGAGAGCAGGGGTTCTGTTTGTTTTATTCCTCGATCTACCTCCATTGCCCAATCAGTTCCTGGCACACGGCAGGTGTTCCATTAAATATTTGTGGCATGAATCAAATTTACCAAGATGTTAATAATATTCTTTTGGAGCACAAAGTTATGGATGATCTCTTTACACCTTTTAGCATTTTAGAAATGCTAAAATTTTTATAAGCATTTACTGCTTTCATAATTTAAAAAAAATAACCATATTCTAATGTTCTAAACTAGAAAAAATGTAGTGGAAATTGTCCTCAGAAATAGGATCGATTGGGTTGTGGCAGTTTCTGTCCACGTAAATCTTACAGAAATTAAACTTCCCTCTAAAATGAAACTTCCATGAGGATTTGTGATGATAATCTAATCCCTTCCACTTCCTATTGGATTTCCAGTAAAAATGTTCTAAGGGATGTAAAAGCAGGGTAGGGGAATCTAGATCCATCACTACAATTGTCTCTGAGAGGATGAACAGCCTCTTTTATGCCCAGCCACCACCACTGCAACCACGGTCACCACTATTTCCAAATCTGTCTAGGTTGGCATGGGAGGTAGAGGTGGGAATTTGAGATATAACTGCATGTCAGACAACTACAAAGCAAAAGAACATGCCCAACTTGAGAAAAAAATTGGAATATCTCTCACCTCTACCTCCATGCTCCCTGGAGACAAGATTTTTCTATGGGCTCCAGAAAGGTATATCAACAGGTCTAGTGATGCTGTGGTGTTTGTTCCAAAGGGAATACTATTGTGACTTTAGTAATCAAAGATATTATGATTATACTTTTTAACTTAAACTGAACCATAAATTAATGATGGAAGATGACTTTCTGAGAATTTTATAAAAACCTATTTTGGGTGAAAACATTATTCATAATCATTATCTTAATGAATGAACAGAAAACACGTATGAGTAATTGTACACCACATGGTCTTTGTTCACAAATACCTCAACAGTTTGGGCGAGTTAGTGTTATTCATTTGGAAAAAGTAGTCAAGCTAAAAGCAAAGTTTTGAGAATAGTATTATGAGTAAATTTGCATTGCATAGAGAACAGTGGAGAAACAATGCTAAATTAAACATAAGGTGAGCTCAGATTTTGATACCAACCTACTCTGCAGTGAGAAATATTTTTGTGTGTGAAATTACAGTATGGTTTCTGAAAATATACCAACCACCAGACATTCCCACCAGTACCATTTTCCCAGAAGTACTTTCCCTAGGAAACTGTAATGTTTGGCATTTCTAAGTACGGACTAGAGCTTTGCTACTTCTTTTGGCCAAATGCACAAGTCTATAAAATCGAAGAGCAAAGGATTAATATCCTAAATATATATAGAGAGAGTATCAAAACCATTAAAGACCCAAGTAGGTAAGTGATAGAGGGGCGGAAAACCCCTCTAGGTTCTTTGGCTGGTCTAATAATTAAATTGACATAAGACAAATTAACAGGAGAAAAACAAATTTAACTTCATATGTATGGGATTCCCAAAGACATGAGACCTGAAGACACGCAGTTGAGGCTTAGATGCTATTCTGAGCTAAGGAGAAGGGGGTAGATATCTGGAGCTTCGAAGGGGAGGAAGATGTTTTTCTCTACAATTACCCCCACTTCTATCAAAGATAGCCACAATAAGACTAATTTTGCTTGCAAATTAAGTCTAGTTTTAGTAAAGTTGTCCTGATTATTTACATAAGTACAGCAATAATAGTGTTTAACCTTATAGACTCTTTTAAATCTGCTTTGCTAAAGCTTTTCATAAGGAATCTCATATCGAACTCTTAAAATCATCTCAGGCTAGGAAGCCAAAGCAAGCACTCACCATCACACTTAAGGCCTGAAATACCTATAAGTTTGGGTTAACTCCTCTCTTCACAAGGTCCCCCGAATATCCTGAGGTTCCTGGGCTTGCAGGAAGTGACCTTACTTACTAACCTGGTAAGGCTGCTGGGAACCCTGTAGCAAGTTCCCAGGCCTGATTTTTCCAAAAGGCTTTATTGGCTCCACAAAGTCAATCTTAGTTCCTTAAAGCTGTCAGGTCATATGTGAGTCTACGCATATCCCTCTCAAATACGATATTCCAGTCAAATCCTTGGTAATATAACCAATGTTTCCAATTGTATCCTGTCATAAGGAGAACAGATTCTTATTGAACTTATGCAAATAACTGTATTGCCATGAAAATAAGAAGACTCATTATGAGTTTCCAAATTCTGGAGGGATCAGGCAGGTCAGGAGAAAAGGATAAACATTTTACCTTTGTTCACAAAGATACATTTCACTAAATTGCTGTAAGTTATAGTTAGCTTAAGAGGAAATATTTCCTTTATCTGGAAAACCAAAACCAAAACAAAACATTAAAGAACCAACGATGTTTTAAATAAAAAGTCATAAAAATTATAATCAGTTCATTCAGTTCCATATAATTAACTCGTATTGATCTTGATCTTTTGTTAGCAGTTTTATGAAGTCATCATTATTTTTTCATTAGAGTTCTGTAATTTCTTACCAAATTCAGTGGTATGATCAGAAAGTCATCAGAATACTGTATTTCAGAGTACTTGTCAGAGTCCTTTCCATGAATTTGTCTGAAAATGAAACTCTTTTGCAGGAATACCTTTGCAAAAGCACCAGTGTAAAATAATAACTGTCTGTAAATGACATAAGATTTTTAAATGGCAATGGTTAAAGATCAGATGAGAGTTCATTATAATGCAATTGACAAGGAAATTTGGTTATTTCTATGATACAAAACCTTTTAAGATAATAACTAGAATTACAAGTGATAACATACCAGGACATATCAGATTTTTAGGAATTTCATACAATTTTGAGAACAGTTATATTAACAACATTCACTCATACAATATAACTTAAGAAGATTTATCATCACTTGTTTGACAATGATTCCCATGTAATTTAATACACCAAATAAGCCTAATTAGCATAACGTCTCTATTTTTTAATAAAGAGAGAGAACAAATCTTTTGAGATGTTCCAGGGGCCCTCTGCAAAATCCCAAAGTCACTTCGAGGTAAAAAAGACTTCATTTAGAATTTGAGTTTTGGGAAGTTTGTCAAAAATATCAAAAAGGTCTTAAAACACTTGTAGACAGGATCATAGTTACTGTGAAACAATATGTAGTTATCCAGTTAACCAAAGTGAAAATTAAAGATTTTGCAGGCAAATACAGAACGTTACATAATATATATATATATATATATATATATAAAACAACTTTAGCTCTTAATAGAGAAGGCTTAGTTTTCTTAGGTAATCAAAGATCTGAAAAGGGCAACATGAAACACAGAAAATTATTTTGACAAAACACAGAATCTCTGTTTTCTAGGTAGATTACTTAAAAGGTAAAAACAATCTTTTATAATCTCTTATCAAAAGCAGACCAAGAGTAAAAAAAAATACCCTTGTCCTTTTGGTAGATGAAGGAAAATTACATAAGCACACTATTGATATTAAAGCTTATTTAAAAAACCCTTATAATAGCAATTCAGTTTTAGCCAACTTGACTACACAGGTAAAATTCTCTCTTTTTCTCTCTCTTCCCAACTTTCTATACAATTTTGTCCTTTATTATCCTCTTTCCCCCTGTGAAATTACCAGTTTTACATCAGGACAAATTAACTTCATTTTCCCTTAACAAAAACACATCACCATACCTCACACCTTCTTAGTCAAAAATACATCCTACCGGGCTTCCCTGGTGGTGCAGTGGTTGAGAGTCCGCCTGCCGATGCAGGGGACACAGGTTCGTGCCCCGGTCCGGGAAGACCCCACGTGGTGCGGAGCGGCTGGGCCCGTGAGCCATGGCCGCTGAGCCTGCGCGTCCGGAGCCTGTGCTCCGCAACGGGACAGGCCACAACAGTGAGAGGCCCGCGTACCGCAAAAAAAAACAAAACAAAAAATCCTACCTTCCTCATATACAAACTTGTTTCCATTATTATTTCTAGTCGTTTTAATTATACACATTAATTAAATTTTGAATTAGAATTTTTAAACCTTAGAAACCTTAATTTCTGGTGAAAAGTAAGAAGTAAGCAATTGTGAACTGCCTGTTATACCAGCATTCTTTATATTGGCAAGTTCTGTGACTGAGTTTCATAATTTCTAGAAGCATACACTTCCTCATAGTACAAATTTTCAATGTGGCATAACACATGTTTACTATGAGACCCAAATATATTTAGTTTCTCTGTGATAATGTAATAAGAAACCAAAAGTAGATCAACCTATGTTCAGTAATTAATGTTTCTTCATTTTATCTTATTAGGAAGTGATCTAAATTCAATGAATTTCCATCATTTAGCTTAACTTAGAAAAACTCTAAGGGTGTAAGTTACCAAAGAGATTTGAGAAACTAAGAAAACGTATCAGAAAACATAATTACTGTTGAAAAGTTCACCTAAAAACTCTCATCCCACTTACATTTATTAAAATCACTTCCTCCCTACATTTATGTTTAGACTACCCATGAAAACTTTATTAGACACTAGTCAAAGTCAGCAATCATCCGAAGCTACTGTTCTTGCAGACAAATTCTATAATACAGATAACATAAACTTATTTCACTAGTAAACTCAGGTAGAATAAAAGTTGTCTATCTGCATATTTAATGCTGATAACTCTGAAGGCATACCTATGTTAATTAAGCCAAACTTAAACTAGCTTTTATTTACCAAAGATTATACTACATGAAGTTGAAAAATATTTGGGTTAGTTTCTGTATTTCTGAGTTTTAGGAATACTTAATTCATAAGTGCTTATTGTTAAGCCAATTAAGTAGCAATCTCTTACCAATTAATTTTGAGAATACCTTCCACAGGTAGTAAAATATCACATATATGTAACATACATCTGTAGACATGTAAACACACAGATAGACACAGAGACCCTATAGCTTCCACTCCAAAATTTTAGCCATGAATCAGGTACAATAATACAAAACTCACTAGTTTATAAACCACAACTAGATCCAAATTATGTTTCTGGCAGTTGGAATAGGTTAAGTTTACCAGCTCAAATTTCTAAAGCGTTTTACAATTTGTAGAGAAGACTTTTAGGATTTGTATTTGCCTTTGACAAGTAATCTTATGGAGTCTTGTGGACTAGATTTGGGCAAGGGAGCCTTTATAGCAGTTTGTATTTTAAAAAGCTTCTCTTTCGTTTTTTTTCGGTCTCAGGTTAAGTGTGGGCAGTGTTTTAGATATTGCCTGGGGTGTTTATATTTCGAAGACATGGTAAGATTTACACCTTCAAGGGATAAAGAAAGAATACACGTTTTCTCCTAGGCGTTTTTGGGGTATATTGGTCCACTATCAGAAGTCTAGGGTAATTACTGTTTAAATTTTTCTTTCTTTTTCTTACATGCACAACAATTGCACTTCCAATGTCCTGATTTTTTATATCTGCAAATGTCTGGAGGCAAATAGGAAAGGATCTGAGGGGTCTTTGAGTTCCTCTCAGAGTTATGCTTTTGTTCCTCTAAAGATTCAAATTGCAAACCAAGAATTGTTGATTTTAACTCCATTCTTCCTCCTTCACTTCTGCAAGCTACCTTCAAAGAATTGGGCAGCTGCTTCCATTGTAATACTTAGAGGTTGACTAGCCCACCCAACCATACTATTTTGAATTTGCCTTTTTATTTCAGGGAGAAAATTTCCTACTAAGGCAGAAATGGAAAGATTTCTATGTTCTGGAACTTTGGGGGTTAATGCAGTATGCGTTGAAAAGTCTATATAAGCATTCAACAAAGGCCTTTGGATGCTGTCTTTCTTTCTGCGTGTACAATTTAACCTTAGACCAATCCACCTTAGATGAGGGGAAGTATTTACTATTGCTCCTATAAGCCCATGAATATTGGTTTCCAGCTGATTCCTTTCCTGATCATTTGTAGGAGGGCCTGGGAGAATTTCTGGTCATCGGTTTCCTCTGTGAGAGATGTTTTCCCCCAGGAAGCCATCTGGCTTGTCTGTTAACTATAGTGTAATTATGGTTGGGAAAAATATCCTTCAGCAGCCAATTAAGGTCCTTATGAGTGGGGTTGTGAATGGCCACTAATATTTCTAATTCCTCTCTAAATTTGGTAGTTTCGTCTAAAAGTGGAGGTAAAAGGGCTGTACAATTTAAAAGATCTATTGCTGTCCAGAGGATGTGAATTCTTTGTCTTAGGCAATCCAGGATACATCCACAAAGAACATTGCACAGGAAGGCCTGAAGCTGGCAGAGAAAGTGAGTCTTACTGTCCATCCCCATGTTTTTGCTAAATTTACTTAATGGTTTTCACCCTTTACATGAGTAAACTGTATACCCTGGGCCTAGAGATTAGGCTGGAGTGCTCTCTGTAAATCCTGTAGGGAAAGGGAAGCTAAAACAGGCAGCTGGGTTTTTAAGGGATTTTTCTGGGGAAGGTGGAGGAGTTTGGGAGCTAAGGGAATTTGCTGAGGAGATGGGGCTGGATTTTAAGAAGGACGATATGCATTGGACGTGGACTTTAGTTTCTGTTCTAATTTCTATTCTTTCATCTTATTAAGGGAGTCCCTAAGACTAGCCATTATATTCCTGTGTCCACTTTTTTGTTTGTTTGTTTGTTTTTTGCGATACGCGGTCCTCTCACTGTTGTGGCCTCTCCCGTTGCCGAGCACAGGCTCCAGACGCGCAGGCTCAGCGGCCATGGCTCACGGGCCCAGCCGCTCCGCGGCATGTGGGATCTTCCCGGACCGGGGCACGAACCCGTGTCCCCTGCCTCGGCAAGTGGACTCTCAACCACTGCGCCACCAGGGAAGCCCCATGTGTCCACTTTTTAATTCAGCCTTTCCATAGGTACAAATAAGATACTTACGATGAGAGCTCTCTAAAAACTGTTTTCTATCAAATATAGCCAATTCAAGGCATCCATAGTCTGGCCATTGACAGCTAGGATCTTATATTAATCTCAATAGTGACTCAAATCAATAAGCCTCTATATGGCTTAACATGGACCCAAGAGGCATCTCAAAGGAAAGTACAAAAGATACAGCCCTCACAAGATCCAGAAAGTTCATTCCCAGGTTAGCCTAAGAAAGCAAAGACTTCTGTTACGTGCTAAGAATGGTGTAGTGCAGTGCCTGCAGCTGCCCATGAGAATGTGAGACACCCCCAATCACAGACCCACTAATCTGTGACATTCAGTGGGTGCTACTGGAATGGGACTTTTCCAGCACTACAGGGCAATGAAGGTTGAGACAACAAAGGTCCCCTGTGGACCAGGACCCCTTATGACAAGTTCTCCTGACAGCTGACACAGCCGAACAAAGAGAATGCTGTGTGACTTCGCATCTCAGAATCCCAGTGGATTCAATTGGCCATCAAAATGGAAGTTGGTACTTGCATCTTGTGGCTGGTGGAAACCAGAGACAATATTCTTACTCGTCATAAGGCCAAGCTCTCAGGACACAGAACAAGGTGAAAGGAAAATCTCATCTGGTTCTACACAGGGGATCTACTCCAAAGTTTGTCTAAACAGATGTCGATCTGGTGGGAAGCATGAACTTACCAATTTCTGAGGCCAGCTTCAACAACAGGCTTATAGGACCTATGCCTGTGTTCTACCCTACGGTATGACAAATGTCACAAAAGACAGAGACGAAGGAAAACGAAGACTTTCTCTGGGAGGAAAGGGAACAATAGAAAACAAGAGGACTCATAACAAATCTTTACCAGAGTTGCTATACCTAAGAAACTAGTTCACACAAGTATTTTCTCCTGCTAATCTAAATTTAGAGAGAGAAAAGGACTCTTACCAGTCTCACTTCCTCCAGACCATGCAGGCAGAGATCTAAGAGACTGTCATGGTAAGAATTCTTACCTTCTGTTGGTTCCCGTCAGCAGTCCCAGGATCTCTCAGCTGCAGCAGCCCCAAAGTGAGCAGCGTCCAGCCAGTGTAGAGCCCCACACTGGGCGCCAAAACTGTAGGACAGGAAAAGTTTTCCATTCTTCCATTATAGGATCTTTGGCTGTTCTAATAATCAAATTGACATAAAACAGCTTAACTAGAGAAAAACAAATTTTGTACTTATGGGATCCCCAAAGACAGGAGACCCAAAGAGTCAGGCAACTGAGGCTGGTAAACAGATGTTTCCATTCCATGCAGATAAGTCTTTCTGGTATTAACTGTTATCATTGATACTTGCTATCTTCCTGGTATGGGCCCTCTATCTAAATTCTTTTAGGCAATTAAGGGAGAGGTAAAGAGCTTTTACAGTGGAATATTACTCAGCCATAAAAAGGAATGAAATTAGGTCATTTGTAGAGATGTGGATGGGCCTAGAGACTGTCATACAGAGTGAAGTAAGTCAGAAAGAGAAGAACAGATATCATATATTAATGCATATATGTGGAACCTGAAAAAATTGGTATAGACAATCTTATTTACAAGGCAGAAATAAAGACACAGATGTAGAGAACAAACGTACGGACACCATGGGGGAAGCAGGTGGTGGGATGAATTGGGAGATTGGGATTGACATATATACACTATTGATACTATGTATAAAATAGATAACTAATGAGAACCTACTGTATAGCACAGGGAACTCTACTCAGTGCTCTGTGGTGACCTAAATGGGAAGGAAATCCAAAAAAAGAGGGGATATATGTATATCTATAGCTGATTCACTTTGCTGTACAGTAGAAACTAACACAACATTGTAAAGCAACTATACTCCAATAAAAATTTAAAAAAAAAACAGAAAACAAATTTTAAAAAATTAAAAAAAAAAAAAGAGCTGTTCCTGAGTCTGCTGGGTCTTAATTGTCTTCAACTCAAAACAATCCACATGCCAAAATGGCACACTTTGGGTCACACATTTTACTCTGCCTCATGGGCAAAGGAAATTAAACAACTTCTAAAAAGCAAAAAACAAATACCAAACAAACATATATTATGACCCAAAGAATCAGAAAATACACTAAAACAAAGATGAGATACAAGCTATGATCTGTTATTGTTATTATTTTTTGGCTGGCTGTATGGCTTGCAGGATCTTAGTTCCCCGCCCAGGGATTGAACACAGGCCCTTGGCAGTGAAAGCATGGAGTCCTAACCACTGGACCGCCAGGGAAGCCCTTATGATCTGTCAATTTATATGCTAATCCACAGTACTAGTAAGAACTTTGAGAAGGGTAAGGGGCAGAGAAGCCAGTACTCTTTTACATTACTTTTTGAAAGCAATTTGGAAATAAGTATGAATAATCACAAAGTTCTTTATTGCTTTTGACCTAGTAATTGCATTTCTGGAAATTTATCATTCATATACACACACACACACACACACACACGTGAAGATAATTTAGAACCTCTCTAAATTGTAAAGACCTAAATGTTCAACAGTAGAGGATGGCCAATGAAATATCATACAGCCATTGAAAATAATGGTTTTGAAAAGTATAGCAACATGAGGGAGTTCTTGTGATACAACGCAACTAAGAATTTCTGTGTGGCTGGTAAGGTAAAGAGAAAAGGAAGGTTAGGGTGTGTGTGCGTGTGTGTGCGTGTGTGTGTGTGTGTGTGTGTGTTGGGGGACAGGAGACAAGCTGGTGAAGAATCTAAGAACCAATGAAAGAGTCTTGAATGCAATGAGGTACAAAGGAAGACAGTGCAGTGGCATATTTGAAGCTCATGTGCAAATTTGATGTGTCTTGCAGAAATATCAATTTTATACAAAGAATATAAGGAAAATGCTTATATTCAATTGACATATAGAGTGCAGAATCTACACACATCGCAAAGATAAATCTTGAAACTTCAAAGAAAATTCACACTTAGATAAGCAGGCCTTTCCAACCACTGAACTCATGGGAGTATGTGTCCATACTCTTTCATTGGGAGAAATGTCTCAGTTACACCATTTAAGAAGGGCAACAGTCAGGAGAGTAGGAAGCCAGTGACAAATTTTAAGAAATCAAATAACATGTTCCAAACTTACGCTTTAAAAGTATACTGTAGGCAGCATAGATTAGCTAGAAGCCATAGCATATGTAGGCATGCCAGTGAGGAGACTCTTGCCACTCACTGTCCATTTAGAGAACGGGGACTTCAGCCAAGAAGGTGTGATAGTAGTCATGAACAAGAGAGGATGAATTTGGGAGAAATGTCAGAGATACAGTCGTGATTTTTTTTTAGATTTTTAAAAATAAATTTATTTATTTATATTTTTTTATTTTTGGCTGTGTTGGGTCTTTGTTGCTGTGTGCGGGCTTTCTCTAGTCGTGGTGAGCGGGGGCTACTCTTCGTTGCGGTGTGCAGGCTTCTCACTGCGGTGGCTTCTCTTGTTGCAGAGCACGGGCTCTAGGTGCATGGGCTTCAGTAGTTGTGGCGCATGGGCTTCAGTAGTTGTGGTGCACAGGCTTAGTTGCTCCACGGCATGTGGGATCTTCCCGGACCGGGGCTCGAACCCATGTCCCCTGCATCGGCAGGCGGATTCTTAACCACTGCGCCACCAGGGAGTCCACAATCGTGATTTTTAATAAGCAATTGGATGTGGGGGAGACAGTTGGGAGGAAATAGTCAAACAGCTTCCATGGTGTCCTTTTCCTGCTCAAAAGCTCTCAACCGCTTTTTTTTTTTTAGCTTGTAGTAAAAACTTTAAAACACTGAGCCTGGCACTTAAGACCTACAAAGATATAGCCCCAACGCACCTGTCTTCTTGTATCGGACTTACAGTGTTACTAGCCATGAGTCCTTGCCATTCTGAAAATATTCCCACATTGTTCATGCTGTTTCATATGCTTGGAATTTCTCTCACGTGTCTACTTTGCCAGGCTTCAAAATCTACTTCACAGCCTACTCCTCTATGAAGACACCCTAATCAGCCCCGAGCAGTGAGCTCCCATTTCTGTGAATGCTCAGAGCACTTTGTCTGCATCTCTTTTGCGTCACACATCTTACCCTCTTCTCAGCAGGGAAACCAGCTACTCTTATCATCCCGTGAGTCAGGTCACGCCACTCCATTGCTCAAAACTCTGTCGTGGTTCCCATCTCACTCAGCTAAATGCTGAAGTCCCTAGAAATCTCTATCTCGGTGTTTCTCACTCAATCCCAGCTACACATTCGACTCCCGTCAGAAACTACTTTTTAAAGATCCATATCCAGGCTTGACTCCAGACCAAGTGAATCCAATCCTTAGGGACGCTATTTTCTAAAGCTCCCTAAGTGATTCCACAGTGCAGTCAGGGTTGATTGAGAACCACAGAGCTAGTCTGAGTGAAGCTGCAGGACGCCTGGATGAACTGCTCCCTGTTCACTGCGTGGACTAGAGGTCCATTCTGGACCACGGGCTGCCCCTTTCTGAACCATTAACACGTTTCTCCAGTACTTGCCTCAAGCTCGAGTTTCTCCACACAAGTAAATCAAAACGAAGAGCCTACTTAGAACACAGTCCCCCTCAGAAGCTGTTAGTTTCTGTGACTTAGAAACATATTTTCTCCTCTGAGGAAAATTATGAACATAGCTTTGTCTACAGAAAAATGAAACCTTTTAAAAACTAAATATTTGATTCAAGTTTGTCGAAATTGCAGTTGACAGAAAGCCACATTTGTGAGTGTTAGTAAGTACGTTGTAGAACAGACTCCGAATCCTCTGGGTGTGGTGCTCTGCCAGCCCGGGGAGGGCTACGCAGTGCATATGTAGCCGCCCCTCTTACCCGCCTAATGCCATGTGTCTGGTCTGTGTGGCACAGGGGGGTGCTTCAGCCTCACCCCTGTATTCTAGAATTCTCTCAGTGGTGTCTTGTCCATGATTAGTTGTTCTTCTTGCGAGGGGAGCAGAGTCAGAAAGAACCTACTTCACCATTTGGTGATGTCACTCCTAGAATCAGAATCCAACAAGCATTTGACAAAATGGGGCAGTGGAATGAATCTAATGAAATGCAGTAGAATTGGGCAAACATAAGCCAAGTATGTCAGAGGTCTGACATAGGCGCAGCACATGGAAGAGATATTTAGGGGGTTGACTCTCAGTCAAGAGTACAGCAGTTTCCAAACTTGAGCATGAATCAGAAGCACCAGGAGGGCTTGTGAAAACAGTCTGCTGGGCTTCCCCCTTACAGTCTCTGATTCAATACGTCTGGGGTCCAGTCTGAGAATGCGTATTCTAACAAGTTCCCGGGCGAAGCTGATATTGATGTGGCTGGTCCAGGGGTGACCATTTGAGAATCACTAGTGTAATATCAATTTCAAACCAGGTTACTGCAAGTTTACGTGGTGGAAGCAAAATTTGTGCAATGAAGAGGTAACAGTATAAGTATTCTCCATGAGCTCTAGCAGGCATCTGCAATGAGTGCCATAACCAGCAACATGACCAGAGAAGAGAATCAGTGATGGTGAAGGGACTTGTGACTGTGTCATATGAGGAACTTGGGAAGGAATAGGACCATGTAATTTGGAGAAGGTAAGATTCAGGTGGGACACAATGACACTGTTCCCTTCAACCCTCCAAAGGGCTATTACGTGGACAGGAGACATTTGCTCTGGGTAGAGCTAGAATCCATGAGCTGTCCATCTTAGGAAACAGACATCGTTCAGAAGTAAGGCAGATATTTCTAACAGATGGAGCTGTCCTGTGTTGCACTGAGCTGCTTCCCAAAGTGTTGAGCTCCTATGAGTCGAGATATTCAAGCACAGACCAAAAGGTATTCAAGCACCGTATATGGAATTGGGAATAAATGGCCTCTGAGGCACTTCCAAAACGAGAAATCTGATGAGTATGTGACTGCAGTTACCTTTAGTTATATAGTCTGCCAACATAAAACTACTACGTTTGGAAAAATAAGGGCAAATTGAAGGATGGTATCCCAAACATGGTATCTCCAAATTGTGGTTGAAAATATGAGACTAGGGTTATTTAAGAAAAGGCTATAGCCAAAGCAATTTGATACTGAAGGGAGGAAATGGATTTAATAAGAGGTATCGAAGCAAAACCCAGACAGACTGCAAGGCAAGAAGGAAAGGTAAAGAAAGGTATGACTGAGTATGGCAAAGTACCTGTAGAAGTTGGACTAAAAGCGGGCAACAAAGCAAGACAGACAAAAATTCACTCTTTCCATGGAAATTTACTACCCACAGTAAATATTTTATCTCCACTCTGACATCTAATGTTACCTGCAGTTATGTACGAGCCCAAATGTGATGTGAATGATCTGGGAATTGATTAGAGTTAAGAGAACTCATGAGGACTGTAGGTCAGGTAAATATGTCTGTGTCGTCAGTGCTGAGGTAGTAAATCAGTCTGAGGTGGAAAAAAGCAAAAAAAAAAAAAAATAATAAGGAGCATGAGATAGAAGGTTGTCACTGTAAAAATACTACTTGACTAATCTAGGCACCCAGCTCTGAGAGGGTTACAAGCATCTGGGGACACATGGTCCCTGAGGATATCTCGGGCAAAAGGGTGGTTTGATACCATAGCCTTTTCTGATTCAAAGGTAAGCTCTTTGCACTCTTCCCATTCCCGGGCTTTTAGTCCTCTGTCTTCCTGTTCTCCCCTATCTATGCTGAGAAAAAATTGTAATGTCAGACACTTATACTCTATTTTGAATGAGGGAATGTGAATGCACCTTATACCATTATGAACAGACTTTAAGGCACCAAGGACAAATATGCGAAGATTTGGGGCAGAAAGAAGTCTTTCCTCAGAGTCACTAAAATAACAGCCTACTCTCCACTTCCCTCATCAGCCTAAGGGCAACAAGGACCACATGAAAAGCACTGGGGAAATCTTACTGGAGGCAGCTCTAACGTAAATCACTTGAATTTGGAAAATAACACGAATATTGGGTGCTATGTGTTCTGGAATAAAATTTAAAAACACACGTAGGTGCCATTTCTCAGTGGCAGGAGATATTATTTCAGTTATTAAATTAAGTGTTTGGATTCCGTTGGCTAGCTAGCTCAGTTGTTGAGGTAACTGGGGTAGATCAGCATAATGGCTTCAACTCCTATGTATGGCAATAAGAACCAGACTGTTAGAGCTGGAAGAACCATTAGAAACCAGCTAGCCCCAATCTTTATTCCCTAGATGTTTAAAATAGAGGCCTCATGGTGGGAAAGGAATAGCCAAATTCATAAGATGAATGAGTAGAAGAGCTGGAAGATGAAGGCCACATTGTGCTAACTTGGTAACATTTGCATTCTCAAATGGCACCCATATCCATGACCAGAGGGCGACCAACCCTCCTGAGCTGCCCAAAACTTTCTCAGTTTTTTTTTTTTTTTTTTTTTTTTTTTTTGCGGTATGCGGGCCTCTCACTGCCGCAGCCTCTCCCGCCGCGGAGCACAGGCTCCGGACGCGCAGGCGCAGCGGCCACGGCTCACGAGCCCAGCTGCTCCGTGGCATGTGGGATCTTCCCGGACCGGGGCACGAACCCGCGTCCCCTGCATCGGCAGGCGGACTCTCAACCACTGCGCCACCAGGGAAGCCCCTTTCTCAGTTTTAACACTGAGAGTCCCGTGCCCTGGGACTCAGTCCAGGGAAACGGGAATGATTGGCCACCCTACCTGGCCAGCTATTCCAAAAACACAGGACAACAGACCAAAGAGGATCGGCCCCGACTGTACAGATGTACCTCACAAAGTGTATTACCAGTGCCAACTTCTACTGGGTCGGGAGCTCGTAACATCCTCCTCCTGGTCTTCTTCCTCTTAGATGTTCTCCTCTCCTCCTCTTCTTCTTCTTGCTTAAAATCTATGTGTTTAACAATTTAATTTTTTTTAAGAATAAAAGTTTACAGTATCTGCCAGGCATTGTACTAAATGTTGAGAATTCAGCAGTGAACAACAGAAAATCCCTGACCTCGTGGAGCTTGCATTCTGGTTGGAGAGAGAAACAGAAAAACCCAAATACCTTAGTGAAATAGATAATATGTCAGCTGGTGATAAGTGATATGGAGAAAAATGAAGCACGAAAGCAAGGGAGAGAGTGGTGTTTGTGGGATGCCGTTTTTTTAGACGTTGTTAGGGAAGGTCTCTGATGAGACGTGGCTTTATCATTTACAAAGTCATTTCCTACATTATTTCAATTATATGGGCATTTTCAAAGAACAGTATTATCAGATTAAACTTCAGTTTATACCCCTATTTAGTTTGCAACAGTCTTTCACTGCAGCAGCCAAATGTTTTAATTCCTCCCCTGAGTTCCTGTAACCGCTCTTCCAGTAGTGGCATTTGTTCTGTGGGAGCGTTCCATAAGGATATGTGAGAGCTTTCGAACATCCCAAAGGGCCATGACAGTTGCAATGCAAACATTACCAAGGTCTTTTAAAAACATAATTTGCATTGTTTATGCTTCCAGGTGTTATGGAAAAATAAAAATAAAGCTCTACTGAACGACAGTACCTAACAAAGTGTCTGGGGACACAGAATACATTCAACAAATATCTGTGGAATAAATGGATTTATAGAAATTCAAAATCAAAGCCTTTGATCTTTATTCAAATGTCAATTTCTCAGTGAAGCCTGCTGTGATTTCCATATTTAGAACTGCAACCCCTCTCCTACACTATCCTCCTTCTCAGCTACAGTTTTTCTCCATAGAACTTATCACTATCTTAACTCCCTCATGCGTTGTTTATTTTATTGTCTTTCTCCTCTCATTACAATGTAAGTTTCATGAGGGCAAAATTATTATGTTTTATTCACTGGCATATCATCAAGCCCCAAGAATGATGCCTAGAAAACAGGTGCTCAAATATATTTAACATATGAAAGAATCCATGACTTTCTCTCAAATTCATCCTTTTTCTCTACATCAACTACCAGCACTTCCACCATCTCTCCTGCGGACTATTATGTCCTCCTAATTGACCCCTCTACCACCTCTCCAAAAGAATTTCTACATGACAGTCAAAATAATCCTTCTGAAATGAAGGATTTATTATGCTATTTTGAGACTTAAAATCCTTAGGATAATGTCCATACTCCTCCTAATCTGTAAGACCCAACTTGAGATAGTTTCCACCTATCTTTTTCAGCCACATTTCCCATCCTGTTACTTACACACATTTTAAACTCTATTTCTCATGACCTAAGCCAGCCCCCCACCTTGGGGCATAATGTGTACAAGACTTTCCCAGAGTAAGTGGCAACTCCATTCTTCCATTTTCTCAGGCCATCCATAGACCTTGGAAGCATCCTTTTGCACACCCCATATCTAATCCAGCAACAAATAATGTTGCCTCTGCCTTCAGCATACACCCAAATCCAACCACATCTCAGTGCCTCCACCGTGACCTCTCTAGACGACGTCACTACCACCATCTCCTGTCTGCTTCCACTCCTCTTGCCCTTCTACAGCCTGTTATCCACAGCGGGGCCAAGGTCACCTTTCACAATACAACCTAGAAATGGTCTTCCCTTGCTCTTAATTCTCTAATAGCAACCATCTCACTTTGAATAAAGCCCAAAGTCCTTACCATGGCCTGTAAGGGCCGTCATGGCCTGATCCCTGTCTAATCTCTGATGTCACTGCCTGCCACCCTCTCCCTTCCTAACTGAGCTCCACTCACACTGACATCCATATTGTCTTAGATCTTAATGCTATTCCTGCCTCAGGACCTTGAACTTGCTGGCTGTTCACTCTACACTGTTTGCTCTCTTACCTCATTCATGTTTCTGCTCAAATGTCACCACCTCAGAAACCACATTTTAAAAGCCTCCTCCCCCATTCTCTACCCTCTAAGCTTGCTTTATTTTTCTTCCTATCATCTGATGGTGTAAGTTTATTCACTTTTTTTTACTGTCCAGTTCCCATACTAAAATGCAGGCTCTAGCAAGGAAGAAACTTTATTTTGTGCACTGCTCTATCCCCAAGTACCTGGAATAGTGCGTGGAACACAGCAGGCAGCAGGCAGTCAATAAATATTTGTTCAGTGAATGAATACTTTCTTTGCACATGTTATTTTCTCAGACTAAAATGCCTTTTTTCACCTTTGGTGAAATAGGCGAAGCATTTTTTAAGGCCTAACTCAATTGTTTCTTCTTCGCTGAGGTACCTCAGTACTCTCTTCTCCATCCCACCTCACCTCAGGAAAAATGAACTGATCTTTTCTCTGACTTGCCTTGACATTTCATCCATATATGTACAGCATTCAGTCTGTTGTATTATACTATTTTCTTTTGTTCTTCTGAGCCACTTACTTCCATCCCAGTCTGGTAGCCCCTTCAGGATGCAGAATATGTAGATATTTTGTAGTCCCCTATTTCCTCTGCAGGACTGACTACATAATTTTCAACACCCCATGTAAAACGAAAATGTGAAAATAAGAAATTCAAGATGGCAACAGCAGAACTTAAGCCAAGCATGGGATCCCTCTATGCATGGGGCCATGTGTGACTACACAGGTGACATACCCATAAAGCTGGCCCTGCTCCTCTGGCAATCAGAGGCGCTTCTTTCAGTCTCTTATTCACAAGTCAGTGCTTCTCTGAAGGCTTCCCTGCCCCCATTCCAAACACTCCAGGCAGAGGTAGCTGTGTCTCCCACAATATTTTCACAGCTCTCAGTGCTTACCTTTATGAACATTTATACTACACTGTAATTGTTTGTTTCGTTGTCATTCTTAATCTATTGTGAGTTCTACCAGACGTCAACTTTGACTGATTCACCACTGAGCCTGACACGTGGGTACTCAGCAAACGCTTATTCATCAAATGAGGGTCTACTGAAAATCCTAGCCTTCCATTGTAATGCATACGAAAAGAAGTTTTGCAAATTTATATGCAAACAACTCAAAACAACTCCCCTAATACTGCTGAGCCCGGGGTGTTTCATGTAAAGGGACACACTTTCAAAAGACAATTTTTTTGCTCTATTCATCCCAGCATTCTGAAGATAACACGAAGCCTTTGAACGTCGTGGATTCCAGATGAACTGGGTCTGCGCCATATGTATGTACTTTGATGAATTTTAAAATGGAACCCACTAAAATATTGACGTGCAACATTTGGGATGGGAATTGAAAAGTAATTTAGAAAGAAAACAAGTCAAGTCTGTTCTCCGCTGATACTAAATGCTGTTTGGACTCCCTTGGCAGCCTCTAACGCATTAACTTCTTTCTTTTTTCATTTTTCCTTTAGAATATGTTCTCATCCTTGTTTTCTGTGAATTACGAGAGAGAATTTTTTAGTCTCCCATAGTTTTACTGTCTGGTAAAATAACTGCTCTGAACATAACTGCATTATTTTCTTAAAGGTAAACAGTTGTTAAAATTCAGAATCTAATATTGGATAATTAAAATTTCAAGAAAGCATGATAGCAACTTCCTTTGTATAAACTTGTCTTTAAAATGATGCTCCCCAATCTTATTTTTCCTGTGCATGGCATTTAGTTCCAGGCAGAGCCACTATTATGAGTTGTTAGTTTATGCAGAAATGTAGTGAAATGCCTGGTCACCAGAGAACATTATTGATTCATAACACAGCTTCACGGAGTACCTCCAAGTGCATTCTCACAGTTAAACGCTGCACAGGAAAGGAACCTTGCTAAAAGCTGCGATGTAATGAGAACCTTCCGCTCTCTCCACTAACTGAACCTCCTTGCACAGGTCTAAAAATTGTGTTACTCTGGTTTTGTTATTTTGAAGCTCTAGGGATTAACTAGCTATTATAACAGCTAGATTAATAATTCAGAAATTATATAAACAGTTCACACCACACTTCATGCAAACACTGAATAACAGATTCTTTTCCATTTCTGGCCGTGCTGCGCAGCTTGCAGGATCTTAGTTCTCTGACCAGGGGGTTGAACCTGGGCTCTCGGCAATGAAAGCACCGAGTCCTAACCACTGGACCTCCAGGGAATTCCCGAAATAACAAATTCTTGAGGCTGAACTGGCCTATTCTATTCCAATTTTCCATGAAGAGAAGGGCTGGCTCTTCCAAAGCATCCAGACAGATAGAAAAGAACTGACCTAATCTGAAAAAAGGTTATCTGTTAAAAATCTGTACTAAACATTATTATTAATGATGTAACATCTGAAACATTTTCCTTAAAATCTCGAAAGAGACAAAGAGGTTCACTATCAGCACTTCTATTCTAACTTGTACTGCAGGATCCAGCCTGTACAGTTAGGCATGGGAAGACAGTGATCACAGGTATAAGAATTAAAGAGAAAGAAATAAAACTGTCATTATTTGCAAATGATATGGTTTACTATCTACAGAGAAAAGCAAAAGTTACCTCAAATTATGAGAAATAATGAGAATTTAGTATGGCGACACTATGTAAAATCAATACGTAATATTAACAAGAAGTATATGCATTTGCATAGTGTTTATTCTGAGTCAGGTGATACCGTAAGTACTCCATTTATATTAACTAACTTTAATAATCACAACAACCCAACAAGATATTCCTATTTTAAACTTTAGGAAACTGAACAGAGGATTGTAGTAATTCGAACAGATTTACACAATAGTAGTGGTAGAGCCAGGATTCAAACCTAGGTAAGCTAATTCCAGTGACAAAGCTCAGTCACTACGTTATATTCAATTACTTGAAGCAGAATTAGAAAATATATTTTTAAAGGATGTGTTCCATAATATCAACAAAATAGAACTTCCTCAGAATAAATCTATCAAAAGATAACCAAGACTTGTATAGAGAGAATTGTAAAATGGCATTGAAATACATTAATAAGAAGAATTAAATAATTACAGACATTTACCATGTTCACGGAAAAGATTCAATATCATAAAGGTTTTCTTCCCAAATTGACCTATAGATTTTATTAAATACCAATTATAATCCCAACAAGGCGTTTCAAGAAAATTGGCAGTCTGATTCTAAAATCTGTATGAAAAAACAAAAGTCAAACAATATTTAAGAACCCACTGAAGAAGCAAAATCAGGTGGGTATGTACACACTTTACTATTAAGCTATAGCTATTAAGGCAATGTGGTATGGGCAGAGAGGGAGACAGAGAGAAACAGAGAGAGAGAGACAGAGGCGGAGACACAGAGAGATTGGCTCATGGAACATAAAAGTAAAAGCCCAGAAGAAGACCCACGCCCTACTCACCTCAAAGCTTTTACACGTGTACTCTTCCCTCTGCCTGGAAGGCTCTCTCCACTTTGATATCTTCACAGCTTATTCTCATATCATCTTCAGGTCTTTACTCACACGTCACTTTCTCAGCGAGGTCTTTCTTGACCGCCCTATACAAAATTCACCTTTCCCTAGTGTCACTTTCCCTTCTCTGCTTCACTTTGCCCATAGCACTTATCACAATCTGCCATACTATGTGTTTAACTAATTTGTTTTATTTGATTTCATCCTCAGAAATAACGTGAGCTCCATGAGGGCAAGGATCTGTATCTCGCTTATTCACTTCTGTCTCGTCAGTACCTAGAACAGTGCTTGGCACAGAGTAACAAATATTTACTGAGACACTGTATTGAGTGAGTCTCCTGACTAGTTTATAACGTTTCCAGTCTGTCTCAAACCACATTACCCCAGCCCTGCTCTTGAATATGATACTGAACTTTCTTCAAAGCAACTGTGCTCAGATCACTTATTAGGATTTTGCTTTGTATTCTGTTATAGTTGATGAAGTACTTTTGAAAGAGTGGGGTGTAGTGGTGTAAACGTTCCCCTTCTTCCCTTTCAAGTTCTTTGGCTGGTCTAATAATCAAACTGACAGATTAACAGGAGCAAAATAAATTTAATTACATGTATACAGGACACCCACAAAAACAAGAAGACTCAAGGCAGTCCGGCAATTAAGACTTATATTCCATTGGGAACCAAGGGGAAGGAGATGGGGTTTGGGGTTTCAAAGGGGAGGAATACAATTCACAAGTAGCTGAGAAGACCAAAAGTTTAGTAAACAAATGTTGGCAATGAGGTGCAGGTAAATCTTCCTGATATAGAAAGTTATCTCTGGTAATAGGTCTCTTTCTGGTACAGGCCCTCTAATCTAAATTCTTTTAGGCAGTTAGGGGAGAGGTAAAGCTTTCCCTGAGTCTGCTGCATCTTAATTGCCTTCAGCTCAAAACAAGCCACATGCCAAAGCAGCACACTTTGGGGTATAATATTCCGCTCCATATCAGGGGAAAATGTATACTTTCCTCCCCCAACACAAGAAGGCGATCAAACTCTTTGTGTTTTGGGTGTTTGCTTTAAAGGGGAGAATTTGACACCCCAAAGTATGCCTCTTTGGTACAAGGATTACTTTGGGCAGGATATTTTGAGAAACTGCAGGCACAGGAGAAGCTCTGAAAACCAAGTAGAAGTTACCCTTTTGTAAGAGACATTTATATCTGTCAGGGAAATCTCCATTTGTAAGGTCTGTCTATACCAGAAGGAGGAGGAAGATTCTAATCTCTAGAAATTTATCAATGGAGAAGGCAACCAGCTGAATCTGTACAACAACCTTCCCTTGTTCACTGTGCTCTTCCTGGTCACCTCGCATAACTGGCTCCCCTGACCACCAACATCTTTCTTTTGTCTCTAGCTGAAGATGATATTTAAGGTGGTGGCTTGGGTCATTAAAGAGCTTTTCAGGTTTCCTGGGTCATGCATACAGGAGCTGTCCATATTATTAAACGTCTGTTTGTTTTTCTTCTGTTAAGCTGTCCTTTGTATTACAAGGGGGTCTCGGCAAAGAACCTAGATGGTAGAGGGAAAATTAGTTTTCCTTCTCCACAGCTTCTTTTGCTAAGGAAAATCTTTTCCCTGTGTCCACTAGATTCAAAACCCAAAGTTACAGAATACCTGGAAGACACCCACGTACACAGACTTTCCTTTTGGAGTTTGTGTCCACTGAGAGGGACTGGCATTGAGGAGATCAAAGCCCTTTGAGCTGGGAGAGAAAGCGTGAGCCTTTTGGAGAGAACAAGGAGACCAGCACACCATTCTTTCAATTTCCTCTTGTATAGCATACTCCACAGTACATTATAAAGGATATTAAATAAGGTACAGTTCATACACATGGAGCTCTAAAACCAACCACATGTGAAATTATCTCTTTCTGGAAACTTTAGAGTTGGTTTTTCAATAGATTTTGAACTCTGTAGGTCTATCGTTGCCTATAAAACTTTTTTCAGTATTAATTAGTGAAGCACAATTTGACATTATGAGCATAATAAAAAAAAACAAGGGTAAAAAAATCACCCTGAATTCACCCTGAAACAGTAGCTGAACAACTTAAATAAAAAAACAGATGAAGAATCTATGCAAGTTAGAAAAAAGTGAGAATTCCTAAAACATGAGCAATATTAGAATCTTGCCATCCTGATAAGGGGGAGGGGGTGCTCAAAGCCAGATTTAATTTAATTCTATTTGAAACTGAATTTTGTGCCATTTCTTGCAATAAGAGTTGCGGAGCACATTTATACTTTCTGCACAAACCTGACCACTCTGCTCCTCTTCTCAAAACACTCTAATGAGTCTCCAGGGCCCTCAAGATAAAGCCTCAGCTTGTTAGTACACCAAAGTTTCCTCTTCATGACCAGGCACCTGTAAGTCTTAGCCCTTACAATGCCCCTCATATTCAGTTTCTAGTCATACCTGCAGTTTTCCACACAAGCCATCTTCTCTCTCACCTCTTGCCTTTGTTCCTGGTGCTTCAGTTGCTGGGATAGAGCACTCATTCCCCTGTTCTTTGCAAGGAGAACTTACTCATCCTTCAAGTCTCTGCTCTAGGGAGCCTTTTCTCACCATCCAACCCCCATGGGAGGCCATACTTATGCCCTTATCTGCATTTGCACAGCCCTCATGCCCATCAGAATACTCATCACACTTGTGTAACTATCCATTTATATGTCATCCTCATAAAGCTGTGAGCTCCAGAAGAGCAAAGGTTGTCTGTCTTACCTTTTTATCCATAATGCCTGGCATATAGTAGATGCTTAATAAATATCTGTTGAATGATGAATGAAGTAGGAATTGCTTCTAAGAGGAGCTATTAAACAATGGAGTGGAATGCCTCAGGGGGCAGTAGCTTCTCGTAACTGGGATGCCCTAGCAGATCATAGTCTACCACCAGTCTGGGAGGCTGTTGCCAGAACACATATTTCAATTAAGGGTTAAGCAACGTGACTTCTGAGGTCTCTTCCAACTCTGACTTGAAGCAAACAAATCTCTGCAATGTCAAAAAAAAAAAAAATTCTGTCACTTCAATTAAGTTCATTATGTTTGAATTCAAATTTATGTTCAATTTATATGTAATATAACCCCCTGCCATTGGCTGGATACCCTCACATACATTATCTCATTTTGTCCTCACTATTATTTGAAGCACATTTTGCCATCTCCATCTTACAGATCAGGAAACTGAAGCTCAGCAAGGTAGCATTCACAGAGCCAAGATTCAGATTTTGATGGGTTTGACTCAGAGTTCAGGGACCTCTCCATTACATCCTACTTAAACGATCTTGCACGGTGCTAAGATTCCCGAGGAAGTTGCGTGAACATAACATAGACGGTCAGAGACACTTGGAAAGAAAGGTGGCCTAAGGGAAAGTTTGATAAGTGAGCCTAAATGTTGGATACTCTTTCCCTGTCCTGCTTCCTGGTGACCCCTTGATGCTTTTCTCCTACCCTCAGGATTATACTTTAATAACTGAAATTAAGTTATCCACTACTGAAACACAAATGAACTCATTACTGTTAATATTAATTTGTGCCAATGTTCAAAGAATTTTAAGCCTGCTTTGGAGTTTGAGAAACTGCTTTAGGAATCACTGAAAAATAAAACATGGAAAGGTACGAATGGAAAATAGCAGTCCTGTTTGATGAATCTGGCTCTATTTTGGGTTTTCCCTGTGGGGTTTTGGGGAAACTTCTTTAGGCAAAATGTATCACAAATTATGCATGCTCTTCTTCAGAAATTAATGATCAGAACTATGAATACAGCAATGTTGAGAATTTCAACTCTCCAAGCAATATTTCATCTTTACTCACAAATATATGCAGAAAACAAGCTGATATTAAATTTTTCTTTTTTTATCTTATGACATTGGAATACTACTTCATTAATATTTTTTTAGAGGAGGAGGAGTCTTAATTTTTATTTAACTTTTTCTTCAACATCAGCCATGAAAATAAATTATAAGGGAAATATACTTGTTGATCATTCTTCCTTTTTCACCTCGCTTTCCCTTTTGACAGAAAATGAAATGTACAGTAAAAATGGAGAAAATGCAAACATGTCTGCCCATCCAGAGCACATGGATTTTAATAGAATATAGATCATCTTTATCAAAAATGAAAAGATCAATGTCCTACTTGAAACATTTATCCCAAACTTAAACCTTTACAATATTAATTCTCATATCCCTCAAAGAATAACTATAACATGGCTATTAATTTCTATGAAAAGAGAAAAAAATATGTGAAGGACAAATCATAAAATGATGCATTGAGTGACAAAAATGTTACTTTAATGTTAAAACTTTGTTTTTGTCTTTCCACAATACTAGCAGAATTGTACTGGATGAAGGGGGTTAAAGGAGAACTTTACACTTAAAACATGAACTCAACGTACCTCTTCAATTTTAAAAGAAATATCTAAACAAACACTATAATAAATAATTGCATTAGGATAGTACTCTAGGCATAAATCTCTGATTCCATACTCTTGCAAGGAGAATTTTAACAAGGAAGATTTTGTTCATTATGTCAAGTCAAAAATATTAGTATTACCTTTGTGTTCCTGATTGTTTTCATGAGTTCCTGAAAATGTCACTCAATTAGAATTTATTACTCTAAAATTTAAGAGTCTTAGACTTTTTGAGTCTTTCATCACATAGGCAGGTTGAAAAGCAACATTGATCACTTCACCTAGACATGTTTGTAACAGACAAATACCTAGAAAAATCAGTCATTCTTCATCATTAAGAAAACGAAAAGACAAGCTACAGACAGGGAAAAAAATATTTACAATACATATATCTAATAAAGATAGCTATCCAGAATATATAAACTACATCTCCGACTGAATATAAAAAGGTAAACAACTCAATTAAAAACCACAAAAATCTGTGCACTGTTAACAAAAAATACGTATCAATGGCCAGTAAGAATATGAAATGATACCCAACGTCATTAGTCAACAGGGAATGCCAATTAAAACCACAAAAGACACCACTATATTCACACTAGAATGGTTAAAGTGAACAAGAATGATGACAGGAAGCATTGATGAGAATATGGAACAACTTGGAATTCTCATGATTACTGGTGGAACTGAAAAATGGTACATCCACTTTGGAAAACAATTTGACAGTTTCTCACGAAGTTAAACATATACTTACCATATGATCCAAAATTCCACTCCTAGGCATGTACCCAAGAGAAATAAAAACACGTCTATACAAAAACCTGCATATGAATGTTCATAGCAGCATTATTCACCATAGCCCAAATCTGGAAACATCCCAAATGTCCTTCAGCTGGTGAATGAATAAGCAAACTGTGGTCCATCCATACAGTGGAATACTACTCAGCAGTAAAAAGGAACGAACTTTCAACTCACACACAACATAGATTAATCTCACAGCCGTTACGCTGAGAGAAAGAAACCACACACAAATAGCCCATACCGTCTGATTTCATTTATGTGACATTCTGGAAAAGTTAAATCTAATCTATGGTGACAAAAAGCAGGTAGGTCTTGAACACTGTGGGAGAAGAAAAACTGATTTCAAAGGGGCAGGATAAAACATGTTGGGTCATAGAAATATTTTATATCTTGACTCTGGTGATGGTTATATGACTATAGATGTTTGTCAAAACTCATCAAACTGCACCCCTGAAATGGGTACATTTTATTATATAAATTATAATGCAATAAACTTGTTTTAAAAATTACAATAAGAAAATGCTCACTTAAAAACGAGAAAGGATGTGAGACTGTAACAATAGTTAGTCCGAGGTATATTCTACCAGCAGCAAACGACGGGTCAGCACATCTTCATTTGTAGACAGAAATGGACTATATATTGTTGGGAGCCAAGAAGTTTTCGCCATTAGAAGATGGCCGACATCCTGCTTCTCTTCCTGCTTAATGAGATAAAAGCCCGCGCCTAAAAACAAAAGCCCGCGCCTAAAAACGAAAGCCCGCGCACGCAGCACCAATGATAATTTGCCAAATACTTCCCTTATTCTGGATCCCGCCCCCCTTTTCTCTGTACTGTATAAATACAGCTACTGCAGCAATAAAAGTTTGAGGCTTGATCAGGATTTTGTCTTGCCTCCATTCTTTCGCGTCTCCTGCCCCTTCTTCTCTTTTCAACCCCTACAGGTTCCTCCTCGGACTCACAAGGATTTGTCCTGCTGGTCGGGACTCCCGGGGACGCCCGGGGCCGAGCACAATATATATTATAGGGGCTGAACGTGCCAGAGCAGCAGACAAATCTGTCTGTTTATACTGCTGCCTCAGTCTGTACCTCTAAGTCACGCTCCCAAACTGCCTCAACAAGTCGTACTTGTACACTCTGATCAGCATGAGGTCAGTGTCCAGCAATCCTGGTCCCTACTGCAGATCCCTGGCCCGGCACACAGTACACATTCATCAAATGGTCCAGAATTCCTCACTTGCCAATTAACTCGAAATGAATTTCTGAAGACTCATGAGACAGGCCGTGTATCCTTTGAGATACTAGAAAATAAAGTGTTAGGTAAATGACCAATTCCAGCTCAGGAGGAGTTGCAGACATGTGTTTAACAACCCAATTAATAAACTGCAGTGGGAGAAGACAGAACAACTGAGATAGTTATATATTTCAATGTTTTTCAACTTTGTTTGGTTTGTCGCCCACTTGTACTAATTCCTATTTGACTCTACATGCTGGCACTTTTTATGTAGAATAGAATCCATAAAAAGTACTTGCCGAATGTTCCAAGAGTCTTCTCATGGCATTTTCTTTCATAGTGCAGCAACGGCACAAAGTTGAGGCTGCTTCCTACACAATGAACAAAAATTATTTTCATGAAATTAGCTAGAGTGGTAGTAAACTTTGACCTTTGCTACAGTGTGGGGTAGAAGCCTAGAGCTATGGAAACATTTTTGTTTCCTTACAGAGTAATGAGGGAGGTCAGAGTTGAAAATGTCCCCAGGCTACACTGAAAAAAGGAGTTTGATTCTAACTGCTAGAAACAGCCACCTATGCTTCCTAATCAGCACTTCTGTTCCCACCGGGGGTCTGGTCCTTTTGTTCAGTAAGTGGGTGAGTTCCTAAATGGCACTGATTCATATGGGATCCCGATCTCATTCCGATTTGCTCAGTTGTTAGGAATTCCACTGCCAGAGGCAAGCATCAGATCTAGAGGCAAACCTAGGCAAGGCCTATCTGTACACAGGGGTTAAGATTTCCTCACGAAGGAGAAACACAAGAAACAAACACACATTCACAGCAGCCACCACCAGCAATACCCCAGTGACCCCTGAAGGTCTGAAACAGTCAACCCACATTCTAGGCTTAAAAATCCAGAATCTCACACTTTTCTACGCTGTCTAGGCAACATTTGTTGCTTTATCTGGGATATTTTAATGTTTTCTGTATTAGAAAAATGTGGCAAAGAACAATGTAAGTATATAAAATGTATTAGGTGGATTTTCACAATGGGAAAGGAGTCTGCTTTAAAAAAATTGGATCCATTCTTGACCTTCCTTGAAATAGTGAATTTCCCCAGCATGCTTAAAAACTATCAATTAACCTTCAAAACTTAAATTTCCATGAGCTTCTCAGGAACACATCATGAAACACATTGTATTAGATTCCAATTGCTGCTGCAATAAATTATCACAAACAGAGGGGCTTAAAACACACAAATGTATTCTCTTACAGTTCTGGAGGTCAGAAGTCTGAAATGTGTCTCACTGGGCTAAAATCAGCTTGTCAGCCAAGCTGCATTCCTTCTGGAGACTCTAGGCAGAAATCCATTTCCTTGCCTTATTCAGTTTCTCGAAGCCACCTACCTTCCTTTTCTCATAACCCCTTCTTCTGTCTTCAAAGCCAACGATGTAGCAGCTTCAAATCTCTCTCCTCTGACTATGCTTGTATCCTTGCACCTCCTTCTAAGACCTTCTTGCCTTCGTTTTTTAAGGACTTTTGTGTACATTCAGCCTATACCCAAAATACCAGAATAGTCTCCGCATCTCAGGATCCTTAAGTTAGTCACATCTGCGAAGTCCCTTGTGCCATGTAAGGTACCACAGGTACAGGTTCCTTAGATTAGAATGTGGACATCTTTCTAAGGTCATTATTCTGCCCACCATACACAGTGGTATGTTATTTTCTATGTAGTTTTGGGGAGGGAAATTTTTCTTCTTTCCTTCTAGGTTCTTCTGGCTGGTCTAATAATTAAGTTGACATGAGAAAGATTAGTAGGAGAAAATCAAATTTAATTTTGAATTCTAATGGGACCCCATAAGAATATGAGACCCATAGGCAGTCAGACAACTGAGGTTTATATGCTACCCTGAACTAAGGAGGAGGGGTAGGGGTTTGAGACTTCAAAGGGGAGGAAGACAATTCTCAAGGAGAAGATGGGAAGAAGTAATGTTTGGTAAACAAATGTTTGCCATGCCAAGGGAGAAGTCTTTCTTATGTAAAACAAAGTTATCTTTGGTGATGCTGTCTTCCAGGTACAGGCTCCCTATCTAAATTCTTCTAGGCAGTTAAGGAGAGGGTATAAAGAAAAGAAATTCCCGGGTTTTCTGTTTCTTAACAATAATCAGCTTAAAATAATCCTCATGTCAAAGAGACACGTTTTGGGGTGGCGTATTTTGCTCTCCTACAGCAGTTAGAGAAAAGTAAACTAATAAACGAATTCGTAAGTTCTCTGTCCTTGTGCATGGAGTCGCAGTGTGTAGGAACAAGTGATAATATTTGTATATGAACTAGGTTTAGAATAATGCCAATGTAAGAAGATAGAAGGTTGAAAACATTAAGTTCCATTGGACTAAACTTGAATGATCTTGAGGCAGGAGATAGATGGGGCCCAGGCTGAGCAGCTGGAGGCTGTCCCCTGTGGACAGATACTCCAAGGCAAAGATAATAGCGGGAGCAGAGATGAGCAGAGCCCTGCCCAGTTCAAAGATAAAGAGACCACATATTCCTCATTCCCGGGATCAAGGAGACCTTCCTGACTACACACGTACAGAAAGGCTCCTCGGAGTTCAAAAGGGAGGGGGCGCCACCCCATAGTAGGTGATGTCAACTTACCCATAGGCCTCTGCGCTGGAATCCATCTTGGCTAAGGGATGCACGCACACACACGGGAGGACACTGAGATAAACCAAATATGGACTCAGAACCAGGCAAAGCAATGGGACTTCCCTGGCCGTCCAGTGGTTAAGATTCCACACTTCCACTGCAGGGGGCATGGGTTCGATCCCTGATTGGGGAACTGAGATCCTGCATGCAATGCAGTGTGGCCAAATAAATCAATAAAACAAATTCATTAAAAAAAGAAAAAAGAACCAGGCATAGCAAGATGATTGGCCAAAGGAAACCCGGAAGAAATGCCCCATTTAATCATTCAAACTACCATGAAGACTGACTCTCTCTCTGAGCCCACCCATGTGTGTATTCACACATACTCTTTTTTTCCTCCTAATAAGCACTTTACTTGTTTCATTACTTTCCCTCTCTTTGCTGAAATTCATTTCTACAAAGCACACAAGCCAGGGCCTTGTCACTAGCCACTTGTCACTGGCCCTCGTGGTCTAGTGGTTAGGGTTCCAGTGCTCTCACTGCCACGGTCTGGCTTCAGTCTCTTTGCGGGGAACTGAGATCCTCCTTCAAGCCGCTGCTGGACGAGGCCACCCGAGATTAAGTTGAATTCAGTTAGGATTTTGTGACAGAAGCAATATGTATTCTAATTAATCACATACATATTTTGTCAAACTCATGTAAGGTATTTAGCTCCCATTCCATCTATGTGATATAGAACAATGAATAACACGTAGATAATCCTCTTTTACATGTTTTAGTTGCCTAAATAAATTCCCCTCCTGAAAGAATGGGTTGGATTATTTATTCTTTAATAGCAGAGAATCTATACATATCTTTTAGCTATTTGGAGGTCACGAAGGCTTTAAGAAGCTGCTCTGTCATTACTGAGTCATGAAACTTAACAGCCCATGAATGCTGCCCGAGTTCAACACCAAAGGCTAAATAGGATAAAATACTGCATTAATTACAGTCTATTATCATCAGCAGTTGGTTAGGGGAAATGTGGTTATATTGAAACTTCAAAATACATTAAAAAATTAAACACTTTCGTAACAATAAAACAGTGAAAACATTTTTAAGGTAAAAATTTCCTATTCCACACCTCAAACAGCTTACCTGTGTTCACTATGCCTTGCTATTTTCCAGTTCTCGTGTAGGTACATACATACATTTATACATACATACATACGTTGTTTTCACATACCTGTAATCATAATATAGATACAAATTTATGTTTGGCTTTTTACACCCTAATGTTTATTTTTTTCAGGTAATTATGTAATGGTCATAATTTTTATTTTAATGGCTACAGTGTATTCCACAGCGTGGATGTAACACGATTTTCTTGATTCTATGATTAGACATTTATGTTGAATCCATTTTTTGACCCTGATAAACACTGCTGCACATAACATTTTGGGGTATGTTTTTCTTGGGGACTGGAGAGATTATTTTCTCGGGACAGTTTTTAAAAGTGTTATAGTAGTCATATGGAATTTTAAAACAAATAATGACAGGTTTTGCTCCATGTTTGTACATAGTAAAATTATCACTAGTGACAGGGAAAGTACTTTTAAAAGATGCCAATAATATCTTTATACCAACATTCATACCTTGCCTGAAATCATTTTCCTGAGGACAGAAATAAGAGCGAAGAATACGCCGAATGAGTACAACGGTTAAATTATACACAGATTATTGTTGATTATGTAGAAAAGGTTATATAGAAAAACTGTGGAGGAATAAAAGGAACAGTGAATTTAAAAAGACTATTGCTATATGCCAATGGAGCAAATTACAAAATTCTGTACGTAACTCATGTATATGGTTTATATTCAATTCCATGCTAAATATTTAATAATCATTGATCCTCTCCTGAGAATTAAATTCTTAAAGAATAGGGATTTGAAGTTCTATTTATGTTACATAGGCTACAAAATTTTAGAGGTAATAGAGACATGTTAGAACTTTCAAAGTACATATATTTTAATGTCAGTAATAGAGTGTAAGGCAAGAAGTAGATTTGGTTTTATCAGATGGTGGAATGATGGAATGATGGCAATTTCTATTACATTCTTCACGCTGCTTGTCACTTTACTCTTAATTCAAATGTACAAGGAGGAAAGACATTTTGTTAAAACTGTCAGTAAAATACTTAACCAAAGAAGCGAGCCATGTGTTAAAGGTTCCAAGAGGTGGGGGAAACACTGCAATAAATCGAGACCTTCTCCAGCTTTCATTTCATTATGTAGCTGCACAGTGTTTATCTGAAGAATTCACAATCGTATGTAATTTGACTTTTAAGTAGGAAATATGACCAATACAGACTGAAGCATTAAAAGTTGTAAGTGCCTCTTCAATAATGTGAGAGAAGTCAGGATTCACACTAATGGGAAAGCTGGTTGGCTATCTTTGCAGAGGAGAATATCTTTCAGTGGAATAGCTGTCCCTGACCACAATGAGTTGACCCACTAGAGAATTCCTGATGCTTAATATAAGAGAATACTGATACACTCAAAATTTTAAATGGGCTGAAGATTCCATTACATAGTACTGCGAATAAAATTGGCAAACCTGAATCTCCGCGAGGTGCTATCGACACGATAATAATGATCAATTTTCTGAAAGGAGAGTCTTTTTTTTTTTTTTTGCGGTACGCGGGCCTCTCACTGTTGTGGCCTTGAAAGGAGAGTCTTTAGGATAAGAGGAGCTACCTCTAATTTGTAAACAATAGACAACTTATACAAAGTAGCATGATTAGCTTGAGAGACTAATTTTGTAAAGTAACTTTATTTCTATGTGATGTCCTTTTATTCATATTTTAAACATATAACTTTTAATTAATTAATTCTCTCATTCTTTCATTCAGAGTATTAGTGCCAGATAGTGTGGCTCTCTAAGGGGAGCAGGAGAAACACAAAATCCATGCTCTATGGGGGTTACATTCTAATAGATATCTGTTTATGGCACATATTTTTCCCCACTACAGAACATCAAAAGGACCCATCATTATCGGTAAAAGAGGGGAAAACAACATAGCAGTATAACTGTCAAATGGAGTTGCAGAGACATTCTAGAAAAGAGTATAACATGCAGCAATATATTTCAGTGAATACTGGATGGGAAAGAGATAATGCAAGCTCACGGAGGTGTTAGAATTTACACCAAGTTTGGTTTTTCAGATGTCTGAGAGAGGTTTGATATGCACCTCACCTTTCTGTTTTGGGTGGACTCAACCTGAAGAAAAAGACTGTGTCTTTCCTTTGCCCCCAGGTCCTTTTCAATCTGTGGTCCCTCATAACAATAGCACTGGTTGTCACACAGAGAAAGGCAGTCGCCAATAGGTAGTTTCACTCACATCTGTTTTATTTCCATATCCCTTAGATCCCCAAGCTACGTGTGGCTATGTTGCTTGGAGGAAGAATGGAGAATGAATGGAGGGCTACACTACTGACTGTATCTTGTATCAGGTTTCCTTTGAGAAAGAGAAATTTGGATAATCTTGGGATCACAGAAATGTTTAATGGAACTCCAACTAGCTGAGGAGTCAATACCAGTGGGAAAACTCCCTTCACAGACAAAAATCTGTAGTCAGACCAAATGAGCTCCGTGAAGTGACTAAATCCACCTTGGCAGAGGCAGGAGGCCTCATTTTGGGTGCTTTTAAAGCAATGAATACTTTACATATGGGCTACAAAGGAAGCTAATCACTTTCCATATATTTTAAACACACTCTCTTATACCCAAGACAATCCAAATAGTTTAAATATCCTCACTATCCATGTGTCAAAGAGGAAACGCAACACTAGCCATAACTGCATCATCTTTAAAGAAATCCTTTGTAATAATTAAGCTCATTACATCTGAATATTTAATTTCTGCCAGTACACAACTAAATAATTTTTCAAAATATTGTAGTGAAATCTACCAAGACTATTAAAAGTTTACCCAACTGTCATCTAGAAAACATTACAAAGTTTCTAGTCAGGAGCATCAGAGCCTTTAGAGGATTTTCCAGTATCACCTTAGACACCTTCTCAGTACGGTAGAAAACGGTCACAGCTTACCAATAACCAAGACAAATTCCGTTCACCTTCTGCTATTCGAAGTTGAAAATTCACCTGTCAACACTGTCCTTTCCTAACCTACATAGATAATCATTAAAATCATTAGGTATTGGCAAAATTCTCATAATTTATAAGATGAGGCTTTGATTTTTAGCCCTTAAACTTTTAAGTTATTTATTTTTTTGTTTGTTTTTGTTTTTCAAAAACAGAGGAAAATCCCAAATTATATCTGTTTGGCAAAGGAAGCGATGGCAAAGGAAGCGATGTCCGTTATTCGTGGCCTAAATATCCAATGCAATGTGGTCTGGAAACATTTCTCTATATCTCTTTAGTCAATAAATAATGGCTACTATATTGCCTATGATATCTTTAAATGATATATGGTCCGTATCATGCTTACTGGTCCCTGGAGACTTAAAAGCAATTAGTACATAGCTTCTTTTCAGATATAATGATCATCTGAAAACAGGTTTCACAGACCTCCTAAAAGATTCAAAAATTTTGATTTAATGTATCTTATGAGTATGGCAGAGATAGATAAACACTTTGGTTTACGTATCTGTATGTTATTTAAAGCAGTATATGTTTGTTTCCTCTGCTGGAACTTCTTGATTCCTTTGTTACAATGAACCAGAGTTGGTTTTTTCCTCCTATAAAGTTCCAAAATGCAATGTGAACAATGTTAGCTATTTATAAATCAACCAACTTCAACCTCTTCATTTTTCACTATTAGCTATTTCCTCAGAGTCCACTCCTGCCCTTGGAAATTCAGAACATTTGCAAGTCCTTGATGCGGCAGAGGTTTTTATTCGGTCAGCCATCTGGGAGAGTACCTGAACTACCTTCTGCACCAAAATAAAATCCACGCAATGTCAGCCCAAATGCCTCCTCTAAAAGCATCACCCTGGTCCTTAAATGAACACCAACACTGACATTTTAACACACAATTTTAGAGGAAACTAAGAAAATTACACAGTATCTGCTCTGCTATAAATATAAATAATACAATTTAAAGATAAGTATATAGATTAAGATCATTCACGATGTGTTAACAATAATTTGTTCTTACTAAACCCAACAGGGAAAATACAGTTTGCATTCAGGTCACCATTATTAGGACCTGGAGGTCTACATTTTTCTTAGTCTGTAGTCAGTATCTCTATTTGCCAGCAGGAGACTTCTACTTGAATTTTCCTCCTCTCAACTCAGATCAAGTTTGTCTAAATGTCTATTCTTCATCTTCCCTGGACATCTGTTGTCTTTCAGCACCTTCCTATATCAATCACTGTCATCTTCAATCTCTCATAAGTCCTAGTACCAAACCTTAGAGCCCTTTCTGAATCTTTTTTTGCCCTTATCCGCTGCAACCCTTTGGTCCCTTGATAATCCTTCCAATGCATGCCTTTTATATCTGTTCACTGCTCCACCTGGTCTGAATCCTTGTCACCTCACATGTAGACAATTACAACAGATGCTTCCTAGCTTTAGAAACTCTCAAGTTCCTTTTGCTCCAATTCATCTTAGACTTTGCTGTCAGAATAACTTGCCTAGGGCTTCCCTGGTGGCGCAGTGGTTAAGAATCCACCTGCCAATGCAGGGGACACGGGTTCGAGCCCTGGTCCGCGAAGATCCCACATGCCTCCTAGCAACTAAGCCCGTGCATCACAACTACTGAGCCTGTGCTCTAGAGCCCGTGAGCCACAACTACTGAGCCCATGTGCCACAACTACTGAAGCCCATGTGCCTAGTGCCCGTGCTCGGCAACAAGAGAAGCCACCGTGATGAGAAGCCTGCGCACCGCAACGAGTAGCCCCCACTCGCCACGACTAGAGAAAGCCCGTGCACAGCAACAAAGACCCAACGCAGCCAAAAATAAATAATACATAAAAATAAATAAATTTAAAAAAAAAGAATAACTTGCCTAAAACATAAATCTCACTAAAATGTCTTTCTATTCAAAACATCCAGTGGTTCTTCAATGACCTTTTGGATGTAGCTCAAATTCTGTGATATCTAGAATTAATTCAGCCTTTTTAGGCTGGTATTCTAGGTTCTGGCCTGACCTTGCCTGCGTACTCTCATCCCACTATTCCATGACAGTGACCCAGTTCTCCAGTCAAGGTACCTCTTCACTGTTCACTAATATTATAATCATTCCCAACTACAAGCTTTTCTTCTTGCTTTATCTGGCTGTGTCTACTACTAGGCAGGGTTCCTTAACATGTCATCCAAAGGTCACCTATATCAGAATCATCTGAGATGCTTATAAATCATGCAGATCCCTGAATCCACAACTCAGACCTACTGCATTCGGAGACTTAGAATTTACAAGCTTCCCAGGTGATTCTGGTATAGGCTAAATTGTGAGCTCCTTCATGTTATGGGTAAGTGGAATTCCACTCTTAGTCTCTCTGTCTGAGACATAGTGCCTGGCACACATTAGATGGTGAATATTTTTTAATGGGTAAAATTTATTATGGTATAGAATATCTTAAACAGGAGAATGAATTCTAAATTTCTTTGAATCCTAAATTTCAGGTATGAAGGATGAAATTGTCTCTGCTTCCTTTGTCTCCAATGGTGCCCTAGCTTTTGGCTAAGATCAGGTATGTCCCCTTTAGTCTAGTTTCCATCTGCAAAAACTTGGAAAACTTTATAGCAGGCGCCAGGTGGACTCAAACGTAGGCAGGGTATCTGTCCAGCAAGCATGGAAGGTATAGGTCGTGTTGCAAGTTCTTTCAAGTCATTATTAGAAAGAAGTTAGAAAGTGAAAGCCAGTGGCAGGCTCACAACTAAGTAAATATGTTTTTCTGAGTGACAACAAAATGAAGCCCAGAAAGTTGTCAAATTCACTGCCAGAGTTAATGAAAAACTTGATAGGATGCTGAAGAAACATGGCACACAGAGTTTCTGGTCAGAAAGAATAAACAATCACCACTGAACCAAATTGTCTTCCTCTGACAGCTAGTCACTCAACAATGGAAATTCTCTGGTTAATTTCAAAGCCTGGATGAAACACCACAGAGAGAGGAAATCAAAACAAAGAAAAGAAAGAATATATCCTTATGGAGATTCCCTTGAGGGAAAACACTGAAGGTTAAGATCCTTTTTGAAAAAGGCACTATCTTTTTAAAAAGTAATATATGCACATGATAAAAATAGATTCATTCATAGTAAGGTTATATGGTTAAAGTAATCCTCCCTCCCATGCCCTTTTCATTTTCTATGAAGGTTTAGATTCTTAAAAATTTGGTTCTTATACATTTATTATGTAGTTTGACCCTTTACTCTGTGGGAGGTGAAAAATAATTCTCCTTCTAGCCTCCTGGGGTTTTGGCTGAGACGTCCTGTAATAAAAGACAGATTAACAGGAGGAAAACAACAGAATTTTAATAACATGTATACCTCTGTATACATGGGAGAGTGAGACCCAGGAAATCTGAGTAACTCCCCAAAATGGCCCAAGCCACCACCTTAAATACCATTTCCAGCTAAAGACAAAAGATGTTGGAGGGGGGAGAGCCAAGTTTTTAGGCAAAGCACAATAAACAAGGGTAAGGTTATGACGCAGGGTTAAGTCCACACCTTCTTCATTGATAAGAGTTTCATTGATTTTGTTACTTGTCTACCTAGCTAAAATACTTCAGGGAAGAAGAAATCTCATAAAATGAAATTTATATAAGCAAGTTCTAAATAGTTTCATGAAAGATTTGGAGGTGAGATTTATTGTCTTGAGTCTTAAAAATCATTGGAACGACGACTTGGAATATAATTATTTTTCTCTCCATATACTTTCCATGTATGTTCATGACTATAAATTGTTAAATTATCTCATTTCTTAAGGCCCAACTTGTTCAGGTAAGTATTTTGCTATTGGAAATATTCACTTTGCCTTTGGTTTACCAATACTAACCTGAGTTTTGAAAAAAATAAAAGTGGAGTGGTCATTCAGAATATTTGATTTCATTGTTTTTCATTCAGAAAGCAAGAATCAGTACTAAAACCCATATGCTCCCCAACAGTAATTTTTAATTTGTTTTTATAAATTTATTTATTTATTTTTGACTGCGTTGCGTCTTCATTGCTGTGCTCGGGCTTTCTCTAGTTGCGGCGAGCGGGGACTACTCCTCCTTGTGGTGAGCGGGCTTCTCATTGCGGTGGCTTCTCTTGTTGCAGAGCACGGGCTCTAGGTGCGTGGGCTTCAGTACTTGTGGCACGCGGGCTCAGTAGTTGTGGCTTGTGGGCTCTAGAGCGCAGGCTCAGTAGTTGTGGCACATGGGCTTAGTTGCTCCACGGCATGTGGGATCTTCCTGGACCAGGGACCGAGCCCATGTCCCCTGCACTGGCAGGAGGATTCTTAACCACTGCACAGCCAGGGAAGTCCCCAGTAATTGTTATTTATAGAATTTAACAAATTTTAAGGTGTTATTAGAAAGGTAAAGGCCACTATTTTGTCTTTACATAATACATAATTCTGAGAATACTTAAAACTTTTATTTTCAAAATATTTTTTCAACTGTATCAAGCACCCTTCAACAAATGATTCCTCAATTCTCTCTCACTAGTGAAAAATCAAATGAAAATGCTGTCCAAATGATTGAGGAACACTGATTGTCTTACAAGCTGATAAACTAAACAACATAAACAAACACAGCTCAAAAAGTTCAATTTCTTTGATGCAGCAGCTAAAACTCTATATAGAGCACGCTCTACTCATCTCCAGCCCTAGGCACACCTTTCCAATGTTTTGATCACACAATACCTTGCCTAACTTGTTGGTTCTTTCCATAGATCAAAGAAGTAGAAATGAAGAATTAAGCAATTAACAGATCACTAGATCGCTTCCCTAGCTTCCCTTCAGTAATCTCTCGAACAAATTGTGTGAACGAGATAGCACCTAAAGAAAAATCACGAGTCCACAAGCCTGCACACAGTAGGGGTGGCGATGACTCTGACTCCCTATCTCAATGATTAACTGAGATTACTTCCCTTTTCCCATTTAAAAACCTTGGTGGCTGTGCAGAATCTTCAGACGTGATTTTCGGGGGACACTGAGTCTACCATTTCCCCAGATTGCTGGCATTCTGATTAAAAGCAACTTTCCTTTCTACCAAGAAATGCTTCTTGGTATTGATTTTTGAGCAGCGAGCAGTTGGACCTGATTCAGTAACAATGTGAGTAAAACTACATATTTCAAGTGAATATGATCTCAGGGGCCCTTGGCCTGCAGCAGCTTGAAGCAGGGTTTCCGTTCCCAGCCGGAGACTGAGGTCAGGAAGCAGCAATGAGAGCGCTGAATTCTAGCCACTAGACCACAAGGCCCTGGCCCGTCAGCTGTGTAGAAATGAATTTCCACATAGAGATGGAAAGTAGTGAAGCAAGTAAAGTGTTCATTAGGAGGAAAAAGAGTACAGGACGTGTGGATAGACACACAGGAGGGCTCAGAGTCGCACCCTTGAGTTGTTTGAATCACTTTTATGGGCCATGTGTTCTGGGTTCCCTTTGACCAATCATCTTGTTTTGCCTGGTTCTGACTCCGTATTTGGTATAACTCAGGGTCCTCCCCTGTGTGCGTGCGCATCTCTTAGCCAAGATGGACTAGTATGGGGTGGCGCCCCCCCCCTTTTGACCTCCAAGGAGCCTTTCTGCATATGTGTAGTCGGGGAGGTCTCCTTGACTTCCAGAATGAGGAATATGTGGTCTTTTATCTCTTATCTGGGCAGGGCCCAGCCTCCTCCATCATCCTGCTTTTATGGAGTTTCTGCTATTATGGAGTTTCTGTCCACAGGAGAGAAACTGTTCAGCCTGGGGCCCATCTATCTCCTGCCTCAGTTAAAAGTAACATCTATAATTTACAAAATTTAAGTGAAATATACACTGTAAATTTATTGATGTAGTAATGACACAGCTATGACTTTTATATACATTTCAATATATTACGTATATTTCAGTTGTGATGTAATTGGATTTATTTATATATTTATTTTTTGGCTGCACCACATGGCTTGTGGGATCTTAGTTCCCCGACCAGGGATTGAACCCGTGCCCCTTGTCGTGGAAGCACGGAGTCTTAAACACTGGACCTCCAGAGAATTCCCATCAATATATTACATATATTTCAAATTTTCTTAAATTTTTCTCCTCATGCATAAGCCTTCATTAAAAACACACTTTTCCATGTTGCATTACTCAAGATACCCATAAAGTATATGTTTCTAAGGTGAGAGCAAGCTTTATGTAGTACCTGCAGAAGAATAAAGTCTTATATCAACCTGCTGTAGTCTGTATCAGGGCTTCTCAGCATTGGCATTATTAACGTGTGAGGACAGATGATTCCTTAGGGGAGCAAAATTTGCCACCCCAGAATGTCTCTTTGGCATGCAGATTATTTGAGCTGAAAATAATCAAGGCCCAAAAGACTCAGGAAGAACCTTCAGCCTTCCCCCTAACTGCCTAAAGAATGTAGATAAAGGACCTGATCCCGGAAGGGAGCCAGCACCATAGATAACTATAGTATAAACTAGGTGTGTAGACGGGGAGGAGCCTAGCGAAGTCCGCTTGTTAAAATTCCTCTCTGTGTCCTATTGTCTCTGCCTGGCCCAGCAAACGTTTATTTCCCAAACACATGCTTTTCCATCTCCATGTGAATTGCTTTCCTCTTCTTTGAAGTCCGAAATCACTACCCCCAACATCCTCTCTTGTCTGTAGCTGAAGATGGTATTTAAGGTGAGGGCTTTGGCCATTTTGTAGAGTTACTCAGTTCTCCTGGGTCTCTCCCATGTACACATGTTATTAAACTTTGATTTTCTCCTGTTAATTGGTCTCATGTCAAGTTAATTCCTAGACCAGCCAGAAGAACCTAGAAGGGTAGAGGAAAATTTCTTTCTCCCCAAGAATTCCTTGTTGTGGGGCTTGCCCTGTTGGATGTTTAGCAGAACCTGTGGCGTCTACCCAGCATTTACCCACTAGATGCCAGGAGTAACTTTCCCCAGGTTGTGACAACCAAAAATGTCCCTGGACATTGCCAAACATCCCCTAGGGGGCAAAACTGTCCCCGGCTTGAGAACTCCGTATTGATGCTTGAGTTGAGACCTGAGTATTATTCTACATCTCTAACTAGTGGAGAAGGAAAATTAACAGTTTCATATTTTATACAGACCACCAAAAATTAAGGTGGAAACTGAGAAAGAATGATCAATGTAACTCAAATGGTAGATTTTTTTTTCCGATTTGATCTAAGAAAAGCAAACAAAAATAGGATCTTTTCAGAACTAAGCAGATTTTTAAAAATCACTTTTCTGTGAAGACTTTAAAATACAATTAATCACAGCCCATAAGGTCATTCGCAGATAGGTGTGTACATATGTCATAGTGATTGGGCCAGTGTATGGGCTGCGCAGTGTGTATCAAGAGCGCAAGGGGACGAGGAGAAAAGCTGTAACTCGGAAATCAGACTTCAAATAGAATACTAGTCAGGACAGTGGGGGGGGTAGAAAGTCAGGAAAGCAAACAGAAATCAAGTGCAATAAATCGTTTGCAAACACAGAAAAGAGTCATCACACGGGACGTTGCCAGAAACTGAGAGAATAAATCAGGGCAGGGGGCAAATTATATGCATGACCGCAGCAGCAAGAGAGTTACCCACACTGACACTGCCTCAGATCGCTCTCCTCACCTAAACTGGCTTATTTCCCCTCCCTATAGGGAGACTCATCCCCAGTAAACCTGGCCTAGAAACCTGTATGTGGTGATCACTGACAGCAGCAATCTGCGTCAGTAGTATAGGATCAGACTTGCTTGCTTGGCAAAAGCATTTCTGTGACTCTGTGTCCAGCAACAAAGCGCAAGTGAACAGACTGTGTCTACCCTGACATGACTGGTTTCCACCTCATTGTTGAACTGATGGCTGCTGGTTTTCCATAGGGACTGTGAACATACACTTAGACTGGGAATGTGATTGATTGTGTTTATATCTGCTTTCTCATTGTCCAAGTGAATTACCCCAGAACACCTCTTCGAGGTGCTAAAAGGCCCTGTGGAGTAAATTTAAACAATGTCAGAAGTCACACTTTTTGCATTTGTGCATTTCTCATCTGTTTTGCCGTCTTTATAGCATCTATAGCCATTTGAAATTCTTTTTGCCTAGTTTATTGTCTCCTGCACAGAAATATGAGTTCTAGGAATGCTGGGACCTTACTGTCTTACTAGCTTCTCTCATCTGTGTCCCCAGCACCTAGAACAACACTTGGCTTATAATAGGCATTCAATAAATATTTGTTGAATGAATAAATGAATGAATGAATGGGCAATAAGCAATTGCAGGAAACGTTTCTCCAATTTGGTCCTCCAAGTAATGAGCCCTTTTAAATATTTCAATCTCAAATTATGCTACCTACGCAGTAATACCATGGATGCTGTCAGTCACCCTCCTCTGTGCTTTGGAGGTGTCAGTGACAGTGTCAACAGAGGCTCTGAGGATATCTCTGTGAACCACAGATGAGCAAATCACTCTGATCTCTTCCATCTTGACATGAGCCACTATAGACCGCATGCCAGCCTGAGAGCTAGAAGTAGCGTTAGTGGCTTTGGGGTAAAAGAGAGACCATGGCGCAAAGCAAGTAATGAGGAGTTATGTTTTTACCTGCCCTCCATACAATTAAATCTTGACCTCCAGCTGTATCTAAATAGGAAATAGAAACGTTTGAATTTAGATAACCCAGTGAAGTGCTACCTATGCCAGATACAATGCATGGGATTAACACCTCTTACAGAAGAAATCATTGCACTAATTAGATCCCAGGAGCCATCACCTGCAACAATGAGCAGAGAATAGTAAATGTGGTACCATATGCATGACTAGCTCAGTGGATGAATAAATATTAGCTGTTCAGAATCCATTCCCAGTCCAGCCTCTGCACAGTGAATACTCTAGATCTGAGAAGCTGTGGTATGCCACCCAACTCAGATTTGGTAAAAGCAAAGTGAACGGGTTGTATAAGGGAAAAATGGAATCAAAAACATTGGTATTTTGAAGGAGGAATTCACAGCTGGACAAAGCAAGCTGTGAAAATTCTGCTTCCTTGCTAAAAGAGCTGGCACAGCCTTTGGAATGGGCCCTCATGCTAAGGAGCTCAAAGGATGCAAAAGATTTAACAGAGTTCTTTGAAAATTATGCTATTTGAGGGGCACACTACTCTAGTTTGCTCAGTTTTGCTTTTATGCATAGGCTTTACTTTTAATGAATGTATACAATAGTTATTTTCCGTAACGGAGAAGAATTTTAGGAAAGTTCTTTGGATTCTTAGAATCTCCGTACAACTTTACACTATTTCTGAATATAAACAATAAGCTGTATTTAGTTTTAAAATATAAGAGATGACGGGGGTATAAGAATTCAAGACCTCTTTGGAATTTAAGATGCGTTCAGTAATTCCAGAGTGGAAGAGTAACACTAAAAAAAAAAAAAAAAAGATCATTCTCATTCTTGGAAAGAACAATGATTTTAACACAGCTGCTAATACAGAGAGAACAAGGTAAGGAGGAAGACAATTTCAAAAAGAAAAATCTGCATCCAAATGTAATGTCATTTATTTACAGCTCACTAGCTACTCTGTTTCTTATAAGAACATGATTCTAAGTGGTCTAGATATCCTTTCTTGACTAACAAAAATGGATATGGCTACACTTGAGTAGGCTTTGAAACTGGCTTCACTATTTGCTACTGCACAAGTTCAAGCTTTCTGAGACTCCAACATGGATTCTTAATATCGTAGCGATTTGGTACCTGTCTATGCATCAGCACATTGTTAAAATCTCCAAAAATGTGGCACAACGCCTTAGTCATAAATAGTAAAGCAAAATAAGTAAAATAACCCTTTTCCAAGGAAGAGGAACAACTGAGGTACTCCAGTGCAGTGCTCAAGCGTTTCAGAATAAGTTATGTTTAAACCATTGTTTCCTTCATTTGTAGGTAGTCACTTCTCATTTATACATCATAAGAATGAGCAGTGGCAAAAAGGGAACAGATTGGATTATAAAGCCAGGACTCAACGAAGGAGCTCGCAAAGTACAGATTCAGAAACTATCTAGTCTCCATCTCTTTTTCACTCATGTTTAACTGTATTACATTCAGTGATGTTTACATCACTGAATGTAATGTAAACATTACATTCAGTTAATACATTCACTGAATCATCAATTAATTCAAGGGCAGAGAAATGTCAGGCTATTACCACAAGTGTCAAATGCTCATGAATGTGGAAATCATTATGTTTTACTATCAGAGTGAGATTTAAAAAAAAAAATTTCAGAGGTAGGTGTACAAACTCACTGGTCTGAAATAAGCCTGATGTGGAAAAAGGACTTCGGAGGAACGCATGACCAGCGCCTTACTCCCAGCTGTTCTTTGGACATTTTTTCCTTGATTTCTCTTCTCACCTTTCTCAAGTTCCTTTATTAATAATGTAGTAAAGACTGCTAGTTACTGACCCAATAGGCTTGTTTTTTCCTTCTTTAGTAATAGAACCCCAAACTTGTCTCTTGTGTCAATATGCTTGACTAAATGACTGCATTTCTGAATCTCCTTGGCAGAGAAAACAAGTGAGAGAACTAAATTTTGGCCAATGTAATATAAGTGAAAATGTTGTGTGGGACGTTCAGGAAGGCTCCTTAAAGGTAACTGACTCCATTGCCTAATCTCCCTCCTTCTTACGAATGCATAGAACACAGATGCAATGGCTAGAGCTTCAGTAGCCATATTAGACCACATTAGGAGGGTGGAACAGAAAAAGAGAAGGAATTTCAATTCCTGGTGACTTTCTAATCGCACTACCAGCCCTGGATGTCCAGTCCTAGAATTACTTTAGATGAGAGGAAAATAAACTTCTCTATTGCCTGTCAGTACCAATTTAATTTTTGTGTTAGACAATTGAATCAAATTCTAATTGATGTAAAACACTAATAAGAATTGCCCAAAGTTAAAACAATGAAGGCGCTAGGGAAAAGCAGATGCAAGGGTATTTAAAAAAATGAGGTGGAACACCATTTGTCACAGCAAAATATGTCTCTTTGGCATAAGGATTATTTTAGGCTGTTTGCTTTAAATAAAAAAACAAACAAAAAACAGACATGAGTGAAACTCTGAAAGCCAAGTAGACATTAGTTACCTTTTTATAAGAGCAATTTACGTTTATAAGGGAAATCTCCATTTGTAGGAGTGTCTTCCTCTCTGTACCAGGAAGAGGAGGAACTACTAAATCTGGAACTCTTATCCATGGAGAAGGCATGGACTTAAATCTGCATAACAACCATACACTTGTTTACTGTGCTTTGTCTGAAAACCTGGCTCCACCCACCCCAACATCTTCATTTGTCTTCATTTATTTATTTTTAAAATTTATTTTATTTATTTATTTTTGGATTCTTAACCACTGCACCACTAGGGAAGCCCTTCATTTGTCTTTAGCTCAAGATGGTTTTTAAGGTGGTGACTTGGGCCATTTCAGGGAGTTATTCAGTTTTCCCAAGTCTCTCCCATGTGTACAGGAGGGATACATATTATTAAACTTCTGTTTGTATGGTTTCTCTGTCAGAGCCTCCAGAAAAGAACCAACACTGCTGACACCTTGATTTCAGGCTTTTGGCCTCCTGAACTATGAGAGAAAAAATTTCTGTTATTTTAAGCCACCACATTTGTGATAATTTATTACAGCAGCCCTGGGAAACCAATACAGGGATCTAACATACATTTTCTCACTTAATCTTCACAACAGCACTGTCAGAGGTAAATCATTATACGTGTATTTTTAGATAAAGATTGTGAATCAGAAAGAAAAGCTAACTTACTTCATTCCCCTGACATGTATGCGGTGCCTATTCTATGCTAGACTCTACGTATATACTGGGAAGCATAGAGGTAAAGAATTGTGCAAGGAGGGCTTCCCTGGTGGCGCAGTGGTTGAGAGTCCGCCTGCCGATGCAGGGGACGTGGGTTCGTGCCCCGGTCCGGGAGGATCCCACATGCCGCGGAGCGGCTGGGTCCGTGAGCCATGGCCGCTGAGCCTGCGCGTCTGGAGCCTGTGCTCCGCAACGGGAGAGGCCACAACAGTGAGAGGCCTGCATACCGCAAAAATAAATAAATAAATAAATAAATAAAGAAAGTGAAAGAATTGTCCAAGGAGGGACTTCCCTGGTGGTCCAATGGTTAGGACTCTGCGCTCTCACTGCTGGGGCCAGGGTTCAATCCCTGGTCGGGGAACTGAGATCCCACAAGCCCTGCGGCACGCCCCTCCCCACCCTCAAAAAATAAAAACCAACGCAAAAAAATAAAAAATTGTGCTAGGAAGCAAAAATTACAAAAGGTCAACCCAGAATTTGGATCCACATTGCCTGCCTCCAAAGGCATTATGTCCTCATCACACTGCTCAGCAATGATCCTACAATTCTCCTCAACCATGTGGTGCTGATTCAGTACTAATGCTGTCTACAAAGTCTTCATATGTGGAAATTATACTTCACTGATGGTCCCATCTGTGTCTCAGTGCTTTTTTCCCAATAAGACCAAGCAGGGCAACAGACCACATGATTTACTTTCTACAAACAAAATGCTAAGGGTGAAATTTCTCTTCAGAAAAGGAGCTGAAATAATGGCCTCTCTCCTTTGAAAGGGGAAATGTTGTCTTCTGTAATCCATTGCAAAGAGGGTTTTGTACCATCTGCTCATCACATCTGGGTCAAGGGCAGTATGTCTGAAGATGATTGATTTCACTGAAAACAAAAAAGGGTAAAAAAAAAAGAAAAAAAACCCCAAAAAACAAAAAAGGGTTTGTTGGTTCCCAATTCTGAAATCATATGGGGCCAAGCTTGACTTAAGAGCCTTCAGGTGCAAGTCTCAGCAGAACCTCATCTTGACTTATTCCCCCAATAGAATAAGGATTGTCCTGCTCTAGGCACAAAGACGCAAAGGGCAGAGTGAACTGTACTGGGTTTGAGGTCAAACAGAACTGGAGTCAAGCCTTGACTACGTTACAGTGACAAAGCTGTAGAATCATAACACGAGAGGATTAGAAAGTCATTCATTTTCACTTCTCTAGTTTACAGATGACGAAATTGAAACCAATAATGGGGAAGGGATTTGGCCACGGTTATGCAGAAAGGCTAGACGGCAGAGTCAGAAATAGCACAATTCACTCCTTTAGGACTAATGCCATTTCCACAAGTCATGTTCATTTTTGAACCTCAAAATCCTTGTCTGTAAATTAAGACTAAAGAGACCAGCTTGGCTACCTAATAGGGTTACTGTGATCATCAAATGAGAGAATCTATATGAAACAACTTGGGTCAAACACTTCCTATCTCTGGGCCTCAAGTTCAACTAACTTTCAAATGAGGAGCTTCCACTAGATGATACCTCAGTTATAACATTTGTTGTTCCTATGTGTTTTATCAGTGCAAAGTGGTATATGTATGTATTCTACCTCCGTATTTCCATAGTTCCTGAACTGAACAATTTGTCTCTTCTTGATTCAGTTTATTTTAGCAACAGTGAACAAAGTTTTTGAGGTCAGATAGAAACAAAACTGGCATCTCTATACCAAGGATACTATGCATTCCATAAAAGAATATAATTAGAAGGGACCTTCAAGATGGCAGAGGAGTAAGACGTGGAGATCACCTTCCTCCACACAAATACATCAGAAATACATCTACATGAGGAACAACTCCTACAGAACACCTACTGGATGCTGGCAGAAGACCTCAGACTTCCCAAAAGGCAAGAAACTCTCCATGTACCTGGGTAGGGCAAAAGAAAAAAGAAAAAACAGAGACAAAAGAATAGGGACGGGACCTGCACCTCGGGGAGGGAGCTATGAAGGAGGAAAAGTTTCCACACACTAGGAAGCCCGTTCGCTGGCAGAGACGGGGGGTGGGGGGGTGGGGGGGCGGTGGTGGTGGTGACGGGGGTGGGGAAGCTCCGGAGCCATAGAGGAGAGTGCAGCATTCTAAAGTTTGCAGTTCCTTTAGCCTGAGCATGAGAGATGCTTGTAGTGTTAGTGTTTTACATGATATGCCTGAATATATATATATATTTAGCATTTATGTTAACAATGAAATTGATGAGTCAATGGCTATTTCTATTTACATTTCATTGCCAGATGGCTAAATATATATTTCAGCCCAGTCATATTAGAATATGGTCAAACCTCATAAAGGAACAAAGAACAAAACCTGGTTAGCAGAAGCTTTCCGGTATGTTGTGACCCTTGTTAATCCATCCTTTCCCTACTTCCCTGTTTATATTTTGGAGTTTCTGATATTCCCTTTCTCAAATATGCCAGTATTTCCAAATCTATATTAAAATGGTGCCCAGCCACTCAACTGAATGAAAGTGTATTGGATGTAAATCTCTTCACTTGTTATTCTCTCATTTTCACCTGTCACGTACACCTATGACTTTTTGGTACTGCATCTGATTTTAGCAGGAAAAAAACACCCACACATTAATATTGCTGCACATGTTTTCACATTTGCGTTATGTTCTTGCAATCTTTACTTTCTAAGCCCTTCTCAGTTGTTTTCCCTTCAGTTACCCTGTATGGTCCCAGGGCACATATTTCAATATCTGGCCAATAAAAATACAAACTTGAACTAAGGTGGGGAAAAAAAAATGCTAGGGGTATAACTCCTCTTAGAAACTTTAAGGTACATTAGGATATTTGTAGAATAGAACGTTTTCCCCAAATTCCTTTTCTAAGATTTAAGAGTGAGTGAGGCAGATGCTCTAATTCATATTCCTGGGCCCACTTACAGACCTCTTAAGCTGGTATCTCCGTTGGATGGGGCCCAGAATTTGCAACTTAAACAAGTGTCCTAGCAGATTCTGATGCTGGTGGTCTGTGAACAATAGTTGAAGAAACACTGTCTTTCAGGAGTGAGAAAAATATTTCAAATATCTCAAAATGCAGATGAGTTTTAATCCTAGTTTTCCTATTTATTACTTGTATGACCTTGATTCAATTTGTAGAATGAGGATAATAATATTCGACTAGCCTAATTCACAGGATTATTATATTTATTTATTTATTTATTTATTTTGCGGTACGCGGGCCTCTCACTGCTGTGGCCCCTCCCGTTAGGGAGCACAGGCTCCAGACGCGCAGGCTCAGCGGCCATGGCTCACGGGCCCGGCTGCTCAGCGGCATGTGGGATCTTCCCGGACCGGGGCACGAACCCGTGTCCCCTGCGTCGGCAGGCGGACTCTCAACCACTGCGCCACCAGGGAAGCCCCACAGGGTTATTATAAAATCAAACAAGAAAATATATATCAGTGGTTCCTAAGTCAGGCTTTGCATCAGAATCACCTAGTGCTTATTAAAAATAAAACGGTGTGGGCCTCACTCCCAATCCACTGGATCATAATTCTGGAGAATGGGTCTTGGTATTCCTTTTACCTCTCTCCTCTGTTGGAGCCTGTTTTCTGGATATTGCATTTCCTATTTTCTTGTTTTACGCCCTTGTTTTAATGGAATACATCAGTCAGCGGGTTCCTGAGAAAGAATGCAGGAGAAGAATTTAAAATATTTGAACCTGAGGTTATTCAAACCAAGAATAATCAATTCTTGGTTTGGCTAAATATATAATATTATGTAGGAAATTATCTCCCTTCAGAAGTTTTAAAGCATAATTCTAATGCCTCTTTCTTTTTTTGTATGCAATTTAGTTTTTCTCCCCAATATTTTTCTCTTTCGAGGAATTTTCGTCTTTATCCATTAGTTAACTATTTCTCATGTTCTATATTCCTTACTGTTGATCTGAGCTTCTACCAGGCATCATTTCCACTCTCTGAAGAAATCATTTAGCATTTCTTTTGAGTGCAGGTCTGCTGGTAACAGAGTCTTTCAGCTTTTGTTTATGCAAAAATGACTTTATTTCACTCTTTTGTGAAGGATACCATCATCTAATATAGAATTCTGGGTTGACTACTTTTCTTTTGGCTATTTGAAGATGACATTCAATTGTCTTACGGTCTCAATTGTTGCTGAAGGGAAGTCAGCTCATTTGTATCTTTGTTCCTCTGTATTTAATGTCTTCCCCCCGACCCCCCCGACTAAAGATTTCTCTGTCTTTGGTATTTAGTAGTTTGGCTAGATAAAATTAGGGGTGCATGCATAAGTGTGCACCTGTGTGCTGATTTATCCTGTCCAGGATTCACTGAGCTTTTATATATAATCTTTAAATTGGCTACTTTGATCAAATTTGGGAAAATTTCAGGCATTAATTCTTCACATGTTGTGCAATTCATTCTCACTCTTCTCCTTCTGGAACTCCAAATAGATGTTTATTGAATTTTCTTATTGTGGCACAAGACTGAAGCTCTATTCATTTTCTTTCAATCTCATACTTCCTTGGTTCTTCACGTTAGATTGTTTCTACTGATCCTTATTTAAATTCACTGAGTCTTTCTTCTTCTTGTTTTTGAAAAATTTTTACTGGAGTATAGTTGATGAGTCTTTCTTCTGCCATCTCCAAACTGCTGTCAAACACATCCAGTGGATTTTACAATACAGTATTGTACTATTCAGTTTTAGTTTATCCATTTGATCCTTTTCATAGATTTCTATTTTCTTCTTCAGAGATCCCCTATTTAAGACATTTTCCTTCAAATATTCTGACATATATTTCCTCTGAAACTTTGAAAATGTTTAATATATCTACTTTAAAGACTTTGCTAAGTCTACCATCTGGGTCATTTGGAGTTTGGTTTCTATTGATTGCTTTTTTTCATGAACATGGACTGCATTTTCCCATTTCTCTTCATATCTAGTATTATTTTAAATGAACTTTGAAGTGTAAAATTAGATTACTTTTTACAAATATATGCATCCATGCAACCACCATCACAATCAAGATGTAGGACATTTTTATGTCCCACACCATAAAATGTACCTTTATGCTTCTTCCCAGTTAGTCTTCATTCATTCCCCTGTCCTCAGGCAACTACTAATCTATTAATACATTCTGTTTCTACAGAGTAGATTTCATTTTCCTAGAGTTTTACATAAATAAAGCTATACAGTATGTTCTCTTTATATCTGGCTTGTTTTATTCAACGTAATGTTTTTGTGATTCACGCACATTGTGTGTATCCACAGTTCTGTTTTTGTTTTGTTTTGTTTTGTTACTGAGTAGGGTTCTATTATATGGATATACCACATTTTATTTATCCATTCACCTATTGATGGAAATTTAAGTTATTTCCAGTTTTTGGTTATTATGACAAAAGTGTGCTATGAACATTTGTGTACAAGTCTTGATGTACACAAGAATTTTTATTCTTCTTGTGTAAATACCTAGAGGTGGGCTGGCTCAGTCATTTTGTAAGTGTATATTTAATTTTATAAGAATGCTTACCAAAGATGTTGAATGATTTGACATTCTCACCTGCAATGTATGAGAGATCTAGATATTCCATATCCTCGATGGCACTTGGTATTGACTTCTTTTTAATATTAGCCAATTTAGATTGTTATGGAAGTGATGATGTGGTCTTTCTGGCCTGGCTGGACTGGAGCTCTAATGTCCCCTAGCACTATTGAACCTTTAGTATCTCTGTTCTGGTTTTAACCCCATTGAAGCTGCTCTTTGGTAAATTATGGATAGCCTCATTCTGCATATGTTAAACCCAAACCTCAGCAACTAACTCACGGGGGACCCCCTAACAGACTTCTAGAGCCACTTCTCTGCTCAGGTTTCTCCTCTCTGTTGTCTACCACCCCTGGGTTCTGACCACTTCAGCTGCTATGCCTGGTGGATCTCGCCTCATCAGCTCAGGGTGACTGTCTTGGCCTCCAGCATGCTGCACTGTGGTCTGCAATGTATCCACAGGCACAGAGCTATAGTAATCATGCGCTCACCTCAGGAATTCTGCCTCCCTCAGAGATTGCAGTTTGTGTTGCCTGCTGTCAAAAGCCTGAAAGCAGTAGCCTCATATAATTTGTCCACTTTTATTACTGTTACGGTGAGAGAGCTACTCTCAGACGTTTTACCATCATAGCCAGAAGTAGCTCGGGAAGCTTTTCATTTTTCTCTTCATCCCTGGTGTTAAAAGTTTCATGATATCATGAGCTTCTTTTCATTCCTCATTGTGCTGGGCCCTTTCGATCTGGAAAATCCCGCTCTTTAGTTTTATGAATTTATTTACTTCAAAAATTCCCTCTATCTTTTCTTTATTATTTCTCTTTGGAACTCTCGTTATTCAGATGTTAGACGTGCTAAAATGATCTTCTAGGTTTTTTTCTTTAAAAAATCCTTTCCTGGGCTTCCCTGGTGGCGCAGTGGTTGAGAGTCCGCCTGCCGATGCAGGGGACACAGGTTCGTGTCCTGGTCCGGGAAGATCCCATGTGCCGCAGAGCGGCTGGGCCCATGAGCCATGGCCGCTGAGCCTGCGCGTCCGGAGCCTGTGCTCGACAAAGGGAGAGGCCAGGACAGTGAGAGGCCCGCTTACCGCAAAAAAAAAAAAAAAAATCCTTTCCTATCTTATATTTCTTCTCTTTTTGTTTTAATTTCTGGGAAATTTCCTCAATTTTATATCCCACATTATGTATTGATTTTTAAAAATTTTATGCTCTCATATATTTAATTTCTAATATTTATTTATTATTCTCTGAATATTCCCTTTTTACAGAAAACTTTTATTTTAGTTGGTATGGACAGTATATCTTTTCTTATCTCTGAATATATAAAGGGTATTTTTGCATTAAGTGAACGTTTTCTAGTGTAACATTTTAATTCCTTAAATGATTCTTTTTCACATGTTTACTATTTTCCTAGTGATTGCTCCGGTTTACTACATTCATTTTAACTTATAATCTACTTCAAATTTATGCTAACTTAATGCTAGTGAAAAGTGTTAAAACTGTATAACTCTAATCTCTATAGATTATAAAGGTCTATTCTATTCCCCACTTTTTGTGCTATTATGATAGCTATTAATAGATCTATACATGTTACAAACATAAGAACATATTATTTTAATTATTACTTTATAAAATTTTATGTAATATAAAAAAGCTTAGAGAAGAAAAGAAAAAAGTATACTTATATTTATAGGTCATATTATTAACCTTATTTACCATTTCTGGTTTTCTCATTTTTGCTACGGATCTGAGGTCTCATCTGGTCTCAATTCCTTACTCCAATACAACTTTGCACCTCCTGCCTCCTTTGTGCTGTTGTTGTCAAATATGTTACACTTATATATGTTATAGGACCAATAATACACTTATATACATATTATTTTATACAATCAAAACATCACTTAACAGAAGAAGAGGAAATATGCATTTATGATGTCTTTTACAATTATACAATGACCTTCACCAGTGCTCTCTGATATTTTGTGTGATTCAAATTTCTGTCTGGTGTCACCTGCTTTCAACCTTGAAGAAATTCCTTTAATATTTTTTGTAAGCTAGATCTGCTGGCAAAATCTTCCCTCAGTTTTTGTCTGTAAATGTTATTTCTCCCCCTCATTTTTGAAAGGTCTTTTTTCCCCGATACAAGATACTTGGTTGAAAGTATCTCTTGGCCTCTGCTGTAACACGGGTCCTATGGAGCAGCAGCGAGCCACACAGGATTTTTTGTTCTCAGAGGGCCCCGGGCATCGGGAGCACGCCAGTTCTCATCAGTACTTGAGACAGGTGACACAGGCGCGTCAGAAACCAGTCCCTCAGGAAGGCCCCCAGAAAAGCTGCAATGTCGGATGCGTGCTCCACTCCTTCCCCCCTGAAGGAGAGGCTGCCAAGCTGTATCAGCCTCTGTCAGTGGCTGCACAGGTCCTTTGGAGCAGCAGCACACTGCCTTGCTCTTTTTTGTTCTCAGTGGCCGCCAGGCATCTAGAGGATGCCATACCCCATCAGCATGCTGAGACAGGAGACACAGAAGCCAGTCCCTCAGGCAGCTCCCCTGAGAAGTCAGAATATTGGACTATGGTCTAATCTTTTTTCCTCCCCGGAGAGAATCTGGAAGCTGGGAGTTCCCTCCCAATGGTGTGGCAAAGTCCAGAGGGAGGGACTATGAAGAGAGGGTGCCAGTAATTTTCCGACTGGCTCTAACGTGGCTGATTTTACACTTACCTTGGGTGCAAGGGCCTCTTAAATGGTTTCTGGATTTCTCACAAAGGGAATTGGTCCATATATTGTTGTTAAATTGGTGTCTCCACGGGAAGACAGAGAGTCTCGGGCTTCCTATTCTGCCATCTTGCTGTTGGTGCACCAGGATCTCTCTGGCTTCTGTGTGGAAAATAGTTGAGGCAGGGAAGAAGCAGTTAGGTCAGTTAGGAGGCTATTTTCAGGTGTGATGTGATAGTGATTTGGACCAACATGGTAGCACTGGAGGGTGAGGTACGGTGGGATTCTAGAATTGTGAAGAAGATATGACAATAATGACCCAATGATTTTGTTCTGAGCAACTGAATGGTTGGAATTGTTTTTATTTAAAATGGAGGGAGATTTCCAATGGAACAGACTGGGTAGGTGGGGAGGGGAAAGATCAAGAGCTTGTTTTGGAGATGTTAACTTAGAGTTGCCTAAATGCAGTCAATTGGAGATGTCAAGCAGGTAGTTAAACATGAGTCAGGAGTTCAGGAGAGAGGGACTACTTGGGTTTTTACTTAAACAAAAACAAAAACAAAAAACAAACTAACGAAAAACTCCACCAGAATGAAAGCATCATGATGGTAAGTACTTTTGCCTGTTTGTTCAATTCTGTTTTGTTCTCTTTCTAGAATAATCCCTGGCTCATATAATAACTATAAATATTTATTAAATAGTATTTCATAGTTTCTATACGGCTAAATAGATGAAAGAAACATATGTTCAGTCAACCATTGGATGACCCATTGGCTGAATCAGAAGTTCATAGGGACAAGTCTCTATCTTCAATTGTGTATTTGGCTTCCAGGGAGTAAAATAGATATTTCAGCCACGTATGTTGAAAAGGGGTGATTATATTGTCTTAGGTTCAATTTATTATGAGGTTATAAAGTCCACTGGGTAATTTTATTATCATTGAAACTTGGCTGTAAAAAACCTCCAGAAATGTCACTCTGAATATGTTTATTTATTTATTTTTACTCTATTGCCTTCTTTATTGTTTAGATATTTGACAGTGAATGTGGATTGCTATATTTAATTAAAATGACCAATAATACATAAGAACAAAGAAAGACCTCCGGAGTGTAACTGCCATAAAGAGTACTGACTGCACTGAGAGGCTGTGTCCATACTCCAATCAGTCTGTTCAGAGTGTTTGCATTCTCCTGGGAACGGCATTCAGTGGCAGCTAACAGCATAAGAAATTTGTTCTTATTCTTGTCTTCATCCTTTTTTTTTTTTAATTGGAGTATAATTGCTCCACAATGCTGTGTTAGTTTCTGCTGTACAACGAAGGGAATCAGCTCTATGTGTACCTATATCCCCTTCCTCTTGGACCTCCCCCACTGCATCCCCACTCCCACCCACCTAGGTTGTCACAGAGCACCGACTGCACTTCCTGTGTGCATGTTCCCACTAGCTATCTATTTTACACATGGTAGTGTATATATGTCAATCCTAATCTTCCAGTTCTTCCCACCCTCCCCTTCCCCCTGTGTTCACATGTCCGTTCTCTACGTCTACATCTCTATTCCTGCCCTGCAAATAGGTTCATCTGTACCATTTTTCTAGATTCTACGTATATGCATTAATATATGATATTTGTTTTTCTCTTTCTGGCTTACTTCCCTCTGCATGACAGACACTAGGTCCATCCACATCTCTACAAATGACCCAATTTCATTCCTTTTTATGGCTGAGTAATATTCCATTGCATATAAGTACCACATCTTCTTTATCCATTCATCTGTCATTGGATATTTAGGTTGTTTCCATGTCCTGGCTATTGTAAATAGTGCTGCAATGAACACTGGAGTACATGTGTCCTTTTGAATTATGGCTTCCTCAGGGTATATGCCCAGTAGTGGGATTGCTGGGTCATATGGTAGTTCTAGTTTTAGTTTTTTAAGGAACCTCCATACTGTTCTCCACAGTGGCTGTATCAACAGACATTCCTACCAACAGGGCAAGTGGGTTCCCTTTTCTCCACATCCTCTCCAGCATTTATTGTTTGTAGATTTTTTGATAATGGCCATTCTGACTGGTGTGAGGTGATACCCCATTGTAGTTTTGATTTGCATTTCTCTAATGATTAGTGATGTTGAACATTCTTTCACGTGTTTGTTGGCAATCTGTATATCTTCTTTGGAGAAATGTCTATTTAGGTCTTCTCATTTTTAGATTGGGTTGTTAGTTTTTTGATATTGAACTGCATGAGATTTTGAATCTATATTCGTATGACAGATGATTGGTTTACAATATTTTTCTCTTTTTAGAATTTATCAAATTTTCCTGTTGAGGTTATGACTGCATCATCAAAAGGACAGCATCCTTAGTCTAGTTATAAGGCATCAAAGGTTACCAGTTTTAAAAGGTTCCTGAAACATACAATTGTTAGTAAGATATTTTTGAATGAGACTCTGCTCATTTAGAAACTATTCATTATATTATTTATAATTATTTTAAATAATTAGAAAGAGAGAGATAGATTGGCATATATATATGCTTGTGAATGCATAATTAGTATATCAATTAATTTATTTCATGTATTAGCTAATTGGTTAGTATTAACCTAATTAGTTAAATTAGTTAGTTAACAATTGAAGTTACTGAACCAATCCAGGGCTGGTCCCTCATATTGAAAACACTAAGATCAAAAGCTCCACTACGGGCTTCCTTGGTGGCGCAGTGGTTGGGAGTCCGCCTGCCGATGCAGGGGACGCAGGTTCGTGCCCTGGTCCGGGAAGATGCCACGTGCCGCGGAGCGGCTGGGCCCGTGAGCCACGGCCGCTGAGCCTGCGCTTCCGGAGCCTGTGCTCTGCAATGGGAGAGGCCACAACAGTGAGAGGCCCGCGTACCGCGAAAAAAAAAAAAAAAAGCTCCACTACAATCCTTCAACCTTTTTCATATCAAATCTGTAATAGAGGGTGTGCTAGTCAGCATAATGAATTTTAGACATGAGTTTTCTTCAGTGAAGTGAATAACATTCCAGATATATGAAATGCCTGGAAATATTTTATAGGCCTCACTGCCTTTGCATAAATAGGGTAAAATTAAAAAGTAGGCCCAGTAGTTTATGTTCTTTGCAGTGGCTCCATCAGCCGAAGACTCCATCCCATTTTCATGAGATTCTGTTGCCTGATGCCACTAGAAGTATAGTTGAATTCTATACTACTTTGTGCCACATCTGGTCTGAAGCTGGTTTGAATGAACCTCTAATGTAAGATGCTTGTGGAGTATCCAAAGGGACACAGAGCTGGGGTTTCATCCAGCTTACAGAACAGGTTGAATGACTGTTGGGGGAATTGGCTCCTAAAAATGTATATGGTAAAATGCAGATGAAATTTTGCTTGCATTGTAACATACTACTCTGTAGTAAGGTTGTGGGGGAGGAGACCTATGACCCTTGCTTGGCAAAAGAACCTACTTGTAGTGAAAATCTAATTTGGTTTAGGTCTATTTGCAACTCTCTGTTTTCCGCACTTCTCATGGCACTTATTCATCTCCTGTGACAAGTTTGAAAAATTTAATTGTCTACTCTGCACCAGCCTGTGAACTCCTTAGGGGCAGGGAGAGTGTTTTATTTGTTCATTTTTATGCTGCCCTAGCCTTAGCCCCTGCCTCGCACATAATAAACACTCGGTGAATCCTGATTGGGCAAAGTGAACTTGTGAGACTATTAGCCACGCTAAACTGAATTTGACCCTACACCTTGAATCTAAGAAAAGTAAATTCATAACTGTAATTAAAGCTGTCTGTATAATCTGTTCAAGAAAAATAAGCACCTTTGTCTTTAAAAGGTCTTACCTTTTCATTTTTTTTTTTTTTTTTTTGCGGTACGCGGGCCTCTCACTGTTGTGGCCTCTCCTGATGCGGAGCACAGGCTCTGGACGCACTGGCTTAGCGGCCGTGGCTCACGAGCCCAGCCGCTCCGTGGCATGTGGGATCTTCCCAGACCGGGGCATGAACCCGTGTCCCCTGCATCGGCAGGCGGACTCTCAACCACTGCGCCACCAGGGAAGCCCTTTTCATTTTTAACATCTTTGTCACATTAATGAAAAATAAAAACTCACTTTTAAATAGTACCAATTTGCATCTAAATAATTAAAGAAGAACCGTAAGGAAAAAGTAACTTAAGATTCAATTGGCATTATGTGTATTGTAAAGTCTTATGAGATAATTTATTCCAAAGTGGTACATAATTCATAATTTTCAACGGTTTTAAAACTAATCTTCTCCTATACTTTCTATTAGCTTCACTGGATCCCATGTTATTTCTTTCCGAATGTTTAGAACATGAACAAGGCATCTGTTGAACCTTGCCCAGTATCTTATATATTTTATCACACCATCCTATATATTGGGTTGGCCAAAAAGTTCGTTCTATTTTATGTAAAACTAAAAGATACACTTTTCATTTTCACCAAAAACTTTATTGAACAATGTATTCACTAACCAAATGAACTCCGAACGAACTTTTTGGCCAACCCAATATATATTTTTAATTTGGACACATATTTATTTTCTAGAACTCAAAACAAAAAGATAAGTTTTCCACTACAAAGTCAAAACAGTCCCTCTAAACAGTGGATCTAAACAGATACAGGTATAACAGATAGCTGTAGCACTCTTTTTTTGGCAGTAGAAACCTCAAATCAAGAATACTAGATGAGCATATATTTATGGGAGGCTTTGTAATTTGCTTTTGCAAATGCACTTCAGACTAAAATTGTTACTTATATTGCTCCTTAGGAAAGCAAACAAACAATACTATACAACACCTTAGATAATTTTCTCTTCGAAATGTAAAATCAGTATCTCCAAATTTTATATCCTATACAGCTTATTTCAAGCAATATTTTCCTTCCTTCTAAAGGAAACATCTATAGGTAATGTTTTTCTGCATTTTTATTTTATAATGTGTACATGACAAACAAAATTTGACTGGTTTAACAAAGCCATAAAATGAATCTCATCCATAGGTTTTATCAAGTATGTTCTTGCCAACCCAGTGATGCAGAAGCGCCTACACATGAAAAACTGGGTCCAGAGCCAGACTGAAGTTTCTATACTATCCCAAAATGCCATGAGTTGGCTGTGAGAAAGGTCAGCTGGGTAATCCTATGTAATCTTTGCAGGATGCTTACTGAGAAGAGAAGAATACTTCTGAAAGCTAAAATGATGTTTAAGTGGGAACTTTCAGTGGTATTTTCATACAGCCTAGGCAAAGCATAGTTCAAAAGACATAATAGAGTGATCAGAGAGAGTCCATAGCTATCCACAAAAGAATGAACTAGATTAAAGAAATGGAAATAGGATAAATTAGGCTAGAAATATTAAAAAAATTTTTTTCAAGCATTCATTAATTCATTCAAAAATTAGTGTTCACTTCCTCACAGCCATTAGGATGACTACTCTCAAAAAAAGAAAAGAAAAGAAAAGAAGAAGTGGTTGGTGAGGATGTGGAGACATTAGAACCCTTGTACACTGCTGATGGGGTGTAAAATGGTGTACCCACTGTGGAAAACAGTATTGTGGTTCCTCAAAAAATGGAAAATATGATTACCAAATAATCCAGCAATCTACTTCTGGGTATATACCCAAAATAATTGAAAGGAGGGTCTTAAAAATCTATTTGTACACCCATGTTCATAGCAGCTATTATTCACAGTAGGTAAAAGGTAGAAGCCACCCAAGTGTCTATCCATGGATGAATGCATAAACAAAATGTGGTATATACATAAAATGGACTATTACTCAGCTTTAAAAAGGAAGGTATCTAAAATAGTCAAGAAAGCAGAAAGTAGAAGAGTGTTTTCCGGGGGCTGGGGGGCTGGTGGTGGTGGAGGGAGAAATGGGGTGATGCTATTAAGTTTCAGTTATGCATGCCTAAAGTTAACCATACTGTATTGTACACTTAAAGACTTATTAAGATGGTAGCTCTCACGTTAATTTTTTTTTAAAGGAAGGAAATTCTGACATGCTGCATGTGTCATGAACCTTTGTCTTGAACCTTGAGGACAATATGAAATAAGCCAGTCATAAGAAGAAACACTGGATGATTCCACTTATACAAGGTACCTAGAGTGGTCAAATCCATGGAGACATAAAGTAGAATGGTGGCTGTCAAGGGCTGAGCGAAGAGCAAATGGGGAGCTGTTTAATGAATAAGGAGTTTTAGTTTTGCAAGATGAAAAGACTTCTGGAAATCTGTTGCAGGATAATGTGAATATATTAGTTAGCACTACTGAACTGTACACTTAAAAATAGTTAAGATAGCAAATTTTATGTTATGTGCATTTTACCACAATAAAAAATTTAAAATAATTTAGGAAATTATTGTTGAGTGTCCAATGCGAAAACGCATTAGATGTTGGGAATATTAAGACACAAAGATAATGATTCCTTCCCTCAAGATGTTTAGAGAGTAGACAGGGAAAGAAACATTAATATTTGTGTGTATGCATGTGGAAAGTTCACAGGGGAAGGAACACCTAACTCTACATGGGCCAGTTACTGAGCTTCTGCATAAATAAGACTGGAGAATAACCAAGAAATACCATCATACTTGAGAATTTTTTCAATACTTGTTGTGTGAACATAAGTAAACTTCTTAGCCTCTCTGAGTCTCAATTTCCTCATCAGTAAACATAGGAATGACCAATGTCAGAGTGTAATTGTAAGGATTAAATGAAATAATATATGTAAAGTTCCTAGCCCAGTTTCTGGCACACAGCAAGTATCACACAGTAAGTTGCATCTATTACTATTAGTACTGTTGTTGAAACTCTGCAGGACCCCGTGGGGCCCTCCCAAGTACAAAGGCCTTTCTGTGTCCCCATTTCCTGTTTGTAGGAAAAACGTTTTAGCTTCCTAGACCTTCTCTGAGTTCCAAAGAACAGATTCAAACAGTAATTAGAGGAGTGAAGGAATGCAGAAAGAAACAATAGTGTGGGGATGGGGCCGGGTTCTGGTTCCTCCTGGGGGGGACATATGTAACAATCTGATTATGATCTCTGAGTTCTTCTACAGGAACTAGGGCCCACACCCAGTGGAGGATGGTAAGTTCAGGCTGAGCAAAAGCACATGGACCCCAGACTGGTTGGAACCAGAAGGCTGATGATTCAGATTCCTGGAACATCACCCTGTTACCTCACCACCAACCAGTCAGAGGAGGGTTACACACACTGCAGCCCACCTCCCAAATTTTGTCTATACAAACTTCTTCTCTGAAACCCATTGGGGAGTTTGAGTCTTCTGAGCATGAGCCACCTGTTCTCTTTGCTTGGTCTTTGCAATGAATCTTTATCTGCTCTAAACTCCAACTTTTAGGTTTGTTTGGCCTCATTGTGCGTCGGGCACACAAACTTGTGTTTGACAACACTGTTTCACTATTTTTACTATTGTTGCTTTATTCCAGCATCAACTTTTCCTCTCGTATTGTTAAATATTGCTGCTTTCAACTTGGCTTCTTCTTTGGTATCTACTCCTTTCTTACCCCACTCCTTCTAGCCAGTGCCTCATCATTTCTCACCTGGGCAATCACAATGGAATTCTCCCTATTCTTATTGTTACCTTCCAAACCATCCTTTAAATTGTAGCTAGAGTTGTTTGGGTATGTGGTTTCCAAAAGAGCAGTTCAGATCATGTGACCCTGTTCTTTAAGAATCTTTAAAGCTTCCTTTGCTCACAAAACGACATCCAAATCCTTTGACATGCTGTTCTGAGTTCTCCTAAGTTGACCTCCCCGCCCCCATCTTTTCAATTTTTTCTGTCACTATAGCATGTGATGCTCTCCTTTATCCAGCCATAGTGGACTGCTCTCCATTTCGCAAGTATGTGGTGCATTTTAACCATTTGTGCTTTTATACACGGCATTTCCTTTGGTTGAAATGCCATGCTTCACCTTTCAAATTTTTACTTCTTATCCTAGTTCAAACATCACCTCCTGCATTCATTGTTGAATAGCAATTTGTCAGTGTTATTGTTTATTGTCCTTAGTATTGACTTCTCCTTGCCCAAAGGAATATAATCTAAATTCCTAAACTTCATATTCTGAATCACCCATGATCTGATTCCTTCCAAGTCTGCCTCTAACTGTTCCCTTACAAATATCACCGGCTCAAACAAGCTGCCAAGTCTCTCCATCCTCCTATTTAAAGCCATTTATGTATTCAAGGCCTACCATGAACCCTCAATAAGACTTCTCCTAAAATCCTGAACCCTGAGACCACCCCCAATGTGAAATTCTGTAGTATCCTCTGTTGATATCCCTCACTACACCTTGGACTCTGTGCTCTGTGTATTAACATTTGACTTGTACTAAACTTCTAACTAAGTTGCTTCTCAGGAACAGAAAGAATCTTAAGTTTCTTTGTATTCTCAGCATCTTCCACTATCCCCTAGATAACAGGTGCTTGTTCAGAGGCTTGGTTTTAGAGAAGGAAGGGCTGAAATGGATCTTAGGATTCATCTAAACTTGTCTCCTGATTTTACAGAGGAAGAAGGAAATTGGAGCACAGAACAGGGTAAGGTGTTATCTATTTGGGGCTGCTTCTGATGCTATTTTAAATTTTATGAGATAGATTCTGGAATATTTGTTGAAAGTTTTTTTTTTTTTTTTTTTTTTTTGGCCACACAGCTTGCGGGATCTTAGTTCCCCGACCAGGGACTGAACCTACAACCTCGGCAGTGAAAGCATGGAGTCCTAACCACTGGACCGTCAGGGAATTCCCTGTTGAAAGTATTTTTTCAAAATATTCCTTGCTTTGTTTAGAAGTCAATTTAGTTTTGGATCAAAAAGTTGATTATATACAACGTGATAACATTTATGCAGAAGTACAAAAGAATCTGCACTATTTTTTAAATAAAAAAAGCAATTTTAAAATAAATAAGCATGGACTTTAAAAAAGGGGGGACAAAGGGCTACAGGTTGCACAACATCATGAATGTGAATAATGCCCCTGAATTATACACTTTAAAATAGTTAAAATGTCAAATTTTATGTTATATATTTTTACCACAATTTAGGAAAAACGAATGTTGTAATATAACAAACCCACTGAATGGTACACTTTAAATGGGTGAATTGTATGATATGTGAATTATAACTCAATAAAGCTGGGTTTTTTTTAAGGAAAAAGAGAGATTTTCAGACTTAGTATTACTGCTATTATTGAAAATAAAGGAGAAATTCTGGTGTTATTCTACAGTTTTCAACCAACTAGCTATATTTGCTACATTTTCCTCTGTAGAAAAAAAGTCTGTTTTGTGTTTATGCCATCAAAAGAGGATATACTCTTACATTTAACCTCTTGAATATTTTGATTTGAAGATCCAGTGCTACCTATTGACCTATGACAATATGGCTGGTCCACAATTATTATGTTCTTTTGGTAAGTATCTTAGCTTCCCACAGTAAGAGGGAGGTAAGGGCTATGCTTCCTCTACCCCATGATCTTGCTAAAAGCAAGACGTTACTGTGTTAAAATAAAACAAGGTAGATCAATTTTTGTCAAACCTATATTAATGAAAAAAACAGATACAAAACCAGTTATACAGTGAATCTTTGTAGCTCAGGGGAATCTCACCCTCTGTCCTCAGACAGTCCCAGGAGACCTCTGAAGTGGAAGCAGTGATATTCTGGTGGTTGTACTAGTCTGTCTTCTTCTGGGGTCAGAGGTCAGAGACCTTCTAAAACGCAACACACCAATCACACAGATACAACACACAGAAGTACTTTAGAGTGACTCATTTTAGCAATCAAATCTTGTTCACAATTTAGGTGATTTAGTGGTACGTGGCAGACTAGTTAAAAATAACTACATAGCTTGCCCTTGATCTTAAAGCTAAGAAATAACACTGCTAATAATAGACTATCATTTAGTGAGTACCTACTATGGGTCAGGTACAATCTTGATCTGGATTTCCACTAAAGTAGGCATGAGATGAGACTTTGGTAGCTTATTCCAGGAAGCAGAAGTATAGCAGTGAGTGGGGACAATGAGACAGGGAAAACAAAAAGAGAAAAAAGGGTGCATTAGGAGGAACTGTGTAGCAAAGCAGTTCTCAAAACAGTAGGTCTCAGGGACCCTTGTACATTTAAAGCTTTGAGAGCCCAAAAGGTTTGGTTTGTGTGGGTTATATCTATCCAGGTGGCACTGGAATTGAGTCTTGTAGGGTGAGTAGGGCTTGAAATGAAGAATTCTTAAAAGAGACATGCCTAGATGGGGCATAAAATGTCTAAAGTCATGTCAGAGTACGATCTACTTAGGAGACATCAAGAGGAACAAAAACCATGTTTGCAATTGTGCAAAAGATGAGAGACGCACTAAATGTGCACAAATGAGAAAATGGTTAAGCAACAACAGTGCCCTCATGTTTTGTAATAATATGCAATGATTAAAAGCAATATTCTAGATCAGAAATTTTCAAACGTTTTGGCCTTAGGACCCCTTTACATTTTTAATAATTATTAAAGGCCCCAAAGACTCTAAAGAGTTTTTGTTTAAGAGTTTTTTCAATTGCTATTCTCTACATGAGAAATTAAACTGAAACAATTATAAAATAATTATCTATTAATCCACTTAAATATAACAATAATAACCCATTACCTGTTAACATATATAATTCACTTTACACAAAAAAGCCCTATAGTTTTCAAAATGAAATATAATATAGCACAAAAAGTTATCATTGTTTTACATTTTTACAAACCTCTTTAATATCTAATGTAATAGAGGACAACGGGATTGTCAAATCTGTGTTTCCATTTAATCTGTAATGATATGCTGTTTTGGTTGAAGCATATGAAGAATATTCAGCCTTACTTAAATAGCTAGTTGGAAAAGGAAGAACTTCTTAAAGATAATTGCAATGCGAAATCTGAAACCATATCAAGGACCACTTTGCATGTTGAATGAACTCTCACATGGATGACTTTGTAATGTCTGCATGGCCATTTGAAAAGTACTACTTCACATTTCTTAATATCACCACGTATCTCATCAGAAAAGTCTTTCAGTATTGGGAAGCTATGAAACTCATGGTGGTCGATACAAAATTTCCGAAAGTCTAATTTTCATCTGAATTGTCAAATATTATCATTGGAAAAACTACTGTCATCTGTTTTCTTTGAAGTATAGGCTCATTTCATTTATTTTTGAAGAAATGTCTGCAAAATAACGAAGTCTGAATAATCACAGTTTTTTTCTCTCAGTCGTTCTTTCATGTAAAAAACAGTGTTCCATGAAATATAGCAGCTAGTTGAAGACAACAATCTGACTTCAGTATGTGCTTTCAGAAGTGCTTTATGTGTACTTCCCATTTTGTCACGCAGCATATTAAAAACACATTTGTTCAAGGGTGTGTAGGGGAGCAAGATTTGCCCCCCCAAAATATGTCTCTTAGGCATGAGGATTAATTTAGGCTGATTATTTTTATGAAACGGAAGACTCAGGAAGTCTTTTTTTTACCGCCCCCTGAGCTGCCTAAAAAGTTTAGATAAAGGGTCTCTTCCAGAATAGAGCTATCTCCAGAGATATCTGCAAAGAATATGGGCTACATGTGGTGGGGGGAACAGGGCCTAGAGATCAGAGTCCACCCTGTGTCCCACTGTCTCTGCCTGGCCTAGCCAACATTTGCTTACCAAACATTTGCTTTTCCATCTCCCTGTCAATTGCCTTCTTCCCCTTTGAGGTCCCAATACCTACCCTCAACATCCTCTACTGTCTTTAGGTGAAGATGATTTTTAAGGTGACGGTTTCGGCCATTTTGGCAAGTTACTCAGTTCTCCTGGGTCTCTCCCATGTACACATGTTAGTAAATTTTGTTTGATTTTTCTCCTGTTAATCTGTCTCATGTCAATTTAATTCTTAGACCAGCCAGATGAACCTAAAAGGGTAGAAGAACAGGTAGAGGATTAATTAAATTAATATCGTTACTGTTTAATCAAGAACTTTCCTAAGTGAAACTGGGTTTTTTTTAACTGACAGTGCATAGCAGTGAAATATACAATGACCACTTGTACAATTTGATGCCACTTCCTTGATCTGTGCTAAGGCACCAGCAGTTTACCCACTATTGGCTTTACACCATCAGTACAAGTGGCAACACAGTACAAAAAGTAGTTTTTTACCTCACAGACCCTCTGAAAGTCTCACGGAGAACCCTATGTGTCTATGGATCACACTTGGGGCACCACTGATGTATATATTTCAAAACTGTCCCTCTAAAATATGGGAAGATAAGAGTCTTGTTCTTCTTACTTCAACCCCATTTTTTTACAAGCTGCACTTGAGGTTGTTCACGTTCCTACATTTACAATCTTCCCTGCCATGTTAGTTTGGTGTACTGAGAACCAAGTCCTAAGACAAAATTAGATATGTAAAAGCATTGTTTGGTGAGGGAGGAGGAGGTGAGGAGAGCCTTTAAACTATGATTCTGATCTGACACCTCTGGAAGGAGACAGCGAAAGAGGGTAGAAGGAGGCTTAGATTTCTACCAAGTACAAGGGTGATTTGGCCAGCTCCATGGAGGGACCTCAAACCAAGGTCTCCCGCTGTACGACTTCTGTGTCCCGCCACAATGGGTCTGCCTTAGTACCTCCACCATGCTCAGCCATGGGTGAAGCCCACGGGCAGTAGGACTTTGGCAGGTGTGTAGTGGTAGATCCAGAAGGGCAATGGCTGAAGCCATCAATCTATCATTCTCCCTGAAGCATAAGATCTGAGTGGCACATTTTCATAACACCAACCCCCCAACCGGTCCACCCTTTGCACCAAACAGATGCACTTCTCCAAGCAAGTTTTGGGAGCATTCTCCATGATTTCTGTGGTTCTTTCTTCTTTAGGGGAAACTGAGAAGCAAGAGTTCAGTGAACAAACTATAATCATTGTCAGAGTAGTTGATTTTGGGGCTGCAACTGGTATTCATCTTCTCCGCTATTCATTCTAGATTCCCCTCACCCTCAGCTATCATTGTGGTAGAAAAGTAAAGAGAGCCAGTGAAATGCCCGCGGTCGCGAGACCCCTCCACAAGACCACCAGAGACGAGAGTCAAAGCCGAACGGCAAGGGTCATTTATTGCAGGTTCGAACCTGGACCTCCGCGCACTCGTTGCCGGTGACGCTAAGAGGTCCCGATGGAGTTTAGTACAGCTCTTTTATAGACAGGTACAAACAAGCTCGGGACCTTCTGCGGGGCTTTCCAGGGGTGGGGAGTACTGATTGGCTAACTTTTAAACAAAGACACTAGTCACTGATTGGTTAACTTTTAAACAAAGACACTAGTCACCGTCTGATTGGTTGGATGGTTGCAAAAGGGGGTTCAGCAAGCATAGTTACAGAAGCGAGAGCGGCTGGTTAAGTTTCGGTTTCCTGAGGTTTTGTTTCTCAATTAGAAATACTTAAGATGGGGCCATAGTTACAAACAGTACAAACAGGAAGATCGATGCAATCCTAGCAGCGCTACGGCCTAACGGCAGGGCATCAATTCAGTCCTATTTCTACCAAAGTAGAACATAGCCCTTCACCAGCAGCTGCAAAAAAATTCACAAGTGGATGAGGTGATATGGAGATATGGATCAGGACATGTTATTTGCTATATCCATCATGTTAGGTGATATACATGAAAAATAATTTTCCCTCTACCCTTCTAGGTTCTTGGCTGAGACACCCCCTGTAATAAAAGATAGGTTAACAGGAGAAAAACAAACAGAAGCTTAATAACATGTATCCCTCCTGTATACATGGGAGAGACACAGGAAAACTGAGTAACTCCCTGAAATGGCCCAAGTCACCACCTTCAATACTACCTCCATTTAAAGACAAAAGAAGAAACTGGGGGGTAGGGGAGCCAGTTATGGGAGGTTATCAGGCAAAAACACAGTGAACAAGGGTAAGGTTGTTATGCAGATTTAGGTCACTGCCTTCTCCATTGATAAGAGTTTCTAGAATTTCAGAGTCACCCTTCTCTTCCTGGTACAGAGAGGGACACACCCTTACAAATGGAGATTTCCCTTATAAATGTAAATCTCTCTTACAAAAGGGTAACTTCTACTCAGTTTTTAGAGCTTTTCCTATGTCTGCTGTTTCTTAACAATAATAAGCCTAAAATAATCCTTATGCCAAAAAGACATATTTTGGAGTGGCAAATTCTGCTCTCCTTCAGTATACATATATATAAAAATTTCATGAGTATGGTAGGTTAATGTTATTTTCATTTTACAAATAAGGATATTAAAGCTCAGCGAAATTAAATTTTCTTGTTCCAGTTTATACAGCTGGTAATTGGGGTAGCTAATATTTGCATCCAATTTTTTTTTTTTTTTAAATGCCTGAGCCACTTGAGTTTAGAAAAAGATCTTCTTTGGGCAACCTGATACTTGCTTATTCTACATATCACTCTGCAAGGTTTCTCCATGGAGATAAAATAAAAGAAGCAAGAGGTACTGGCACCAAGCAGTTAAAATCTCTGGAGGTGGTTCTTGCTCTTCCGGTATAATACTGTGAGGCATTTCTATACACTTTGATAACAGTAGAGCTGATACCTTCTGTTAGGTAATTCCATAGGCATGGTACCTTATTAAGCCGTAACCTTTCCTTTACAAAGAAATATGAAAACTTAACAGCTAAGGCCTCATTAATAACAGTTGTTAGCTGGCATTTGGTATATGCGAAATGATTCCTGCTGTTTCCTGAGAAGTAAATATAATCCTACAGCACTTAGTTTTCTTCTGAGCCTATCATCAGGCCTCATCGACAGATCCTCAAGGATATTTAGCTCTTAACTACTTCCTTTGGTTTTCTTTTCAGTACATTTGTTTTATAAAAGAATCATTGCTTCCTTTAAAAATCTGCTCCTCAACAGTAGCAGCACTCTCCGAACTACTGGGGAAAAATACAGCTGAATCATTTTTAACAAGAGGTTGAGAATATCACCTAGTCCAGTCCCCCTCCCCGTTTTTCTACAAATCAGGAAATCCAGACCAAGCAAGAAAAATATGAGAGATTTTCAAAGTAATGAAGCAATCTAATGGCAGAGTTGATAGTAAATGGGTTTACCCTCAAAGAACTTTCAGGTAGACAAGAAAAACATATAATTTGGGACACAAAAAGTAGTGTTATCTGGCAAGGCAAGAACTAAAGGAGAAAGTTGGCAGTCACAGACAATGACAGCATTTGTAGAATCAGTGTAAATTTCCCTCTAATTTGATTTGACTTTAACAAGTCAAAAAATTCTAAGTAATCTTATCTCTTGGGAGTACAGATATCTCTAAGAGACCCTGATCTCAGTTCCTTTGGATATATACCTAGAAGTGGGATTGCTGGATTCTATGATAGTTCTATTTTTTGAGGAACTTCCACACTGTTTCCCATAGTGGCTGCACCAATTCCTGCACTTCCATCTTTCATCTGGGGCTGGAGCTGTGGGTCGTGAGGTAGGGAACTACAGAGTTGGAAAACTGAGAGCGAAAAATGTTATTTGTACCAGATGTATAAAAAATGTTCATTATTTCAATTCTTCTTAGGGTCTGCTAACTCATCTCCTATATGTTAGACCCAAGCTTGTGCAAGTCAGTAATGGTATTTGGAATTCAATATGGTCAACATCCATCAAAACAGGTGAGGTTATGCTGCACTAACAAACAACCCTCAAATTCCAGTGACTTAAAATAAGTTTATTTCTTACTCAGATAACACATCCATCACTGTTCCACAAGGGGGCTCTGTTACTGCAATTACTCATTCTGCCAAGTTGTCAAGAACAGCCATTATCTTGTAACATTGCTTGTCACTGTGCCAGAGGGAAGAAAGGACTCTGTAAAGGTCTTGCATTGTTTATTTTTTTTTTTTAGGTCTTGCATTATTAACTGAATGATCCACTGAGGAACTGACACAGTCACCTTTCTTCACACTCATCAGACAGAACTAGTCATGCAGCCTACACAATCACAAATCTACCACGTGCTTAGAAGAAAAACTCAACATATAAGGCAAACAGAATTAATGGCTATCACAATAGCACAAAAAGTTTTCTTTTGTTCCCTTGGCTACTAACTCTCAAGAATACATGAAAGCACAATCATCCTAGGTTCTTAGTGTTATACATGGGACTCTTATGATCACCTCACTTCACTCAAGATGGGAACATCCTCTGAATTATCCTGGCAGTAAGTCTGTCTTCTGCCTGGGCTCTTTCAATGGTAGTGACATTGCTACCTAACTAGGCAGCATATCCTATATTGACACACCTATCATTGATATTCAAGAATATTCATGCTGGGGGGACCTTCAAGATGGTGGAAGAGTAAGATGTGGAGATCACCTTCCTCCCCACAAATACATCAAAAATACATCTACATGTGGAACAACTCCTACAGAACACCTACTGAATGCTGGCAGAAGAACTCAGACTTCTCAAAAGGCAAGAAACTCCCCATGTACCTGGGTAAGGGAAAAGAAAAAAGAAAGAACAGAGCCAAAGAATAGGGACGGGACCTGCCCCTCTGGAAGGGAGCTGTGAAGGAGGAAAAGTTTCCACACACTAGGAAGCGGCTCACTGGCAGGGACTGTGGGGAGCTTCAGAGCCTCAGAGAAAAGGGCAGCAATAGGAGTGTGGAGGGAAAGCAGAGAGATTCCCACACAGAGGATTGGTGCCAAACAGCACTCACCAGCCTGAGATGCTTCTCTGCTCACCCACTGGGGCAGGCAGGTCTGGGAGCTGAAGTTCAGGCTTTGGAGGTCAGGCGCCAGGGAGAGGACTGTGGTTGGCTGCGTGAAGACAGCCTGAGGGGGCTAGTGCACCGCAGCTAGCCAGGAGGGAGTCCAGGAAAAAAACTGGGCCTGCTGGAGAGGCAAGAGACCATTGTCTCAAGGTGCACGAGGAGGGGGGCGGCCGCACCGTAGGAGCTTCTAGCTCTCTGCGCCCACAGACAAAAGGGCACCACCTACGCAAGCTCCAGAGGCAGAAATCTCATTCAGATTCGACAGAGAAATTAAAACCTTTACAGACAAGCAAAAGCTAAGAGAATTCAGTACCACCAAGCCAGCTTTACAACAAATGCTAAAGGAACTTCTCTAGGCAAGAAACACAAGAGAAGGAAAAGACCTACAATAACGGGCCCAAAACAATTAAGAAAATGGTAATAGGAACATACATATCGATAACTACCTTAAATGAAAATGGATTAAATGCTCCAACCAAAAGACATAGACTGGCTGAATGGATACAAAAACAAGACCCATATATATGCCATCTACAAGAGACACACTTCAGACCTAGGGACACATACAGACTAAAGTGAGGGGATGAAAAAAGATATTCCATGCAAATGGGAATCAAAAGAAAGCTGGAGTAGCAATTTTCATATCAGAAAAAATAGACTTTAAAATAAAGACTATTACAAGAGACAAACAAGGACACTACATAATGATCAAGGGATCAATCCAAGAAGAAGATATAACAATTATAAATATTTATGCACCCAACATAGGAGCACCTCAATACATAAGGCAAATGCTAACAGCCATAAAAGGGGAAATCGACAGTAACACAATCATAGTAGGGGACTTTAACACCCCACTTTCACCAATGGACAGATCATCCAAAATGAAAATAAATAAGGAAACACAAGCTTTAAATGATACATTAAACAAGATGGACTTAATTGATTTTTTTGTGTGTGTGTGGTACGCGGGCCTCTCACTGTTGTGGCCCCTCCCGTTGTGGAGCACAGGCTCCGGACGCGCAGGCTCAGCGGCCATGGCTCACGGGCCTAGCTGCTCAGCGGCACGTGGCATCTTCCCGGACCGGGGCATGAACCCGTGTCCCCTGCATTGGCAGGTGGACTCTCAACCACTGTGCCACCAGGCAAGCCCCTTAAATGATATTTATAGGACATTCCATCCAAAAGCAACAGAATACACTTTCTTTTCAAGTGCTCATGGAACATTCTCCAGGATAGATCATATCTTGGGTCACAAACCAAGCCTTAATAAATTTAAGAAAATTGAAATCGTATCAATCTTTTCTGACCATAACATTATGAGACTAGATATCAATTACAGGAAAAAATCCGTAAAAAATACAAACACGTGGAGGCTAAACAATACACTACTAAGTAACCAAGAGATCACTAAGAAATCAAAGAAGAAATAAAATAATACCTAGAAACAAATGACAATGAAAACACGATGACCCAAAACCTATGGGATGCAGCAAAAGCAGTTCTAAGAGGGAAGTTTACAGCAATACAATCCTACATCAAGAAACAAGAAACATCTCAAATAAACAACCTAACCCTACACCTAAAGCAATTAGAGAAAGAAGAAGAAAAGAACCCCAAAGTTAGCAGAAGGAAAGAAATCATAAAGATCACATCAGAAATAAATGAAAAAGAAATGAAGGAAACGATAGCAAAGATCAATAAAACTAAAAGCTGGTTTTCTGAGAAGATAAATAAAATTGATAAACCATTAGCCAGACACATCAAGAAAAAAAGGGAGAAGACTGAAATCAACAGAATTAGAAGTGAAAAAGAAGTAACAGCTGACACTGCAGAAATACAAAGGATCATGAGAGATTACTACAAGTAACTCTATGCCAATAAAGTGGACAACCTGGAAGGAATGGACAAATTCTTAGAAGGGCACAACCTTCCGAGACTGAACCAGGAAGAAATAGAAAATATAAACAGACCAGTCACAAGCACTGAAATTGAAACTGTGATTAAAAATCTTCCAATGAACAAAAGCCCAGAAACAGATGACTCCACAGGCAAATTCTATCAAACATTTAGAGAAGAGCTAACACCTATCCTTCTCAAACTCTTCTAGAATATAGCAGAGGGAGGAACATGCCCAAATTCATTCTATGAGGCCACCATCAATGTGAAACCAAAACCAAAGATGTCACAAAAAAGAAAATTAAAAAAAAACCAAAACAAAACTAAATGAACCATGGATAAGGCAGCTAAATTTTTGAAAGAAAGCCAGAATAAGTAGGCAGCCCCTGTAAGCTCTGAATCATTAATGAGGTAGTTGTTCCTCATCGAACAATCACAGAATCTTGAGGGGGAGGGAGGTATTTCCGTCTCAAGTTAGAAAAGGTGGGGCCATGCACACGTTGCCTTTGACAGGAACAGTGCCTGTCCTGTAAGCAATTTCAGTGGGTCTTGGGATGTCACTCCCTTCCCCACCACACTCCATATAGCTCACTCTGACTCTGACAATGTTTCTGTAAAACTTTTGTAGAGGAATTTAGCCATGGAATAGAGCTAACCACCCTCCATTGCAAGTTTTGCAAAGTGAAGAGGGTTCATGTTTCTCATGATTGGTACTTAGCACAATGGTAAGAGACAGTTAATACTGTTTATACATTGGTTTTTCCATTAAGCATTTCTAGAGAAGATGAAAGCTTAAACTTGCGGTGTGGCTAAGTTAGATTGTGTCTGAGAAGAAGTGCAATATGAAGCCATGCAATAAAGGCCACGGTGGTGAAATGACTCGCTGGAAGGGTGGACAGTTTGGGTGAACTTCCTGCATCGACTGCCTGCGGGGTGGTCTGCCCTTGGGCCGGGAATGCAGAGTCTCTAAAGAAACCCATTGCTCTTACGAGGTAATTTACATATTTGCTTTCTGTTGAACTAACGGAAAATGTTAAATCTAACAGCTGTTCATGTCTTGTATAGAGAGTGTCATATGTATTTAAGCTGTGTGCTTTTATAAAGTAAAGGCAAATGCCAAAAAAAAAAAAAATTTTTTTTTTTTTATGGATGTCTGGAATGATCCCAACATGAAGTATGAGCTGCAGCTGGCAAACCCCAAAGAGTTCTATCACGAGGTGCACAGACCCTCCCATTCCTCAACTTTGCTCTCCTGCAGGAGGGCAAGGCCTACTCTGCAGACTGAGAGGACCTCTATGTCTAGTTGTCTCCTCACCTCCTGCTTTAGACTCCCCAGAGACCAGAGCCTTTTACCCCCACAGACAAGCTGGTGACATTCAGCAGCTTGGCCCATTTTTCCTCTTTTGTGCTTATGTTGTTGACCTTTTGGTGATTTGTAATCCTGAACAAAGTATAATAATAAATTGTGTATAAATAGGAAAAAAAAATCACTGATGAACACAGAGGCAAAAATACTCAACAAAGTACTAGCAAACAGAATCCAACAGCACATTAAAAGGATCATACACTATGATCAAGTGGGGTTTATCCCAGGAATGTAAGGATTCTACATTATATGCAAATCAACCAATGTGATAAACCATATAAACATTATATGCAAATCAACCAATGTGATAAACCAATGTGATAAACCATATGCAAATCAACCAATGTGATAAACCAATGTAACAAACTGAAGGATAAAAACCATGTGATCGGGCTTCCCTGGTGGCGCGGTGGTTGAGAGTCCGCCTGCCGATGCAGGGGACACGGGTTCGTGCCCCAGTCTGGGAAGATCCCACATGCCGCGGAGCGGCTGGGCCCATGAGCCATGGCCGCTGAGCCTGCGCATCCGGACGGAGCCTGTGCTCCACAACGGGAGAGGCCACAGCAGTGAGAGGCCCGCGTACAGAAAAAAAAAAAAAAAAAAAAAAAAAAAAAAAAAAAAAACCATGTGATCATCTTAATAAATGCAGGAAAAGCTTTCCACAAAATTCAACACCCATTTATGAAAAAAACCCTCCAGAAAGTACGCATAGAGGGAACTTACCTCAACATAATAAAGGCCAAATATGACAACCCCCCCAGCCAACATTGTTCTCAATGGTGAAAAAAGGAAACCATTTCCAGTAAGATCAGGAACAAGACAAGGTTGCCCACTCTCACCACTCTAATTCAACATAGTTTTGGAAGTTCTAGCCACAGCAATCAGAGGAGAAAAAGAAATAAAAGGAATCCAAATCAGAAAAGAAGAAGTAAAGCTGTCACTCTTTGCAGATGACATGATAATATACATAGAGAATCCTAAAGATGCTACCAGAAAACTAGTAGAGCTAATCAATGAATTTGGTAAAGTAGCCGGATACAAAATTAATGCACAGAAATCTCTTGCATTCCTATACACTAATGATGAACAATCTGAAAGAGAAATTAAGGAAACATTCCCATTTACCATTGCAACAAAAAGAATAAAAAACCTATGAGTAAACCTACCTAAGGAGACAAAAGATCTGTATGCAGAAAACTATAAGACATTGATGAAAGAAATTAAAGATGATACCAACAGATGGAGAGATATACCATGTTCTTGGATTGGAAGAATCAACATTGTGAAAATGACTATACTACCCAAAGCAATCTACAGATTCAATGCAATCCCTATCTACCACTGGCATTTTTCACAGAATTAGAACAAAAATTGCACAATTTGTATGGAAACACAAAAAACCCCAAATAGCCAAAGCTATCTGAGAAGGAAAAACGGAGCTGGAGGAATCAGGCTCCCTGACTTCAGACTATATACTCCAAAGCTACAGTAATCAAGACAGTATGGTTCTGGCACAAAAACAGAAATATAGATCAACGGAACAGGATAGAAACCTCAGAGATAAACCCACACACATATGGTCACCTTATCTTTGATAAAGGAGGCAAGAATATTCAATGAAGAAAAGACAGCCTCTTCAATAAGTAGTGCTGGGAAAACTGGATAGCTACATGTGAAAGAATGCAATTAGAACACTCCCTAACACCATACACAAAAATAAACTCAAAATGGATTAAAGACTTAAATGTAAGGCCAAACACTATAAAACTCATCAAGGAAAACATAGGCAGAACACTCTTTGACATAAATCATAGCAAGATCCTTTTTGACCCACCTCCTAGAGAAATGGAAATAAAAACAAAAATAAACAAATGGGACCTAATGAAACTTAAAAGCTTTTGCACAGCAAAGGAAACCATAAACAAGATGAAAAGACAATCCTCAGAATGGGAGAAAATATTTGCAAACAAAGCAACCGACAAAGGATTAATCTACAAAATGTACAAGCAGTTCATGCAGCTCAATATCAAAAAAACAAACAACTGAATCTAAAAATGGGCAGAAGACCTAAACAGACATTTCTCCAAAGAAGCTATACAGACTGCCAACAAACACATGAAGGAATGCTCAACATCACTAATCATTAGAGAAATGCAAATCAAAACTACAATGAGGTATCACCTCACACCGGTCAGAATGTCCATCTTCAAAAAATCTAGAAACAATAAATGCTGGAGAGGGTGTGGAGAAAAGGGAACACTCTTGCACTGTTGGTGGGAATGTAAATTGATACAGCCACTATGGAGAACAGTATGGAGGTTCCTTAAAAAGCTAAAAATAGAATTTCCATATAACCCAGCAATTCCACTACTGGGCATATACCCTGAGAAAACCATAATTCAAAAAGAGTCATGTACCACAATGTTCACTGCAGCACTATTTACAATAGCCAGGACATGGAAGCCACCTAAGTGTCCATCGACAGATGAATGGATAAAGATGTGGCACATATATACAATGGAACATTACTCAGCCATAAAAAGAATATAATTGAGTTATTTGTAGTGAGGTGGATGGACCTAGAGTCTGTCATACAGAGTGAAGTAAGTCAGAAAGAGAAAAACAAATACCATATGCTAACACATATATATGGAATCTAAAAGAAAAAGAAGGTTCTGAAGCACGTAGGGGCAGGACAGGAATAAAGACACAGATGTAGAGAATGGAATTCAGGACATGGGGAAGGGGAAGGGGAAGGGGAAGGGGAAGGGGAAGCTGGGATGAAGTGAGAGAGTGGCATGGACATATATACACTACCAAATGTAAAATAGATAGCTAATGGGAAGCAGCCTCATAGCACAGGGAGATCAGCTCGTTGCTTTGCGTCCATCTAGAGAGATGGGATTGGGAGGGTAGAAGGGAGATGCATTAAGGAGGGGATATGGGGATATCTGTATACATATAGCTGATTCACTTTGTTATACAGCAGAAACTAACACACCTTGTAAAGCAATTATACTCCAATAAAGATGCTAAAAAAAAAGAATATTCATACTCATAATTGGCTGATATTTGATTTGTTGTAACATTACTGGTCCAGGTTCTGCCCTCTAGAAAAATAAGAATATACTAATAATAGTAGAAACAATAATATGCATATATAAATATACTTATTCAATCATCAAAAGAACTCTTTTCATTAGGCAGTGTTATTATCATCCCCATTTAAAACAATGACTGATTTTTCACTCTTTCACATAACAGCCTTTTAAATATATGAAAATGATCTCCACTTTCTCCACTTGCTTCTCAGGTTTCTAGATACTTCATCATCTTTTTTGTTGTATTCCGTATGTACTCTAGTTTGTTGATATCCTTCTAATGTTGTGGTTTTTAGAAATATCCGTAGTAGTTCAGATGTAGTTGGAACAGCACATAGTTCAATAAAATTAAACGTATTTTCAGTTGGTATATTATATTCCTGGTGGCACAGACAATGAGCTGTTTTGTTTGTCTCTTTGTTTTGGAGGTTAGGACTCAATCATTTATCCTGTTCCAAATCTGATTTGATAACCTCAGCCCAGGATTTGGACTGTATAATTAACTCTTAATATTCAATGGCAGATTAAACCCAAGATGGATGTAACTTAATCTAAGTATAATATTTTATATCTTTGTACATGGTGAGAAGATATTTTATATTAATTGCCTTCACTTTGAGAAGAAGGCATCTTCCTAATCAGAAAGTCAAATACCATCAGATGCAGTAGTCTCAATATGAAACATACATATGCACACACGGCCTCGATACTTCTGTCTTACTGTTAAAATAAAGAAGCTGTTCCTCTCAACTGAAACTAATCTTTCTGCCAGTATTTGGGTCTCTTTCCTGAGAGCTTTGCTTCATTCAATCTCCCTTTCACATTTTATGTATTTATTTTCTTCCTCTCAACTGAATATTTCCATCTCTATCACTGATGTACAAGTCCAAGTTGTCATCCTCTCTCACTCTGACTGTAGCAATAGCCTCCTAACTGGTGTATCCTCATTCTCTCTAGTCTTGTTCCAATCTAGTAAATTTCCCCAGATAGAAACTAAAATCATGTTTTAAGATCATATATCAAATAATGTGATTTTCCTACTTAAATTTCTCCAATTACTTCACATCATACTTAAAATCCAAACACCTTACTATGACCTATAAAACCATACATGACGTAGTTTGTGCTTTCCTCTCTGACTGCAACTCTTGGCTCATGGACCTCTGCTTCCATCATCACCTCTCTTCTTCAGTCTCACCCGCTGACCCTCTTGCTTCCCTCTTATAAGGACTATTGTGATTGATTACTTTGCACTACTTGGATAATCCATGATAATCTTATCATCTCAAGATTCTTAACTTAATCATATCTACAAAGTCCCTTTTGCCAGGTAAGGTAACATATTTGCAGGTTCTGGGGATTAGGACGTGTACCTCTTTCTGAAGCCAATATTTTGCTTGCTACAGTCTCCTAAAACTAAGCCCCATTCTCATTAAGCTTCGGTAATACTAACTATATCCTTTAGGGTTCTAAATTAGAAGCGACAGAGGCTTATACTGAATAATTAATGAGAAAAGGAGCTTACTAAAATGAATTCTTAAAAAAACTTGCTGAGAGTGTTAGAGAACGAAGCTCCAGGCTATGTTTCCAGAAACAACAGTCAAAAATCATCTTCAGAAATGATCTCATGGGCTTCCTTGGTGGCACAGTGGTTAAGAATCCGCCTGCCAATGCAGGGGACACGGGTTCAAGCCCTGGTCCAGGAAGATCCCACATGCCGCGGAGCAACTAAGCCTGTGCGCCACAACTACTGAGCCTGAGCTCTAGAGCCTGCGAGCCACAACTACTCAGCCCACGTGCCACAACTACTGAAGCCTGTGCGCCTAGAGCCTGTGCTCCTCAACAAGAGAAGCCACTGCAATGAGAAGCCTGCGCACCGCAACCAAGAGTAGTCCCCGCTCGCCACAACTAGAGAAAGCCCGCACACAGCAATGAAGACCCAATGCTGCCAAAAATAAATAAAATAAATAAATTTATAAAAAAGAAATGACCTCATGAGGTAACTTCCACCATCTAGCTCTGGAGCACTAGGTGTGCACGACTCCACTGCTGGGCCAGGCCCATAACTTTGCAGAGCCATGATGACCACCAAAGAGAAAAAGACCCCCTACCTCTCCCTCTTGTGACTCTAACTCCTGAGTCAAAATTTCATACAATTGTGTCTGATTGGTGAAGCCTGGGTCACATTCCTATACCTTATATGCAAGGAAGGCCAGAAAGGCAAATACTTGGTATTTAATCTCTTGAAGAAAGATGCACACTTTGTGTCCTACTGAAATGGAGCAGGACCCTATGGTCCTTGTGCCCACCCCGCCCCATGTCCTCAGCCTGCCTTTTGTCTGTGGAAAAACTCTAGCCAAAGAATAAGTTTAATCAGAGACAGAAATGAGAAAATGCAGAAACAGAGGAAAACAGTCAAAGGAGACCAAATAATAATAGTTTAGTCATTAAGCAACGTCAAGGACCTTTAGTTCCCCCTTAAGGGCTACAGATAATATTCTGAGCCACATCCTGTGAGCTGCCTTGTAGATACTGACACCCCCACCAGGTGGAAGAAGTTAACTACGTGGCAAGCAGGCTGTAGCCATGACATAAGCTGCCACAAAAATTCCGAGAACTGGCCTCAAAGAAATGGAAACAAACTGACCCTGGAACTGAAGATTAAGTGTACCTAAAACAATCAAGATGACGCTGATCAGACCACGGATGACCAATTTCAAGATGACTGTCAGAGCTGACTGTGCTGTTTCTGCATGTAGCCCCTTCTCTCTGTCTATAAAAACTCTTGCCCCCTGATTGTCAGGGGGAGGAATCAGCCTTTGGACAGCTGTCCACCCTCCCCCCACCCCCTGCTCAGGTTGCTGGCATCCGAAATAAAGCAAACTTTCCTTTCCACCAAGCTGGCCTCTTTATTGGCTTTTGAGTGGCGAGCAGCTGGACCCCACTTTCGGTTACAGATTTTGGCGCCCACCGTGGGGCTAGTGGGGCTGCTGGGGCTATGGCAGCTACCGTGCTCTCATGACACCTGGCTCCCCTGTGTTCTCCCAGGTAGAGCCACGGCCATGACAACATACTGGGATGGTTGCAATGAGCCCGCTGCTCGTGGCTAGTTAGCCCCGAGAAGGGAATTTGGGGGACGTTCCTAGCAGCTGCCAAAACCATTTGTTTCGAGGATCCTCCCTGTTTCTCCCCTCCTTGGCACTGGCTGCCAACTTATGCTTTTCCTTGGTGGAATGGAGAGATGCATCTGGACGAGCTGACGAGCTCCAAGACTGGGTAAGTCCACCTGTGTGCACCCAGGCAACATTCCCATTTGTGAGCGCTAAGTGCCATTTTTGCCAATTGGTTCTGACATTGAGGACCATTTGTGAGCACTGACTGCTATTTGGGCATTTTGCCAATTGGTTTTGACGTGTGACTAACATTGAGAACTGTCTGTGAGCACGAAGTGCTATTTGGGCATTTTGCCAATTGGTTCTGATGTCTGTCTGCCATTGAGGACCGTTTGTGCCCATGAAGTGCTATTTGGGCATTTTTGCCAATTAGTTATGACATCTGTCTACCATTGAGAATCGTTTGTGCTGGGGAAGTGTTTGTTTGGGACTCTATACCAGTCATCCTCTGAAGAGGATTTGTGACAGATCTGTCTTTTGGTGTGTGAGTGTGTATTCCATCTATGTGATTGGTATCTTTGTTGTCTTATGTAAAATGGGAAATTCAGGTTCAACTCATCAAAAAAAATTTTTAGCCATGAAATTATGACAAAGAAAAATGATTTTTTTTTTTAACCAATGTATGGCAACAGTATTCTTTAGACTCCGGAGAAAATTGGTTAGGATGAAACTCTTTTGAAATTCCAAAATTGATTCTTTTTGCATATGCAGTTAGAGAAAGCTAGCTTGATAAAATACTGTTTTCAGAATTCTGACCCTGAGAGAACAAAAATATGCCTAGGAGAAAACTTAAAGTTAACTCTTATCATGTCCTTGAAATACAAACAGCCCACTTTGCCTGAGACTTCAGCCTTGGGTTAATTTGTAAAACGTCAAGCCAAAAAAAAAAAAAGGAGGGAAAAAAAAAAAAAAGAAGCCTTTTAAAATTGAGTGTAAAATTTGACTATTTGACTGTTATTCATAAACTGATAAGTTTAATTGCAATGCCTAATTCATGAAATGTAAAAAGAGGAAACAATGAGATCTCTGTCTGTCTGTCTGTATGTATGTATGTCTCAATATGTGTCTTTGTCTTTGGTTAATTTGTAAAGAGCTCTATTTAATTGAATTAAAAAAAAATGTAAGCACTTACAAATCAAACAAATCTAAATTTACCTACTTTTTTGTCTTCTTGCAAGACCAAGAGGGAAACTTAAGGATGTCTGGGTTTCTTAAACACACATCTTGTACCAGATTAAAGAGAAATTGTGCTATGAAAAAAATGTATGTTTTTAGAGGTTATGGAATATGTTCTTAAGTTTGCCAATTAGAAAATACTGATATAACAAATAGTTCAATTACTTGTTTCTCGGTTTTGTTAAGGTTTTCAAGGGTTAAAAATTGTAATATGTAAAAATGATAAGGGAAACATTATCACTGTGTAAAGCAAGTAGGATATGTTTGTCAGTGAAGAGAAAGTATAAAGAATGGAGACATTTTTGTTGAGGAAAAATGATGATAATAATTTTGTCCTACAGTTGGTTGGATGGGAAAAACAGGACAGATTTGTATGGATCCAGAAAGTGATAAAATGTTTGTGGAAAAGTAACTTTGAGAAAAGCATTTTGTATGTTGTCAGGATTAAGATTAGACTGAATTTTTAATTTTTTTAAACATCTTTATTGGAGTATAATTGCTTTACAATGGTGTGTTAGTTTCTGCTGTATAACAAAGTGAATCAGCTATACATATACATATATCCTCATATCTCCTCTGTCTTGCGGATTAGACTGAATTTAATTAACTAAATGAATTTTATTATTAACAGTAAACTGATACAAGACTAAGTTTGGTTTTCTCTCTCTGTTAACAGAAAAATTTTTTTCTAAACTAATTTGGATTATTTGGTATGTTAAATTATATGGAAAATAGTTGATAACTTTCAGGTCATACTGTTTAACTGAGTAAGAAATTTTAAAAATTCTGACGGAAAGCTATTGTTCTGTTTCTAACTGTACTTTTGACCCTGATGCTCAGGATTGAAAAAATTGTCCAGTGAAGTTGTCACAGAGTATAACTACTCATGATGTGTATCACTGTTGGCTCTAAGTTTACTGCTTAAAGCACATGTACAATGTTTGTGTGAGAATTGGGTATAAGTGATAAAATGTATGGCCTATAAAGTGTTTCCCAATTAACATACCTCTGGGCCTGTTCATGATATCTGATTAGTTTTCCCCCACTGTGAACAGCTAGGCAAACATATAAACAGAAAGAGGCCTAGGGCTTCCCTGGTGGCGCAGTGGTTGAAAGTCTGCCTGCCGATGCAGGGGACACGGGTTCGTGCCCCAGTCCGGGAGGATCCCACGTGCCACGGAGCGGCTGGGCCCGTGGGCCATGGCCGCTGAGCCTGCACGTCCGGAGCCTGTGCTCCGCCACGGGAGAGGCCACAACAGTGAGAGGCCCGCATACCACAAAAAAAAAAAAAAAAAAAGAGGCCTAGCACTGAGGGACATGAATGGACCCAGAGCAGTCGACCGAGCCACTCTGGCAATGTTGGAAAAATATATTGAGTATCAATGCTTTCTATTGAAAGAGTTACAATTAAAAGGGGAAAATAATGGAGGAAATATTCACATATTGAGGTATGGGGAAGTCATTCTGGCTTATATATGATTTAATTTGAACTTTAGGCTAACCAAAACAGCCTGTTTATGGCCTATTAAACATACATTGTACATCTGCTTTAATCATTAAGCAACAATACATTCAGAGAATAATACGAAGATGTTATTTTGATTATTATCTTCATTGTAAAATGTCTACTAATTTTCAAATGCTTGTCCAGGTACTATGAAAAGGAATCAAGGAGAGAGGTAATGTTCTCATAATACAAAATATTGATGCTAAGCATGGAGCTTGAGATTATTTCCAATTCTGTGTCCATTCCCCAAATTAGGCAGAACTATACCCCACTTCAGCAAGAAGTAGCCAAGAGTGGTCATCACCCCATTCCCTCAAACAGTTGGGAAAAACTGAAACTAAACCCGAGCTCCTCTGCCAAGTTGATGACTAACCCCTCTACCCAAAACCTTCTTCCCCTTCTTCTTCTGTACCCATCCCTCCTGAAGATTGAGGAGTATCAAAGAAAAGGAGGCATTGGAAAGGAGCAGGACCCTATGGTCCTTGCCGCCCCATGTCCTCGGCCTGCCTTTTGTCTGTGGAAAAACCTTAGCCAAAGAATAAGTTTAATCAGAGAAATGAGAAAATGCAGAAACAGAGGAAAACAGTCAAAGGAGACCAAATAATAATAGTTTAGTCATTAAGCAACGTCAAGGACCTTTAGTTCCTCCTTAAGGGCTATAGATAATATTCTGAGCCGTACCCTGTGAGCTGCCTTATAGATACTGAAACCCCCGCCAGGTGGAAGAAGTTAACTACACGATGACCAGGCTGTAGCCACGACATAAACTGCCACAATTCCAAGAATTGGCCTCAAGGAAATGGGAACAAACCGAACGTGGAACTGAAGATTAAGTGTACCTAAAACAATCAAGGTGACTGGTCAGACCACCGATGACCAATTTCAAGATGACTGTCAGAGCTGCCTGTGCTGTTTCTGTATGTAGCCCCCTCCCTCTGTCTATAAAAGCTCTTGCCCCCTGATTGCCAAGGGGAGGAATCAGCCTTTGGGCAGGTGTCTGCCCCCCCGCCCCACCCCCAGTTGCCGGCATCCAAAATAAAGCAAACTTTCCTTTCCACCCACCTGGCCTCTTTATTGGCTTTTGAGTGGCGAGCAGCTGGAGCCCACCTTCGGTTACACTCTGAGTCTAATGAAAAGGAGACTTCTCAAAACAAAGAAAAATGTTCAAGATACTGTGCTGTCAGAACAAATTGCAAATGTCTACATCACCTTAGTTTTCTTTCTAGATCATGCTGTCTGTTCCTGTGTCAAGGCCTTTGTACTTGTGATTAGTTCCTTTTTCTGGAACATCCTTCTTCATGTCTTCACATGACTAACTCCTTCGTGTTATTCAAATCTCAGCCTAAATCTCCTCGAAGAGGTACATCCGAACAGTTTATCTAATGTTCTTCCCCAGTTACTTCACTAACTTGTTCTATTTTCTCCATTCCTCATATCACTATTTAAATTGATTATAGGGGAGGGTGGGAGGGACGGAGACGCAAGAGGGAAGACACGTGGGAGCATATGTATATGTATAGCTGATTCACTTTGTTATAAAGCAGAAACTAACACACCATTGTAAAGCAATCATACCCCAATAAAGATGTTTAAAAAAAAAATAAATTGATTATACTTTTTTACTTGTTGACTTGTTATTGTTAGGCATTCCCATTAGATTATAAGTTCCATGAGAGTAGTGACCACGTCAATTTTATACATCACTATATCCCCTGCCACTAGCAGTGTACCTGGTGCATACTAGGTTCTCAATACATAACGCGTTGAACTGAACAACAAATGGAGTACAGTACAAAATACACATGCTTTGGAACGAAACACACTTGAGTGTGAACTCTTGCTCTACCAATTAAAACTACATGACCCTGATTAAATGGTTTAACCTCTTTGACTTATCAAGTTTCTCCTTTTTAAGTGATAATGATGCTTGTCACGTAGGGATGTTATAAGGACTAAAGCAGCAAATGAATGGAGATCGTGTGACAGACAGCTGTTCCTCTTAGTTGCAAGCCATCTGAAAATGTGATAAGCCAGTCTTGTATGACTTTATCAGTGTTCTGAATACCATGTTGCAAAGGAAATATGTTGATTATGTCCTAGAGCATTTCACTGGAGAAGTTCCTAAAAGTCATCACTGATTCAGTAATGAATACTGAAAGGAGTACATGAGAGAAATATATATTTTTTAATTTTAAGAAGAATGGATATGAGCAGGAGGACAAAAAGGATGGAAATAAAAAGTAGTCATAGAACAAAATAGCCGACACTGGGCATGGTGCATGGCACTGGGTATTTTCACGTACCACATATGGCCAGGATAAGTGAGACAACCCTTGTGGGAAGTGATTTGTCAATGTCTGACTGAAGTAAAAATGAGCATAATGTTTGGGCCAGCAAGTCTTCTAGGAATTTATCCTAGGGAAATAAGAAAGATACATGCAAGGCTTTAACTATAGCAATGCTCATTGAAACACTAATTATAATATCAAAGCCAAACAACTTAAATATTCAACCTTATGGAAGTAGTTACGTAAATGCTATTAATCTATACACAAGGGACATTAGGAAGCCATTAAATTGTTTTAAATAACATCAGATATATGAAAAGATGTCCTTATACATTATTTTTAACAGCCTTATTGAAATATAATTTTTATACCTCCCAATTTACCCATTTAAAATCTACAGTTCAGTGGTTTTTAGTATATTCACAGTTGTGCAATCATCACCATGGTCAATTTTAGGATATTTTTATCACCCCCCAAAAAAACCTTATACCCGTTAGCAGTCACTCCCCATTCCCACCTCCTTCCAAACTCTGGCAACCATTAATCTATTTTTGGTCACTATGGATGTGCCTGTTCTGGAAATTTCATGTAAACGGATAATATAGCATGTGAACCTGTTGAGTCTGTTTCCAAGGTTCATCCATGTTACATCATTCCTTGCTTTTTATTCCTTTTTATTGCCAAATGATATTTCATTGAGTTAGTATACCGCTTTTTCTTACCATTCATCAGTTGATAGACATTTGAATTATTTCCACCTTTTTTGGATACTATGAATAACGTTACTGTGAACATTCTTGTACAAGTTTTTATTTGAACATAGGTTTTCAACACTTTGGGTATATAGCCAGGAGTGGAACTTTTGTATCATATGATGATTCTATATTTAACTGACGGAGGAACTTCCCACCAACTGTTTTCCAAAGCAGCTTCACCATATTACACCCCGACAAGCAGTATATGTGGGTTCCCATTTGTCCACATCCTCACCAACACTTGTTATCTTTTTGCACATCTCCATCCAATAGATGTGAAGTGTTATCTCATTTTGCATTTCCCTAATGACTAAGGATGTTGAGCATCTTTTCATGTACTTGTTACACATTTGTATTTTTCTACTGGAGAAATAGCTGTTTAGATTCTTTGCCAATTCTTAAGCAGATTATTAATCTTATTATTGAGTTCTAATAGTTAGTCATATATTCTGGATAAAAAATCCCTTATCAGATATAGGATTTGCAAATATTTTCCACAGTTCTTCTTTCTTGATGATGTCCTTTGAAGCAAAGTTTTTAGTTTTAATGAAATCCGATTTCTTTTTTCCATTTATCCCTTGTCCTTTTGATGTGATATTTAAGAAATCTTTGCGTAACAGGTCATGAAAATGTACACCTATGTTTTCTTCCAAGAGTTTCATAGTTTTAGTTTTTACATGTAGGTGTTTCATACATTTTGAGTTGATATTTGTATATGGTGTGAACACTGTGTCCATATTCATTCTTTTGTATGTAGATATCCAGTTGTTCCAGCACCACCTGTTGATGAGACATTTCCCTACCGAATGGTCTTGGAACCCTTGTTAAAAACCAACTGACTGTAAATGTGAGGGTTTACTTCTGTACTCCCAATTCTGTTCCATTGATCTATATGTCTACTATGATTCCAGTATGGCATTATTTTTATTACTGTAGCTTTCTGGTAGTTTTTGAAAGTGAGAAGTATGAATCCTCTAACTATGTTATTCTTTTTCAAGATTACTTTATCACTAATGATATGATTCTTTTTGATGCCTTTTAAAATGTAATTCTTTTCTTCATTTCCTTTTGCATGTTTGTAGGAATAACACTGATTTTTGTATTTTGACCTTATATCTTGCAACGTTGTTGAACTTACTTATTACCTCTAATAGTGTGTGTATGTGTGTTACTTAGGGTTTTCTATGTATAATATCATCTCATCTTCAAATAGAATAGTTTTACTTCTTCCTTTCCAAACTGGATACCTTTTATTTCATTTTATTGCCTAATTTTCCTGGCTAAAGCCTTCAGTTACAATGTAGAACCAAAGAAGTTAAGAGTACACATCCTTGTCTTATTCCTGAACTTAGAGGAAAAACTTTTAGTCTTTCAGCATTAAGTATAATGTTAGACCTGGGATTCATAATAAAAATACTCAACTAAGTAGGGAACTTCCTCAACCTGATATCTTTTCAGTATCTATCACATTGATATTATTTTTCATCTGTTATTGATGTTATGAATCATATGAATGGTTTTACAAATACTGAACAATTCTCATAATCTGAACAAGTATTCCAAGGCCAATATATATTATTTTCAGTATATTGCTAAATCCAAGGGCCAGTATTTTATATTGTATTCAGGCATCTCTATTTTGCATGATAATAAATAAAATCCAGTTATAATTTAAATGATCTTTTCTATGTTTTTTATTTTATCAGGATTATACTAGCTCTATAGAATGCACTAAGGACAATTTTCTTCTTTATGCTCTGAAACAGATTAAATATCACAGGAAAGTATTTTTTGAAGAAATAAAATGACTCATAGGTGAATCTTTCTTAAGCCCAGAGTCTTTTAGAAAGAAATTTACTTTTACACTTAAAATATTTCTTTCATGTTTTTGGTCTTTTCAGATTTTCTATCTTTACCTAAGTCAATTTTATATTTTCCTAGAAAATGATCAGTTTTGTAGATATTTTCTAAGCTTTTTGTTCACTTACAATTTTTAATCCTCAGATTTTTGAGACGTCTAGGTTTTTTCTTCATTTTCCTTTTTTGTTTGTACTTGGTTATTGGATTTATTTATGCTAGATTAATTTCTCTGTATGTTATGGTCTTCAATTCATCAGTCTATATATCACAATCTTTTCTTTGAAATAAAAGTAATTTTGATCCTATTTAATATTATGAACTTTTTAGTGGAATAATATTCTAATCCCTCTTTGTTAATCAGGTCAATATGAAAACAACCTGAGTTTTCAAAACTTGAAAATATAACTAAAGCATAACTGCCTGATAACAGTGTACTGTAATTTCAGACACAGTATCCAAAAGCAAATAACCAGCTTTTTGTTTGTTCAGTGCCCAAATCTGGGGACTAAAACGGAAGTGGCTATCAACATTATCCTTCCCAATACTGAAAATAACCATCTGTTTTCTGTAATGTCCATGTTCTTAAAAGGTCTTCTTATGTTTGACTGCAGATACATACAATTTTAACTTATTAATCTCCTTACATGTAGATGGATATAATTGCTCCTTCTCAGGAGAAAGAGTTTCTACTAAAAATCTATCGAGCATAATATGGGATATATATTTTATTCCATTTCCATTCACTAACATTAGGGCCATGTGATTTTTTTTTTTAAGTACAAAAGTAGTAAAACCCACATATACACATCTTGGAAATTAACTTTACTCATATACAAATGAAACTGACATTAGTTCAACTGGATACTCACTTTAGTAGACGGATCTTACATTCTCAACTAAATCATTGCTCTAAAATCTCTGTTGTTGCAGACCTTGTTACTTGATTTTTTAGGTTTCCTAAAGTCTCAGATTACTTAAGCTCGGAAGAAAATCCATGTGTGACTTGACCTTCTTTGAGGGGGGATTTAGCCTCATTATTTTAAATAATTCTGGAAGCACAGCAGAGGCTAATATTCAAACATATGAATTACTATTGACCATCTGGATTTGATTTCCCCAACATATGTTTATGACAAGGCATTTCTTTGTGACTTATTTGTGAATTGCAGACCCACATTAGTCATTCTGAAAAATGGAAACTTACTTTGTTTTAAAAATCCTGGACTTCCCTGGTGGCACAGTGGTTAAGAATCTGCCTGCCAATACAGGGGACACGGGTTCGAGCCCTGATCTAGGAAGATCCCACATGCCGCGGAGCAACTAAGCCTGTGTGTCACAACTACTGAGCCTACGCTCTAGAGCCCTGAGCCACAACTACTGAGCTCACGTGCCACAACTACTGAAGCCCACGTGCCTAGAGCCTGCGCTCTGCAACAAGAGAAGCCACCACAATGAGAAGTCTGCACACCACAAGAAGAGTAGCCCCGCTTGCCTCAACTAGAGAAAAGCCTTCGTGCAGCAACAAAGACCTAACGCAGCTAAAAATAAATAAATAAAAAGTAAAATAAAGTTTCTGAGAACAGGGACTATGTTCTAAAAAAAAAAAAAGGTATGCTGTTAGTGGCAGCGTACATTGAAAAAAAAAATCCTGGTGGAGGGTGGGGTGGGATTTTATATACACTATTTAAAATGATAGAACAGGGTTTAAATGCAATAAAGTTTATCATATATGACACATAACTTGAAACAAAAGATCGTAAGAAAAATGGACATACATGCTAAACTACAGAAATATCAAATAAAAACTTCATTTTTTAAATCAATGTTTCCTGAACTGTTGTGCAGAAAACCTCTGCATCAGAATTACTTGCGTGTTTGCTAAAAATGCAGATTCCTTGGACCTATTTTAGACTTAAGAAATTAGAATACGTAGGGATGAGGTTAGGGAATCTGCATTTTAACAAGTTTACTAGTTGATTCTTTTTAACTGTAAAGTTTGAGAATCATTGTCTCCCATTCCTTCTTTTTTTTTTTTTTTTTTATGCGTTACGCGGGCCTCTCACTGTCGTGGCCTCTCCCGTTGCGGAGGACAGGCTCCGGACGCGCAGGCTCAGCGGCCATGGCTCACGGGCCCAGCCGCTCCGCGGCATGTGGGATCTTCCCAGACCGGGGCACGAACCCGTGTCCCCTGCATCGGCAGGCGGACTCTCAACCACTGCGCCACCAGGGAAGCCCTCCCATTCCTTCTTGAATCATCTTTTAAGCTTGCTTAGCCTTTCCCCCAGTTTATAACCTCCAAACAGTTGTCAATTCCTGATGGTATTATTCAAGAAACAAAATTATACTGAACCAGTCACAGTGTTAGGCACTAGGGATAAAAGATAATTAAGACATAAATCCTGTCCTTAAGGAGTATAGCCTTGTTACGAAGCTATTCATGAAAACAGACAATATTAATATAATAAAGTTTTTATTATGACAAAATGTGCTCCAGGGACTATGGGAGGGTAAGGAGTGTTCCCTAAACCATTCTGAGGGAGAAATGTATGGCATTTACCCAAAGGAGGTTATTGTACCTTATTCCTAAAGGAAGAGAAGGAGTGAACTAGACTAAAAGGTAAGGCAATGGCATTCCAAGTAGAGGAAATACATGGTAAAATCACAAAAAAGGCTTGTGCTTGGGGAAATATAAAAACCACCTCTGTTAAAGTGTGCAGTGAGAGATATATAAGCAAGAAACAAATGTGGAGACATAGTACAGGGCAAGATCATAGAAACTGTTTAATACACAGTGAGGAATTTGGACTTTATCTGGAGGGACATAAATATCCACTTAAAGATTTTAAGCAAAGGATAAAGATGATCATAGTTGCAATTTAGAAATAGAATACTGTCTACTGTGTGGAAAATGGATTTTATAGGGCAAGCTTGGAGCTAGTGAGTCCAGATAGGTGACAGTTGCAATAATTCAGATGCGAAAGGAAACTAGGGAAGAGTTAGAAGGGATACAGAGATGGTGCAAATCTAGGAAATACTTGAGTTTAAATTGTCAGGATAAGATGACTGATTGAATGTGGAACATGAGGATAACTCCTAGGTTCCTAGAATGGGTGACTGAGAAGGATGAGGTGTCACAATCTCAGATAAAATGATGAGCTGATTTGGGGAGTTGAGATGCTAAGTTCCATAAATGACATGTTTAGTTATACGTGCTTATTGGAAATTTGGAAAGAAATATTAGGTAGGAAGTTGGCAATATAAGCACGAAACTCAGAAAAAATATCTATTCTGTAAATAACAGGTTTTGGAGTTATCCATATATAAATTAGAGTTAAATCCGTGAGAGTAGATGAGATCATGCAAAGAAGAGTGTGTAGAGTATGAACATCTGAACTGGAAACAGAACTCTGGAAAACACTAATATTTTCCCAAAGCCACTCACGTATTTTAAGCGTGTGTAATATCATCATCCTATTTCCAGTTACCAAAATCTGTATTAGTTACCTATTGCTATATAATGAATTACCCAAAAATTAGCAGCTGAAGGACAACAAACATTTATCATATCATACAGTATGTGAGTGTCAATAATCCTGAAGCAGCTTAGCTAGGAGATTCTGGTTCTGGTCTCTCACAAGGTTGGAGTCAAGAAGTCCAATTCGGCCACAGTCACCTGAAGGCTTGATTAAGCCTGGAGAATTCACTTCTAAATCTATGGACATGAATGTTGGCAAGATTCTTGGGTTCCTCAAGACATAGACCTTTCCATCCAATTGTTTACTACAAGGCATAACTTCCCCCCAAATGAGTAATGAAAGTCAGGGACAGAAAGAGACGGAGAGAGAGGGAAGCTACAGTGTCTTTTATAAAAATCTCAAAAGTGACATGCCAGGGGCTTCCCTGGTGGCGCAGTGGTTGAGAGTCCGCCTGCCGATGCAGGGGACGCGGGTTCGTGCTCCGGTCTGGGAAGATCCCACATGCCATGGAACGGCTGGGCCCGTGAGCCATGGCCGCTGAGCCTGCACGTCCGGAGCCTGTGCTCTGCAACGGGAGAGGCTACAACAGTGAGAGGCCCGCGTACCGCAAAAAAAAAAAAAAAAAAAGTGACATGCCATCACTTCTGCCATATTACATTGGTCACACAGACCAATCCTGGGAGAGTGCCCAAGGGTAGACAAGGATTTGAATACCAAGAGGCAGGGATCGCTGGGAGTCATTTTGTTGCCTGGAGAAGATGGATAGTTTCCAATTCCTCTTACATGATTGCTATTATTATTATCATCATCATTATCTATAAATCAAGTCATTTCACAAGTGCTTGCTATATTTTCAACCTTATTTCCTGTTATAATCTTCACGCAGTGTAACTGAGTATTAGTGCAGTGAATTGAAATGAGGTCAGATTCTTCAAATAAATAAATCTATGTTAAAAATCTGGCTTCAACTAAACTTAGCTTTGTATCATAAGCATGTTATTTAAATTTTCCAGCTTTATTGAGGTATAAATGAGTAAAAATTTGTATATATTTAAGGTGTACAATGTGAAGATTTAATATATGCATACATTGTGAAATGACTACCGCCATGAAGTTAATTAACATATCCATCACTTCACAGAGTTACCATGCTTTTTGTCTGCGGAGAGATAACTGAAGATTTGCTCACTTAGCAAACTTCTAGTATACAACACAATACCATTAACAATATTATTAACAGTCACCATGCTGTATATTAGGTCCTTAGAACTTATTGATCTCATAATTGAAAGTTTGTACCCTTTGACCAACATTCAACAGTCATTTGACCTACCCCCTAGCCCCTGGTAACCACCAATTTACTCTAGGTTCTATGAGTTTCACTTTTTTAGATTCCACATATAACTGAGATCATTATTTATCTTTCTGTGTCTGGCTTATTAGCATACTGTCCTCCAGATTCACCCATGTTGCCACAAATGACAGGATCTCCTTTTTTAAGGCTGAATAGTATTCCACTGTAAATACTTAGATCTTATCTTCTTTATCCATTCATCCATCGACAGACACTTAGGTTTTGCCATATCTTGGCTATTGTGAATAATGCCATAATGAACATGGCAGTACAGATATCTCTTTCTGAGATACTAATTTCATTTCCTTTGGATATATATCCAGAAATGGGAATACTGGATCATATGGTATTACTATTTTGAATTTTTTGAGGAACCTCCATACTGTTTTCCATAATGGCTGTAACAATTTACATTTCCACAGTGCACAAGGGTTCCCTTTTTTCCACAGCCTCACCAACATTTGTTATCTCTTGTCTTTTTGATAATAGCCATTCTGGCAGGTGTGAGGTAATATTGCATTATGGCTTTGATTTGCATTTCCCTGATGATTAGTGACCTTTTCACATCACATAGTAATGTTGGCCATTTGTATGTCTTCAATGGGAAAATGTGTATTCAAGTCCTTTGCCCATTTTTCAATTGCATAACTTGTTTTTTGCTATTAAGTTGTAAGAGTTCCTTATGTATTTTGGATATTAACACCTTATTGGATATGTAGTTTGCAAATATTCTCCATATGTTTGCTTTTCATTTTGTTGTTTCCTTTGCTACACAGAAGCTTTTTGGTTTGATGAATTCCCACTTGTTTAATTTTGCTTTTGTTGCCTGTGCCTTTGGTGTTGTATCCAAAATATCATTGCCAAGAACAATGTCAAGGAGTTTTTTTCCTATGTTTTCTTCTATGAGTTTTATGATTTCAGGTAAGTCTCTAATCCATTTTGAGTTAAATTTTGTGTATGGTGTAAGACAGGGGACCAACTTCATTGTCTTGTATGTGGATATCCAGTTTTCCCAGCACCACTTTTTTTTTTTTTTTTTTTTTTGTGGTACACAGGCCTCTCACTGTTGTGGCCTCTCCCGTTGCGGAGCACAGGCTCCGGATGCACAGGCTCAGCGGCCATGGCTCACGGGCCCAGCTGCTCCATGGCATGTGGGATCTTCCTGGACCGGGGCATGAACCCATGTCCCCTGCATCGGCAGGCAGACTCTCAACCGCTGCGCCACCAGGAAAGCCCTCCCAGCACCACTTACTGAAGACACTATCCTTTCCACATTGTGTATTCTTGGTGTCCTTTTCAAAGATTAGTTAACTGTGTACATGTAGGTTTATTTCTGAGCTCTTTATTCAATTCATCTATATGTCTGTTTTTATGACAGTATGATACTGTTTTGATGACTATAGCTTTGTAATACAGTTTTAAGTCAGGAAGTGTGACACCTCCAGCTTTGATCTTTCTCAAGATTGCTTTGGTTATTAAGAGTCTTTTGTGGTTCCATATGAAATTTAGAATTGTTATTCTATTTCTGTGAAAAAATTGTACCAGCATTTTGATAGAGATTGCATTGAATCTGTAGATCACTTTGGGTAGTATAGGAATTTTAATAATATGAATTTTTCTAATCCATAAACATGGAATATCTATCCATTTTTTTGTGACTTCTTTAATTTCTTTCATCAGTGTCTTATAGTTCCCAATGCTTCCTTGGTTAAATTTATTCCTAAGTAGATCAATGGAACAGGATAAAAAGCCCAGAGATAAACCCATGCACATATGGTCACCTTATCTTTGATAAAGGAGGCAAGAATATACAGTGGAGAAAAGATAGTCTCTTCAATAAGTGGTGCTGGGAAAATTGGACGGCTACATGTAAAAGAATGAAATTAGAACACTCCCTAACACCATACACAAAAATAAACTCAAAATGGATTAAAGACCTAAATGTAAGGCCAGACACTATAAAACACTTAGAGGAAAACATAGGCAGAACACTCCATGACATAAATCACAGCAATATCCTGTTTGACCCACCTCCTAGAGAAAGGGAAATAAAACCAAAATTAAACAAATGGACCTAATGAAACTTAAAAGCTTTTGCACAGCAAAGGAAACCATAAACAAGACAAAAAGACAACCCTCAAAATGGAAGAAAATATGTGCAAATGAAGCAACTGACAAAGGATTAATCTCCAAAATATATAAGCAGCTCATGCAGCTCAATATCAAAAAAGCAAACAACCCAATCCAAAAATGGGCAGAAGACCTAAATAGACACTTCTCCAAAGAAGACATACAGATTGCCAACAAACACATGAAAGGATGCTCAACATCACTAATCATTAGAGAAATGCAAATCAAAACTACAAGGAGGTATCACCTCACACCAGTCAGAATGGCCATCATCAAAAAATCTACAAACAGTAAATGCTGGAGAGGGTGTGGAGAAGAGGGAACCCTTTTGCACTGTTGGTGGGAATGTAAATTGATACAGCCACTATGGAGAACATTATGGAGGTTGCTTAAAAAACTACAAATAGAACTACCCTATGACCCAGCAATCCCACTACTGGGCATATACCCTGAGAAAACCATAATTCAAAAAGAGTCATGTACCAAAATGTTCATTGCAGCTCTATTTACAATAGCCCGGAGATGGAAACAACCTAAGTGCCCATCATCAGATGAATGGATAAAGAAGATGTGCCACATACATACAATGCAATATTACTCAGCCATAAAAAGAAATGAAATTGAGTTACTTGTAGTGAGGTGGATGGACTTAGAGTTTGTCATACAGAGTGAAGTAAGTCAGAAAGAGAAAAACAAATACCGTATGCTAACACATATATATGGAATCTAAAAAAAAAAAAAAAAAAGGTTCAGAAGACCCTAGGGGCAGGATAGGAATAAAGATGCAGACATAGAGAGTGGACTTGAGGACATGGGGAGGAGGAAGGGTAAGCTGGAACAAAGTGAGAGAGTGGCATGGACATATATACACTACCAAATGTAAAATAGATAGCTAGTGGGAAGCAGCTACATCACACAGGGAGATTAGCTTGGTGCTTTTTGACCACCTAGAGAGGTGGGATAGGGAGGGTGGGAGGGAGATGCATGAGGGAGGGGATATGGGGATATATGTATACATAGAGCTGACTCACTTTGTTATATAGCAGAAACTAACACAACATAGTAAAGCAATTATACTCCAATAAACATGTTAAAAATTTTATTCCTAAGTATCTAATTCTTTTTGATGCTATTATAAGTGGGGTGGTTTTCTTAATTTCTTTTTGGATAGCTCATTGTCAGTGCATAGAAACATAACAGATTTCTGTATGTTGATTTTGTATCCTGTACCTTATTGAATTCATCTGTTAGTTCCAATGGTTTTTGGTGGTGTCTTTAGTATTTTCTATATATAATACCATGTCAACTGCAAGCAAGAGACAATTTTACTTTTCTTTCCTATTTGAATGCCCTTCCTTCCTCCCTTCCTCTTTTTCCTTCCTTCCTCCCTCCCTTCCTCTTTCCTTCCTTCCTCCCTCCCTTCCTCTTTTTCCTTCCTTCCTTCCTCTTTCTCCCTTCCTTCCTTCCTTTCTTTCTCTTTCTTTCTTTCTTTCGCTCTTTCCCTTTCCCTCTTTCTCTCTCTCTCCTTCTCTCTTTCTTCTTCTGGCTTCGATTTCCAGTACTCTGTTGACTAGAACTGCTGAGAGTGGGTACTTCTGTCTTGTTCCTGATCTTAGAGGAAAAGCTTTCAATTTTTTCCCACTGAATATGATGTTAGCTGTGGGATTGGCATATGTGGCCTTTATTATGCTAAGGTGCATTCCTTCTGTACCTAATTTGTGGAGTGTTTTTAGCATGAAAAAATGTTAAATTTTATCAAATGCTTTTTCTGCATCTACTGAGATGATTATGTGATTTTTATCTTTTATTCTGTTAATGTGATGCCTCACATTTTTTGATTTGCCTATGTTGAACCATCCTTGCATCCCAGGGATAAATCCCACTTGATCATGGTGTCTGTTCCTTTTAATGGGGTGATAATACGATTTGCTAGTATTTGGCTGAGTATTTTTGCATCTATATTCATCAGAGATATTGACCTATAGGTTTTGTTTTGCTTTTTTTCCTTGTAGTGTCCTTTGGCTTTGGCAGCAAGGTAATGCTGGTCTTATAAAATGAGTTTGGAAGTGTTTCTTTCTTTTCAATTTTTTGAAGAGTTTGAGAAATGTTGGCATTAATTCTTTAAGTATTTGGTAGAGTTAATCAAGAAGCCATCTGGTCCTGAGATTTTCTTTGTTGGGATGTTTTTGATTACTTCTTCAATCTCCTTACTTATTGTTCTATTTGAATTTTCTGTTCTTCATGATTCAGTCTTGGTAGGTTGTATGTTTCTAGGAATTTACTTCTTCTTGGTTATCCAATTTGTTGGTGTATAACTGTTCATTGTAATCTCTTATGATCTTTTGTACTTCTGTGGTATCAGTTGTAATGCCTCCTCTTTCATTTATAATTTTGAGTCTTCTCCTTTTTTCTTTGTTTAGCTAAACGTTTGTCAATTTTGTTCACCTTTTTAAAAGAACAAATTTTAGTTTCATTGATATTTTCTATTGTCTTTCTAGTCTCTCTTTCATTCATTTCTGCTTTATTCTTTATTATTTCCTTCCTTCTGCTAACTTTGAGCTTAGTTTCTTCTTTTTCTATTTTTTTGAGGTGTAAAGTTAGGATTCTTATTTGAGCTCTTTCTTTAGCCCCTCACAGCCACAGTCAGGGAGGAGTCCCACCTGCCCAGAGACCCATCCACAGACAAGGTCTTCAATGCCCCTAAAGGCAGGCCAGTCAAACTCAGTCTGATTGCAGAGCCTGAAACAGCAAGTGGCTCTAGCCCCACTCAGCCCAGGTCCAGGGGTAGTCCTGCCTGACCAAGAACCCAGCAGGTGGCATGCCCATCCATGACCCTGGAGGCAGTCCTTCAGACCTTGGTCCCAGCTGTGGACCCTGATGCAGCTCTGTGATTTGGTTCTAATCCCTTTCAGCCATGGTATAGGGCAAGTCCTGACATTCCAGGGTCCCACCCAGTGACCCAGCTGGAGCCATCCCAGGGACCTGGTGGGGACCACACATGTCCATCTGGTAACAGATCCTCCAACCACAGACTCCACTGTGGACCCAATAGCAGCCACATGACCCAGCTCGAACTGAGCCCCACTGCAATCCTGGGGGTAATACCATCCACCTAGGAACTGACAGGAGAAGATTTTTATCCACCAATGTCATTCTATAAAGACTTGAAAAGTCCTTTGCTACTTTAAATGCACAGACACCTATGCAAAGCTACATGGATCATGAAGAATCAGGTGAATGTGACATCTCTAAAGGAAACTAATAAAGCTCCAGTGATGGTACCCAAAGAAATATGAATTGCCTGGCAAGGAATTAAAAATAATCATCTTAAAGAAGAATGTTAAGTTTTGGTATTCAGTTTAAATTTCTTAATCTTTAAAAAGCAATAATAATACTTCTGCCTCATCATGTTTTATGAGGATTAAATGTATATAAAAGATCAGGCAGAGTGCCAGCTACATAAATGCTCAGTTAATGTGAGCTATTTTGATGAATCTCCAGTCAAATATTCCTGCTCACATTTTTCCTCTATATCCCATGCTTTGTGGACTCCATGCTTTTTCCAGAGGTTACTCAGGCAGGAATATACTTTGTCCCCTTATGTATATTCACATTATACCCAGTCTTCAAGGTCAAGTTTGACTTCTCTTCTTCCTAAATCCCAGGAGGTTACTTCTCCTTCCTCTGAATTCTCATGGCACATCAACTGTACATTTATTATGGCACATACAGAATTTTCTACTACATATTATGGCTCCTTGTGTACATATCTAATTCCCCCACTAACCTGTAAACTCTGGGAGACAGAATTATTTGTCTTATGCATCTCCTTCTATTACAGTACCATGTATTTATTAGAAACTCCTTGAATAAAGGCAAATGTCAAAAAACAAACCTAAGTTCTTTAGGTTGATCTCTACTATCTTTTTTAGATTATCCCTTTGGTAAAGTCAAGATATATGAAGATAAAGAAGTATTGACTTCAAAATTATTCTTTTGACCCCTTTCCTGCTATCTTATTAGGTCTGTAAATTTGAACATCTGCAAATATTTGGACGTGTGTCAGGACACCATACACTAAACCACACTTTTCTCAAGGAGAATGTGGATTAGATAATTTCTCATTCTTAAACTTCCATCTCCTTTTCTAACCATGATAGTTTATATCTCCAGCACTGCATAAAAGGATTTTCTTGGGTTATTTTAATAAGATTCTGATGGCTTTGTACCATTGTGTAGCACCTCCTCTGTACATATTTAGGTATAGTTAATTCCCAGGTAAAGGCTGATAAATAATTTCATTTTAAGAGCTAACACCTGCATTTTCTACTTTATTTCTTGCTTAGCAAAATTTTCTCTTAATAGTTAACAGAACTTGTTTTAATTGACTACTTTGTTGACAACTCACACTATTTATTCTTTGGTTATGTGCAATGGGGAAATGCTTCAAAGAGCAAACACTCAAACAAGTCTCCACTCAAGGAAAGGTTTAAGAAGGTACAGGTGAGCTTAGGGTGAAGTTGAAAGAAAGAGCTTTAACCAACATGGAACAAAGACAAAATGCATAGAGGTCAGTTTTGGGAAACCAGAGGAACCTTTCAGCCTTTCCTAAATCAGGTCACTCTATAAAGTCATTGCTTTAAGTAATTTAAATTCCAAGACATGCAATAATGGAAGAAATATTAATGTGACAAATTTGTTTTGCAATAGTTAATAATTTGAAAGAGGAGAAGGGGGAAAAGATAGTAACTTTATTAAGGCACACCATTTAAGGGATTTAAATTAAGCAACTTTAAAGCAATGCTTTCTGTTTCTTGGATGCTGCTGAAATTTTCATGTGCACATATGTTAATGAAGATATCACATAATCATATGCATAGTTAAAAGAAGTGGTGATGATATTCTCTAGTGTATACAAACTAATTAAAACTTTCAAAAAACACGTATTTGTTTCATATACTATTAGGACTGGAAACTTAAAAGTCATTTAGACTGTCATTTAGAAAAGCCCAGAACCAAAGAGAAGTAACTTTCCAGTGAACAGCCAGTTGGTGACTGAGCTAGTTCACAAAACTTTTTCCTGTCTATAAAACTGTGCCTAGTGGTCTATGTTTACCTCTTTAACTGCTTTCTATTGGATTAAATGAAATTTTTTCTTTATTCTTTTTTATCCTCTCACAAAGTTATGAGAAGTTATGTTCTATTTCTATTTGTAACATGTATACTTACATTTTTAGCATGCCTAATTAATCTAAAGTCTGAAAGTAGCCAACACCTCTCTCTTCTCCTCTGGAACAGTATAAGGGCCTTAGAATGCTTATAGGCAGGCAACTTTGGTTGCCTAAACAACAGGCATTCTCTTCTCTTCTTCCTTGATAACAGAACTACAGTTTTGTTCAAGTACTGAGAAAAAAATAAGTTCAAAGATGTTGAGGCTATCACAAGGTGATAAATCATGATCGATTTAAGTCGAACAGGAAAATCACATTCCCCTCTGCCAGTGATTGGTTGTAGCCAATGGAATATGTGTGCCAGTTGTGGCCGGCGGACTATAAGGAGAAGTCTGCTCTCAAGATAATAGAAAAGATGTCCTAACCTGATAAAAAGATAGAAATAGAAGATATTTTTCACTGCCTTTTTCCTTTGTGCTTGTGAATGTATTTGTATGGGAACACTGTACTTGAGCTGTTCTGGCCATCTTGTAACCATGAGGGGAACCAGCAGAGACTCAAAAGAAAGAGCAGAATGAGAGCTTATGTCCTCAACTGCATCATTGAGCTGCTGCACCAACTTGTGGACTGTTGACCTCTGGGCTCCTTGATATGCAAAATAATAATTATTTCCAATTGTTTAAGGCTCTTTTAGTTAAGTAATTGGTTATTTCCACCCAAAACCAACTTAAATCATCTGAATCTCTAAGTTACTCTTATGTCTGATGTATTACTTTCATACAATATTTTAGACATTTTCAGTATTAATACTTTTTAAGTCAATGCTTATTTAGATGAACAAAATTGATAACTTCCTATGTTAAATATTCCTTCTTGTGTTTCATTGCTTTCAGGCTTCAATTTTCTCCCTCATGAAGTTCATCTTTTAGTATTTCAGTGAAAGTCTGTTAATAGAAAATTCTCTCAGTCCTTCCCTGAAATAGTATTTATTTTGCTCCCATTCATGATCAAGTGATTTATATATGTATAAAATCCCAGATCAACAGTTATTTTCTCCCAACATTTTAAAGATACTATTTCACTGTCATCTGACTAGAATTGTTGACATTGAAAGTCAACTATTAGTCTAATTTCCATTCCTCAGTAAGAGTTTGCATTTTAAGATTATCTCTTAGATTTTTATATTCTGTAATTTCATTTCAGCGTATCTAGATGTGGATTTATTTTTATTTAATACTACATGGAATTTGATGTATTTCCTGAATCTGAGATGAATGTTTTTCAATTGTGGAAAATTCTCAAATATGATATCCTCAAATATTCACTTTTTTTTTTTTTGGGTGCACCACGTGGCTTGCAGGATCTCAGTTCCCTGACCAGGGATTGAACCCAGGTCACGGAAGTGAAAGCCCAGAATCCTAACCACTAGGTCACCAGGGAACTCCCAAATATTCACAATATTTGAAGTCCTAGTAAACATATGTCAGACATGATTATTTTTTTTTCAGAATCTTTGAACCTCTATTCCATAACTGGAATCTCATTAACCTTCTGTATATTATTCTGGAGAATTTCTTCAGAACTATCTCCCATTGAAAAAAAAGTTTTCTCCTCATCTTTTATTGATCTGCTACTTTGAGCTTTTTTTTAATATTTTAAAAATTATTTTATTTATTTCTTTTTTTTGGCTGTGTTGGGTCTTCATTGCTGCGCATGGGCTTTCTCTAGTTGAGGTGAGCGGGGCTACTCTTCTTGCGGTGCACAGATTTATTGCGGTGGCTTCTCTTTTTGCGGAGCATGGGCTCTAGGCACGTGGGCTTCAGTAGTTGTGGCACATGGGCTCAGTAGTTATGGAACACGGGCTTAGTTGCTCCGCGGCATGTGGGATCTTCCTGGACCAGGGCTCGAACCCATGTCTCCTGCGTTGTCAGGCAGATTCTTAACCACTGTGCTACCAGGGAAGCCCAAAAGTCTATTGAGCTTTTTAAATGTCTATACATATAATTGCGAAAATTATTTTTAGAAGTGCTGCTATTGGTATCTTTTCATATCCATATGAAAAATGATCTCTCCCTCTTTCTCTCTCATACACATTATTTTGAAACGTACTGATAATTTCTTTCATGTCTGTCATTCTAAACACGCTTATGATACCACTTCTGTCTGATAAATGTATTATTTGAAGTTTTTGTGAGTTTAATTTTTCTCTTTGTTGTGACTGCTGAGTCTTCCCCAGTGGTGGATTATTTCCTCACATGCATTGCGATTTAGGTTGTAACCTCTCTTTAGCCGATAAATCCTGTGAACATGAATGAGTATCCCTCCACAGAAGTTTTCCTTTTGCTTCTGCCTGGAAGCATAACTGGACTTGGGCAAGTTTTTAAGGTTAATTTATCAACTTGGTAGTTCCCAGATAAAATGGGTAGTAAAAATTCCAACTCAACGTCAGTATGTGGGCAGGTCCCTGTTTACAAATTCATAGGGGAAAGTTTTCCTGCTCGTAGTCCAGGCTGAGATATACAAACGTCCTTCCCATCTCCCTCTGAATATAAATAGAGTTTTATTTTTCACAATTTCACTGAGCTTGTAACTCTTTGAGGATTATAACTTTGTGTTACATTCTCAGAGATCCAATTCCTTTCCTCACAAAATTCAATGTTATCATTTTCTTATAATTGCTGGACCTTTGCAATACAAATGTTGAAAAGAAAAAAAGCAAGCTGTCAGATAGGATTATATATACAGTCGGCCCTCTGCATCCATGGATTTTGCATCCACGGATGTGGAGGGCTGATTGTATTCATTGTACTATTCCATTTTATATAAGTAACTTGAATGTCCGCAGATTTTGGTAACTGCTATGGCTACTGGAACCAATCCCCTCCATATAACAAGGGATGACTGTATAGAAAACTGAAAAGAATATTCAAAGAAATTAACTGCATCATGGTAGATGGCTATATTATTAAATGAAAAAAAGTCCCTTGTGTTTCTATACATTAAAACTACATAGTTAAGTAATATAATGATTTTTCAAAATATACCATTAACAATATCAACAAAACCCATATATTACGGGTTAAATAAACTATAGTGCATTCATATAATGGAATATTATACAGCTCTAAAAAAGAATGAGCAATATGTATATAGAGGGCTATGGATGGTTTTCTGGTATATACTGTTAACTGAAAAAAGCAAGGTAGAAAAAGTGTGCATAGTATAAGTTAACGAATAAAACAGGGATATGAATATGCACAGCTATATTATTGTAATACATTCTTTATATAAGAATAAACAAAAAAAAATGTTAAGTACCTATAATGGGAGAGAGGAAGTAGGGTGGAGAGATGAATGGAAGGTACACTTTTCTCATTGTACCTTATTTTGCATATTTGACTTTAGAAGTGTGTACCTGTTTCAACAGTTATGAAAAAATATTATATCAAGATGAGGAAGTGACAAGAATAATTATCAAAAATAAAGAGAATCATTAAAAAAAAAGAACGCAAGTCCGTATTGGACAGTGACTTAACCACAAAATAATTTGACTTTACACCCCTAGTAGGATATACCTTAAGAACAAAAAGACTGTCAACTAATTTTTATGTGTTTGTAATAATAACATTTTTAGTAATGATACTGGTATTGGTATTGATATTGACAAATGATATATGTACATATATACGTATATATACACACATACATATATGCACACACATATAAAAACAAAATTATATTAAGAAAAATATTTTTCAGTATAAAAAGACAGGGAATTCCCTGACAGTCCAGTGGATAAGACTCCACCCTCTCATTGTCAAGGGCCCAGGTTCGATTCCTGGTTGGGGAACTAAGATCCTGCATGCCATGCAGCACAGCCAAAGACAAAACAAACAAACAAAAGACATAAAATTATAAATCAAAGAAGTTAAGTAAAAACCCTATAACCCTAAATTTGAATTTGAAATATTAGTATGAACTCAAAATGTATTATTTCTTAAAAATAATATATACCCTAATGACATAAAGAAATAAAAATGTTTTAAGTGCTTTAAAATTATATTTTTGGTGTTATTGTCAGTTTTGTCATTCAAAGACCATTTTGTGAATATTGTGGGATAAAAACATGAGTCATTCATTTTTATCTTTGAGAACCAGTGCTTTGTCATGGAAGAAAGATATGGAAGTGAGATTGATCAGGTAACATCAAAAAGCTGTGGTCCTGTTTTTGATTTGGAAATATCAGTATGAAATCCTGAAGTATTGTATTTTTTAAAATATGTATTTCCTAGAACTTTCTACTGAAGAGGTTTAGAAAAAAGATGAAACACAGTATAAATGACCACATCTAGCACCCACATAATAGTCTCTAAATAATATTTCAACAAAAAGGGAAGCACAGATACTTGAATAAGTAACTGATTCAAGGTAAGGGACAGGAAATGTATTAGATGAACCTTGCACATCTTATACCAGTAATCAAGGAAGCTAGCAAAGACTAGTAGGATAATATGAGAAGACTCCAGAAGCAACTTGAATGGGAGTCCACCAGCCTAAGATTGAACAATTTGAGCATTAATAAGAACAATAACTGCAATTGACTTGAACACATCGAATATGTTTAATATGTTGATATTTACAATTATACTAAATAATTGGTAAATCACTTCTAAGCTTGGCCTGTAAAAATGTCTCACATATTGTCTCCCTTTCTACAATATACTTTTTGTAGCTAAAAAGCAGAAGCAGAGAGACTGGTTCAAGATGGCAAAGTAGAAAGAAGTGTGCTCACTCCCTCTTGCGAGAGCACCGGAATGACAACTAACTGCTGAACAGCCATCAACAGAAAGACACTGTAACTCACCAAAAAAGATACCCCACATCCAAAGACAAAGGAGAAGCCACAATGAGATGGTAGGAGGGGCGCAATCACAGTAAAATCAAATCCCATAACTGCTGGGTGGGTGACTCACAAACTGGAGAACACTTATACCACAGAAGTCCACCCACTGGAGTGAAGGTTCGGAGCCCCATGTCAGGCTTCCCAAACTGGGGGGCTGGCAACGGGAGGAGGAATTCCTAGAGAATCAGACTTTGATGGCTATCTATATGCACCAACATAGGAGCACCTCAATACATAAGGCAACTGTTAACTGCTATAAAAGAGGAAATCGACAGTAACACAGTAATAGTGGGGGACTTTAACACCTCACTTACACCAATGGACAGATCATCCAGACAGAAAATTAATAAGGAAACACAAGCTTTAAATGACCCAATAGACCAGATAGATTTAATTGATATTTATAGGACATTCCATCTTTAAACAGCAGATTATACTTCTCAAGTGCAAACAGATTATTCTCCAGGAGAGATCACATCCTGGGTCACAAATAAAGCCCTGGTAAATTTAAGAAAATTAAAATCATATCAAGCATCTTTTCCGACCCCAATGCTATGAGATTAGAATTAAATTACAGGAAAAAAAACCCCGTAAAAAACACAAAGACATGGACACTAAACAATATGCTCCTAAATAACCAAGAGATCACTGAAGAAATCAAAGAAGAAATCAAAAAATACCTAGAGACAAATGACAATGAAAACATGACAACCAAAAACCTATGGGATGCAGCAAAAGCAATTCTAAGAGGGAAGTTTATAGCAATACAATCCTGCCTCAAAAAACAAGAAAAAACTCAAATAAACAATCTAACCTTACACCTAAAGGAACTCGAGAAAGAAGAACAAACAAAACCCAAAGTTAGTAGAAGAAAAGAAATCATAAAGATCAGAGCAGAAATAAATGAAATAGAAACAAAGAAAATAATAGCAAAGATCAATAAAACCAAAAGCTGGTTCTTTGAGAAGATAAACAAAATTGGAAAACCTTTAGCCAGACTCATCAAGCAAAAGATGGAGAGGAATCAAATCAATAAAGTAGAAATGAAAAAGGAGAAGTTACAACAGACACTGCAGAAATACAAAGCATCATAAGAGGCTACTACAAGCAACTCTATGCCAATAAAATGGACAACCTGGAAGAATTGGACAAATTCTTAGAAAGGTATAACCTTCCAAGACTGAACCAGGAACAAATAGAAAATATGAATAGACCAATCACAAGTAATGAAATTGGAAGTGTGATTAAAACTCTTCCAACAAACAAAAGTCCAGGACCAGATGGCTTCACATATTTTAATCTCCAAAATGTACAAGCAGCTCATGCAGCTCAACACCAGAAAAACAAACAACCCAATCAAAAAATGGGCAGAAGACCTAAACAGACGTTTCTCCAAAGAAGACATACAGATGGCCAAGAGACACATGAAAAGCTGCTCAACATCACTAATTATTAGAGAAATGCAAATCAAAACTACAATGAGGTATCACCTCACACCGGTCAGAATGCACATCAGCAGAAAATCTACAAACAGTAAGTGCTGGAGAGGGTGTGGAGAAAAGGGAACCCTCTTGCACTGTTGGTGGGAATGTAAATTGATAGAGCCACTATGGAGAACAGTATGGAGGTTCCTTAAAAAGCTAAAAATAGAATTTCCATATGACCCAGCAATCCCACTACTGGGCATATACCCAGAGAAAACCATAATTCAAAAAGACACATGCACCCCAGTGTTCATTGCAGCACTATTTACAATAGGCATGTCATGGAAACAACCTAAATGTCCATCGACAGATGAATGGATATAGAAGATGTGGTACGTATGTACAATGGACTATTACTCAACCATAAAAAGGAATGAAATTGTGTCATTTGTAGAGATGTTGATGGACTTAGAGACTGTCAAACAAAGTGAAGTAAGTCAGAAACAGAAGAAGAAATATCATATATTAACGCATATATGTGGAATCTAGAAAAATGGTACAAAATGAACCGGTTTGCAAGGCAGAAATAGTGACACAGATGTAGAGAACAAATGTATGGACACCAAGGGGGGAAAGCGGGAGTTGGGGATGGGAGGTGGGATGAATTGGGAGATTGGGATTGATATATATACAGTAGTATGTAAAAAATAGATAACTAATAAGAACCCACTGTATAGCACAGGGAACTGTATTTCACTTCGCTGTACAGTAGAAACTAACACAACATTGTAAAAAACTATACCCCAATTAAACAAAAGAAAGAATATGTTTAATATGTTGATATTTACAATTATACTAAATTTCATCATTGATTACATTTGGAAAATACTAGGGAAGCAAGACATTATTCTGAAAACCGGAAAATAAAAGGAAATATTCAAGCCTTTTCTCTACTTTCCCTCTATTTATTATACTTCAGGGTCTTAGGAAAACTGCTCCATGACAACACCCTAATGCCCTTGCATATATCCACACAGACCATGCAGACAAGCCTCAACTTCTGTTTACCTAATTCTTGGGAGCATACACCGTGATACTTACGGAACATGGGATAACAGGTAATTTATAAGTAGCTGCATGAGGCTATTTCTTACCCACCACTCTATCTTTAGGGAGGCTGTCATGAGGCAGTTTCAATTACCTCCCAAGTTCTGCCTCACTCCTCTCCCCATTAGGGTAGAGTTTCAGGCTGTAAAACTCATTCACTACAGCATGAAACCGATTCCTCAGCAACCGGGTGTCCTACTACTTGTGTTGTCATCTGGCCCCTTTGTTTCAAAAGTGTTATCCCATGGCACATGGGATGTGGGGAGCTGACACCATTACTGACCTTGCTTTTGCTGTCCAAGTAATAGAGTGTCTGAATCCATAAAGGGATCATTCATTATTTCTTCACTGGCCAAACTGTCACTTGCTTGACAAGCAGATGATGAGGGAAAGTTTCTTTTTAAAAATTTCATCCAGGGGCTTCCCTGGTGGCGCAGTGGCTGAGAACCTGCCTGCTAATGCAGGGGACACGGGTTCGAGCCCTGGTCTGGGAAGATCCCACATGCTGCGGAGCAGCTAGGCCCGTGCACCACAACTACTGAGCCTGCGCGTCTGGAGCCTGTGCTCCGCAACGAGAGGCCGCGATAGTGAGAGGCCCGCGCACCGCGACGAAGAGTGGCCCCTGCTTGCCACAACTAGAGAAAGCCCTCGCACAGAGACGAAGACCCAACACAGCCCAAAATAAATAAATAAAATTTAAAAATTTCATCCAGTTCACAAATGTAGAAAAAAATTAAATATCAGCATTGCACAACCCTTAAAAAAGTCATGCATCTAGGTAGCTATCATCGATGCCTGCTAACCTCACAAAAAACCAGAAAATCAAAGATTATGTGCCTCTGGATGGAATTACGAAACACTTCCTATAAAACAATTTTGCCAAAAACAGTAATTAGAATGTTTCAATCCATTGAAATTCTTCTTCATGATGCTCAATTATCTGAGATTTGCTTCAAAATAATACAGTTGGAAGAAGGAAGGTGGAAGGATACAAATGAAAAAACAAGCCCTTGAGTTGATATTTACTGAAGCATGGGTATCATGCTATTATTTCTACTTTTGTATGTGTTTGAAGTGTTTCATAATAATAATAATGTTTTATTACAACGGAGAAAGAAATGAAGATATCAAGGGATATATCTAAATATGTACAAAACCTAAAAACAAAATATATAACTCTACTGGAAGGTATTAAAGCATGCCAAATTTAATGAAGAGAGATACCATGTTCATAGACTGGTATAAAGACTCAGTATTTTAAGGATGTTGCTTCTCCCTAAATTAATCTATAATTTCAATTAATTCAAATCAAAAGTCTAGCTGGGTTTTTAATGGAACTTGACAAAAGCTAACTAAACTTTATATGGAATCTGAAAGGGAAAAGCATAACTGTGACAACTGTGAAGAAAAAAAATTGGGAGGATTAAAGGTATAGTAATCAAGGTAATTCAAATAATTAAAGGTACAGTAATTAAGAGAGTGTGGTATTCTCCAAGGAGTATACAGGGTTGGTTTGGTGATTATAAGATATCAGGACCTTGGGTCAGCCTCTCAAGAATCTTCTTAGCCTTCCCCTCAAGGTTGCAAGATAGCTTACACTGCTCCTAATACAACATTCTCACTGGAATGTATGAAGAGGAAAAAAGTTTCAAAAGGAAAATGATACTAGCAGGCATTGGCCCTGGTGCCAGGGATGTGCAACATTTTGTAATACTGGGGGAAGAACCACACAAGGAAGAATTACTCCACTCAAGATGCCAATAATGTCCCCATTGAGGAACACTAGCTTAGGCTAATCATGATTCATCCTCTGGGGCTGGGCACGTAGCAGCTAAACTGGAGTTCCGTTAGCAAGGAAGAAGACAGATGGCTGGTGAATAAATACCAGTGACTACAGTAGACAGGACCAACTCTTTATTGAGCAACTAAAATATGTCAAATACTCTGCTAAGCGATCTATGGGCAGTTAAGTCTTTTTTTAATCACAGCAAACTGGCAGGAAAGTTTATTGTTATCCTCCTTTCATAGGTGAGGAGACAGCCTCAAGCTGAGAGAAGTAAATCATTTCCCCAAGCTCATATAGCTAACAAGTGGCATCATCCAGTTTCAAACTCAGGGTTCATAGAAACTTCATGTAGCCATCAGGAAAGAAACAAACTTGGTTCCTGTGCTTAAGAAGCACACACAGTGTAAAACATCTCTCTCTGAATTTCCTTCTTCAAGTTGATAAATGACCAACATAGAAAAATCCTTGATATCGCATGGAATTTAGTTCCTCGATGATCCTTTCATAAGTGATGAGTATTAAATTCCTAGGGCCATCCTAAACCCCTTATAACTGGCTTCAGAATGAATTCTGACACCCAGCCCAGCTTTAAATAACCCACATTTTCAATATCTAGCATAAACAGAGTACTGTTACTGCTGATATTTGAAAAACACTTACAAAAGCCTCAGAATATGAAATATGCTGTAATACTGTATAGATTGGTAAATTATATTTCCAGTTTGTCCTCAATTTCAAGAAAATCCTCAGCCAAATAAACTAGCAAGCAAATAAATCACTTTAATTATAATAAATGGCAGTTTCTCTAAATATATTTCTGGCAGCAAATAGTTTCTATTATTGACTTTTGCAAGACTAATTTAAGGGAAAACTATTCTCAGTAAAGTTGAAGATGCCTGGCTGTGGACTGCTATTCCTCATCTATGTATATTATACTCCATTTTGATTCCTCTACCGTGGAAAAACTAATTTCCAATTTTAAGGCACTTAAGCTGATATATTTATTATGAAACTATCCATCTTGTAAATTATCTTCTTCATAGTGCCTCATTGGCTAAATTTAAGATTGCAATTTTCTATAGCGTAGATAGAATAATCATGGCTCAGGTCAGAAAAAAAAATTACTGCCTTTCTAGAGTTACAATAATATATCATGATATTAAAGTGAGAGAAACTTTTTAAAACAAAAGTTTTTCAAATGGCAAGAAATTTTTTGCCCATTAGTAACATTTTATACATAGTGTTAATTGATTAAGCATGGTAGATTTCTTGTGTGGTGAATAGAGCATGGGATTCAAAATCAAGATGACCTGGCTTTAAATCCCAGCTTTGATATACTAGCTGTATGACTTTTGGCAAATTGTTTAACATTTCAAGGCTTGAGTTCATTCTTCTTCAAAAGAGAGATACCATTCAACTTAACGAGTTGCTTATGAGTTTGTAAAGTACCTAGTGCAATATCTAGCACATCATGAGCATTCAATAAATGGTAGTCATTAGTAACTGAATTTTAATTTCATCATCATATTATTATCATATGCTCATTTAAATTCTAGAACTGTTTATCTATGTGCCTTGGTGGAATGCATAATCTCAATCAATCATTAATAGATCCCTGCTGGACCTGGTAGTCAGCCAATTTGCCTATGTAGTACCTACCTACCTACCTATGTAGGTAGTCAGTACCTTTGCCTAAGGCAAAGGTACATGAGGATTAGCAGGAAGTGGAGATGGTGTGGTAAAGATGGATTTAAAAGCATAAGTAGAATCCATAGGATTTAATGATTTACTGAAAATTAATGAGGAAGAAAAATTAGAGAGCTCTACCAAGGAAGCTAAGGAAGGAAAGAGTTCACCAGCATGGTTTCACCGGTATAAACGTAGTCAAATTTATCAAATTATGCATTTTAAGTATGTTCAGTTCACTGTATGTCAATTCTACCTTAATAAAATAGCTAAAAAGTGAGTTGACTTACAAGAACAAATAGCACAAAAATGCCAAAATAAGAATTAAAGAATGTTCATTGTGTAAAGGCAACTAAGACACATTTATAAACATTTGGGAAAAGTATAGCCAGGAAACATGGGGTGGAAAGCAAAATGCCCTTTCTAATAAATCTATAAGACAACATGATACAAAAGGGACACCTGTAAGGCTATGGATGTTGTGGTTTACTTAGGGTTCTTCTTGCGGATCACAGGCAAATTGGCAAAGTTCTCTGATAAAGCAGATCTCTGAATTCACTAAGTACCTGTTTTGATTATCATTGATACAATTTTACCCTTGAGCCTCTTTCTTCCTCCCCAAGATTCTGCAGTAGAAGCCATCCAGTTATGACCATATATTATAGCAACTTTTAAAATCTGAATTAGGTCTGCGACATCATGTATGTTTGTCAGGGGAACCACTGACCAAAACTGCTCACCCTGGCCAGGCATGAGTTATCTTACAACAGGATGTCCTGGTAAGTAACGTGGAACTAACAAGCTACTACCAACCGGAAGAATTTGGGAAAGGTCAAAAGGAGAGAGAAGACTCCAGTCCATATGTCCTACCAACCTCTGAGAATCCTTCTTGCTGGAATCCATCTTGGCTGAGTGATGCAGGCACCACCAGGAAGGACCCTGAGTCAGAATGACTGGCCAGAGACAACCCAGAAACTAACCCCATTACCATAAAATCCGAGACTGTGAGCCACATGGCAGAGCAGTTCTCCTGGGTTCCCTTATCCTGCTGCTCTCCACCTGGGCGCCCCTTCCCAACAAAGTCTCTTGCTTTGTCAGCACATGTGTCTCCTCAGACAATTCATTTCCGAGTGTTAGACAACAGCCCACTCTCGGGTGCCTGGAAGGGGTCCTCCTTCCTGCAACATGTTGATCACAGTATGAAATAGGTCTCTGTTATTTTCACTTCACTAACACCTAGAACCAGCAATGCTGTGCTGTGCCTTCACATTGATATGACCTGCAGAGCTGATAAGAATACCAATGCCAAGGCCCCACTTGAGACCATATAGACACAAATATCTACTGGCAATATCTAGACATCTAACCTGCATTTTTTAAAGTTTCACAGGTGACTCCAAATGCATAGTGAGAGTTGAGAAGTACTGGTTCTCAGGCCTTGGACCATGAAGTTACTGGCAGAAATCCAAAAATCTATGAGGGCTCTAAGAAGTGGGTATGTAAATTGAATGAATCATGTGTCTCACACACACAAAACTGATACTGCTATGTTTAAAATGGACATAGATATTTTGGGGGAAATATAAATAAATTTAACCATATTATTTGAGTCATAATATCTTTCTGTTAAGTATTTTCTTAATCAACTGATATTAGAATATAATTAAAATCACTGAAGGCTAAGATACCATGAGACTCTAGTTGAGACCCATTTGCTACACATGGTGGCATTTCCTAAGTAGTTTGGTACTGTAGGGGAGCAAAATTTGCCACCCTAAAATATCTCTTTGGCATGCAGATTACTTGAGCTGAAAATAATCAAGGCCCAAAAGACTCAGGAAGAACCTTCGACCTTCCCCCTAACTGCCTAAAGAATGTAGATAAAGGACCTGATCCTGGAAGGGAGCCAGCACCATAGATAACTATAGTATAAACTAGGTGTGTAGACGGGGAGGAGCCTAGTAAAGTCGGCTTGTTAAAATTCCTCTCTGTGTCCTATTGTCTCTGCCTGGCCCAGCAAACGTTTATTTCCCAAACACATGCCTTTCCATCTCCATGTGAGTTGCTTTCCTCCTCTTTGAAGTCCCGAATCACTACCCCCAACATCCTCTCTTGTCTGTAGCTGAAGATGGCATTTAAGGTGAGGGCTTGGGCCATTTTGGCGAGTTACTCAGTTCTCCTGGGTCTCTCCCATGTATACATGTTATTAAACTTTTGTGTGACTTTTCTCCTGTTAATCTGTCTTGTCGCTTTAATTCTTAGACCAGCCAGAAGAACCTAGACGGGTAGAGGAAAATTAATTCCTCCCTGAGAGTTCCAAATACATTTGGAAACACTGCATATAACATCCTTTTTAAAACTTTACCGTGCACAATAATACATTAAAAGCTCTAAGAATCCCTGATTTTAAAAAAGAAATCTTAATTTTGTTTCCTCAGCATTCTCAAACTTATTGTGCACAGAAACTTTTCTCCATTCCCAAGAACACATATTAAGGTCCCAAGAGACACTGTTTTCCTAAGATATTTCCAATCCCCAACTGGGATCACTGCAGAAGGGAAGGAATAATGAAACCCCAGATGTACGCTTTCATAATGAGAGAACTGTTGCAAGTGGTGCAATTATCTTTACAATGAAGAACTATACACTTTCAAATGTGGTGCTCAAGGTCAAAAGGATTGAATCTTTGCTTTTTACTTAAAAAATAGATACTGATAATAATGATAGCTAAACTTATATAACGCCCCAAACATTATTCTAAGGACTATATATATATTAACCTGCAAACTTAGAAAGTAGTTAGTTATTATTATCCTTATTTTAAAAATGAGAAACTAAGCCAAGGAGGGTTTATAAAACTTGTCCAAGTTCACAAAGCTAGTAAGTGACAGAGCTGGGTTTTTAACTCGAGTCAGTAACTTCAAACCCCACTCTCTGAACTATTTACACTCTACATATATGAAATATATAAAAATGAGCTCAGGTACACACATAGATTAGGAAACCGGATTTCAAAGTTCTAACAAATTAAGATCTAGATTTTACAATTTAAGAATACAAGTTCAAATCTGGTGTAACATGCAAAGAGATGAAAACTGCTATTTATTAATAGCAATTGATGTCTAGGTAAAATGATTTAAGGAAGCATTTTTCTAGCTTGTAGTGGATCTGTATTTACATTAAAACCTAATGTAATGTTATATCCAGAATTAATTTCTGTAGGAAAAACAACAATAGTGATATACTATTAGTAGCCAAATTCAAATATTTTTTAAAACCTGTATTGTACTTTTGATATATCAATACTACCTTCTACTATTATTTTCAATAGTCTTCTTATTTTGTAGAAGAAAAAGCTGAAATTGTCAATTGTTCTAGTGCTCATTAGCTCTTCTTATAAAGGGTTATGAGGAGCTTGGAAACAGTGAACAAAAGAATGATGAGGAAACTGAGTCCTAAAGCAGTGAAATGACTTGCCAAAGGTTACACATTGAGTTTCTCAATGATCTATCCTCAAATTGACAACTATTGACTCCTGCTTCTGTACTCTTATGTCATCTGTACTTTTCCACATCCACTTCATGTATAGAAATCACATCCCATTAGTAAAATAGTTGGCAATTAGAACATATTAAATTTGAATGAGGCACCAATTTTAAAAGGAAAATTTGGCAATATTTCTTCTAGATTGTATACTATGTTATCTCTCCAATTAACCTAGAATGAGAACACAGGAGTTGATGAATCCTAGTCACAATTATAACTAATCTGGTCTAAATGTAAATTTCTGTGGTCATGTAATATGGCTTCTGTATCGACTTGTGATGGGGTGTCTTCCTCATTTGTTCAGATTTTCCTGGCATTGTCTAAAGATGGTTAAATAAACACGTTTTGGGGGTTATATTGATTGTAGACAGTGAATTAATGATTACCCAAGAAAATGCCAAAATAAGGCATTTAACTCATCAACTTCCTCTCAGATCTAAACAGAAGGACAAATTTAAGTCAGTAGTGGAAGCCTGAAGGCATGTTTCTGGTGGGAGTATAAATAGGTACTATTTGGAAGGAAAGCTGGCAATTCACTTTGTCTAAAAGCCCTAAAAACATTAATACACGTATCAATTGTGCTCCTAATAATTTATACAAAAAAGAATCCAACAAGTTAAAAAATAAACATTCCAATCACAGCTTTTGTCTTATAGAGCTGGGGCTGCCCTAACAAAATACTTAAACAACAGAAATTTATTTCTCACAGATCTGGAGGCTGGAAACCCAAGATCAAGGTGCCAGCTTATCTGTTTCCTGATGAGAACTATTTCCTATCTTGTAGAAGGCCACTTTCTCACCATGTGCTTACATGGCCTTTCGGATGTGTATATGGAGAGAGAGAGAGAGAGAGAGAGAGAGAGAGAGAGAGAGAGATGGCTCTCTGGTGGCTCTTCATCTTTTTCCTAAGAGCACTAATCCCATCATGAGGCCCCACCCTCAGGACCTCATCTTACCCTAATTATCTCCCAAGGCCCACCTCCAAATGCCATCACATTGGAGGTAAGGGCTTCAACATGTATGTGAATTTTGGAAGGACACAATTCAGTCAATAGCAGTTTTATAATAATAAAAAGAAAACTTGGAAATACTAAATGTTCAAATGTTTAGCTAATTCATATTCTATTTTAGAAGTGCAATTACTATTGACAAGGAAAAATGTTTACAATATTTTGTCTTTTTTCCCCATAAGTATGTTCATTTTTGTATATTAGTTTAATATATACATAGTTTATATTATAATAATCGGAGTTCAAATGTAAATTTTATTATATTTTACCAATATTTTTTAAACTTTTACTCTGCCAAAATTTCCAAAGTCGGGGCTTCCCTGGTGGCGCAGTGGTTGAGAGTCCGCCTGCCGATGCAGGGGACATGGGTTCGTGCCCCGGTCTGGAAAGATCCCAAGTGCCGCGGAGCGGCTGGGCCCGTGAGCCATGGCCGCTGAGCCTGCACGTTCAGAGCCTGTGCTCCGCAATGGGAGAGGCCACAACAGTGAGAGGCCCGCGTACCGCAAAAAAAAAAAAAAAATTTCCAAAGTCAGTCATGTGGTATGGAATAAGTATAATCTCATTTTGTAATATGTCTGTGCATATGTGTGTTAGGTTAAAAATCAAGATATAAACCAGAATTTACTATATAAATCAATCTGTAAAATATTTTATGTACATTCATGTGTGTATATTCACAGACATTTCTGGAAGTGTATAAAAAATATTGCTGAAGGTAGACTGGGGAATAGGATTGGAGTGTTGCATTGCAAAGGAAACTCTGTTCTTAAGAATTCCTTGAATTGTTTAAAATTTTTACCATAGGAACATATATTTCCAACTAAAAATAACTGTGTAAACAAACATATACAAGCAAAACAAAGACTGTAGGGACTCTTCCTCATAAAGTCTCATAGATTCCTCCCTGACCTCCGTCCGGTTTTTATCTAATGTCACCTTCTCCATAAGTTCCTCTTTGAGAACTCTATATATTTATTTATTTATTTTATTATTTAATTAATTAATTTTTTAACTGGGGTATAGTTGTTTCACAATGTTGTGTTAGTTTCTACCGTACAGCGAAGTGAAATAGAGTTCCCTGTGCTATACAGCAGGTTCTTATTAGTTATCCATTTTATACATATTAGTGTATATATGTCAATCCCAATCTCCCAATTCATCCCACCACCAACCCCCACCGCTTTCCCCCCTTGGTGTCCATACGTTTGTTCTCTACATCTGTGTCTCTATTTCTGCCTTGCAAACTGGTTCATCTGTACCATTTTTCTAGATTCCACATATATGCATTAATATACAATATTTGTTTTTCTCTTTCTGACTTACTTCACTCTGTATGACAGTCTCTAGGTCCATCCATGTCTCTACAAATGATCTAATTTCGTTCCTTTTCATGGCTGAGTAATATTCCATTGTATATATGTACTACATCTTCTTTATCCATTTGTCTGTTGATGGACATTTAGGTTGCTTCCATGACCTGGCTATTATAAATAGTGCTGCAATGAACATTGTGGTACATGTCTCTTTTTGAATTATGGTTTTCCCAGGGTATATGCCCAGTAGTGGGATTGCTGGGTCATATGGTAGTTCTGTTTTTAGTTTTTTAAGGAACTTCCATACTGTTCTCCATAGTGGCTGTATCAAGTTACATTCCCACCAACAGTGCAAGAGGGTTCCCTTTTCTCCACGCCCTCTCCAGCATTTGTTGTTTGTAGTTTTTCCGAGGATGGCCATTCTGACCGGTGTGAGGTGATACCTCATTGTAGTTTTGATTTGCATTTCTCTAATAATTAGTGATGTTGAGCAGCTTTTCATGTGCCTCTTGGCCATCTGTATGTCTTCTTTGGAGAAAAGTCTAGAGAACTCTAAAACTGCAACTTTCTCCACGTACACTGCCATATTCCCAATCCTCCTTCTTGTTTTGATTTTTACCAAAACAATTATAACCCTCCAGAAAACTATATATTTTGCTTCTTTTGCTTGTTTATTATCTGTCTCCATCCTTTGTTAATATAAACTGGCTTTTGCTGGTTTTGTTAATTCTACATCCCAGTGCCTAGAACAGTGCCTAACACATTGTAGGTGTTCAATAAATATCTGTTGAATGAATGAAAGGAAATATATTGCATTAGTTTTCATGGGTGGCCATTACAAAGTGCCACAAGCTGAATGGCTTAAACAACAGAAATTTATTGTCTCATATTTCTGGAGGCCAGAAGTCTGAGATCAAGGTCTCTACAGGGTTGGTTCCTTCAGAAGGCTCTGAAGGAAGAATCAGTTCCAGGCCTCTCTCCTTGACTTAAAGATGGCTGCCTTCTGTGGGTGTCTGTTCACATTATCTTCCTTCTATGCCTGTCTCTGTGTCTACATTTCCCCTTTTTATAAGGACATAATCCAAATTACATTAGGACCCACTTTAATGACCTTACTTTAAATTGATTACCTCTGTAAAGAAAATAAAGTTACATTCCAAGGTATTGGAGGTTAGGACCTCAACATATGAGTTTTGCTGGGACACAATTCAACCCATAACATACATCTATGTGTTAATGGCTTTCGTTTTAATTTTTCTGTATTTTTCAAATTTTAAATAATGAAAATGGTTATACATTTGTTATCAAAAGGTATAATACATTTTTACTTTCATCAAGTAATACATGCCAGGGTAAAAAAAATCAAATTGTACAAAAAAGCTTTCAATGAATAAAGAGCAAGAGTTCCCTTCCCAAGGTTTTGCCACCCATAGGTCTACTCTCTAGACGCAATTAATTGTAAACTCTTAAAAAAGATTTTTTTTTTGGTGGTTATCTATCTCAAAACATGACTTAAATTAATATTTATTGATATATCAACTTTAAACATCATCCATCAACTTCCTGTTATGACAGATGAAGTTTAGCAGATTTATATCCTCTACCTCCCCTCTGACATTTCCCAGTAAAAGTCCCTCTGTTTCAAGTCATCTTAGTGACTTCAAATAATGTACTTGAAACTAGATATCTTATTCCACCAAATACAGTTTGCCTTTCTTTCTGATCTGTTTTTCTCTAACAATCACATATGTTTTATTATCTAAATCCATAACTAAAGACACAAAGGCAGTTTATTTCTCAAACCACTGTACTTACATCTATGTAAAATTTGGGTCCTTTCTGCTAAGATGTATAATAGGAGAGTCCCTAGCTGTGAAATGTCATGGGCATCTGTGTTTTACATCCAAGCTTAGTATATTAGAGGCTACTGAATAATGTAGATCCTTTTTAGTGGTACCACCTTCTCCAGGGTAGGTCTAGCGCTTTGAATGTGCCATATGTGCTGCTGCTGGAAATTTCTGAGCTTTTCTATTGTACGATGGTACAAAAGCTCATCTGTTATCTGCATTTGGCTAGATTCCTGGAATCTGCCAGCATTTGCTCTAGTCTGGCCTGGTTTCTCTCTAGGTCTGGCACAGTGGTCATTTTGGGCTTCTCATGCCGATATTCCCTACAGTGTCCACTGTTGCATGAATCTCTGTCTTCTCCTTGCTTTACTCTCTTGGCATACTAGAGCACACCTTCTAGCTCCCTCCTAAGAAAGGGTGCAGGAGAGGTGAATGCCTAAGTCCTTTAATTTCTGAAAGTTTTTCATTGGGTCTCATACTTGAATATTACATTTGAAGACTGCAGAAATCTGAGCTGAACTTCATTTTCCCTCAGAACCTTGAAGGCATTGGCATCCTTGTCTGCTAGCATCTAGAATTGCTTGGGGGAAGTCTGATAACATTCATACCTCTCTTTTGTGATGTTACCTTCTTTTCTGTTTTCTCATAATGTTTTTCCCAGTGTATGGAAATTTCACCATGAGGCTTGATATGGGTCTTTCTTTCATTTGCTGGGTATTCAACGGGCCCTGTCAATCTGGAGACTTAAGCCTGAGCAATAAAAAAATAATTTCTGTCTTTCCGTTTTATATGTTGTCTCTTTATGGAACTCCTGTTACTTGGATGTTGGAGTGACTGTACTGATTCTTACATTTTCTTTCCTATTTCCCATGTCTTTGTCCATTTGTTTTACTTTCTGGAAGAATCCTTGGCATTCTCTCCAATTCTTCTATTGAATTCAATTTTAAACATTTCATTTATCACATTTTCAAGATATTTAATTTGTTCTGTTCATTTTTAATAGCATCTTCTTGTTTTACAGAAGCATATATTTAAAAAGTAGCTCATCACATATCATATCCTATATGCCAAATACTTTGCTAAATGTTTCATACATATTAACTCATTTATTCTTCATGAAAACACTATAAGAAAGATAATTATTATCTGCATCTTAGAGATATAGAACAAAGGCTAGAACAAGAGGTCTAACTAAATATCCTTGGTAAATAAAACACTGCAGGAATACTGAAAGATACTGTGTGTGATGATAAGTACATGACCTCTAGAAACACATGGCCTGGTTTTAAGAACTGGCTCCATTACTGACGAGCCTTTTATGTATGTGGGTGAGGATGGAAGTCACCTGTTAGACATGTACATTTTCAGTCTATGGCTCCCCCCATTTTTTTTCCTGCAACTACTGCTTTCCCTCTACCTTACCTGGTGCCACTAAATCCTAAGTCTCTCCTGGCCTCCATGGAATAAACTGGCTCTTTTTCCTTGATGTCTCCTCTACACATCACATCTCCTCCATCCTTCTATCTCTCCACAATGTGTCGAGGTTGCCTGCCCTCTGTTGCTGTTGAGTATGTGCATTTGTATTTTTAAAATTCCTTTACTATAATTTGAATATGGTCAATCTATGATCTTCATCTGGAAGTCCACAGTGTTTCTTTTAGTCCCATTATTTCCACTGAGAGCTGACTATCTAGACAATATCCTAAATCTGATATGAATCATGATTCTGAAGAAACAGGTTTACATTTCACATAACTGAGTTGTTTTCCTTTAACATGGTTTATGATACTTTTCATAAGTGATTTAAGTATTTTTAAAATGATACATTCTTCTTTATATTAGAATCTCTTTAACAATTACCATGAAAGGATCATTAAACCTCTTAAATCTAAGAACAATTACACTGTTCTTATTCTAGTGACACACAGAAATTAATAGTGGTTTAAAAAAGGAAAAATTAAAAAAAAAAACACACCTTGCCCATTTTTCTCTACTCGGAAATACAACTTGCTTATTTCCTGGTGTGGCACAGCTCTGAACTATATTTTGCATCCTGCGGTTTCATGCTGCAAAATATATTCCCCAACATCATTAGAGTCCTAGAGAGAAACACTGACCACACCAAGTATAAAAGAAAACAGATCAGTATTTATATCTACCTAGCAAAATACTCAAAGAAGAAGCATAATGAGAATTTGTCTAGTGCCATCATTTTTCTTCCAACGTTGGAGAATATTATCATCCTAGTTACTCATGTTAAGAACTTTGAAGTTGTTCTATAACCTTCTATATGATTTCCCAAATTAATTTGGAACGAATTCTGCTTCTAAAACCCAATCATGCCTTCTCTTCTCACATTCTCATGGTAGTACTCATATTCAGCCCCTCATCATTTCTGTGCTAACTTGACCAGTCACCTCTACCCCTAACTACTACCAGAGTGGTATATAAAAACTGCATGCTTACCCACACCACACGTCTATTAAAATATGTTGACTCTTTAATAATTCTCCAGGACAAAGACCAAATTCCTAAACACGAGATTCGAGGATTCTGAAGAGTACTGAAAACAGCCTAGCAGAGTGCAGACTGAGGTTCGTTGAGCAAACATTCACAGTGTACTAATTCTGTCCAAGATTTCAAGATGGCTGTTAGTAAATCAAATATAAGGCATACCTTTGTTTAGAGCAGGGATTTAGTCCCAGAAGGGGACTGAGGTACTATTATTGTGTACCCTATGATGCTGTCTACCTTCTGAGGATACAAGATAAATAAAATGGCTAAAGCTCTAGACTCCCTGAATCATGTAGCTCACAGTGTAGAAGAGAAGACAGACAAGTAAAGAGACAACTACAATACAATGCAAGTACTATGAAGAAGAAGTAAAGGGCATAATTAAGAGATTCCAAGAAGGGGACTGACTAGGGCAATAAGGAGATCAGGGAAGATTTCCTTAGAGAAATGATGTTTGAGCTGAGGCTAAAAGATGAGGAAGAGTTTGTCAAGTGAAGGGAGGGAAAAAAGAGCATTCTAGTAAGAGGAAATAGGTACAAAGGCCCTGAGGAGGGAATAACATGTACAAAGGCCCTAATGAGGGAGAGAGGACAGAGTCTTTGAGAACTAGAAGAAGGTCAGCATGGCTTAGGAGAAGATATAGAAGGGGTAGTGGCAGGAGATGAGGCTAGAGAGCTTAGCCATATAGAGGATGGATCGGACAAGAGTCAGAGTGGGCTCAGGGAGATGAGACATGAGCTTGTTGCTGTGGTCTATGCAAAAGATGAAAGGACAGTAACAACTAGAGACTGAGACAGGTAACCAAAACCACAAGATACTTAGTAAGTAGGATAGAAAGGAGGAAACGGAGAAATTTTGCGATTCAGTGAACATGTGGGTACCAAGCGTTCTTCCTGACAAACCGAATGCTGGATCTAGGATGGGATGACTAATTGTGATTCCTCCAAATACTGGACAGAAGTTTCTCATATATACTCTATGCCCTGGTCAGGATTGTTTTAGAAAATTATCTTGCATGTAAAGAACACTGATGGCTCTTGCTGAGAAGGATAAAAGAAGGCAGAAACTGAAAAAAATTGAATTACTTGAATGTAGAGGATTTACCCAAATGATACTCATATGCTGAGAGTGCCTAGCACAGCACATAAAATGTGCTTAAGAATGCTTTTGGAACTGGATTAAAAGTAACAACCAGGAGAAATAATGAAATAATTCATTCCCTGGTGTAATAAAGAGCCTTACTCCATTTATGTTGTTTGACTGCCAACAGCTTTCAAGCCCCACCTCCTGTGTCTCTTTCTGCCCCACATCTGGGCAAGCTGATAAGACAGCCCACCGGTTCCCTCCCTCGCCACAATAATAGTCAGGGTCACTTGCTCCCACTCCTTCTCAAGCCACTCAAGCTATTCTGAGACCTGCTTGGGTGCCTGCCCTGCTCTCCTCAGAAGCTTGTGAGTAATAAATGTCTTCACATGCACGAGCATGTGGCTATGTCACATCATTAGTCTTGACATTCGAAGTGACTCTGATGGGGGTCTGTCTGGTCTCCACGGATTGAACATAACTGCTTGGAAGCTGGAAAGAGTTAGTGCTTACCAAATATTTCATAAGCTCCACTACAATTTCCAGTCTCTTTGCATTTTGTTGAGAGCCATAGAAACAATTTTTGCCTAATGGACTGTGAGTGAAACTGAATGTGTCATTTCCAGGCTGGACTTCCCTTTCCATGTCAGTGCAACCTTAGAGGCCACCCTGGGCGGTGATGGAGGAGGGCGACCTAATCTGAATCAGATTGTAATGTTAGCAAGAGATAAACTACTGTGTTAAGTCACTGCAGTTTATCTATTTCTGCAGCAAAGATTATAGTAACATAATTAATGCTTACTGAACTGGACCAATTCAGCAATGTACAGCTCTATATGTCCACTTCCACAAAGTAATGTTCAAAATATTTCACTGAAAACCATTTATCATAAAACATGGACACAGTTCTAAGGTATAACTATTTTCTTTTCACGTCATTCACTTAGAAAGGGGAACAATGATATATGTCATAAACAGGTAAATGTATCTCCTCAAATGAACTTTTCACTAATTTTCCTTTGAGGTACTGAGATCTGAAATTGTTGATAGCATAAAAACATGTAACAGTTTTATTACTTCATTATTAATCTAAGTTCAATAATTGTATTTTCCTACATGGTACTATTAAGCAGTAGGAAATTTACTTATACTCGAATCTTATGCCCTTAAAATGTTAGATACAACATCAAAATTACTGTATAATGATTTACAACTAAGATTGCACTCTGAGTTTAATCTTAAATTTAAGGTAAAAACTGATTTTTAGAGAAGAGTAAATAAAACCAAACACTTTTCACAGTGTAATTGAATCTATTATTTGTAGTATTCTATCACAGTTGAAATTTCAACAATCGTTTTCCATATTTACTTTCTATTCAACACTGAACAACTGAAATTTTCTTTGCTTAAAGAGAGATATTTTTTAACTTCAAACTGACAATCTTGATCAATGATGTTCAAATGATTTGTTGATACGTTTGACTCAAATACATTGATATATATTCTCTCCCCCAGAAGAGAGGGTATTGATAAGCTCAAAATAATTATTACAATAGAGTACATCTAATTATTCGAACACTATTTCAACTCAACACCTTAATGAAAGAAGTAATACTGCCTTCAAACACATAACACAAAATTTTTAAATAAATGATTGTTTTACCCTTCTGGTTACCTATTCTGGTGTAAAATTGATTTCCTTATCTATTTCTTCTCAGCTTAGCAAAGTTATCTTTTTATGATATCTAGGAGTTCTCTATTTCTGCACGAAGAATTAAGGTATCCATCCATCTTCATATGTTATTAATATTTCTGAGCTCTTTGAGTCCCTCTTGCCTCCTCTCCTAACCTTGCCTGAGAATATTTTAAAATCACTGTCTATCTTAATTTCTATTGTAATCATTCTGTCTTTCTCTTTGATTGCTGTAACATTTTTCTACTTTTTCACTTTGTCATCTTTCTTCTGCTTTTCCTTTCCAAAATACTCACTGGTAACTAGCATGAATCACCATTTGCTTTTTGCTATGCAACACACTTCCATTTCTCTTATAAAAAATTTCCCTTGTGCCTCTGTGTTCATTTCTTAGTCCCACTCATATTCAATGAACACTTTGAGCTCCTTCCACAAGGTACAGAGGTAAAATTAAACATCCTTCTTATGACCCTATGCTTGGTAGCACATTAATTCTATTTACGTGGTTACTGAGATATGTAACTATGATTTCCTAGATGTGTCATATAGGTATACATCTTTACCTCAGGATTTCTCAAACCAGATCATAATTTCTAGCTGTTATGCTCAGAAGTCATTCCTGTAGAAAAAAGTACCAATCTTTTTCAGTTTCCCATAATCAAACCCTTTCCTGCATATCTCTACACTCATTCTCTACACCCTCTGACACATTTCAGTTCATCTGATCTCTAATGGTATTTCGCACCTCTGTGCCTTCACACATGCTGTCCCCACTGTCTGGCATTCCATTCTATCATTTGCCACCTGAAAATAGTCATCATTTAAGAATCAACTCAAGTATCACCTCCTCTGGAAAGTTCCTGTTTTTCCCTAAGTCTGGGTGGGGATGGCCTCCTCTTCACTCCCAATGCATCCTGCATCCCTCTATCACACAAATCATCCTGCATCCCTCTATCACAGCACTTACCACATGGTACTATCTTTCCCTTATTTGTCTTCCCCACTAGATTACACTCTTTCAGGGTAGGTACCGGGCATTTTATCATTTATATATAGAACCTAATCCAGTATATGATGCATATTAAATAGTAAAAAAAAAAAAAAGAATGACTGATTTCAGATTGCCTATTCTTTTTTTTTTTCTTTTCTTTGCAGTACGCGGGTCCCTCACTGCTGTGGCCTCTCCCGTTGCAGAGCATAGGCTCCGGAAGCGCCGGCTCAGCGGCCATGGCTCACGGGCCCAGCCGCTCAGCGGCATGTGGGATCCTCCCGGACCGGGGCACAAACCCGCGTCCCCTGCATCGGCAGGCGGACTCCCAACCACTGCGCCACCAGGGAAGCCCCAGATTACCTATTCTTTATTTACTTTGAAAACACAATATCATCTCATTCTCCCATAAAAATTAATAGAACATGTAATCATTAAAAAAAATTTTTTTTAATTTATTTATTTTTGGCTGTGTTGGGTCTTTTTCTTTTTTTTGGAATATTTTAATTTAATTTTTTATATAGGAGGTCCTTACTAGTCATACATTTTATACATATCAGTGTATACATGTCAATCCCAATCTCCCAATTCATCACACACACCCCTCACCCCCCCACCGGTTTCCCCCCTTGGTGTCCATACATTTGTTCTCTACATCTGTCTCAACTTCTGCCCTGCAATCTGGTTCATCTGCACCATTTTTCTAGGTTCCACATATATGCATTAATATACGATATTTATTTTTCTCTTTCTGACTTACCTCACTCTGTATGACAGTCTCTAGATCTCTCCACGACTTTACAAGTGACACAATTTCGTTCCTTTTTAATGGCTGAGTAATATCCCATTGTATATATGTACCACATCTTCCTTATCCATTCACCTGTCCATGGGCATTTAGATTGCTTCCGTGACCTGGCTATTATAAATAGTGAGGCACTGAACATCGGGGTGCATGAGTCTTTTTGAATTATAGTTTTCTCTGGGTATATGCCCAGTAGTGGGATTGCTGAGTCATATGGTAATTCTATTTTTAGTTTTTTAAGGAACCTCCATACTGTTCTCCATAGTGACTGTATCAATTTACATTCCCACTAACAGTGCAAGAGGGTTCCCTTTTCTCCACACCCTCTCCAGCATTTGTTGTTTGTAGATTTTCTGATGATGCCCATTCTAACTGGTGTGAGGTGATACCTCATTGTAGTTTTGATCTGCATTTCTCTAATAATTAGTGATGTTGAGAAGATTTTCATATGCTTCTTGGCCATCTGTATGTCTTCTTTGGAGAAATGTCTGTTTAGGTCTTCTGCCCATTTTTGGATTGGGTTGTTTGTTTTTTTAATATTGAGCTGCATGAGCTTTCTATATATTTTGGAGATTAATCCTGTGTCCGTTGATTAGTTTGCAAATATTTTCACCCACTATGAGGGTTGTCTTTTCATCTTGTTTATGGTTTCCTTTGCTGTGCAAAAGCTTTTAAGCTTCATTAGGTCTCATTTGTTTATTTTTGTTTTTAATTCCATCACCCTAAGAGGTGGATCAAAAAAGATCTTGCTGTGATTTATGTCAGAATGTTCTTCCTATATTTTCCTCTGAGAGTTTTATAGTGTCCGGTCTTCCATTTAGGTCTCTAATCCATTTCGAGTCTATTTTTGTGTATGGTGTTAGGGAGTATTCTAATTTCATTATTTTACATGTAGCTGTCCAGTTTTCTCAGCACAACTTATTGAAGAGACTGCCTTTTCTCCATTGTATATCCTTGCCTTCTCTGTCATACATTAGTTGACCATAGGTGCATGGGTTCATCTCTGGGCTTTCTATCTTGTTCTATTGATCTATGTTTCTGTTTTTGTGCCAGTACCATATTGTCTTGATTACTGCAGCTTTGTAGTATACTCTGAAGTCAGGGAGTCTGATTCCTCCAGCTCCGTTTTTTTCCCTCAAGACTGCTTTGGCGATTCGGCGTCTTTTGTGTCTCCATACAAATTTTAAGATTTTTTATTCTAGTTCCGTAAAAAATGCCATTGCTAATTTGATAGGAATTGCACTGAATCTGTAGATTGCTTTGGGTAGTATAGTCATTTTCACAATATTGATTCTTCCAATCCAAGAACATGGTATATCTCTCCATCTGTTGGTATACTCTTTAATTTCTTTCATCAATGTCTTATAGTTTTCTGAGTACAGGTCTTTTACCTCCTTAGGTAGGTTTACTCCTAGGTATTTTATTCCTTTTGTTGCAATGTTGAATGGGATTGTTTCCTGAATTTCTCTTTCTGATCTTTCATTGTTAGTGTATAAGAATGCAAGAGATTTCTGTGCATTACTTTGTCTCCTGCAACTTTACCAAATTCATTGATTAGCTCTAGTAGTTTTCTGGTGGCATCCTTAGGCTTCTCTATGTATAGTATCATGTCATCCGCAAACAGTGAGTTTTACTTCTTCTTTTCCAATTTGTATTCCTTTCATTTCTTTTTTTCTCTGATTGCCGTGGCTAGGACTCCAAAAACTATGTTGAGTAAGAGTGGACATCCTTGTCTTGTTCCTGATCTTAAACAAAATGCTTTCAGCTTTTCACCATTGAGAATGATGTTTGCTGTGGGTTTTTCAAATATGGCCTTTATTATGTTGAGGTAGGTTCCCTCTATGCCCACTTTCTGTAGAGTTTTTTGTCATAAATGGGTGTTGAATTTTGTCAAAAGCCTTTTCTGCATCTACTGAGATGATCATACAGTTTTTATTCTTCAATTTGTTAATATGGTGTATCACACTGATTGATTTACATATATTGAAGAATCCTTGCATCTCTGAGATAAATCACAATTGATCATGGTGCATGATCCTTTTAATGTGTTGTTGAATTCTGTTTGCTAGTATTTTGTTGAGGATTTTTGCATCTATATTCATCAGTGATGTTGGTTTCTAATTTTCTTTTCTTGTAGTATATTTGTCTGGTTTTGGTATCAGGGTGATGGTGGCCTCACAGAATGAGTTTGGGAGTGTTCCTTCCTCTCCAATTTTCTGGAAGAGTTTTAGAAGGATGGGTGTTAGCTCTTCTCTAAATGTTTGATATAATTCACCTGGGAAGCCATCTGGTCCTGGACTTTTACTTGTTGGAAGATTTTTAATCACAATTTCAATTTCATTACTTGTGCTTCATCTGTTCATATTTCCAGTTCTTCCTGGTTCAGTCTTGGAAGGTTATAGCTTTCTAAGAATTTGTCCATTTCTTCCAGGTTGTTCATTTTATTGGCATAGAGTTGCTTGTAGTAGTCTCTTAGGATGCTTTGTATTTCTGCAGTGTCTGTTGCAACTTCTCCTTTTTCATTTCTAATTTTATTGATTTGAGTCCTCTCACTCTTTTTCTTGATGAGTCTGGCTAATGGTTTATCAATTTTGTTTACCTTCTCAAAGAACTAGCTTTTAGTTTTATTTATCTTTGCTACTGTTTTCTTTGTTTCTATTTTACTTATTTCTGTTGTAATCTTAATGTTTTCTTTCCTTCTACTAACTTTGGGTTTTGTTTGTTCTTCTTTCTCGTGTTCCTTTAGGTGTAAGGTTAGACTGTTTATATGAGATTCTTCTTGTTACTTGAGGTAGGCTTCTATTGCTATAAACTTCCCTCTTAAAACTGCTTTTGCTGCATCCTGTAGGTTTTGGATCGTCGTGTTTTCATTGTCATTTGTCTCTAGGTATTCTTTTTTTTTTTTTTTATGCGTTACGCGGGCCTCTCACTGTCGTGGCCTCTCCCGTTGCGGAGGACAGGCTCCGGACGCGCAGGTTCAGCGGCCATGGCTCACGGGCCCAGCCGCTCCGCGGCATGTGGGATCTTCCCAGACCGGGGCACGAACCCGTGTCCCCTGCATCGGCAGGCGGACTCTCAACCACTGCGCCACCAGGGAAGCCCTCTAGGTATTCTTTGATTTCCTCTTTGATTTATTCAGTGATCTCTTGGTTATTTAGTAACGTATTGTTTAGCCTCCACGTGTTTGTGTATTTTACGTCTTTTTCCCTATAGTTCATTTCTAATCTCATAGCGTTGTGGTCAGAAAAGATACTTTATATGATTTCAATTTTCTTAAATTTGAGGCTTCATTTGTGAACCAAGATGTGATCTCTCCTGGAGAATGTTCCATGTGCACTTGAGAAGAAAGTGTAATCTGCTGTTTCTGGATGGAATGTCCTATAAATATCAATTAAATCCATCTGGTCTATTCTGTCATTTAAAGCTTCTGTTTCCTTATTTATTTTCATTTTGGATGATCTGTCCATTGGTGTAAGTGAGGTGTTAAAAGTTCCCTACTAATTCTGTGTTACTGTCGATTTCCTCTTTTATGCTGTTAGCAGTTGCCTTATGTATTGACGTGCTCCCATGCTGGGTGTGTGTGTGTATGTGTGTGTATATATATATATATATATATATATATATATATATATATACCTACATACATACATATATATATATATATATATATATATATATATATATATATATTTGGCGGTACACGGGCCTCTCACTGTTGTGGCCTCTCCCGTTATGGAGCACAGGCTCCGGACGTGCAGGCTCAGCGGCCATGGCTCACGGGCCTAGCCGCTCCGTGGCATGTGGGATCTTCCCAGACTGGGGCACGAACCCGTGTCCCCTGCATCAGCAGGCAGACTCTCAACCACTGCGCCACCAGGGAAGCACGGGTGCATATATATTTATAATTGTTATATCTTCTTCTTGGATTGATCCCTTGATCATTATGTAGTGTCCTTCCTTCTCACTTATAACATTCTTTATTTTAAAGTCTATTTTATCTGATATGAGTATTGCTACTCCAGCTTTCTTTTGATTTCTATTTGCATGGAATATCTTTTTCCATCCCCTCACTTTCTGTCTGTATGTGTCCCTAGGTCTGAGGTGGGTCTCTTATAGACAGCATATAGATGGGTCTTGTTTTTTTATACATTCAGCAAGCCTGTGTCTTTTGGTTGGGGCATTTAATCTATTCACGTTTAAGGTAATTATCGATAAGAAAATGGTCATAGGAACATACCTAATTGTTTTGCATTTGTTTTTGTAGGTCCTTTCCTTCTCTTGTGTTTCCCACTTAGAGAAGTTCCTTTAGCATTTGTTGTAGAGCTGGTCTCGTGGTGCTGAATTCTCTTAGCTTTTACTTGTCTGGAAAGCTTTTGATTCCTCCATCAAATCTGAATGAGATCCTTGCCGGGCAGAGTAATCTTGGTTGTAGGTTCTTCCCTTTCATCACTTTAAGTATATCATGCCACTCCCTTCTGGCTGAGTTTCTGCTGAGAAATCAGTTGTTAACCTTATGGGAGTTCCCTTGTATGTTATTTGTCGTTTTTCCCTTGCTGCTTTCAATAATTTTTCTTTGTCTTTAATTTTTGCCAGTTTGATTACTATGTGTCTCGGCGTGTTTCTCCTTGGGTTTATCCTGTATGGGACTCTCTGCACTCCCTGGACTTGGGTGGCTATTTCCTTTCCCATGTTAGGGAAGTTTTCCACTATAATCTCTTTAAATATTTTCTCAGGTCCTTTCTCTCTCTCTCCTCCTGGGATCCCTAAAATGTGAATGTTGTTGTGTTTAAAGTTGTCCCAGAGGTCTCTTAGGCTGTCTTCATTTCTTTTCATTCTTTTTTCTTTATTCTGTTCCACAGCAGTGAATTCCAGCATTCTGTCTTCCAGGTCACTTATCCGTTCTTCTGCCTCAGTTATTCTGCTATTGATTCCTTCTAGTGTTATTTTCATTTCAGTTATTGTATTGTTCTCAACTCTGTTTGTTTGTTCTTTAACTCTTCTACGTCGTTGTTAAACATTTCTTGCATCTTCTCGATCTTTGCCTCCATTCTTTTTCCAAGGTGCTGGATCATCTTCACTATCATTATTCTGAATTCTTTTTCTGGAAGATTTCCTATCTCCACTTTATTTAGCTGTTTTTCCGGGGTTTTATCTTGTTCCTTCATCTGGTACATAGCCCTCTGCTTTTTCATCTTGTCTATCTTTCTGTGAATGTGGTTTTTGTTCCACAGGCTGCAGGATTGTAGTTCTTGCTTCTGCTGTCTGCCCTCTGGTGGATGAGGCTATCTAAGAGGCTTGTGCAAGCTTCCTGATGGGAGGGACTGGTGGTGGGTAGAGCTGACTGTTGCTCTGGTGGGCAGAGCTCAGTAAAACTTTAATCCATTTGACTGCTGATGGGTGGGGCTGGGTTTCCTCCGTGATGGTTGTTTGGCCTGAGGCAACCCAACACTGGAGCCTACCTGGGCTCTTTGGTGTGGCTAATGGTGGACTCTGGGAGGGCTCATGTCAAGGAGTACTTCCCAGGACTTCTGCTGCCAGTGCTCTTGTCCCCACAGTGAGCCACAGCCACCACCTATCTCTGCAGGAGACCCTCCAACACTAGCAGGTCGGTCTGGTTCAGTCTCCCCTGGGGTCACTGCTCCCTCCCCTGGGTCCCAATGAGCACACTACTTTGTGTGTGCCCTCCAAGAGTGGAGTCTCTGTTTCCCCTGGTCCTGTCAAAGTCCTGCAATCAATTCCCACTAGTCTTCAAAGTCTGATTCTCTAGGAATTCCTCTTCCCATTGCCAGACCCCCAGGTTGGGAACCTGACATGGGGCTCAGAACCTTCACTCCAGTGGGCGGACTTCTGTGGTATAAGTGTTCTCTAGTCTGTGAGTCACCCACCCAGCAGTTATGGAATTTGATTTTACTGTGATTGCGCCCCTTTTACCGTCTGATTGTGTCTTCTCCTTTGTCTTTGGATGTGGTGTATCTTTTTTGGTGAGTTCCAGTGTCCTCCTGTCCATGACTGTCCAGCAGCTAGTTGTGATTCTGGTGTTCTTGCAAGAGGGAGTGAGAGCACATCCTTCTACTCTGCCATCTTGGTTCCTCATCTGTGTTGGGTCTTCATTGTTGCATGCGGGCTTTCTCTAGTTGTGGCGTGCGGGGGCTACTCTTGGTTATGGTGCATGAGCTTCTCATTGTGGTGGCTTCTCTTGTTGTGGAGCACGGGCTTGAGGCATGTGGGCTTCAGCAGTTGTGGCATGCGGGTTAAGTAGTTGTGGCTCGTGGGTTCTAGAGCGCAGGCTCAGTAGTTGTGGCACACAGGCTTAGTTGCTCCGCTTCACGTGAGATCTTCCTGGACCAGGGATTGAACCTGTGTCCCCTGCATCGGCAGGCAGATTCTTAACCACTGCACCACCAGGGAAGCCCCTCATTTTAAAATTAAAGTGAATTAAACTGTATTTGCTTTTTTATCGTAGAAACTAATCATATAAATCTCTCTTAACAATTTGTAAGTGTCCATTACAGTATTGTTAACTATATGTACACTGTTGTACAAAAGATCTCTAGAACTTTTTCATCTTACATGACTGAAACTCTATACCCATTGAACAGCAACTCTCCATTTTCCCTCCTCTCTTGGCCTTTGGCAACCACTATTCTTCTTTCTGTTTCTCTGATTTTGATCACTTTAGATACCTGATATAAGTGGAATCATGCAGAATTTTTCTTTTTGTGACTGACTTATTTCACTTAGCATAATACCCAGAAGTAGGATTTCTGGGTTTTCATTAGTATGATGTATTTGTCAAAATTAATGAACCAGTATTGATACATTATCATTAACTCTCGTTCATACTTTACTCAGATTTCCTCAGTTTTCTCTGAGTAATGTCCCTTTTTTTCCTCTAGAATCCCATCAGGATTCCACATTACATTTACTGGTCATGCCTTCTTAGGCTTTTTATGGTTGTGACACTTTCTCAGACTCTCCTTGTTTCTGATGACCTTAACAGTTTTGAGGAGTACTGGTTAAGTACCTTGTAAAATGCCCTTAAATTGGTATTTGTCTGATGTTTTCCTCAGGATTAAACTGTGATAATGCGTTTTGGGGAGTTCTACCACAGAGGTAAAGTGCCATTCTGAACACATCACAACAGGGATACATACTAGCAACATGATTTAATGTTGATATTAACCTTGATCACCTGGCTGAGGTAGTGTTTATAAGTTTTCTCCATTGTAAAATTACTCCTTTTTTTCCTTCCTTTACATGATACAATCTTCAGAAGAAAGCCACTATGCACAACTCACACTTAAAGAGTATGGAGTTATGGTCAAATTCTTACAGGTGGATGAGCTATAAATTATTTGGACTTCTTCTGCATGAAAGATTTGTCTTTGCTCCCCCAAACTTATTTATTCAACCATTTATTAATGTAGGTATAGATTCATGGGGTATTTATTTTATACTTTGGGTTATAATTCAATACTAATTTATTAGTTTCTCAAATTGTTCCAGCTTTGGCCATTTCAGTTGGTTCCTGTGTCCCTTTGACATACCCCCATCATTCACTGTGTTTGTGGCTTTTTTTTTTAAGCACGTTCTTTATTTCTAGCATTATAAGATGTCCCAGGTTCATCTTATAATATATCCTGCACCAGTGCTACAAACAGCCATTTCTCTAAAGAACCCTAGTTGCTTTTCTTTGAGAATAGTATCAGAAACTAAGATCTAGGCACTAGATGTGCTCATTGCTACCAAATGCTTCAAGGGCCTTCAGCTGACAAAACAAGAAGGTGCAACTGTGTATAATAATCCATATATATGTATACATATACACATATATGTATATATAAATATTTTGGTATGTAACCATCTGCATATGTATTAAGCTAAACATGAGTTCATACTGATATCTCCAACTGTAATCTTCTACCACATGGATTATTCTAGCTTCCTTCCCTTGCTTACTGGTAACTTACTATTCCAACATTAAGAAATCTGGTTCCCACCATCAACCATCCATTTACTTAATTTTTCAATTGCAGTATACATGTAAAGTGGTTTCAGAATTGTTACATGTACCAGAATGGGAACCAACTTTATCAAATAGAGTGCAGTTCTTATGTACAGTTCCTTTTGCCTTTAGTCTTACAGAATCCACTCATTTCCAAAGTTACCTAGCTTATCCTTCCAACACTACCCCTTCAGTGAGGATACTTCATATATTTGTAATACATTAGATTTTTTTTGTCACATTATACATTTCATTTTGGGATCCTCCAACCTCCCAAGTGACTCAAAATTTATATACATTAATTGTCTCTCTTAGTTTGGTAAAGTTCTATGAGTTTTGACAAATTCTTAATGCTGTGTATTCACCATTACAATATCTCATGCAATAGTACAGTACCAGTGTAAGTTCAACCTTGGATAAAAAAATGAACCATTCTGGTGAGTGGTATTTATAATGGGGGAGGCTTTGTATTTAGGGGGTCAGGGTATATATGGCAAATTTCTGTTACCCTCCTCTCAATTTTGTTATAAATCTAATTGAAACTGCTCTTAATAATAAAGTATTTTTAAAAAGATGGAAAGAAAAAAAAACACCAAGTACATATGGCTTCACTGGGGAATTCTACCAAATATTTAATGAAGAAATAATGCCAATTCTAAAAACATATTGCCTGAAGGTTAAAGAGAAGGGAATACTCCCCAGCATGTTCCCTGAAGTCAACGTTAACCAGTTACCAAAACCAGAAAAAAAAGATACTAAAAGTAAAAAAAATACAGACAAATATCACTTAGGAATATAGACAGAAAAATATTTGACAAACTTTTAGCAAGTAGAATCCACCAATATATAAAAAGGATAATACATCAGGAAAAAATAGGATTTATTCCAGGATTAGAGTGTTTGCTTAATATTTAAAAATCAGTTTATGTAAAACACCATATTTACAGACTAAAGAAGAAAAATCATAAGCTTATATAAAAAGATTTACAAAAACCACATGGAAAATCAAACGTACATTCTTAGAACAAACTCTAAGCAAACTTGAAGGAACTTGATAAGAACCTCGACAACCAGATAAACAGTATCTATGAAACACCTACAGTTAATATCATACTTAAAGAGAAAAAGCTGAATGCTTTATTTTATGTGTCAACGTGGCTAGTTTATGGTGCCCAGTTGTTTAGTCAAAAACCAGTCTAGATGTTGCTGTGAAGGTATTCTTTTTAGATATGATTAACATTTAAATCAGTAGATTTTGAGAAGAGCAGATTACCTTCCATAATGTGGTTCCACCTGATCCAGTCAGTTGAAGGCCTCGAGATTAAAATAAAACCTCTGAGGTCCCCCAAAGAAGAGGAATTCTATCTCCCTACTGCCTTTAGACTCAAGCTGAAACAACTCCTGCAAGAATTTTTAGCCTGCTGGCCTGCCCTGAAGATTTTGGACTTGTGTGCCCCCACAATTTCATGAGACAATACCTTAAAATAAATCTCTCTGTATATACAGATAGATACACATCTATAGATGTATATATAGAGATATCTCTCTCTACACGCGCACACACACACACCCTGTTGGTTCTGTTTCTCTGGAAATCCCTGAATAACACAGTTAGCCATAAGACTGGAAAAAGATAAACCATGAATCTCTACTCTCACCAGTTTTATTCAACATTGTACTAGAATAATGGCTCAGAAATCAGGCTAGAAAAAGAAATCAAAGGCATAATGACTAGAAAAGAAGTAAAACTGCATTTTCAGATAACACGATCATCTTTATAGTAAATCCTAACAACTATGCAAAACAAAGCTATGAGAAAAATGTGTAAGTTTAAAAAGGTTGCAGAATGAATGGTTAATATACAAAAATCAACTGCATTTCTATGCACTAAAAATAAACAATAAGAAATTGAAATTTTAAAAATTAGACCACTAACAATGCCACACAAAGTACTAAATACATAGGGATGAATTTGACAAAAGATATGCAAGACTTGTACATTAAAAACTACAAAACATTGATGAAACAAAGTAAATAAGATCTAAATAATAAAGAGATAGACTGTGTTCATGACTTGAAAGGCTCAGTGATGTTAGAATGTCAATTTCCCCCAAACAGACCTATGGATTCAAACAATAATGATCAAAATCCAATCACGCATTTAAAAAAAGAAATTGGGTACCTGACTCTAAATTTTGTATGCAAATTCATAGGACCTAGAATAACCAAAATAATTTTGAAAAGGAAGAAAAAATTTGAACTCCATTTTCCTGATTCTAATATTTATTATAAAGTTACACTAACCGACTAAATATAGTATTGGTATAAAGGTTGATATATATATAAATATGTATATGAAATATGTCTATATGAAATGTAATAGAGAGTACAGAAGTAGATCCAAACATACATGGCCAAGAGATTTTCAATAAAGATACAAAGATAATTCAGTTGGGAAAGGTTAATATTTCAAAAAGTGATGCAGGGATGAAACTTGCACAAGCTTCTTAGACAGCCTCATCCACCAGAAGGCAGACAGCAGAAGCAAGAAGAACTACAATCCTGCAGCCTGTGGAATAAAAACCACATTCAAAGAAAGACAGACAAGATGAAAAGGCAGAGGGCTATGTACCAGATGAAGGAACAAGATAAAACCCCAGAAAAACAACTAAATGAAGTGGAGATAGGAAACCTTCCAGAAAAAGAATTCAGAATAATGATAGTGAAGATGATCCAGAACCTCGGAAAAAGAATGGAGGCAAGATCGAGAAGACGCAAGAAATGTTTAACAAAGATCTAGAAGAATTAAAGAGCAAACAGAGATGAACAACGCAATAACTGAAATGAAAAATACACTAGAAGGAATCAATAGCAGAATAACTGAGACAGAAGAATGGATAAGTGAACTGGAAGACAGAATGGTGGAATTCACTGCTGAGGAACAGAATAAAGAAAAAAGAATGAAAAGAAATGAAGACAGCCTAAGAGACCTCTGGGACAACATTAAATGCAACAACATTCGCAATATAGGGGTCCCAGAAGAAGAGAGACAGAAAGAACCTGAGAAAATATTTGAAGAGATTAAAGTCAAAAACTTCCCTAACATGGGAAAGGAAATAGCCACCCAGGTCCTGGAAGTGCAGAGAGTCCTATACAGGATAAACTCAAGGAGAAACAGGCCAAGACACATAGTAATCAAACTGGCAAATATAAAGGACAAAGAAAAAGTATTGAAAGCAGCAAGGGAAAAACGACAAAAAACATACAGGGGAACTCCCATAAGGTTAACAGCTTATTTCTCAGCAGAAACTCTATAAGCCAGAAGGGAGTGGCATGATATACATAAAGTGAATTAGGGAAGAACACACAACCAAGATTACTCTACCCAGAAAGGATCTCAATCAGATTCAATGGAGAAATCAAAAGCTTTACAGACAAGCAAAAGCTAAGAGAATTCAGCACCACCAAACCAGCTCTACAACAAATGATAAAGGAACTTCTCTAAGTGGAAAACACAAGAGAAGAAAAAGACCTACAAAAACAAACACAAAACAATTAAGAAAATGGTAATAGGAATATACAAATGGATAATTACCTTAAACGTGAATGGATTAAATGCTCCAATCAAAAGACACAGGCTTAAAAAAAAAAAAAAAGACACAGGCTTGCTGAATGGACATAAAAACAAGACCCATCTATATGCTGTCTACAAGAGACCCACTTCAGACCTATGGACACATTCAGACTGAAAGTGAGGGGATGGAAAAAGATATTCCATGCAAATGAAAATCAAAAGAAAGCTGGAGTAGCAACTCTCATATCAGGCAAAATAGACTTTAAAATAAAGACTATTACAAGAGACCACGAAGGGTACTACATAATGATCGAGGGATCAATCCAAGATGAAGATAAAACAATTGTAAATATTTATGCACCCAACAGAGGAGCACCTCAATACACAGGCAAATGCTAACAGCCATAAAAGGGGAAAATGACAGTAACACAATCATAGTAAGGGACTTTAACAACCCACTTTCACCAACGGAAAGATCATCCAAAATGAAAATAAATAAGGAAACACAAAGTTTTTTTTGTTTGTTTGTTTTTTTGCGGTATGTGGGCCTCTCACTGTTGTGGCCTCTCCCATTGCGGAGCACAGGCTCTGGACGCGCAGGCTCAGCGGCCATGGCTCACAGGCCCAGCCGCTCTGCAGCATGTGGGATCTTCCTGGACTGGGGCACAAACCCGTGTCCCCTGCATCAGCAGGAGGACTCTCAACCACTGCGCCTCCAGGGAAGCCTGAAACACAAGCTTTAAATGATACATTAAGCAAGATGGACTTAATTGATATGTATAGGACATACCATCCAAAAACAACAGAATACACTTTCTTTTCCAGTGTTCATGGAACATTCTCCAGGATAGATCATATCTTGGGTCACAAATCAAGCCTTGGTAAATTTAAGAAAATTGAAATCATATCAAGTATCTTTTCTGACCACAACGCTATGAGACTAGGTATCAATTACAGGAAAAAAACTGTAAAAAGTACAAACACATGGAGGCTAAACAATACACTAGTAAATAACCAAGAGATCAATAAGAAATCAAAGAGGAAACCAAAAAATACCTAGAAACAAATGACAGTGAAAACACAATGACCCAAAACCTATGGGGTGCAGCAAAAGCAGTTCTAAGAGGGAAGTTTATAGCAATACAATCCTACATCAAGAAGAAACAACTCAAATAAACATCCTAACCTTACACCTAAAGCAATGAGAGAAAGAAGAACAAAAAACCCCCGAAGTTAGCAGAAGGAAAGAAACAATAAAGATCAGATCAGAAATAAATTAAAAAGAAATTCAGAAAACAATAGCAAAGATCAATAAAAGTAAAAGCTGGTTCTTTGAGAAGTTAAACAAAATTGATAAACCATTAGCCAGACTCATCAAGAAAAAAAGGGAGAAGATTCAAATCAATAGAATTAGAAATGAAAAAGGAGAAGTAACAACTGACACTGCAGAAATACAAAGGATCATGAGAGATTACTACAAGCAACTCTATGCCAATAAAATGGACAACCTGGAAGAAATGGACAAATTCTTAGAAAAGCACAGCCTTCTGAGACTGAACCAGGAAGAAAGAGAAAATATGAACAGATCAATCACAAGAACTGAAATTGAGACTGTGATTAAAAATCTTCCAAGAAACAAAATCCCAGGACCAGATGTCTTCCCAGGCGAATTCTTTCAAACATTTAGAGAAGAGCTAACACCTATCCTTCTCAAACTCTTGCAAAATAATGCAGAGGGATGAAACTCACTCTACGAGGCCAGCATCACTCTGATACCAAAGCCAGATGAAGATGTCACAAAAAAAGAAAACTACAGGCCAGTATCACTGAACATAGATGCAAAAATCCTCAACAAAATACGAGCAAACAGAATCCAACAGCACATTAAAAGGATCATACACCATGATCACGTGGCGTTTATTCCAGGAATGCAAGGATTCTTCAATATATGCAAATCAGTCAATGTGATAAACCATATTAACAAACTGAAGGTGAAAAACCATATGATTATAGATGCAGAAAAAGCTTTTGACAAATTCAACACCCATTTATGATAAAAACCCTCCAGAAAGTAGGCATAGAGGGAACTTACCTCAACATAATAAAGGCAGTATATGACAAACCCACAGCCAACATCGTCCTCAATGGTGAAAAACTGAAACCATTTCCACTAAGATCAGGAACAAGACAAGGTTGCCCACTCTCACCACTACTATTCAACATAGTTTTGGAGGTGTTAGCCACAGCAATCAGAGAAGAACAAGAAATAAAATGAATCCAAATTAGAAAGAAGTAAAACTGTCACTGTTTGCATATGACTTGATACTATACACAGAGAATCCAAAAGATGCTACCAGAAAATGACTAGAGCTAATCAATGAATTTGGTAAAGTTGCAGGATACAAAATTAATGCACAGAAATCTCTTGAATTCCTATACACTAATGATGAAAAATTTGAAAGAGGATTTAAGGAAACACTCCCTTTTACCACTGCAACAAAAAGAATAAAATACCTAGGAATATACCTACCTAAGGAGACAAAAGATCTATATGCAGAAAACTATAAGACACTGATGAAAGAAATTAAAGATGATACCAACAGATGGAGAGATATACCATGCTCTTGGATTGGAAGAATCAACATTGTGAAAATGACTATACTACCGAAAGCAATCTACAGATCCCATTCAATCCCTATCAAACTACCAATGGCATTTTTCACAGAATTAGAACAAAAGATTGCACAGTTTGTATGTAAACACCAAAGACCCTGAATAGCCAAAGCAATCTTGAGAAAGAAAAATGGAGCTGGAGGAACTAGGTTCCAGACTTCAGACTATACTACAAAGCTACAGTAATCAAGACAGTATGGTACTGGCACAAAAATAGAAATACAGATAAATGGAACAGGAGAGAAATCCCAGGGATAAACGCACGCATATATGTTCACCTTATGTTTGATAAAGGAGGCAAGAATATACAATGGAGAAAAGACAGTCTCTTCAATAAGTGGTGCTGGGAAAACTGTACATCTATATGTAAAAGAATGAAATTACAACACTCCCTAACACCATATACAAAAATAAACTCAAAATGGATTAAAGACCTATATGTAAGGCCAGACACTATAAAACTCTTAGAGGAAAACATAGGCAGAACACTCTATGACATAAATCACAGCAAGATCCTTTTTGACCCACCTCCTAGAGAAAGGGAAAAAATGACAAAAAAATTTTTTTTGATTTAATGATACTTAAAAGCTTTTGCACAGCAAAGGAGACCATAAAGAAGATGAAAAGACAACCTTCAGAATGGGAGAAAATATTTGCAAATGAAGCAATTGACAAAGCATTAATCTCTAAAATGTACAAGCAGGTCATGTAGCTCAATATCAAAAAAACAAACAACCCAATCGAAAAATGGGCAGAAGACCTAAATAGACATTTCTCCAAAGAAGATATTCAGGTTGTCAACAAATACATGAAAGGATGTTCAACATCACTAATCATTAGAGAAATGCAAATTAAAACTACAATGAGGTGTCACCTCACACAGGTCAGAATGGCCATCATCAAAAAATCTGCAAATAATAAATGCTGGAGAGGGTGTGAAGAAAGGGAACCCTCTTGCACTGTTGGTGGAAATGTAAATTGATACAGCCACTATGGAGAACAGTATGGAGGTTCCTTAGAAAAATAAAAATAGAACTACCATACGACCAGCAATCTCACTGCTGGGCATATAACCTGAGAAAACCATAATTCAAAAAGGGTCAGGGCTTCCCTGGTGGCGCAGTGGTTGAGAGTCCGCCTGCCGATGCAGGGGACACAGGTTCGTGCCCCAGTCAGAGGAAGATCCCACATGCTGCGGAGCGGCTGGGCCCATGAGCCATGGCTGCTGAGCCTGCATGTCTGGAGCCTGTGCTCTGCAATGGGAGTGGCCACAACAGTGAGAGGCCTGCGTACCGCTAAAAAAAAAAAAAAAAAAAGGTCATGTACCACAATATTCATTGCAGCTCTATTTACAATAGCCGGGACATGGAAGCAACCTAAGTGTCCACTGACATATGAATGGATAAAAAAGATGTGGCACATATATACAATGGAATATTACTCAGCCATAAAAAGAAATGAAACTGATTTGTAGTGAGGTGGATGGACCTAGAGACTGTCATACAGAGTGAAGTAAATCAGAAAGAGAAAAATAAATACTGTATGCTAACACATATATATGGAATATAAAGAAAAAAAAAGTTTCTGAAGAACCTAGGGGAAGGACAGGAATAAAAACACAGATGTAGAGAATGGACTTGAGGACTGGGCGGGGAAGGGTAAGCTTGGACAAAGTGAGACAGTGGCATGGACATATATACACTTCCAAATGTAAAATAGATAACTAGTGGGAAGCAGCCGCATAGCACAGGGAGATCAGCTCGGTGCTTTGTGACCACCTAGAGGGGTGGGATAGGGAGGGTGGGAGGGAGATGCAAGAGGGAGGGGATATGGGGATATATGTATATGTATAGCTGATTCACTTTGTTATACAGCAGAAACTAACAGACCATTGTAAAGCAATTATACTCTAATATAGATGCTAAAAATAAACAAACAAGAAAACCTCATCAAATTTTGCATTTTAAGTAAAGTTACCTTTAACGTATGTCAACTTTACCACAACAAAGCTGTTACACATAAAAAAAGTAAACACCTCAGGGAAACAAATTAAGTAGTTGGCATGTACAGCAAGACCCTGATTCCTGCAGCTATTTGGTGTCATTAAAAAGTGACTGCTCTAGAATTAAAAGGGATTAAAAATCCCAGCATGCCGATAAAACACGTGGTCTTGAATAGGATCCTGGCTATAAAATACTTTTTGCAAAATTTAGGAAATTTGAAGACACAGTGATCATTAGATGATACTAGAAAATTATTATTAAATTTTAGGTGTTATAGTGTTAATTGGCTCCATAATATAATTTTCTTAGTTTTAAGAGTTGTACAATGACATATTTAGAGATTGAATGTCAAGATATACGTATGTAGTTTTTAGTAATTCAGTATTAAAAATAAAATATGCTAAGAAAAAAATGTGAAATTGTCTTCTCGTTAGTGTTTTATGCTGGACACCTAATTTTCAAGAATAGATTAGTGATGTTAAGTGGGAGATGACTGTTCTACCATACACATAATAAAGCTGTTATATTGGGCCCACGAACAGAAGGTGAGCACTTTAAATGGAGCCTACAGTAATGGTGATGGTAATTCAATGCTCCATTGGTACCCTAAAGCCTGACCTGCTATGTGTCAAAAAGAAGGACAATATAGCCAACTTTTATTTTATCGTCTTTTCCCTAAAAAATAAATTATGAGAAAAAGATGCTACTATTAAAACCTTCTGTATTGTCTTTCTCTCATTTTGGCTGGTATTTTATTCTTCTTTTATGGTACTTATCATTCTTTTTTTTTCTCTCTTAATTTAATTTAATTTTTTAACATCTTTATTGGAATATAATTGCTTTACAATGGTGTGTTAGTTTCTGCTTTATAACAAAGTGAATCATTTATACATATACATATGTCCCCATATCTCTTCCCTCTTGCGTCTCCCTCCCTCCCGCCCTCCCTATCCCACCCCTCTAGGTGGTCACAAAGCACCGAGCTGATCTCTCTGTGCTATGAGGCTGTTTCCCACTAGCTAGCTATTTTACGTTTGGTAGTGTATATATGTCCATGCCACTCTATCATTCTTTTCATCTAGATCCACTCTCTCACGTTACAGTTACATCAGAAAGAAATCTTTTCCTCCTACTCCATTCTAGAGGCAAAATGAATGAATGAATTTAATCATTCATTTGTTCAACAAATATTTACTGAGCACCTACTACAGTGATTCTTTTATTTTTCAATTCCTACTACAATGATTCTTTGTGCATTATAATTACCTGTGGAGTTTTTAAGAAATAGAATTTTCTGACAGACCCCAGCTGAGATGCCAGCAAGTAGCCAACATTAAACTGCCAGCCATATGAGTGAGTCACCTTGAACATCCAACCCAATAGGGGCTTGATAAGGCTAGAGTCCCTGACAACATGTGACAGCAACTGCATAAGAGATACCATGAGGCATGAGGAATGCCTGGCCAAACCCAGTCCGAATTCCTGACCCACAGTATCCTTGAGCAGAATAAAATGGTTGTTTTATGCCATTAAGATGTGAGATAGTTTATTTCTCAGCAATAATAACTGCATTGCTACCTCTAAGGATTGTTGTGAAGAAGAAATGAAATATTTTACATATATAAATAAATACTGTGAACATCTAAGGCATTCTTTAATATCTACTGCATTTATTGTTAATTACAGGTCACATATCAGCTAGTCACGATCTATTTCATGCACATTGGTTTTGTCTTCCCAGATGTACTGTGAACTCATAACACGGGGGTCTAAGTATTACAATACCTTTGTATTACCTGCGGCCATTAGAACAGAACTGAGCACAGAATCAATAAAACCTTTTGGAAAGACTCTTGTCTTACATGTAATGTTGAAGGAGTTCACTAAAACTTGTTTGATATATTTCCAAAGTATCTACTGGAGTTTAAATGATTGTACTATCCAAATTCTGTTCACAGTACCCATATATCATTCTCTATTTGTTGTTAAGGCTGGCTCAATTATTCTAATTACTAACTCTTACTTTAATTGATTAAAAAAATAAGTTTAACCAGATGGCCTATCTCAATCACTTGCCTTTTTAAAGGGAAAGTTACACCTCAGCACATAAACTATCTGAGAAGCTAATTCCTTTTGCACTTCTTCTTTTTAAGTATTCTAATTAAGTTTCCAAAGTAGTGCAATATAAAATAATCAGCGAAAGCCAAAAAAAAGTCATTAAGAATTTTAATTCCTCTCTTAACTTTTATTCTTAAATTTTTTTCCCTATGGACTCTTACTTTCTACTCTCAGTTTTTCTTTATCCTCTCCTTGGGGGTTTAAACTCCTACAGTCATTTACTCAACTTTTATTTGTGTACGAGCCATATGAAAAGCTGTAAATAAATGCAAACCACTGCAAAATACGAGCTGGAAAAAATCATGAATTCCATTGGAAGCTTGACTGCATCCACACTAGACTTGTGATTTAATTTCAACTAGGTCTTTCCTCATGTTCAGCAATCCCTCATCCTTTTTCCTTATCTCACGTTGACTTCGTTTCACATTCCTCAGAGTTGTTGCTCCAAACCTCTCCAGTCACCTGCCAAACCACTAGAAGGAGCTGATTTTATTTAGATCGGGGGTCCCCAATCCCCGGGCTGCGGACCGGTACCAGTCCGTGGCCTGTTAGGAACCGGGCCGCTCAGCAGGAGGTAAGTGTGGGCGAGCAAGCAAAGCTTTATCTGCCACTCCCCATCGCTCGCATTACTGCCTGAACCATGCCCCTGCATAGCTCTCACTACCTCCTGAACCATCCCCCTGCTCCCCCGTCCATGGAAAAATTGTCTTCCACGAAACCGGTCCCTGGTGCCAAAAAGGTTGGGGACCGCTGATTTAGATGGAAGCTTTCCAGAGTAAGCTCCGTCGTCTTCTCACTTTAATTCACAATCTCCCTATATGTTCACTCATCTTTATTATTCTTGCTGATTATCTCGAAGCAAGAGCAGTTCTGCTACTACTCTAAGACTCATTTCTCCATCTGACTCTGGAATATCTTCATTCCTGCCTCTTCTATAAACTTATGCTATCAGTTATCCTTCTTTTTCTGGCATTTTCAGTCTCTGGCCATTGGCCGCTTTTCCATTAAACCGAAGTGTGGAAAACATCCATCAGAAGAAATAGATCTGTCCCATACTTTTAAGCCAACCTGCCCATCCAGGCCCTGGGAGTACCAAGTGACAGTAGAGGAGGGCTGAACACATCTAAAGTAATAGTGAGGGTAACCCCACCATTTTCATATTTTCCCCTATTCCCCTCTACCTCCGCCTGGCTTTTAACATCTACGCCTTTGTCTCCCATTTTAAGTCCTGTGTGTGCCTTGTGGACTGAATGATTTTTATCTCCTCTATGGCTGTCTTTAAGAAAAGTCTCTGACTATTCTCACTCTTTCTGCGGTAGGATTCTGCAAAGCAACTCCAGGTACCAGTTTCTTTGGTGGCCTTCCTTTGGAGAAACTGTTCTGACACAAAGCTGATAGAAGAGCATTTCTTAGCCACCTGGCCTGAGAGAGAGAAGGCTCCTGGAGCATGGCCTGTGGTGTCCTGACTTATGTGATGCTGCTATTACTGTTAGCTAATATTGATATTTATTGAATACTAGAAGCCAGGCACCATCCTAAGCCCATTATAGGTATTGCCTCATTTAAACTTCACAACAACCCTTTAAGGTAGGATCATTATTGTCTCAGTCTTACATAGGAGGAAACTGAGTCACAGAATTATTACTATCCTTGCTCAAGGTCCTGCACAGCTTGTTAATGAGAGAGAAGGGAGTCTAAACATCCAGTCTTTTCCAGAAACTATGCTATTCAGGCAAACTCTTCTAATGAGTTTGTACACAGTTTAAAGAAAAGCTCTTAACTGCTTCAATCATCATTTAATATCATTCTTCCCAAACTGTAGAACACTTCTTGGGAGCCTCATGTTGAAAGAAAATGACTAATAATCAAGTCAAGATCTAACTGGCTCGCCTCTTCTAAAGACTGAATTTGATAATTGATAGTCTCAAGTGATTACAACATATCTAAGCATACCAAACACAAACGAAGCCACCAGCACCAGGATACTAACTATATGGTGTAAGAATCTTAAGTGTCAAGAACAACGATTTGAGGATAATCACCAAATTTTAAACTTGACAAACTTCATCCATAAATTAGATTCATTTAAATGGCTATACAAATCACTGATGTCTTTCTCAAGATTTTTTTTTAATCTAATGGGCAAATTAGTCCCTGATATAATTGTATATACAGTTACTGATTGAAAGAGCACTTCTGCAAAGGCAGTCTGGTGAGTAACTAAAAGAATGATCCCAAGAGACTACAGAAAGATTTTCTCTACTATATTAGGTTCATAAAGGGTAATTCATAGCCAAAGGAAGGCTCATTTAGTACTTTCCCAATAAAAAGATGAGTTAAGAATTTTCAGACTCAGTCAAATCAATTCTTTATATTCATATGGCACTTCATATTGTATAAAGCATTTTTCCTTCCATTATTACAATTGAGGCTCTCAATTCCACTGGGTAGACAGGCTTTCCAGGAAATTTTGTTTCTACTTTAAAAATTTATTTCCTCTCTGCCTTTGCTTTCAGGAAGCCTAGATATAAAATGAATGATCAAGTATAAAAGTAAGTGCAACTCTGTATCCCTTACCTCTATATAATTCTGATCTTCTTTCTCTGCTTTTTAAAAAAAATTTAGTTGCTTTAAATATTTGATTATAAGTTTCCCCAAGTTCTTTACAAAGTATGTGGGGTATAAATTTCAAACACATAAAAATTGATAAACCCTCTTCCTAGCAAAATGGTAGGCCCAACGACTGATCACAAAGGGCACAAAACCCAATCTAGTTCCAAACTGCATCCATCAAAAGAGCCCTGCTACCTCACACCATCATAGAAAAAAGCCCAGAGCAACATAATATGATGAACAAAACAGATGTGCACTTAAGGCTTATTAAGATAAATTCATATTTCACATATTGTTCTCCCATGAACATTCAAGTATAAAGAGATCTATGTTATTTGATTAAGTGGATGCAAAGTATTTAATTTTATGGATGCTTATTTAAATTTTTAAATTGTCTCCCATTAATGGACCTTTACAAGAAAGGTGGAACATATTGTTACAATAATTTTTATACTTTTAAAAATCTATATTTCCCGTTCATATCTTTACTCCCCTATCTGGCTATTTCCAGGTTTGTTTGTTTCTTTGTTTCTTATTCATTTTAGAAGGTGTATATATTATGGATCATTTTCTCTTTCTCTTGAGTGAAAAATATGTTTCACAGTCTATCAGAAACCTGAAGAAAGTAAGTGAAAGAAGCATTCCATCTGGCAGAAGAGCATTTAACGCACAGGAAAGAGCAAGTGACTAGACCACACAAGGAAACCAGTATAATTAAATTAAGTAATATAGAAGAAGTATGGTGGAGACATGAGGTCAGGTAAAGTCTGTGGTAAGATCATGTAGGGCCAAGTAGGCCATTATAGGGTGCTTGGATTTTACTCTGAGTAAGATGGGAAACCACTGGAAGATCATGAGGGACATGATCTGACTAATGTTTTAAAATAACTATTCTGATTTACGGATGGAACATAGACTTGTGGGAGGAGGGCAGGGCAAGGGCAGAATAAGGCAGAACTGTTAGGAAGAAAGATGATGTTTTTGTGGACCAGAGTTGTCCTAGTGAGTCTCTGTCAGATCCTGCATACATTCTGAAGAGAAACCAAGCATGGTTTGCTGACAGATTAGATATGGAATGTGAAAGAAAAAAAAGAGTTACTCTTGTGGGGGACCACTTGGACACCCAGAGTTAGTAGATTATTTTAACTGCAGACATTTGAGATTCAACCCATACAGAAAGAAAACTTTCCAGAGTTTATCTGGAACTTGCCAAATAAAGGCAGAAATTTCTGGGAGTGAGACTGCACCACTTTTTGGAGTAGCATAACTCTCAGGAATAAAACTGACGTAAATCCTTCTCTTAGGATAATTTTTTCTGCCAGGGAAAAGAAGAGAAGACCACTCACACCGGCATAAAAATATAAGACCACTCACACCTGCATAAACAAATAGTATAGCAAACTATCTTACCTCCCATTTGTTCCTCTAAAAGCCCATTTGTCTTTCCTTAAGTCATTTGATCTCCCCATAGAAGCCTTTTCTCCCTGCTCCATATCCCCCTATTAAATTAGGTCTATTAAGCTAGCTACTTCAATTGTGTGCCTATGAATAAACTTTGTTTTTTCCCTCCTGTTAATCTGTCAATTTCAGTTAAATTCTCAGGCCCCCAACTAATGAACCTGTCTATAGTGGAAAATGTTCTCCTTTTAACATATTCTAAGGTTCTTGGTCTAAACAACTGGGAGGATAGAGTTGCCCTCAACAGAGATGGGGGAACCTGAAGGTCAAGTAGGCTACACACAGGAAATCAAAATTTCAGGTAAATTTAAAACGTCTATTAGAAATTCAAGTAAACCCCACACACTACTCAGTCAGCTGTAGCTGCCCCTTGCCCCTACTGCTGGCCCCAGCCCATGCCACTACCTGAGTGCCTGCAACTGTCCCCTGCCACTATGCAAGCGCCTGCAGGCAGCCTCTGCAGAAAAGCATGTGCACACCACCAACTGGAGCCACCACCACCATCTGCCCTGATTCCAAGTTGCTGGACCCGGGGGCACTGCTAAGGACCCCATCAGCCCTTGTAGCCACTGTAGACTCTCCACAGTTCTCACCAAGGATCACGACTTGTCGACGTAGGGCTCCGAGTGCCTAAGCCAATGAGACACCACACCCCCCGGGCCCAGAGACTCGCCATGTCCCTTCATGTGGCACACTACACCACTAGACTTGAGATCACAGCAGGCTCCAGTATGCTCCCACTTGCAGAAGTTCTTTCCTTACCAAAGTCAGTCCATTAAGTCTGGAAGAGGTGATTGGTTCTTCCAATGTGCAGACACCTACATAAGGCTATAGGGATCATGAAGAATCAGGGAAACATGATTCCACCAAAGGAACAAAACAATGTTCAGTAAATGACCCCAAAGAAGTGGAGATCCATTCTCCAGGATAGATCACATATTAGGTCACAAAATAAATCTTAGCAAATTTAAGAACATTGAAATCATATGTCTCCTTTCCAACCACAATGGTATGAAACAAGAAATCAATAAGAGGAAAATGTGAAAATCCACAAATTTGTGGAAACTAAACAACATATTCCTGAACAACCAATAGGTCAGAGAAGAAATCAAGAGCAAAATAAAAAAACATCTTGAAACAAATGAAAATGGAAACACAACATACCAAATCTTATGAGACACAACAAAAGCATTCTACGAGGGAAGTTCATAGCAACAAATGCCTACATTAGGTAAAAGAAAGATCTCAAATAAACAATCTCACTTTATATCTCAGGGAACTAGAAAAAGAAAAAACTAAGCCTGAAATTAGCAGAAGGAAGGAAATAGAAAAGATCAGAGTAGAAATGAATGAAATAACACCAGAAAAACAATAGAAAAGATCAACAAAACTAAGAGCTGGTTTTTAGAAAAGATAAAAAAAAATTGACAAACCTTTATCTAGATTAAGGAAAAAAAGAGAGAAGACTAAAATAAAATCAAACATGAAAGAGGAGACATTATAACTGATACCACAGAAATACAAAATGTAAGAGACTACTATAGACAATTATACACCAACAAATCAAATTACCTAGAATAACTGGATAGATTCATAGAAACACAACCTACAAAGACTGAGTCATGAAGAAATAGAGATTCTGATCAGATTAGTAAGGATAATCCTATGGCTTGTTCAGGAACATCCCTCAATGTAATAAAGGCAATATATGACAAGCCTGTGGCTAACATCATACTCAATGATGAAAGTTTGAAAGATTTTCCTTTAAGATCAGGAACAAGACAAGGTCGCCCACTCTCACTACTCCTACTGAAATATTACTGGGAGTCTTAGTGACAGCAAATAAGTTAAGAAAAGGAAATAAAAGACATCTAAATCATACAGGAAGAAGTAAAATTGTCTGTTTGCAGGTGATATAATCTTATACAAGAAAACTCTCCACCAAAAAACCTGTTGAATGTAATAAACAAATTCAGTAAATATTCAGGATAGAAAATCAAAATACAAACTGGATTGTGTTTCTATACACTAATAATGAACTATGTGAAAAAGAAATAAAGAAAACCATCTGATTTAGAATAGCACTAAAAATAGTAAAATACTTAGGAACACATTTTATTTTAACATCTTTACTGGAGTAAAATTGCTTTACAATGGTGTGTTAGTTTCTGCTGTATAACAAAGTGAATCAGATACACATATACATATATCCACATATCTCTTCCCTCTTGCGTCTCCCTCTCATCCTCCCTATCCCACACCTCTAGGTGGTCACAAAGCACTGAGCTGATATCCCTGTACTATGTGTTTGCTTCCCACTAGCTATCTATTTTACATTTGCTAGTGTATATAGTCCATGCCACTCTCTCACTTCATTCCAGCTTACCCTTCCCCCTCCCCATGTCCTCAAGTCCATTCTCTACGTCTGTGCCTTTATTCCTGTCCTGCTCCTAGATTCTTCAGAACCATTTTTTTTCTTTTTAGATTCCATATATATGTGTTAGCATATGGCATTTGTTTTTCTCTTTCTGACTTACTTCACTATGTATGACAGAATCTAGGTGCATCCACCTCACTACAAATAACTCAATTTTGTTTCTTTTATGGCTGAGTAATATTCCATTATATATATATGTGCCACATCTTCTTTATCCATTCAACTGTCGATGGACACTTAGGTTGCTTCCATGTCCTCACTACTGTAAAAAGAGCTGCAATGAACATTGTGGTACATGACTCTTTTTAAATTATGGTTTTCTCAGGGTATATGCCCAGTAGTGGGATTGCTGGATCGTATGGTAGTTCTATTTTTAGTTTTTTAAGGAACCTCCATAATGTTCTCCATAGTGGCTGTATCAATTTACATTCCCACCAACAGTGCAAGAGGGTTTCCTTTTCTCCACACCACCTCCAGCATTTATTATTTGCAGATTTTTTGATGATGGCCATTCTGATTGGTGTGAGGTGATACCTCACTGTAGTTTTGATTTGCGTTTCTCTAATGATTAGTGATATTGAGCACCCTTTCATGTGTTTGTTGGCAATCTGTATATCTTCTTTGGAGAAATGTCTATTTAGGTCTTCTGCCCATTTTGGATTGGGTTGTTTGTTCTTCTGATACTGAGCTGCATGAGTTGCTTGTAACTTCTGGAGATTAATCCTTTGTCGGTTGCTTCATTTGCAAATATTTTCTCCCATTCTGAGGGTTGTCTTTTCATCTTGTTTATGGTTTCCTTTGCTGTGCAAAAGCTTTTAAATTTCATTAGGTCCCATTTGTTTATTTTTGTCTTTATTTCCTTTTCTCTAAGAGGTGGGTCAAAAAGGATCTTCCTGTGATTTATGTCATAGAGTGTTCTGCCTATGTTTTCTTCTAAGAGTATTATAGTGTCCCGTCTTACATTTACGTCTTTAATCCATTTCGAGTTTATTTTTGTGTATGGTGTTAGGGAGTGTTATAATTTCATTCTTTTACAGGTAGCTGTCCAGTTTTCCCAGCACCACTTATTGAAGAGGCTGTCTTTTCTCCATTGTATATTCTTGCCTCCTTTATCAAAAATAAGGTGACCATAGGTGGGTGCGTTTATCTCTGGGCTTTTGATCCTGATCCATTGATCCATATTTCTATTTTTGTGCCAGTACCATACTGTCTTGATTACAGCAGCTTTGTAGTATAGCCTGAAGTCAGGAAGCCTGATTCCTCCAGCTCCATTTTCCTTTCTCAAGATTTCTTTGGCTACTCGGGGTCTTTTGTGTTTCCATACAAATTGTGCAATCTTTTGTTCTAGTTCTGTGAAAAATGAACTAGTAGTTTGATAGGGATTGCTTGGATTCTGTAGATTCCAAGTTTGATAGGTAGTTTGATAGGGATTGCTTGGAATCTGTAGATTGCTTTGGGTAGTGTAGTCAATTTCACAATGTTGATTCTTCCAATCCAGGAATATGGTATATCTCTCCATCTGTTGGTATCATCTTTAATTTCTTTCATCAGTGTCTTATAGTTCTCTGCATACAGGTCTTTTGTCTCCTTAGGTAGGTTTATTCCTAGGTGTTTCATTCTTTTTGTTGCAATGGTAAATGGGAGTGTTTCCTTCATCATTACTATATAGGAATGCAAGAGATTTCTGTGCATTTATTTTGTATCCTGCTACTTTACCAAATTCATTGATTTGCTCTATTAGTTTTCTGGTAGCATCTTTAGGATTCTCTATGTATAGTATCATGTCATCTGCAAACAGTGACAGCTTTACTTCTTCTTTTTCGATTTGGGTTCCTTTTATTTCTTTTTCTTCTCTGATTGCTGTGGCTAAAACTTCCAAAAGTATGTTGAATAATAGTGGTGAGAGTGAACAACCTTGTCTTGTTCCTGATCTTAGAGGCAATGGTTTCAGTTTTTCACCATTGAAAACAATGTTGGCTGTGGGTTTGTCATATACTGCCTTTATTATGTTGAGGTAAGCTCCCTCTATGCGTACTTTCTGGAGGGTTTTTATAATAAATGGGTGTTGAAATTTGTCAAAAGCTTTTTCTGCATCTACTGAGATGATCATATGGTTTTTCTCCTTCAATTTGTTAATATGGTGTATCACATTGATTGATTTGTGTATATTGAAGAATCCTTGCATTCCTCGGATAAACCCCACTTGATCATAGTGTATGATCGTTTTAATGTACTGTTAGATTCTGTCTGCTAGTATTTTGTTCAGAATTTTTGCATCTATGTTTAGCAGTGATATTGGCCTGTAGTTTTCTTTTTTCATGACACCTTTGTCTGGTTTTGGTATCAGGGTAATGGTGGCCTCGTAGAATGAGTTTGGGAGTGTTCCTCCCCCTGCTATATTTTGGAAGAGTTTGAGAGGGATAAGTGTTAGCTCTTCTCTAAATGTTTGATAGAATTTGCCTGGGAAAGCCTCTGGTCCTGGGCTTTTGTTTGTTGGAAGATTTTTAATCACAGTCTCAATTTCAGTGCTTGTGATTGGCCTTTTTATATTTTCTATTTTTTCCTGGTTCAGTCTCGGAAGGTGTGCTTTTCTCAGAATTTGTTCATTTCTTCCAGGTTGTCCATTTTATTGGCATAGAGTTGCTTGTAGTAATCGCTCATGATCCTTTGTATTTCTGCAGTGTCAGTTGTTACTTCTCCTTTTTCATTTCTAATTCTATTGATTTGAGTTTTCTCCCTTTTTTTCTTGATGAGTCTAGCTAATGGTTTATCAATTTTGTTTGTCTTCTCAAAGAACCACCTTTTAGTTTTACTGATCTTTGCTATCATTTCCTTCATTTCTTTTTCATTTATCGCTAGTCTGATCTTTATGATTTCTTTCCTTCTGCTAACTTTGGGTTTTTTTTTGTTCTTCTTTCTCTAATTGCTTTAGGTGTAAGGTTAGGTTGTTTATTTGAGATGTTTCTTGTTTCTTAAGGTAGGATTGTATTGCTATAAACTTCCCTCTTAGAACTGCTTTTGCTGCATCGCATAGGTTTTGGGTCATTGTGCTTTCATTGTCATATGTTTCAAGGTATTTTTTTTTTTTTTTTTAAATTTTATTTATTTATTTATCTTTGGCTACGTTGGGTCTTCGTTTCTGCACGAGGGCTTTCTCCAGTTGCGGCGAGCGGGGGCCACTCTTCATCGCGGTGCGCGGGCCTCTCACTATCGCGGCCTCTCTTATTGCGGAGCACAGGCTCCAGACGCGCAGGCTCAGCAGCTGTGGCTCACGGGCCTGGACGCTCCGCGGCATGTGGGATCCTCCCAGACCAGGGCTCGAACCCGTGTCCCCTGCATCGGCAGGCGGACTCTCAACCACTGCGCCACCAGGGAAGCCCTCAAGGTATTTTTTGATTTCCTCTTTGATTTCTTCAGTGATCTCTTGGTTATTTAGTAGTGTATTGTTTAGCCTCCATGTGTTTTATTTTTTACAAACTTTTCCCTGTAATTGATATCTATTGTCATTGCCTTGTGGTTGGAAAAGATACTTGATACGATTTCAATTTTCTTAAATTTACCAAGGCTTGATTTATCACCCATGATATGATCTATCCTGGAGAATGTTCCATGAGCACTTGAGAAGAAAGTGTATTCTGTTGTTTTTGGATGGAATGTCCTATAAATATCAATAAAGTCCATTTTGCTTAATGTATCATTTAAAGCTTGTGTTTCCTTATTTATTTTCATTTTGGATGAATCATCCATTGGTGAAACTGGGGTGTTAAAGCTCCCTACTATGATTGTGTTACTGTCGATTTCTCCTTTTATGGCTGTTAACATTTGCCTTATATATCGAGGAGCTCCTATGTTGGGTGAATAAATATTTACAATTGTATCTTCTTCTTGGATTGATCCCTTGATCATTATGTAGTGTCTTTCTTTGTCTCTTGTAATAGTCTTTATTTTAAAGTCTATTTTTTCTGGTATGAGAATTGCTACTCCAGCTTTCTTTTGATTTCCATTTGCATGGAATATCTTTTTCCATCCCCTCTACATATGATCAAATTTATACAAGGAGGTAAAAGATCTATACACTGTAACAGTGAGACATTGATGAAAGAAACTGAAGAAGACACACAAAAAATGAAAAGATATACTATTTTCAGTGATTAGAAGAGTTAATAAGAGAGATCCAATGCAAGCCCTATCAAAATTATGATAGTATTGTTCACAGAAATAGAAAAAACTATCCTAAAATTTGTATGGAACCACAAAAGACCCCAAATAGCCAAAGAAATCCTGAGAAAGCACAAAGCTGCATGCATCACACTTCCTGATTTCAAGCTGTACATTAAAGCTATAGCAATCAAAACAATACAGTCCTGGCATAAAAGCAGACATATAGACCAATGAACAGAATTGAGAGCACAGATAAACCCATATATACACAGTGAACTAAAATTTTACAATGGAGCCAAGAATATTTAGTGGGTAAAGGATAGTCTCTTCAATAAATGGTACTGGGAAAACTGGATATTCATATATAAAATAATGAAATTGGATCCCTATCTTACACCACTTACAAAAATTAACTTGTAATGGATTCAGAATTTAAACATAAGCTGTGAACCCATAAAACTTGTAGAAGAAGACAAGGAAAAATCTCTTTGACATTGGTTTTGGTGGTGATTTCTTGGATGTGACACCAAAAGCACAAGCAACAGAAGCAATATAAACAGGTGGGACTACTTGAAATTAAAAAGCTTTTGCACAGCAAAGGAAATCATCAACAAAATGAAATGGCAACCTATGGAATAGGTGAAAATATTTGCAATCCATACATTTGATAAGGGGTTAATATCCAAAATATATAAAGAGCTCCTACAACTCATTATTTTAAAAAATAATACAATTGAAAGGTGAGCAAAAGATCTTAATAGACATTTTCCCATAGAAGACAGACAAGTGGCCAAAAAGTACATGAAAGGCGCTCAACAGCACTAGTCATCAGGGAAATGTAAATCAAAACCATAATGAGATATCACCTTATACCTGTTAGGATGGCCATGTCAAAAAGACAAGTGCTGGTGAGGATGTGGATAAAAGGGAACCCTTGTGCATTGTTGATGGGAGTGTAAATAGGTACAGCCATTATGGAAAATAGCATATAGATTCCTCAAAACAATTTTTTTTTAAGGTAGAACTACCATATGATCCAGCAATCCCACTTCTGGATATATATAGAAAGGAAATGAAAGGAGTATCTCAAAGAGATTTCTTCATTCCCATGTTCATCACAGCATTATTCAAAATAGGCAAGATATGGAAACAGCTTAAGTGTCCATCAATGGTTGAATGAATAAAGAAAGTGTGAAATAAATATTTATATAATGGAATATTACTTACCCATAAAAGAATAAAATTTTGCCATTTGTGACAACACAGATTAACCTTGAGGGCATTATGCTATGTGAAAGAAGCCAGGCAGAGAAAGACAAATACTGTATGATATTATTTATATGTGGAGTGTAAACAAACCAAACTTATAGAAACAGAGAGGAGACTGGTGATTGTCAGTGGCTGCGGGATGAGAGATATGAGGAGATCTTAGTTAAAGTTTATAAAGTTCCAGACGTAAAATGAATAACTTCTGGGGATCTAAAAAGTACACATGGTCACTATAGTTAGCAATGCTCAACTGTATACTTAAAAGTTGCTAAGCAAGTGGATCTTAAATGTTCTCACCACCACCAACACCAGAACAAAAACTGGTAATTATGTGAAGTGATAGATATGTTAACTAACCTTATTGTGGTAATTATTTCACTATATATATATATATATATATATATATATATATAATCATCACATTGTACATGTTACACTTGTACAATGTTATATGTCAGTTATATTTCAATAAAGCAGGGAAAAGGACCACTAACTCTAATATAACTGTATACTCAGTAACAGGTAGTGTCAGGAATCTTAAATATAATTTTTCCACATAAGCTCTTTTAAGACCAATGTCTCAAAATCAGTTGAACAACAATTTATTAGTTACTATTTTTACAGCATAGGAAGACTGTATAAATCCTTGCAAAGTTCAAAGAAATAACAAACTAGCAAAAAGTCAATTACAACCTTGTATTTAATAGAACTCAGAAAATAATTAAAATCATTAAAATATAACAGGATTGTAAAAAATTGCCTTAAATGTCATTAAACCAATTAAAAATTGTTTTTCTTTGTGAAAGGAAGAAAAAAGGAATGTTATGGTGAACTGAATTACCTTAAGAGTAGGAAATCAATTTAGTAGCTTTAAAATAGAACAATGTTCTTTTGGGTAACCATATACTTTTCCATCTAAACAGAAACATTTCTGATACTGAAAAAAGCACTGAAAATAATCAACAGTCATAAATCATAAAATAAATCATAAACAGGATATATATGGTCATCATCCCAATTTTGTTCACTGTATTAGAAATATTAAACTTGAGGTTTTGTTATTGTTAAAAAAGAAGAAATCCTAGTAGAAAAGTCAAGTGACTTATTAGAAATGAGTGCTTGGAATTCAGGAGCGAGATCAGACTAGAGATATAAATTTAGGAGTCATTGCCATGGTTTAGAAAAATTGGAAACTTTTAGATGATATATAAAACTGTAGGCTTGAGACCACCAAGGAAGTGAGGGTAAATGGAGACGAAAGGGGTAATTGTGTCAAATGCTGATTATCGGTCAAATAAAATGAAAACTGAGAATGGACCATTTAATCTGGCAATGTCGTGCCCACTAGTGATTTTGACAAGAACTGTTTCAGTGGAGCGACGGTAACAAATGACTGAGTAGAGCAAGTTCAAAGAAGAATGGGAGGAGTAGAAGTGGAGAGGAAATGTTGACAACTCCAAAGAGTTTTACTTAAAGGGGAGGAGAGAGACGAAGCAGTAGCTTAAGTGGGATGTGGTGATAGGTATCTGAGGAAACTCATTTCTGGTTCTTTCAATTTTCTCAGTGAAAAAGGCAGCAAGGTCTTTAGATGAGAGTGAGGCTGAGGGAAGAGGAACTGGGGACTTGAGGCAAGAGTGATAGAGTGAATGGACTGAGAAAAAATAGAGCCTGACTGCCACACATATTAAGGACCTACATGATTCTGGTGGTTGTGTTCTTAAAGTGAGCAACAGCATGGTGGTGTGTTTTCCCTGGGCCATATTCACCTTAGGAACAAGAGTCATACATTTATTAATTATACGTGAAGAAAAAATTTTTTGTGGTGGGACACAGGAGGTTCAGACTCCTGTAGTGTTTTTTTCCTTAAAATATTGCCTAGTATACTTGTGTCTAATTCAATTGCTTTAAAATTCATCTGTTTGAAATTTTCCATTTGTGTAGGATCATTTTCCTCCCGTTCATTAGTTGTTGTCTGAAGGGTTTCCTCTGGCTAACTTCAACTGCAAATTCATATTTAAAAATGAGGCAATAGATATGCAATAGATAAGCTACCTAGGAACAGTGTGTATTGGGTGGGACTTTTGTATAGTCAGTTTTTCTTTAGAGTTGATTGGAGTCACGGGCAACCTTATACCAGAATGGGTAGTGTTTCATTCTAGAGCAGGCGTTCTTAATCCTGGCTGCACAATTAGAAACATTTGGGGAGCTGTTAAAAAAACGATCAATGCAGATTTTTCCTCCCAGACATTCTGATTCAAATACTCTCTTTCATGCAAGAATGCGTATTAGAATGCAGGTGAGTGTGATGTAATTAGAGGTATATCTGCAAATCCTTTCAAATGTTAATAGTAAACATTTCAACACTTCACGATTCAATGTTTTAGACTTGGGATGTTGTGTTACACTGCATCTGAGAGATGTCAATATCTTCCCCATACCACTCAACAGAAACCACTTGTTCTGAGCTTGCAGGAAAAAAAAAAATCCAAAACTTACAAACAAAAATATAATTACATTACCTTTTAATCCAATGTTAGAGCATTTCCTATTGAGCCCATTGAAAGTCACTGACTCTCAGGAATTGTACCTTTATCTGATCATCAGGGCCCAGATGTTCTATAGTACCTTGAACTGTAGAACACAGAAATAGTGAAATGACGTTTTTTTTTTCTTTCTGATGGAGAACATAATACCAAAGGTTATGATTTTATTCCTTGATAGGATAGTAACCAGTTTTGTATCTAACCCAGCAAATGCATTTCAACTTCTCTGTCCCCAGTAATTCTGTAAGTTCAAGTTCCTTGAATCCTTTTGCAGCTAGCTCTGTTATTTCTCTGGTTCCCTCAATAATGAATTGAATAAAGTTTTGATACAAGCTCACTATATATTTGTATGAGAATTATGTTTTTAACAAATGAGTTATATACTTTCACAGTTTACAGTAGTGTTACATAGATGTGATCATCACCTGAGGAACCACTGGAGCAGACAGCAAACTTCAGTCAATGAAGGAGCACCTCTAGGATCCTATAAGCCTTCCTGACCACTCTCTTCCAGAGCTAACAAGGCCAGCTAGTGAGCTTTTTTTTTTTCTGACTTACGTCCTCCCCTATGTGACAGAGGATGTCACAAGCCTGCATCTGACATTAATTAATTTATTTTTGTTGTGTTGGGTCTTCGTTTCTGTGCGAGGGCTTTCTCTAGTTGTGGCAAGCGGGGGCCACTCTTCATCGCGGTGCACGGGCCTCTCACTGTTGTGGCCTCTCTTGTTGTGGAGCACAGGCTCCAGACGCACAGGCTCAGTAGCTGTGGCTCACGGGCCTAGTTGCTCCGTGGCATGTGGGATCCTCCCAGACCAGGGCTCGAACCCGTGTCCCCTGCATTAGCAGGCAGATTCTCAACCACTGTGCCACCAGGGAAGCCGCAGCTAGTGAGTTTGAGCTGAGAACAGACAAATTGGGCTGATTTTCAGATCTCACATGACAAAGTCTGTTTTAAGCATCTTAATATTTTAAAAATTGGACTCTGCTTTTGTATGTTATAACTGTCTGCAGTTAGAAACTGATGGAACCTGGTGATTGTCTTCCCAGGAGTCTGAAAGACCTGTTTCAGGTGCCAGAGATGGTCTACAGATTAAGAGTCTGGAAGACCTCTGTGGCTGTCTTTCTTTCAGTTTAAACACTGAAGGCTCGAGCATGGTGTCCCAGCTGTGGTACCACTGCTTGTGTATCTGAAAGTCCATGAAATGTTGTAAGGTGAGGTGAAGTAGTGGACTTGCAGACATCTGGAAGTGTTTCTTTTGTTTAAGAAATGCTATAGTTGGTGGCTACGAAGTCGCAGGGTGAATGGAAAAGAAATTAGTGTCATCTACTTCTCTTTATGTCTTATGTCTGAAGAGTGGTGAAAACCTCTATTTTTTTTTAATGGATTAGAATGAGCAATTATCCAGTCTCTCAGGGTTCTGTTTATTTGTAAAGGTTCTTTGTCTTCTTTTTGTTTGGTCTGGTTTTGCCTGAAGAACTTTATCACGTGTATATATTTGTACCTATAGTTATTTTAGATTTATGTGTGTCTACAACTCTAAAAATGAGCAGTTCTAACTCCTCCTCACAGAGGGGAAGTAACTGACCATTTCCAATGATCTCCTTGTGTTTGTAGGGCTATGTATCTATGAATGTCTCCTTGGGGGGCACTCCTGGAGATTAATTGAGCTTATAAATCTGTCATTTGTCTGATGTAGAACTCAAAAGACAGATTTATGAGCAGATAGAAAGAAAATGCAAATTGGTAACAAGCTAACAATTACTGTCATAAAATTGTACTAATGAAAATTTCTGTGACTCACTTTTAGTACTTGGTAATACAGAATTATATCTGGATCTAAGTTCACATAATATTCCTAATCAAGGTGAATCCTTGGACATATCAGATTGGTCTGAAATTTTTGGTTTATAAACACTGTATTCTCTATGATTTTGTTACATTGTGGAAGATAATATAAGCTGTGTTAGCTTGGGTCCCCCAGAAGCAAATTCTGAAACAAAGAATTGGCCTGCAAGAAGTTAATTTGGAAGCTGATCTCAGGAAGCACTGTGAAAGAGTGGGGAACTGGGACTCAATCCCACTGACCCACTGAGAGCTAAGGAAACTGCAGTATTTACTTTACCAACTCCTTTCACTGGTTAAGTGTGTTATGAAGTAGTAACTTCTCAGAAAATCTGGCTAACTCACAGATAGGCCTAGCATGCTTTAGGGTTACAAAATGCCCTCAAGCAGACAGATACAAAAAGCTATCTGCATGTACAAGAACTCCCTGTGGTGACCTCTGGGATAGGCCAAGGTGATATGCAAGGGCACCAAGAGCATCTACTTACAAGCTAATATTTAGTTTTTTATAAGACTTGGGTTTGTCTTTTTCAAGGAAAGCCGAGTTAATTTGAACTTTCTAAATATCTCTACACTGCTTTTTATGACAGAGAAGTGGACAGTGTTTACACAATATATTGAATTCTAATGACTGTCTCTCTAAATCAATGATTAATTTTTATGAACCTCAGACAATTTCTATTTTCACTGTTGATGTGAATTTGTAAATGTCATCTCTTAGAAATATTTTTAACATCAATAATGTTTGTGGGTGGTGGTGTGATGAATTGGGAGACTGGGTTTGACATATATACACTAATATGTATAAAAGGGATAACTAATAAGAATCTGTTGTATAAAAAAACAAAATAAAATTCAAAAAAGAACAAATAATGTTTGTGTTGCTCTATTGTGTCAACTTAAATATAATTTCCAAGTTCATCAAATGACTTTAAACTTAAACCTAACATTATATTTACTTAATTGATAAGAAAATTTTAGTTACCTGGAAACATTTTAAAAACATTAAAATTCATAGAGATAGAGAAAGCAAAGGTCACCAAATAAAGTTTTTACTTACTTAGACTGCTCTATTTTGCTTTTTGTAAAACTCTTAATAAATATGGAAAATTTAATGTGGTTTATGCCTTCCCTTATAATATGCTTATAAGGTTAAGTATATTTTAAAGCTAAACATTGAAAAGTTCAAAATATTGCCCTCTGATTATTCATTATGTGTGTGTGTGTATGTGTGTGTCAGTGTGACATATATATGCATGTTTACATTAATATGCAAAAGAAGCTTATGTATGATAACGAGGAAAGGACCAGCAATTCACAACTGGCCTTGGAGTACTCAATCTGCTTTTAACAAAAGTGAACAGTGTTTTCTCGACCTTCTGTGAAATAAGCCCATATAGCAGAGGTTCTTTATCTTGCCAGAATAATCTCATTAGAGAGATTATTTTTCACCAATAATTACGATATTTTCTGTAAGTTATTCATAGATGTCCTTCATCAGTTTGAAGAAGGTACCTACTAAACCTATTTTGGTGAGAGACTTTACCATGAATGATTTTGAATTTTGTTTAATACCTCAGAGAGATTGCGGGTTCAGTTCCAGATTCACTATAAAGTGAATATTGCAATAAAGCTAGTCACATGAATTTTTTGATTTCCCTGTACATATAAAAGTAATGTTTGCACTATACTTAGTCTATTAAGTATGCAATAACATTATGTCTAAGAAAATGTACACACATAAATTTAAAAATACCTTATTTCTAAAAAACGTTAACCATCATCTGAACCTTCAGTGAGTAATAGTAATATTAAAGATCACTGATTACAGATCACCATAACATGTATAGTAATAATGAAAAAGTTTGAAATATTGTGAGAATTTCCAAAATGTGACACAGAAACATGAAATGTACAAATACTGTTGGAAAAATGGTGACGATAGACTTGCTTTACACAGGGTTACCACAACCTTCAATTTGGAAAAATGTAATATCTACAAATCACAATAAATTGAAGTTCAATAAAACGAGTTATGCCTGTATAACTCGTAACTTTGTACTTAATAAAATGATAATGTGGTTTCCGTTTTATTCTCTGAATATGATGAATTATAGTGATTAGTTTTTAAATGTTAAACCAACCTTGAATTCTTGTAGTTAAACCCTACTTATTCATGATTCATTAACCTTTTTATATATTGTTATCTATTTGCCCACAGAGATTAGACATTTTATATCTACATTTATGAGGGATATTGGTTTGAAAGGTTCTTTTTTTGAAATTTCTCTGTTAGGTTTTCCATAGTGGCTACACCAATTTACATTCCCTTTAACCACTTTTTTTTTTTTTTTTTGCCATTCACGGGCCTCTCACTATTGTGGTCTCTCCCGTTGTGGAGCACAGGCTCCGGACGCGCAGGCTCAGCGGCCATGGCTCACGGGCCCAGCCGCTCTGCGGCATGTGGGATCTTCCCAGACCAGGGCGCGAACCCGTGTCCCCTGTATCGGCAGGCAGACTCTCAACCACTGCGCCACCAGGGAAGCCTCCTTTAACCACTTTTAAGTGTACATTTCAGTGGCATTAATTGCATTCACAGTGTTTTGCAAACACCGCCACTATGTATTTCTAAAACTTTTTCATCATCTCAAACAGAAACTCTGAAACCATTAAGCAGTAACTCCCCATCTTCTCTTACCTCCAACCACTGGTAACCTCTAATCTACTTTGTCTCTACGAGTTTTCTTATTAAAGAAATCTTTTTTTAAATCTTTTTAAGATTTTTTTATACATCTTTATTGGAGTATAATTGCTTTGCAATGTTGTGTTAGTTTCTGCTGTACAACAAAATGAATCAGCTATATGCATACATATATCCCAAAATCTCCTCCCTCTTGCGCCTCCCTCCCACCATCCCTACCCCACCCCTCTAGGTCGTCACAAAGCACCGAGCTGATCTTCCTGTGCTATGCAGCTGCTTCCCACTAGCTATCTATTTTACATTTGGTAGTGTATATATGTCCATGCCACTCTCACTTCGTCCCAGCTTACCCTTCCCCCTCCCCATGTCCTCAAGTCCATTCTCTACGTCTGCGTCTTTATTCCTGTCCTGCCCCTAGGTTCTTCAGAACCATTTGTTTTTTTTGTTTTTCTTAGATTCCATATATATGTGTTAGCATACGGTATTTGTCTTTCTCTTTCTGACTTACTTCACTCTGCATGACAGACTCTAGGTCCACCCACCTCACTACAAATAACTCAATTTCATTTCTTTTTATGGCTGAGGAATATTCCATTGTATCTATGTGCCACATCTTCTTTATCCATTCATCTGTCGATGGACACTTAGGTTGCTTCCATGTCCTGGCTATTGTAAATAGTGCTGCAATGAACATTGTGGTACATGACTCTTTTTGAATTATGGTTTTCTCAGGGTATATGTCCAGTAGTGGAATTGTTGGGTAATATGGTAGTTCTGTTTTTAGTTTTTTAAGGAACCTCCATACTGTTCTCCATAGTAGCTGTATCAATTTACATTCCCACCAACAGTGCAAGAGGTTCCCTTTTCTCCACACCCTCTCCAGCATTTACTGTTTGTAGATTTTTTGATGATGGCCATTCTGACTGGTGTGAGGTGATACCCCATTGTAGTTTTGATTTGCATTTCTCTAATGATTAGTGATGTTGAGCATCCTTCCATGTGTTTATTGGCAATCTGTATATCTTCTTTGGAGAAATGTCTATTTAGGTCTTCTGCCCATTTTTTGATTGGGTTGTTTGTTTTTTGATATTGAGCTGCATGCGCTGCTTGTATATTTTGGAGATTAAGCCTTTGTCTGTTGCTTCATTTGCAAATATTTTCTCCCATTCTGAGGGTTGTCTTTTTGTCTTCTTTATGGTTTCCTTTGCTGTGCAAAAGCTTTGAAGTTTCATTAGGTCCCATTTGTTCATTTTTGTTTTTATTTCCATTACTCTAGGAGGTGGGTCAAAAAGGATCTTTCTGTGATTTATGTCATAGAGTGTTCTGCCTATGTAAGTAGAATCATATAATAGCTGTCCTATTGTGGCTGATTTGTTTTACTTAGCCTAATGCTTTCAACATTCATCCATGTTGTAGTATGTATCAAAATATCTTTCTTTTTAATGGCTGAATAATATTTCACTATATATATATAAAACACATTTTATTTTTCTATTTGTCTGTTAATGGACACTTTGTTCTTTCCACCTTTTGGCTATTATGAATAATGCTGCAATGAACATCGGAATACAAAGGTATGTTTGAGACCCTGCTTTCAACTCCTTTGGGTATATACCTGGGAGTGGAATTGTTGAGTCATATATGGTGATCCTATGTTTAGTTTTTAGAGTAATCAACCATTTTCCATTTTCCATTCACACCAGCAATGATGTACAAGATTTCCAATTTTTCCACATTCTTGCTGACACTTATTATTAATATGTTTTTAATATAGCCATCTTAGGTATGAAGTGCTATTTCATTGTGGGTTGGTTTTGCATTTCCCTAACTACCAATGATGTTGAGCATATTTTCATGTGCTTATTGTCAATTTGTATATCTTCTCTGAGAAACGTCTATTTAAATCCTTTGTGATTTTTTAATTAGATTGTATGTCTTTTTGTTGTTACAGAGAGTGCTCAGATTTCAGTCAGTCTGAGCTTTAGCCACTACCCTCAAATTTACCCCCAAAAGGAAACATTATGCTGTGACAAAAGAAAAAAGACTACTCATAAGTTCTCTGGTCATCCAGAAGATAGTCCACATTGTGCGGAGGGCAAAATGAAGAAACCCTGAAACCTGACAGTATAGTGTGAAGGTGTTGTCTAATTTTGTAGGTAGGTACCATGAGCTCCCTGAGGAATCCATTGAAATGGATTGTGAGAGTGACTGATTTAGGAACAGTATTTTTGGTTTTGAATGTTGCAGAGTGACAGAGCAAGTCTGGGTTAATACAGGACCCACAGCTCACTATAGTACAATCACAAATGCTGTACATGATCCATACACACAGCAGGTTATTCCTGAGGGAACAGCCAGCCCAGTGGACTGGATAAAAGCTACGGTAAGGTCTGTTTACCCTGGGAAGAGGGACTGTCCAACTCTCCCTAAAAATGTCAAGTGGAACACCCTAGATGAAAGAGCTAATATGCTTCATATTCAAACCATGTGGGATAGGGATATTCACCTACTGAATAAGCCTGTTACACAGGTCATGGTAAACACTGTGGTTAAGGGGACCCTTTTCACGGTACCTTATGTAATCTTATTGAGCAACAGTCTGTAAAGGCTTATTGAGGGCTTCCCTGGTGGCGCAGAGGTTTGGAGGCCGCCTGCCAATGCAGGGGTCACGGGTTCGTGCCCCGGTCCGGGAAGGTCCCACGTGCCGCGGAGCGGCTGGGCCCGTGAGCCATGGCCGCTGAGCCTGCATGTCCGGAGCCTGTGCTCCGCAGCGGGAGAGGCCACAACAGCGAGGCCCTCATACCGCAAAAAAAAAAAAAAAAAAAAAAAAAAAAAGACTTATTGAATCTGCTCTCAGCTTCCTCTCATGGGTCTTACAGATGCTAATAATTAGACTAACTAACAAGAGAATGTGGAGAGGCAGAGAGACTAGTCACAGTAAGGTGGACATTTTTAAATGGTTATTAGCAACTGGAGTGAATAAAGACAATACTGATAGGCTTGAAACAAAGAGGAAAAAGAAGGAGAGTCAAGGGACTTATCCCAGCAGGGTGGAATTCTTTAGACAGTTATTAAGAAATGGGACAATAAAACAGACAAAGTTTCTTAATGGAGCACTATCAAAGGTTGGGTGGACCAAAGGGACTTCCTGCTGGTTCCCCCAACATTAAAGGGTCCCAAACAAGTCTGCTCTATTTACTCCAATATCGAGAAATTTTAAAAGCTGGAAGGCAATAATTACTATGAGAAACCCGACCTGCAATTGCTTAGGGTAATAGGCCAATTAATCAAGATAAATATTGAAAAAATAGCCAGTGTCCCTTGCTGCGACCTTCCACTACAGACCCAAAGCTTAATACACAAGAGTAGGTAAAACTGGTCAGGAGGTGGAAAAGAGAACTTTCCTGGAATCCTTTACACAGGAACCCCATGCGCTGTGGTAGCAAAACCTATTGGTAAAGCCCTCGTGTGGGCTACCATTAAATTGAAAGGGTTGATAGGATTATAAAAGTTGAACGTTTAAACAGGCTTTATGTAAAATAGTTGCGTCTCTTTTGCCTCAATGTTTTATAGGAATAAATGTTATGTCTGGCTGGGGAACATTTCCTCTACCTAGAATTGTAAAACCAAAACGTGTTGATGAATTCTGAATGGAGGTTACAGTTAGGAATGTAAAGGATGATTGGATTAAGGCGAAAGTTTGGAGGAGAACTATGTTTGAACAGAAACTGTCCCTATGACTAAAGAAAAAAATAGTTTTAAAATCTGAAATACCTGTGATATCTTGGGTGATGTTGGAGAAAAGCTTTAATGGAGACATCAATGCCCAGAAATTCCATATAAAATGGAAATGGTTTACATAGGATCATGCTACTGCAAGAACACAAGGAGGGGATACCCACTAGTAGCGAGGCTTCTTTCCCCCAGCACTAAGTTTGGAAATCCACGAGGAGCTGCTGGATTTTGTTGTAACTTGGACACTGCCCTATAAAAACCTCTCAAGTAACCAACAAAGAGCTGCTTGGTTTATGATCAGCAGGTCTAAGGTGAATGGACAACATTCTATTTGGAAGGATACTACTGTGACCACAGAAGGTAAAAACAGATCAGCTCGGTGGACTGAATTGCATGCTGCATGTCATGATATTTTGGTTGTTACCTACTCATTGACAGTTACCTGGCCATATGGTCAGGCAGAAGGAAACAGAAAAGTTTCCTTCATCAAAGGGATGTCCCTGTGGGGCATAGCCCTATGGAAATTGCTATGGGAATTTGAGAGATGCATTAAAGTAGGGCATGCCAATGCCCATCAGAAGAACCTCCTTTCAGCATCTGAGGGTGACTGGAATTGACAAGCAGGTATCCCCATATGCTCTCTTAAGGTGGCCACTTGAGTGCATGAAACGAGTTGGATATGTATGTACTGCAGCAAAGCACGGATGGGCTAAATCTAGATATATTCTTCTTGCACCCTGTGAGGCATAAAATGCCCACAAGAACTGTTCTGTCTTGGACTTCCCTGGTGGCACAGTGGTTAAGAATCTGCCTGCCAATGCAGGGGACACGGGTTCGATCCCTGGTCCGGGAAGATCCCACATGCCGTGGAGCAACTAAGCCCATGCGCCACAACTACTGAGCCTGTGCTCTAGAGCCCGCAAGCCACAACTACTGAGCCCATGTGCCACAACTACCGAAGCTGGGCACCCAGAGCCCAAGCTCTACAACCAGAGAAACCACCACAATGAGAAGCCTGTGCACCACAATTAAGAGTAGCCTCCACTCGCTGCAACTAGAGAAAGTCCTTGCGCAGCACCAAAGACCCAACACAGCCAAAAATAAATACATTAATTAATTAAAAAAAAAAAGAACTGTTCTGTCTTGAGAAAGAACAGAGCTGGATGGATCAGGATACCTAACTTCAGACTATACTACAAAGCTACAGTCATCAAAACAATATGGTACCAGACAAAAACAGACACATAGACCAATGGAACAGGATAGAGAGACCAGAAATAAACTCACACACTTATGGTCAATTAATCTATGACAGAGGAGGCAAGACTATACAATGGAGAAAAGACAGTCTCTTCAATAAGTGGTGCTGGGAAATCCGGACAGTTACATGTAAAAGAATGAGATTAGAACACTCTTTAACACCATATGCAAAAATAAATTCAAAATGGATTAAAGACCTAAATGTAAGACTAGATACTATAAAACTCCTAGAAGAAAACATAGGCAGAACACGCTTTGACATAAATTGCAGCAATACTCCTTTGGATCCATCTCCTAAAGTTAAGGAAATAAAGGAAAAAATAAACAAATCAGACCTAATTAAAAGCTTTTTCACAGTAAAGAAAACCATCGACAAAACGAAAAGACAATCTATGGAATGGGAGAAAATATTTACAAATGATACAACCGATAAGGGAGTAATATCCAACATATATAAATAGTTCATATAACTCAACAACAAAACAAACAAACAAACTAATTAAAAAATGGGCAGAAGAACCAGAAATACATCTACACGTGGAACAACTCCTACAGAACACCTACTGAACGCTGGCAGAAGACCTCAGACCTCCCAAAAGGCAAGAAACCCCCCATGTACCTGGGTAGGGCAAAAGAATAAAGTAAACAGAGACAAAAGGATAGGGACGGGTCCTGAACCAGCGGGAGGGAGCTGTGAAGGAGGAAAAGTGTCCACACACTAGGAAGCCCCTTCGTGGGCGGAGACTGTGGGTGGCGGAGTGGGGGAGGAGAGCACAGCAACAGGGGTGCGGAGGGCAAAGTGGAGAGATTCCAGCGCAGAGGATCAGGGCCGACCAGCACTCACCAGCCCGAGAGGCTTGTCTGCTCACCCGCTGGGGCGGGCGGGGCTGGGAGCTGAGGCTCCAGCTTCAGTCGCAGCACCGGGAGAGGACTGGGGTTGGCGGAGTGAACACAGCCTGCAGGGCGTTAGTGCGCCACAGCTGGCCGGGAGGGAGTCCGGGGGGGGGGAAAAGTCTGGACCTGCCGAAGAGGCAACAGACTTTTTCTTCCCTCTTTATTTCCTGGTGCGCGAGGAGAGGGGATTAAGAACAGTGCTTAAAGGAGCTCCAGAGATGGGCACGAGCCGCAGCTAAAAGCGCGGACCCCAGAGATGGGCATGAGACGCTAAGGCCGCTGCTGCCGCCACCAAGAAGCCTGTGTGCAAACACAGGTCACTATCCACACCCACCTTCCAGGGAGCCTGTGCAGCCCGCCACTGCCAGGGTCCCGGGATCCAGGGGCAACTCCCCCGGGAGAACGCATGGCATGCCTCAGGCTGGCAACATCACACTGGCCTCTGCCGCTGCAGGCCTGCCCCACACTCCGTGACCCCCCCCCCCCCGGCCTGAGTGACTCCGAATAAGCGGCTCCTTTAACCCCATCTTGTCTGAGCAAAGAACAGACGCCCTCTGGCGACCTACACGCACAGGTGGGGCCAAATCCAAAGCTGAGCCCCTGGGAGCTGTGAGAACAAAGAAGAGAAAAGGAAATCTCTCCCAGCAGCCTCAGAAGCAGGGGATTAAAGCTCCACAATCAACTTGATGTACCTGCATCTGTGGAATACCTGAATAGACAATGAATCATCCCAAATTAAGGAGCCGTGTGGATGAAAGGCTCTTGGTACTGCAGCCAGGAGTTAGTGCAGTGGCTCTGAGGTGGGAGAGCCAACTTCAGGACACTGGTCCACAAGAGGCCTCCCAGGTGCATATAATATCAAACGGTGAAAATCTCCCAGAGATCTCCATCTCAACACCAGCACCCAGCTTCACGCAACGACCAGCAAGCTACGGTGCTGGACATCATATGCCAAACAACTAGCAAGACAGGAACACAACCCCACCCATTAGCAGAGAGGCTGCCCAAAATCATAATAACTCTACAGACACCCCAAAACACACCACCAGACGTGGACCTGTGCACCAGAAAGACAAGATCCAGCCTCATCCACCAGAACACAGGCACTAGTCCCCTCCACCAGGAAGCCTACACAACCCACTGAACCAACCACAGCCACTGGGGACAGACACTAAAAACAACAGGAACTACGAACCTTCAGCCTGCAAAAAGGAGACCCCAAACACAGTAAGATAAGCAAAATGAGAAGACAGAAAAACACACAGCAGATGAAGGAGCAAGATAAAAACCCACCAGACCTAACAAATGAAGAGGAAATAGGCAGTCTACCTGAAAAAGAATTCAGAATAATGAGAGTAAAGATGATTCAAAATCTTGGAAATAGAATAGACAAAATGCAAGAAACAGTTAACAAGGACCTAGAAGAACTAAAGATGAAACAAACAAAGATGAACAACACAATAAATGAAATGAAAAATACTCTAGATGGGATCAATAGCAGAATAACTGAGGCAGAAGAACGGATAAGTGACCTGGAAGAAAAAATACTGGAAATAACTAATGCAGAGCAGAATAAAGAAAAAAGAATGAAAAGAACTGAGGACAGTCTCAGAGACCTCTGGGACAACATCAAACGCACCAACATTCGAATTACAGGGGTTCCAGAAGAAGAAGAGAAAAAGAAAGGGACTGAGAAAATATTTGAAGAGATTAGAGTTGAAAACTTCCCTAATATGGGAAAGGAAATAGTTAATCAAGTCCAGGAAGCACAGAGAGTCCCATACAGGATAAATAAAAGGAGAAATATGCCAAGACACATATTAATCAAACTGTCAAAAATTAAATACAAAGAAAGCATATTAAAAGCAGCAAGGGAAAAATAACAAATAACACACAAGGGAATCTCCATAAGGTTAACAGCTGATCTTTTAGCAGAAACTCTGCAAGCCAGAATGGAGTGGCAGGACATATTGAAAGTGATGAAGGAGAAAAACCTGCAACCAAGATTACTGTACCCAGCAAGGATCTCATTCAGATTTGATGGAGAAATTAAAACCTTTACAGACAAGCAAAAGCTGAGAGAGTTCAGCACCACCAAACCAGCTCTACAACAACTACTAAAGGAACTTCTTTAGGCAAGAAACACAAGAGAAGGAAAAGACCTACAATAACAAACCCAAAACAATTAAGAAAATGGGAATGGGAACATACATATCGATAATTACCTTAAATGTAAATGAACTAAATGCTCCCACCAAAAGACACAGATTGGCTGAATGGATACAAAAACAAGACACATATATTTGCTGTCTACAAGAGACCCACTTCAGACCTAGAGACACATACAGACTGAAAGTAAGGGGATGGAAAAAGGTATTTCATGCAAATGGAAACCAAAAGAAAGCTGGAGTAGCAATTCTCATATCAGACAAAATAGACGTTAAAATAAAGACTATTAGAAGAGACAAAGAAGGACACTACATAATGATCAAGGGATCGATCCATGAAGAAGATATAACAATTGTAAATATTTATGCACCCAACATAGGAGCACCTCAATACATAAGGCAAATACTAACAGCCATAAAAGGGGAAATCGACAGTAACACATTCATAGTAGGGGACTTTAACACCCCACTTTCACCAATGGACAGATCATCCAAAATGAAAATAAATAAGGAAACACAAGTTTTAAATGATACATTAAAGATGGACTTAATTGATATTTATAGGACATTCCATCCAAAAACAACAGAATACATATTTTTCTCAAGTGCTCATGGAACATTCTCCAGGATACATCATATCTTGGGTCACAAATCAAGCCTTGGTAAATTTAAGAAAATTGAAATTGTATCAAGTATCTTTTCCGACCACAACGCTATGAGACTAGATATCAATTACAGGAAAAGATCTGTAAAAAATACAAACACATGGAGGCTAAACAATACACTACTTAATAACGAAGTGATCACTGAAGACATCAAAGAGGAAATCAAAAAATACCTAGAAACAAATGACAATGGAGACACGATGACTCAAAATCTATGGGATGCAGCAAAAGCAGTTCTAAGAGGGAAGTTTATAGCAATACAATCCTACCTTAAGAAACAGGAAACATCTCGAATAAACAACCTAACCTTGCACATAAAGCAATTAGAGAAAGAAGAACAAAAAAACTCCAAAGTTAGCAGAAGGAAAGAAATCATAAAAATCAGATCAGAAATAAATGAAAAAGAAATGAAGGAAACGATAGCAAAGATCAATAAAACTAAAAGCTGGTTCTTTGAAAGGATAAACAAAATTGATAAACCATTAGCCAGACTCATCAAGAAAACAAGGGAGAAGACTGAAATCAATAGAATTAGAAATGAAAAAGGAGAAGTAACAACTGACACTGCAGAAATACAAAAGATCATGAGAGATTACTACAAGCAACTCTATGCCAATAAAATGGAAAACCTGGGAGAAATGGACAAATTCTTAGAAAAGCACAACCTTCTGAGACTGAACCAGGAAGAAAGAGAAAATATGAACAGACCAATCACAAGAACTGAAATTGAAACTGTGATCAAAAATCTTCCAACAAGCAAAAGCCCAGGACCAGATGGCTTCACAGGCGAATTCCATCAAACATTTAGAGAAGAGCTATCACCTATCCTTCTCAAACTCTTCCAAAATATAGCAGAGGGAGTAACACTCCCCAACTCATTCTACGAGGCCACCATCACCCTGATACCAAAACCAGACAAGGATGTCAAAAAGAAAGAAAACTACAGGCCAATATCACTGATGAACATAGATGCAAAAATCCTCAACAAAATCCTAGCAAACAGAATCCAACAGCACATTAAAAGGATCATACACCATGATCAAGTGGGGTTTATTCCAGGAATGCAAGGATTCTTCAATATACGCAAATCAATCAACGTGATACACCATATTAACAAATTGAAGGAGAAAAACCATATGATCATCTCAATAGATGCAGAAAAAGCTTTTGACAAAATTCAACACCCATTTATGATAAAAACCCTGCAGAAAGTAGGCATAGAAGGAACTTTCCTCAACATAATAAAGGCCACATATGACAAACCCACAGCCAACATCATCCTCAATGGTGAAAAACTGAAAGCATTTCTACTAAGATCAGGAACAAGACAAGGTTGCCCACTCTCACCACTCTTATTCAACATAGTTTTGGAAGTTTTAGTCACAGCAGTCAGAGAACAAAAGGAAATAAAAGGAATCCAAATTGGAAAAGAAGAAGTAAAGCTGTCACTGTTTGCAGATGACATGACACTATACATAGAGAATCCTAAAGATGCCACCAGAAAACTACTAGAGCTAATCAATGAATTTGGTAAAGTAGAAGGATACAAAATTAATGCGCAGAAATCTCTGGCATTCCTATACACTAAGGATGAAAAATCTGAAAGTGAAATCAAGAAAACATTCCCATTTACCATCGCAACGAAAAGAATAAAATATCTAGGAATAAACCTACCTAAGGAGACAAAAGACCTATATGCAGAAAATTATAAGACACTGATGAAAGTAATTAAAGATGATACAAATAGATGGAGAGATATACCATGTTCTTGGATGGGAAGAATCAACACTGTGAAAATGACTCTACTACCCAAAGCAATCTACAGATTCAATGCAATCCCTATCAAACTACCACTGGCATTTTTCACAGAACTAGAACAAAAAATTTCACAATTTGTATGGAAACACAAAAGACCCCGAATAGCCAAAGCAATCTTGAGAACGAAAAACGGAGCTGGAGGAATCAGGCTTCCTGACTTCAGATTATACTACAAAGCTACAGTAATCAAGACAGTATGGTACTGGCACAAAAACAGAAATATAGATCAGTGGAACAGGATAGAAAGCCCAGAGATAAACCCACACACATATGGTCACCTTATCTTTGATCAAGGAGGCAGGAATGTACAGTGGAGAAAGGACAGCCTCTTCAATAAGTGGTGCTGGGAAAACTGGACAGCTACATGTAAAAGTATGAGATTAGATCACTCCTTAACACCATACACAAAAATAAGCTCAAAATGGATTAAAGACCTAAATGTAAGGCCAGAAACTATCAAACTCTTAGAGGAAAACATAGGCAGGACACTCTATGACATAAATCACGGCAAGGTCCTTTTTGACCCACCTCCTAGAGAAATGGAAATAAAAACAAAAATAAACAAATGGGACCTAATGAAACTTCAAAGCTTTTGCGCAGCAAAGGAAACCATAAACAAGACCAAAAGACAACCCTCAGAATGGGAGAAAATATTTGCAAATGAAGCAACTGACAAAGGATTAATCTCCAAAATTTACAAGCAGCTCATGCAGCTTAATAACAAAAAAACAAACAACCCAATCCAAAAATGGGCAGAAGACCTAAATACACATTTCTCCAAAGAAGATATACAAACTGCCAACAAACACATGAAAGAACGCTCAACATCACTAATCATTAGAGAAATGCAAATCAAAACTACAATGAGATATCATCTCACACCTGTCAGAATGGCCATCATCAAAAAATCTAAATCAATAAATGCTGGAGAGGGTGTCGAGAAAAGGGAACCCTCTTACACTGTTGGTGGGAATGTAAATTGATACAGCCACTGTGGAGAACAGTATGGAGGTTCCTTAAAAAACTACAAATAGAACTACCATATGACCCAGCAATCCCACTACTGGGCATATACCCTGAGAAAACCATAATTCAAAAAGAGTCATGTACCAAAATGTTCATTGCAGCTCTATTTACAATAGCCCAGAGATGGAAACAACCTAAGTGTCCATCATCGGATGAATGGATAAAGAAGATGTGGCACATATATACCATGGAATATTACTCAGCCATAAAAAGAAACGAAATTGAGCTATTTGTAATGAGGTGGATAGACCTAGAGTCTGTCATACAGAGTGAAGTAAGTCAGAAAGAGAGAGACAAATACCGTATGCTAACACATATATACGGAATTTAAGGGAAAAAAATGTCATGAAAAACCTAGGGGTGAAACAGGAATAAAGACACAGACGTACTAGAGAATGGACTTGAGGATATGGGGAGGGGGAAGGGTAAACTGTGACAAAGCGAGAGAGAGGCATGGACATATATACACTACCAAACGTAAAATAGATAGCTAGTGGGAAGCAGCCGCATAGCACAGGGAGATCAGCTCGGTGCTTTGTGACCACCTGGAGGGGTGGGATAAGGAGGGTGGGAGGGAGGGAGATGCAAGCGGGAAGAGATATGGGAACATATGTATATATATAACTGATTCATTTTGTTGTGAAGCTGAAGCTAACATACCATTGTAAAGCAATTATACTCCAATAAAGATGCTAAAATGAAAAAAAAAAAAAATGGGCAGGAGAACTGAAGAGACATTTTTCCAAAGAGGAAATGCAGATGGCCGACAGGCATGTGAAAAGATGTTCAACATCACTAATCTTCAGGGAAATGCAAATCAAAACCACAATAAGATATCACCTCACACTTGTCAGAAAGGCTATCATCAAAAAGAACACAAATAAATGCTGGTGAGGATGTGGAGAAAAGGGAACCCTTGTACACTTGTTGGTAGGAATGTAAATTGGTGCAGCCTCTGTGGAAAGCAGTATGTCGGTTTCTCAAAGATCTAAAAATAGAACTACCATATGACTCAGCAATTCTGCTCCTAGGTATATATCCTATAAAAAACCCCTCACAAATTGGAGAAGATACATGCACCCAAATGTTCATAGCAGCATTATTTACAATTGCCAAGATATGGCAGCAACCTAAGCATCCATCAACAGATGAATGGATAAAGAAGATGTGGTATACATATACATGATGAAATACCACTCAGCCATAAAAAGGAACAAAAATTTGTCATTTGCAGCAACAAGGATGGACTTGGAGGGCATTATTCTAAGTGAAATAAGTCAGAGAAAGATACATGCTATATGATATCACTTAAATGTGGAATCTAAAAAAATACAAGCTAGGGAATATAACAAAAAAGAAGCAGACTCACAAATATAGAGAACAAACGAGTGGCTACCAGTGGGGAGGAGGGGAGGGGCAACACAGGAGTGGGGGGAGTGGGAGGTACAAACTATTGCATTTTCTCAGTGACTTTGGTTCACTCGGGAAAGAAATGGGACTCAGGTGGGGGTAAAACAGAAAAAGGAAGCAATGTCTATTCAAATTCTCCCTCTTGTTAGGCTGTCAAGCCTAGCCAAGTATCTCTCATTAAAACAACAATTATAAAACCAATTTCCCATCATCCTTCAGTACCTCCCAATATCTCTTCTTCCCTTCATAGACAAACTTCTCTTAAGGCTGCAGGTTATCCCTGGCTCCATTTCCTCAATTCTTATTTACTCCTAAGCTTTTCCTGCCAAGCTTGCAGCTCCATCACCTCACTAAACAGCTATCATAGAAGATCAAGATCTTTTAAAGTCATATTTAAAAAAATCACTTACTAATATTTGTAACACTTAGACCCCGACTTCTGGGACTTATGAGGCACTCCTGTTCTCCTTTTCTCACCTCTCCTGTTCTTACTTCACTGGCTACTTCTCTACCTCTTCTTCAGGTTCGTCCTCTTCGACCTGAACCCTCAATATTGCAGTTCTTGAAGTCTCAGACCGAGGTAACCATTATTTTTATGCTGAATGTTCACGCACTAATATATCCAGTCTCTGAGTGCTAGGCCCAGATGAGAGTACAGAACACTGTTCACATGGCATCACTTTCCTGCTTATTGTTTCATAAATCTCTCAAACTCAATACATTCCAGAACAAAATAATTCTCTCCTCCAAAGCTGGCTCTTGTCTGGTATTGCTTGTTTTGGTGAATGATACTACCACAGATCCAGTTACATATTCGAAACATAAGGAATCATCTTTAGCACTTTTAACTTCCCCCTACTCAACCTGTCATAGCATTCTGTCATTTTTATCTTCCCACGGTCTTTCAAATTGGTCCACTTCTTTCTGTCTCCACCATCATCTTTTAAATCCAGGTAACCATCATCTCTTATGAAATAAGCCTCTAAACTAACAAAAGACAGTCCTGCCTAGCATTTAGATGCATGAATTCTGAAGCCAGTCCACCTGGGTTCAAATGCTGGCTTTGCTACTTATTACCAGTGTGTGATCATATCTGTGGAATGAAAATAAGAATAGACTCTACTCTTATTGGGGGAGAGGAGGGTTAAATGAGTTAATATATGTAAATTACTCAGTAAGTTCTCAATACTTGTTTGCTATGATTGGTGTTTCTACACTCAAGCCCCAACATTCTGTTCTCCACACTTCAGCTAGATTGATCTTTTCAAAATACAGAGTTGTTCATTTTACACAAATGTTCTTTCTCCAATTAGAGAAGGCTTCCATTACATTTCACATAAAGGGGAAAAATCATAACATGGCCTGCAAGGCCCTACAAAGCCCAGGCTTGACCTCTCTTTCCAGTTTTATCTCATCATTTTTCTCCCTAATCTCTGTTTATGCACGCTGCTTCCTCCTGCCATAAGGCTTTTGCTTTGACTATTCCTTCTGCATGGAATGCTCCTTCCTTCCTTCCTTTTTGTCTCCCTAACTCTTGCTGATCCTTCAGATCTCAGCTAAGGTTTATATCCTAAGAATTATTCCCTGACATAGCTGTCTAGGTGTATTAGACCGCTTAAAAATAATTTTCCAGTTGGATTGGTGGAGCTAGGAACACACTGTTTTCCTTATAATGAATAGGACTTCAGACAGAGAACAGAATCATAGGGAGTGGATAAAGATTGTCCGCACTCAGATGTTGCCTCCAACTTCCCAAAGTCCCATGAAGAAAAGAGAGGAGGCTCCTTAGACAAACAGAGGAGTTAAGGATTACAAATAGTTCCCACTCCAGGTAGAGTTTGATGCACACTTACAGCCAAGAAAGTAGGTGATAAAGCCAGTCTGATAGTGCATGGTTTCTCAAGGAAACAGAGTCTTTCCTTGTTTACTCAGGAGAAATGGCCATTGGTTGGTCTGAGGGCTGCCACATCCACCACTCGGCTTTTGTGCTTTAGGTTACCCCAGATAGATGTCCATCAGGCCTGCCTCTTATGGAACCAATTTAGTGTCATCCTGACTCTTATCAGGAATGCTCAGGCAAGCAGGGATTGCATTGCCAAGGTACACTTAGAGTGATCAGACATCTGTGGGCTGAGTTTCCCAGGCACAAGTACCCATCAATCTGTTTTGAAAACACATAGCCAGAGGTTGCATGAGAGGGGCTTCTGGGGAACTGGTAATGTTCTACTTCTTGACCTGAATGCTGGTTAAATGGATGCATTTACTTTTTGACAGTTCTTTGAGATATATGATTATATGTGCATTTTTCTGTATGTATACTTCAATAAAATGATTTTTAAAGTAATCGTACATCTTTATTTCAAACATGGAATTAACACCTGAATTCAAACTTCTATATTATAATTTAGGTGTACAAACCAGTTTTATGTAAAAGGAATGCAATCTTCAACTAATTCAAAGAAAGTTCTGACGATGAAAAACAATCTTCTTATAAAGTGACATTTGCTTTGAGGGCCCTTAAGCATTGAGAGCGAATTGTTTCTGAGACTGCTTATTAAGACTCTAGGTCAAATTATCCTGTTATAAGCTCTCCTAACCCCATGTCACTTGCTATCATGCCACTTGCCTTTGTTGTCATTTTATACTCATTCTTTGATTGTTTAATTAATGCTAGTCACATCTCCATTAGGAACAAGGCTGTATCTATCATATTCACTGCTGAATCTCCAAGATCTGGCATAGTACCTGGAGTATCATTGGTGCTCAATATATATTTGTTGAATGAATCAATGGATCAATGAATGAAACAAATATAGAGAGACAAAAATAGGGCATTGAGGGTAGAAGATAGGCTTTAGGTGTTGAAAATTTAAAAATGCCCTCTTTAAACTGATTTAAGAAGACCATAGAATAGTTTTACTATGATTGTAAAGGAATATCATTTATATCCTATCAGTTCATGAGTTCCTTTATAGGAACACCTGGACACTTTTATAGTTCTAACTTCCAAATTCTAACTTGTTTTTCATCAACAAACAACTTGAAAATGTACCATAAAAACAGTGTGCCAGGGCTTCCCTGGTGGCGCAGTGGTCGAGAGTCTGCCTGCCGATGCAGGGGACACGGGTTCGTGCCCCGGTCTGGGAAGATCCCACATGCCGCGGAGCGGCTGGGCCCGTGAGCCATGGCCGCTGAGCCTGCGCGTCCGGAGCCTGTGCTCTGCAGCGGAAGAGGCCACAATAGTGAGAGGCCCGCGTACCGCAAAAACAAAACAAAACAAAACAAAACAAAAAAACCAGTGTGCCACATTCTACTGCTGCACCGACCACACAAGAAACAGAAGCAGGGGAATGTGCCCTTTATGTGATTTTCAACTGAGAGTGAAATATTGCCTTGAGCCTTTCAAATCTCTCTGTGATACAGTACTGACAGATTGGGAAGGTTAATTCATAACCTTGCAAACTTTTTGTTCCCAAAAATCACAGAAAGAGGGGACTCATCTTTAAAAACATGCCTGAACCACCCAGATAGCTTTATATATACTTGTAAATGGTTCAACCCCATCTTCTCTCAGCTATTTCTTGTTATCAGGTATCTCTTTATACATGCAATTACAATAGTCCATCACTGTTCTGACATTAACAACAGTCTAATACTGCTTTCTCCTTCAAAGAAATAACACCTCATTTGTCAATCAGCAATACCTTAAGGTATCTTTTAAAATTTGCTGAGCAGAACATACAATGAACTGTACACCACTTGTATCTACAGATTAAACTTTCAATCAAGGGCTACTCAAAGCAAAATCATTAAAAGTATGACATAATTTGTATACTGCATCCTGTTGAAGGTTTTTTTGTTTTTTGCTTTTTTTTTTTTTTTTTTTTTTTTTTTGCTGTACGCGGGCCTCTCACTGTTGTGGCCTCTCCCGTTGTGGAGCACAGGCTCCGGACGCACAGGCTCAGCGGCCATGGCTCACGGGCCCAGCCGCTCCGCGGCATGTGGGATCTTCCCGGACCGGGGCACGAACCCGTGTCCCCTGCATTGGCAGGTGGACTCTCAACCACTGCGCCACCAGGGAAGCCCCTGTTGAAGGTTTTCACATTCATCTAAGCTAACAGTAAGTTTCACAAAGCAGAATAAAGGAATAAGCCTATTCTTTTAGGAAAAGATGACAAAAATCATAAATGTAAAGTGACTGATACAAATGATTTTTTTTTCTTTTAGTAAACAAACTACCTCATGTAGCAACATCTTACTAGAGAAAATGTAAGGTAATTCTCAAATTTTCAAAGATTCCTAAATGATAGAGAAAATAAATGTTTTGCTACCTGGAGCCAGCTCGTTTTCCTGTCATTGTGATTGAAAGGTCTATTATTAGAGCCGCTCATTTTGTTTGTAAAATGGTATCCTAAGTCTTCTGAAATTCAAGTGTGGTGTGATCAGGCTAACAAAGTAAATCACCATTAGTGTCATTTTAGCTTTCACATAACATAGAGAAACATGTTAAGATAATGATGATGTAGGTGGCTTTTGATGAGGAAACGACCTGAAGTATGGTCCACAGAAGTTAGGCCAGTAAAAGAAGCAAGAGGGTGATAGACTCTAGGGAAAATATGAGAGCAGAGAGGTGTTCAACGGAAACTTGGCCCAAATGATAAATGCAGATGCTACTCCCTCCTGGAGGTGGATTTTAATCCCCAACCTCTATTGAGTATGAGCTGAATTCAGTGACTCCCTCTCAAAGAACAGAGTATAGAAAGGGGAAAATGGTAACTTTATAATGGAGAAACCTGGCAAAGACTACTGCCTTATTCAGTTTTGGCTGCTATAACAAAGTACCATCATAACAGAGTTGATTTACAAATGACAGAAGTCTATTTCTCACAGTTCTGGAGGTTAGAAGTCCAAGATCAGAGTGCAAGTATGGTCGGGTTCTGGTGAGGGCCCTCTTCTGGGTTTCAGACTGCCAACTTCTTTTTGTGTCCTCATGTGAAGGAAAGAAGGCAAAAGAGCTTTCTGGGATCCCTTGTGTAAGGGCACTAATCCTATTCAGGAAGGCTCCACACTTATGACCTAATCACCTTCCAAAGGCCACACCTCATAATACCATCAAATTGGGAATTAGGATTTCAACATATAAATTTTGTGGAGCAGAAACATTCAGTCCATTGGAACTATCTTAGGCAAATGATCAAGTAAGACATCACCAGTGATGAGTCATGTTGATATCATGTACCCCCTGATATGATATGATGGAAAGGGCATTTTAACTTTGTGGTATTCTTCTAAAAACCCCTAACTTCTGTCTAACCATAAGAAAAACATCAGAGAAATTCCAACAGAAGGACATTCTAAAAATAGTTGACCAGTCCTTTTTAAAAAAAGTCAATATCAGGAAAAATAAGGAAAGATTGAGAAACTGTCACAGCCAAAAGAAGCCTAAGGAGATATGATGACTAAATGAAATGTGCTATCCTTGAATGAATCCTGGAACAGAAAAAAAGGATATTAGTGGAAAAACTGGTGAAATAAAAATGACTTCTGGAAGTTTAGTTGAGTAGTAATGCTTGTGTCTTAGTTTTTACAAAGGTACCATAATAATGCAAGATATTAACATTAGGAGTGCATGGTATAAGGAAACTGTTCTGTTTTTTGTATTACTTTCTGTAAATCTAAAATTACTCCAAAATACTTTATTTTTTAAAATAATGCAAAAAATCTCTTTGAATCTTTGTCACTATTATTAAAATAAATTATAAGGGTTTTTATTAGAAAAAAGGAGGGGTGAGAATAGGGTTAAGAGTACTAAGTGGAAGGTGCATAGGCTTTGAAGCCTGTTTGCTGGGGCTGCTGTAACAGAGTACCACAGACTGGGAGGCTTAAATTACAGAAAGTTATTTCTCACAGTTCTGGAGACTAGAAGTCCAGATCAAGGTGCTAGTAGTGTTGGTTTCTTCTGAGGCCTCTCTCCTTGGTGTTTTGATGGCCATCTTCTCTCTCAGTCTTCACACAGTCTTCCCTCTGTGTGTGTCTGTGTCCTTATCACCTCTTCTTATAAGGGCACCAGTCATATTGGAGTAGGGCCCAGCTTTGTCAGCTCATTTTATCTTAATTAACACTTCAGAGGTGCTATCTCCAAATACAGTCATATTCTGAGGTACCAGAGGTTAGGGCTTCAACATAGGAATTTGGGGGGATGGGTAGGGGACACAACACAGCCCATAACATAGTCTAACATACCTGAGATAAAAATCAATCATATTAATATATAAAAACCACATGCAACACTTCCTGGCACAAATCACTAGTTATATATATGTGAATTGTTGTGGTAGTGGTGGTTATAATTATTATTTTTCTAGGAAAATTCTAAAGTTGCACAGATTCTCCTATTATTCTAAAAAGGGGAGAGCAATAATAATTAAGATGGAATTTCACGGCAACCCAGAAATGTGTGGCCTCAATGTCAGCATTAAACTGATTTAAGAGAAATAATAAAGGTAATTTTTCTTGCACACTTGAATGTTTGGACTGAGATTTACACTTGCAATATCAGTTTATGCCAAAACTGAAGAGAACTCTCCCCTGAGAGGCCTGATAGTAAATCTACAGGTACAGTACACAACAAAGCATACAGCCTATTACAGATTTTGTGAAAAGTGAGCTTATAGTAGTTCACTGCTGTGCAGTGAAAGAAATGGCAGTACTGACACGCCTGGTGACTCTGCTGCCTACTAGGAGACATCAGGGATAAGAGGATTTACTCTGAATACTGCCTGGAATCTCAGAGCTGAGGCACAAGAGGAAGACAAGGTAAGAGCCATGTAGCTGAAGCTTCTCAGATAGCCTCATCCACCAGAGGGCAGACAGCAAAAGCAAGAAGAACTACAATCCTGCAGCCTGTGCAATGAAAACCACATTCACAGAAAGACAGACAAAATGAAAAGGGAGAGGACTATGTAAGAGATGAAGGAAGAGATAAAAAGCCAAGAAAAACTACTAAATGCAGTGGAGATGGGCAACCTTCCAGAAAAAGAACTCAGAATAATGCTAGTGAAGGTGATCCAGGACCTCAGAAAAAGAATGAAGGCAAGGATCAAGAAGATGCAAGAAATGTTTAACAAAGACCTAGAAGAATTAAAGAACAAACACCTAGAAGGATAAAAGAACAAACAAACAGAGATGAACAATACAATAACTGAAATAAAAAATACACTAGAAGGAATCAATAGTAGAATAACTGAGGCAGGAGAACAGATAAGTGACCTGGAAAACAGAATGGTGGAATTCACTGCTGCAGAACAGAATAAAGAAAAAAGGATGAAAAGAGATGAAGACAGCCTAAGAGACTTCTGGGACAATATTAAATGCACCAACATTTGCATTATAGGGGTCCCAGAAGGAGTAGAGAGAGAAAAAGGACCCGAGAAAATATTTGAAGAGATTATAGTCAAAAACTTCCCTAACATGGGAAAGGAAATAGCCACCCAAGTCCAGGAAGCACAGAGAGTCCTAGGCAGGATAAACCCAAGGAGAAACATGCCAAGACACACAGTAATCAAACTGACCAAAATTAAAGACAAAGAAAAATTATTAAAAGCAACATGGGAAAAACGACAAATAACATACAAGGGAACTCGCATAAGGTTAACAGCTGATTTCTCAGCAGAAACTCTACAAGCCAGAAGGGAGTGGCACCATATATTTAAAATGATGAAAGGGAAGAACCTACAACCAAGATTACTCTGCCCGGCAAGGATCTCATTCAGATTCAACGGGGAAATAAAAAGGTTTGCAGACAACCAAAAGCTAAGAGAATTCAACAGCACCAAATCAGCTCTAAAACAAATGCTAAAGGAACTTCTCTAAGTGGAAAACACAAGAGAAGAAAAGGACCTACAAAAATAAACCCAAAACAATTAAGAAAATGGTAACACGAACATACATACCAATAATTACCTTAAATGTGAATGGATTAAATGCTCCAATCAAAAGACACAGGCTCACTGAATGGAAACAAAAACAAGACCCATATACATGCTGTCTACAAGACCCCACTTCAGACCTAGGGACACATACAGACTGAAAGTGAGGGGATTGAAAAAGATATTCCATGCAAATGGAAATCAAAAGAAAGCTGGAGTAGCAATTTTCATATCAGAAAAAATAGACTTTAAAATAAAGAATGTTACAAGTGAAAAAAGGACACTACATAATGATCAAGGGATCAATCCAAGAAGAAGATATAACAATTATAAATATATATGCACCCAACACAGGGGCACCTCAATACATAAGGCAAATGCTAACAGCTATAAAAGAGGAAATCGACAGTAACACAATAATAGCAGGGGACTTTAACACCTCACTAACACCAATGGACAGATCATCCAAACAGAAAATTAATAAGGAAACACAAGCTTTAAATGACACAACAGACCAGATAGATGTGATTGATATTTATAGGACATTCCATCCGAAAACAACAGATTACAATTTCTTCTCAAGTGCACATGGAACATCCTCTGGGATAGATCACATCTTGGGTCACAAATCAAGCCTCAATAAATTTAATAAAATTAAAATCATATCAAGCATCTTTTCTGACCACAACGCGATGAGATTAGAAATCAATACAGGGAAGTAAACCATAAAAGACACAAAGACATGGAGGCTAAAAAATACGTTACTAAATAACCAAGAGATCACAGAAATAATCAAAGAGGAAATCAGAAAATACCTGGAGACAAATGACAGTGAAAACACGACGATCCAAAACCTATGGGATGCAGCAAAAGCAGTTCTTAGACGGAAGTTTAGAGCAATATAATCCTACCTCAAGTAACAAGAAAAATCTGAAATAAAAATCTAACCTTACACCTAAAGGAACTAGAGAAAGAAGAACAAACAAAACCCAAAGCTAGTGGAAGGAAAGAAATCATAAAGATCCAAGCAGAAATAAATGAAATAGAAACAAAGAAAACAATAGCAAAGATCAATAAAACTAAAAGCTGGTTCTTTGAGAAGATAAACAAAATTGATAAACCATTAGCCAGACTCATCAAGAAAAAGAGGGAGAGGACTCAAATCAATAAAATTAGAAATGAAAAGGAGAAGTTACAACAGACACCGCAGAAATACAAAGCATCCTAAGAGACTACTACAAGCAACTTTATGCCAATAAAGTGGACAACCTGGAAGAAATGGACAAATTCTTAGAAAGGTATAACCTTCCAAGACTGAACCAGGAAGAAATAGAAAATATGAAGAGACCAATCACAAGTAATGGAATTGAAATTGTGATTAAAAATCTTCCAACAAACAAAAGTCCAGGAACAGATGGCTACACAGGTGAATTCTATCAAACATTTAGAAGAGAGCTAACACCCATCTGTCTCAAACTCTTCCAAAAATTTGCAGAGGAAGGAACACTCCCAAACTCATTCTATGAGGCCACCATCACCCTGACACTAAAACCAGAGAAAGATACTACAAACAAAGGAAATTACAGACCAGTATCACTGATGAATATAGATGCAAAAATCTTCAACAAAATCCTAGAAAACCGAACCCAACAACACATTAAAAGCATCATACAGCATGATCAAGTGGGATTTATCCCAGGGATGCAAGGCTTCTTCAATATATGCAAATCAATCAATGTGATACACCATATAAACAAATTGAAGAAGAAAATCATATGATCATCTCAATAGATACAGAAAAAGCTTTTGACAAAATTCAACACCAATTTATGGTAAAACTCTCCAGAAAGTGGGCATAGAGGGAACTTACCTCAACATAATAAAGGCCATATACAACAAACCCACAGCAAAAATCATTCTCAATGGTGTAAAACTGGAAACATTTCCTCTAAGATCAGGAACAAGACAAGGATATCCACTCTTGCCACTCTTATTCAACATTGTTTTGGAAGTCCTAGCCACGGAAATCAGGGAAGAAAAAGAAATAAAAGGAATATAAATTGGAAAAGAAGTAGTAAAACTGTCACTGTTTGCAGATGACATGATACTATACATAGAAAATCCTAAAGATGCCACCAGAAATCTACTAGAGCTGATCAATGAATCTGGTAAAGTTTCAGGGTATAAAATTAATGCACAGAAATCTCTTGCACTGCTATACACTAACAACAAAAGATCAGGAAGAGAATTTAAGGAAACAATCTCATTCACCATTGCAACAAAAAGAATAAAATACCAAGGAATAAATCTACCTAAGGAGGTAAAAGACTTGTACTCAGAAAACTACAAGACACTGATGAAAGAAATTAAAGATGACACAAACAGATGGAGAGATATGCCTTGTTCTTGGACTGGAAGAATCAATATTGTGAAAATGACTCTACTACCCAAAGCAATCTACTGATTCAATGCTACCCCTACCAAATTATCAATGGCAGTTTTTACAGAACTAGAACAAAAAAATCTTAAAATTTGTATGGAGACACAAAAGACCCAGAAGAGCCAAAGCAATCTTGAGGGACAAAAATGGAGCTGGAGGAATCAGATTCCCTGACTTCAGAGTATACTACAAACTACAGTAATCAAGACAATATGGTACTGACTCAAAAACAGAAATATAGATCAATGGAATAGGATAGAAAGCCCAGAGATAAACCCAGGCACCTACGGTCACCTAATCTACGACAAAGGAGGCAAGGATATACCATGGAGAAAAGACAGTCTCTTCATTAAGTGGTGCTGGGAAAACTCAACAGCTACATATAAAAGAATGAAAAATAGAGCACTCCTAATACCATACACAAAAATAAACTCAAAATGGATTAAAGACCTGAATGTATGACTGGACACTATAAAACTCTTAGAGGAAAACATTGGAAGAACACTCTTTGACATAAATCACAGCAATATCTTTTTTGACCCACCTCCTAGAGTAATGGAAATAAAAACAAAAATAAACAAATGGGACCTAATGAAACTTCAAAGCTTTTGCACAGCAAAGGAAACCATAAACAAGGCCAAAAGACAACCCTCAGAATGGGAGAAAATATTTGCAAATGAAGCAATGGACAAAGGAGTAATCTCCAAAATATGTAAATAGCTCATGAAGTTCAATATTAAAAAACAAACAACCCAATCAAAAAATGGGCAGAAGATCTATATAGACATTTCTCCCAAGAAGATATACAGATGGCCAAGAGACACATGAAAAGCTGCTCAACATCACTAATTATTAGAGAACTGCAAATCAAAACTGCAGTGAGGTATCACCTCACACCAGTTAGAATAGGCATTATCAGAAAATCTACAAACAACAAATGCTGGAGAGAGTGTGGAGAAAAGGGAACCCTCTTGCACTGTTGGTGGGAATGTCAATTGATACAGCCAGTATGGAGAACAGTATGGAGGTTCCTTAAAAATCTAAAAACAGAGTTATCATGTGACCCGTCAATCCCATTACTGGGCATATACCCAGAGAAAACTGTAATTCCAAAAGACACATGCACCGCAGTGTTCACTGCAGCACTATTTACAATAGCCAGGTCATGGAAGCAACCTAAATGCCCATGGACAATTGAATGGAGAAAATGTGGTACATACATGCAATGGAATATTACTCAGCCATAAAAAGGAACAAAATTGGGTCATATGTAGAGACGTGGATGGACTTAGAGACTGTCATACAGAGTGAAGTAAGTCAGAAAGAGAAAAACAAATATCGTATACTAATGCATAGATGTGGAATCTAGAAAAATGGTACAGATGAACCAGTCTGCAAGGCAGAAATAGAGACAGGTGTAGAGAACCAACGTATGGACACCAAAGGGAGAAAGCCAGGGGAGGTGGTGGTGGGATGAATTGGGAAACTGGGATTGACCTATATACAGTAATATGTATAAAATAGATAAGTAATAAAAACCTGTTGTATTAAAAAAATGTAGGTTGTATCTACGAGATATATGCGATAATATGTTTAAGTAAGGTAAGTTATATATACGGGGTTCTATATGAGATAGATATGTATGGAAAGGGGCCCGTGCTCATTTCAAGTACCCTGACATTGTATTTCCTCCCATTATTATTGTTGTTATCATTGTTGTTTTTTGTTGTCTTTAATTAATCCCTAATGCAGTAATACCTTAGGAATAAAAAATGTATTTGATAAAAAAAAGAGCCATATAGCCTGTTCAGTGCCAAGTCAAAAAAAAAAGGTTAATTAAATGAGGTACCAAATCTATAAAATAAGTTTTAAATAAGTTACAGAGAGATGATTAAAAAGCCGGGATGAATTTTCGTTTTTACCTCTCTTACAAAGCAATTGAAAACGAAAAGCAACGAGTAAGCAAGTTTATATGCAGCTCTTTTCTAGGTACTTGGAAAGAGAAGGTTTTCACCCATCTTTGAAGAAAGTGCATCCTTGCCTACCATTCAGCACCAGCTGCGAATACATCCATATCTTACTTATTGTTTCTCTCTCTCTCTTTTTTTTTTAAGCAGAGAAAACAATGTGACTGTGTCATGAGGACAGTTGTGATAATAGTCTAGGCCCCTGTATTAGAAGACAGGGTTCACCAGAGAAACAGAACCACTAGGAGATATATCTATATATCTAGACACACACACACACACACACACACACACACATATAGAGAGAGAGAGAGAGAGAGAAAGAGACAGACAGAGACAGACAGAGACACAGAGACAGAGAGAAATAACATGAGAAATATAATTCTTGTCACTTCTCACACATTTTTTCTTCCAGATGATCTTCTGAATTCAACTGTCGAATTCAACTGTCAAGTTTAGAAACCACTGTTATGGTTTTGTTTGGAACTTCAATAAATTTACTAAGTACTTTGGAGGGAAATAAACAGCATTATAATATTGAGACCTCTAATTCAATACCATAATATGTTGCTCCATTTATTCAAGTTTCCTTGATGAAGTCAATATAGTTTTATAGCTTTCTTCATGTAGGCCTCACACATTCATTGTTAAGCTTATTTGTTACTTATTAAACTTTAGAGTTTAGGGTGTTATTATAAATGGAATTTTTAAAGTATATTTTTAACTGGCTATTACTGATATATGGGGAAAGTATTACCTGTGTATCTTTATTGTGACCAGCTGGTTAACTCTGGAGTAAAACTAACAGCGCATCCTGATTAATATTCAGTACATTTAATATATGTTAATTATAAAAATATAAATTATAAAATTCAATTATTTTGCTTTGCTGACCCACTTGTTACTTGAGGTTTAATCAGTAGTATTACACTTTCTGGTGTCAAATGAAGATTAAGTCATAGATAAAAACTCAATAAATATTACTGGGTTGCATGTTGAACTACTCTGGGAGCAATAGCGAACTTTTGGATTGAGCAGAACAGTACCGATATTTTGAACTCTTCTTGTTAGAGACAGCATATATCATCACTGTGGGTTAGGGCACGGCACATAGTAGGTCCAAAAGAAATGTTTATTGTAATGTATACTGTAAGAGAGTAATGGCGGAAGTATTAGATCATGGTACAAAGATACTATTGTTGGATGATAGTGTACCTAACATGATTGCACTACTTATCACTTTAACTTTGAAGTATATCTTGTCCTCATAATTCTCTACATGATTTCTAATTTCTTGGCATATCAAATAATATTATGCAGAAATTAGAGCTATCTCTTCTAAGAACTGAGTATTTGTACTAATTATTATCTCATCTAATCCTCACAACGACCACATGTGATAGATAGTATCACTATATCCACTTTACAGTTGAAGAAACTGAGATGCCTTGAGCTTCTGGAGAATTTAAGGGACTTCCCCCAGCTCACACAGCTGGTAAGTAGAAGAGACTGAGATTTTCACCCCAGCAGTCTGGCTCCAGAGCCTCTGCTTATAGCACTTGAGATGCCTCTTTTTCCCAGGGGCATCATCTCTTTCACTGGGACTTTTAAAACTTCTTGCAAAGGGTACAAATAAAGCTGTTGTGCATATTGATGAAAAGAATGAAGATGAATTCATGTATTAAGATTTTACTTCTAATGAATTTTAAACTGTCAGTATTTTCCCCATGAGTACTAAGACACAAACGGAGGCTTTAGATTTACATAATCTTAGATGGTATCTCTTCAAATACACACAGGAAACTAAGATCTAGAGAGGGAAGATGACTACTCAAGGTCACACAAGGAGTTGGTGGCAAAGGGGTAGGGTCTAGGCCTCCTGTCTAGGGCTGCTCTTTCTATAGCCACTTGCGAGGACACACAATTTTGTTCTTAAACTCTCAAACATCAGGAAGTGTACTACCTTTTGGATAAACCAGGACATGGCCGTTTAATCACCCCTTTCATGACAGAATTCTGATGCTAGGACTTAATCCATGTCTAAAAGCAAAATGCAGTCTTCTAAGTAGCATCAAGCCCAGAAACAAACAAACAAAAAAGTCAATTCACAAAAGCTAAACATCTGTTTGTATTTTGCTACCTCCCAGCAAGTGACCACTCATTTCAGATGAGCTTTTGTGTTTTTCTTGAAAAGGGTAAACTTTGGAAAATGTGAACATTTGTTCCTTTCATTATTGTGGTGAAACAAAGGTTTGGAGGGGACATAAGGGAAATGCAAACATTTTTTGCAAACATCTCCCACAGGCCAGCTGGTAGAGTTATTGTCAAAAAGAACAGGCAGAACTAAGTAAATATGAATTTTTTTAAAGTGATGTGTGTGTATATTTCTAGGAATCTGTTTATAATAGAGATTTGCCTAACCAAATGTTTCTGAGAACTTTCACCCATCATCATCACTCCAACTGTGGCATGGTGCTAGTGAGACCAACTATTCCCTATTATTGGTCTAATGTAAAGTAATCATATCAGTGAGAATAGCTAATGTGGTCTGATGCTTATCACAATGTAAACCAACCTCCCCCTGCAGGATCATATAATATACTGTCTTCTAGCTACTGAATGTATAAGTGAGTGAGTCTTATGTGCTGTCCTGGAGAGTTATAAACAAAGCAAGCAAAGATTTTCAATTAAGAGGACCTCAATGATGTCTATGTGTGGAATACAAAGAATTTTAGGTCACTTTGCTCTCTTCGTGTTAACTAAACATAAGCCAGATGTATATGGCACAATGTGAATCTTGTGTTTTACTTTTGTAAATAGTCTTAGATTGGCAAAGAGAATATATGAGAATTTCTGTAAAATGCTTTGTTCTCTGCAAACTGTATTCTCTGACTCACAGATTCAAGTATGTTATGTCTTTTCTAAAATACAATAAAATGATTTTAGTGTTTGATGTCTTGTGATATCATAAAAAATTCTCTATGAGATGGCTGAATAGGGAGCAGTATCTGTCTGGTATATAGCAATTTAAAAATTTTTTAAATTTATTTTTAATTTTTAAATTTTTCTTGTGGTACACGGGCCTCTCACTGCTGTGGCCTCTCCCGTTGTGGAGCACAGGCTCCGACACGCAGGCTCAGTGGCCATGGCTCATGGGCCCAGCCGCTCTGCAGCATGTGGGATCTCCCCGGACCGGGGCACGAACCCGTGTCCCCTGCATTGGCAGGCGGACCCCCAACCACTGCGCCACCAGGGAAGCCCTATAGCAGTTTTTCATAAATTAAAATTGCTATTGAATTAGTCATATGCGGAAATTCTGAACTGCAACAACCTGAATACAAACGTGGAAACCAAACTGTGCCTTAGGATACAAGAGTGGTATCATTTTAAAAGGTAATTTTTCAAAAAGTGTCTTTTTAATTTTGATTCACTACCACACCTGTGGATGTATGCTACCATGTCGCATGCCAAGATCACTATTTTCCAATACTCTATAAGAATAAATGTACATAGGGACCTGATAAAAATCAACATGTCTTTCCGTCTCTCCCTTCTCACTGTTCTCTGTCAGCAAAATCATGTTTTACTCCAACATGCTTCAAAATAATTTGTGTTCTTTTCATTTCACTCACAAATATCCCCATTCAGGTCCATGGGGAAATAAACATAAAAAGCAGAGATGTACAATGGCTTAAATAATTATTTCAAATTACTCCAAGTTGATAACAAACAGCTTCATTATACTTAATTAGAAACTTAATATTCAAAAGCTTTTTATAATAGGTAATTAATAAAAATAAAAACAGAGTAGAAATTTCAGGACAGTCTAATACATGAAAGTTATTTTATATAGCATCAGAGACCTTTTATTTTCATCCTTACTGTAAGTCTATAAAGCATAATCCCAATCCATATTTTAATGGCAAAAACACCAGGAAACTATAACTAACTACAAACATCTACGTGTGAGTGCGCACACACGCACACACACACACACACACACACACACACAAAAGTCAGCATATACATACTCCCTCATATAGGAAGAAGAATGTTACTGGTAGAAAAAAGCATAGGCTTTGCCATTTACTAGATATAATATTACAAAGGAATTTACCATTCTGAGTCTAAGTTTCTACCTTGTAAAACACTGAGGAAAATGGTTTTTCATGGTGTTAAGATAATTAAAGAAAATAATTAGAATGTTCATTGCATAAACTACAAAGTGCTATACACATTAAGATTTTTGGTTTTCTGCCTTTCTCTTCCAAAAGTCTGGATATAAAGCCAACTCAAAAATATTTCTAGAATGAATCTATACATTCATAGGACATAATTTTACTGACTGTATAACTCTGATGGAGTTTCCCACATCATGTTGTGGACTCCTCATTCTATTGTAGTTAATAACTTTTACATACTGTGTAACATATGTGAGTTAAAACAGTCACAGCCCTGGAAATCCAGTTGAGAACAAGAAAAAGAAAAACTATTATATGTTTTTAGAAATGAAAAAAATGGGTATAATTATAGAGTTAAGAGATTTGAGGAAGTAAAGAATATTTTATAACTCTATGCTAAAACCTTTGAAAATCCCAATCAAATGGACAATTTTCTAAGAAAATAAGTGACCAGTTAAAAAGAACTAGCAAATTCAAGTAAACTAATAATCATGAAATAAACTGGCAAATAAATGTTAACAAAATATTTTAGTCACTCTTGATTCCTCTCTTTCACAACTCACACTCACTGTGTAAGAAAATCCTATTGTCTCTACCTTCAAAGGATATCCAAATTGTGACCAGTCCTCTCAACCTCCACTGCTGCCACTGAGATCCAAGCTATTATCTTATCTAGTCTGGACTTATACATAACAGCCTCCTGATTGTTCCCCCTGCTGCACTCTTTCTCCCCTTTAGTCTACTGTCAACACAGCAGCCAGAGAGATCTTTTCAAAATAAATGTCAGTCAAGATGGAGTAACAAGAATCAGACTGATCCTCTTATTTTAAGCAATAGGAACAAAGAAAAAAAAAATGGAACAAAGGTTTTCAGGCATTGGACAACAGACAGTCAGGAATGTGATCCCTGACAGAAGACAACAAGGTAACACTATTATTTCACAAATTTATTTCCTAGGAGCAGGTTCTAGGTCACATTTCAGGGAGGGGGAACCCAATCAGGGCCCGCAGTCATGCTGATCTAAGAAGATAAAAATAAGAACCTGGGAAGACCAAGGGGATGAAAATTTGTGGGACATATCACTGGAGAATAGGGAGCTGCATAAAGAGAATGAAAGGGCTCTGGAGATAGGCCAAGATGAACCCTTGGGTCTTGATTGAGTACTGATCTATGTACACATGACAGGAAATTACCTGACGTCTTGAACAGAACAAGCAGAATGGAGTAGAGAGAGGAATCATGAACTGTTCCTAGTTGTGTGTGGAATTACTAAATTCCACACACAACTAGGAACAGTTCATGATTCCACAAATCAGAAGAGAAAGATTTCATAATATATGGATCATAGGGTTGAATTCTCAGAATGGTATCACCTTAGTAGTGAAGCTAGATTAGCTCTAGATTAAAAGTTGCTATGAATCACACCTAACAAAGTTGAAACCAAGCCTTGAAACAATCTGATTCCAAGTAACTAAACTGCAAGCCAGAATAAACTCAGCACTATTTAAAACTTACAACAAAATCAGTATCTAAACAGATAAAATTCCCCAAGCATGCAAAGAAGCAGGAAAATATGATCCACCACAACAGAAAAAATATTAACTAACAGAAACAAATCAAGAATTAACAGAGATAATAGAACTAGCAGAGAGATATGTCAAAACAACTAATGTGTGTGTATATATGTGTGTGTGTGCTTATATATGCATATATTCTTCATATATGCAAGTAAGTAGACAGAAATAGGAGCCTGATGAGGAGAGAAAAAAGTATCACAGGAAACTTGTAGAGAGAAAAAAATATCTGAAATGAAAAATATACTGAATGTGATTATTAGCAAGTTAGACTCTGCAGAAGAAGGTATCAGTGAGTTTGAAGACATAGCAATAGAATTTATCCAAACTGAGGCACATAGAGAAAGAAGGAATGAAAGATAAATATGAACTGTGATAAGATAAAGATAAATGTGAACATCAGTGAACTGTGAGATAAGCTGTAACAATGGCTGGAAATTTTCCAAATTTGAGTAAAACTATAAACTCACATATCTAAGAAATATAACAAATGCCAAGGAAAATAAAACTAGAGAGAGCCACACCAAGGCACACTACTGATTACATTTCAGTAATCAAATTACTGAAAAACAGTGATAAAGAGAAAACTTTAAAACAGTCAGAGCTAAATGACTCATCACATACAGAGGAACACAGATAAAAATGACAGTATACTTCTCATCAGCAATTATGAAGGCAGGAGAAAGTAGAGGAACATCTTTAAACTATTGAAAGAAAAAAATCTGTCAACCTAGAATTCTTTATCTAACAAAAATATGTTTCAAAAAAATGAAGGCAAAATAAAGACATCTTCAGTATCTTAATTTTTCTAGTATCTCATTTTAAGCAATAGAATTCATTGCCAGCATATTTGTATTACATGAAATGTTAAAGGAAGTTCTTCAGGCTAAAGAAAAATGACAGATAAAAATTTGTATCTACACAAAGGAGGAGCTCTAAAAATACTAAATGTGTGGTAAATATAAAATACCTTTTTTCTCGTTTTTAAAAAGTCATAATGAAATGGCAAAAAAATGGAAATATACTATTGTCAGGTTCTTTCACAATATTTGAAGTTACATACTATTATTTAAAGGTAGACAAGAATAAGTTTAAAATGTTATGTTGTATCTCAAAAACAACCAAAAAATAAACTGAAAAAAAAAACCAGACAGGAGGAGCTAACAATTCAACAGTGGAGAGAAAACAAAATCATAAAAATTTGTCCAGGAGAAAGCACAAAAAGAGGAAAAATGAAATAAAGAGCAAATGGGACAAACAAAATATACAGCAACACAGTAGGTTTTAACCCAAACCTCTCAATAATTACACTAAATTTAAATGATGTAAACACCATAAGTAAAAGTCAGTTTGTCATAGTAGATAATAAAATAAAACACAGAAATATGCTACAGGCCTACTTTTTTTTATTGTGTATCACTTTACTGTGCTTCATAGATACTACATTTTTTACAAATTGAAGGTTTCTGGCAACCTTGCATCAAGCACGTCTATCAGCCCCACTTTTCCAACGGCATTTGATCACTTTTTGTCTCCATGTCACATTTTGGTAATTCTCACAATGGTTCAAACTTTTTCATTATCATCATATTTGTTACGGTAATCTGTGATCAGTGATGTTCGATGTTACTACTGCAACAAGATTACGACTCATTGAAGGCTCAGATGATGGTTAGCATTTTTCAGCAATAAAGTATTTTAAATTAAGGTTTGTACATTGCTTTTTAAGACATAATGCTATTACACACGTAATAGACTACACTGTAGTATAAACATAATTTTATATGTACTGGAAAAAAATCATGTGACTCACTTTACTGCAATATTTGCCTTATTGCGGTGGCCTGGAACTAAACCTGTAGTATCTCTGAGGTATGCCTATATATACAAGAAACCCACTTTAAATATAAAGACAGATAGAATAAAAACCAAAGTATGGGGAAAATATATACCATACAAATACAAATCAAAATAAAGCTGTGGACGTTACATTAATATCAGAGAAAACGGACACTGGAACGAAGAAAATTACCAGAGATAAGGGAAGTTATTGCACATTGATAATGGGGTCAATATATGAAGAAGTAAAAGGATAAATACACAAGTCCACTAAGATAGTTGGCAATTTAAACACCCCATCGTAGGTACCTAATAGAACAAGTGAAGACTTCCTGAATGGTAGAGTAAGAACCTCCATAATCTGCTCCTCTATAAAAGCAATGAAAATACTGGCAAAATTGTCAAAATCAACTTTTTCAGAACTCTGGAAATTAATCAAAAGCTTGCAATAATCTGAGGGTTTATCTAAGAAAAACTGCTGAACCTTGGTTAAAATCGCAGGGTTTGTGGAACTTTAACTTGATCTCATCCAATCCCCTTCTTTTGCAGCCTAGAAATCATGGTTGCTGTGAAAAATTGCAGTCTTGCAACCACTGGCGGGGTCAGACTGGATTTGGAGTTCCACAACAAGACCCAACCTCCCAGCATTGTGGGCACTGTCAGCATCTGTCCTGTCTCACATCTCGGTGGAAAAGCACCATTCGCAGGGTGTTGTTATTTGTCCTGACCTGCCATCTTACAGTTTCCTAAAAGGCCCTAAGTGATCTGCCCTATCTCCTGCTTTTGCCCCTCCCTTGCTCTCTGATCTCACTTACTACTACTCTACCTCTTCCTCACGACACTCCAGTCACACTGGTCTTCCTACCTTCTCTAGAACAAGTCCAGCATGTTCCGTCCTCAGACTGTTAGCATTTGCTCTTCCCTCTAGCCAGAAAATTCTTCCTCCAGACACCTCACCTCTTCCATGTCTTTGCTCAAATTTCACCTTATCAGAGAAGCTTTCCTTGACCATCCTATGACAGTCGTTCATAATACTGTACTGTATAACTGAAATTTGCTAAGAAAGTAGATCTTAAGCATTCTCACCAAACAAAACCCGAAACAAACCAAAGGTAACTATATGAGGTGATAGATGTGTTAATTAACTTCATTGTGGGAATTCTTTCACAATGTAAACGTATATCAAAACATCACATTGTACACTTTAAATATATTACAATTTTATTTGCTAATTATACCTAAATAAAGTTGGGAAAATAAAAAAAGTAAATAAATTAAAACCTTTCCTTCACCTTGGCATTCACTACGCATGCCCCTTTCCCATTTCATTTTTCTCCATAACACTGATTGCCATCTGACATACCATTTATTTTATTTATTTAGTTTGCTGATTGTCTGTCTCTCCTCATTAGAATATGAGCTCCTTATATTAAGACTTTTGTTTTATTTGCCTGTGCCCCACTCCCAGCACCCAGGAGAGTATATGGCAGATAGTGAACATCAATAATATTTACTGAATTAATGAGGTCAGTTTTCTGTTTCAAACACTCCTAGAACATTCAATACGGACTTACCTAACTCTACTAAAGCAACTGACAAAAACTGCACAACTCTAATATATCCACTTCTATCTAATCACATCACATGTAAATATAACATGCCAAAAATCTAAACTAACTCCAATGATTCTGACAATTTCACCAATGAGTGCCATAATTGTCAAATCCAACTGCCAATCTAAGTTCTTTTGATGGAGTTAATCACTCCCTTCATCTGTGTCCATGATATCAAATCCACTGGTTTCTTCCTATTTTATTGCCACTCCCATAGTCTGGTTCAGTTTTTTGTTTTGTTTTTAATTTCTCCTGATTTCTTTTAGATTTCTAAATGTTGGAGTATTCCAAGGGTCATCCCAGGACATCTTCTCATCTCTATTTATTCCCCCTCTCTAGGTGAAGTCACCAAGTCCTATGACTTTATATCCCGTCCTTTCACTGATGATTCTCAAATTTTTATTTCCAGCTAGTAACATTCCACTCAGACCTGTGTCTCTATATCCAACTATCTAGTTAACATTTTCATTTGGATGTCTAATAAGGATGATAAACTTAATATGTCCAAAATTTAAATTCAGGATTTTCTCACTCAAGCCTGCTCTTCCTCCAACAGCAACTCCATTTTACCTGTTGCTTTGGCCAAAAACCCAGAATTTGTCCTTGACTTCCTTTTTACTTCTCATACTCCATGCCCAGTTATCAAATTCTGTCAACTCAAAAGGTGTCCAGAGACAGCTCATCACCTTGCTTTCAACTTCACCGCCACCACTGATCAGCCAACTGATCCCTTTAAAAATATATATCAGATTATACCCCATGCCCATTTAAAACTTTATAATGTCTTCCCATTAATAGTTAAAATACAATACAAAGTCCTTAAAATGGCAGACAGGGCACTACATATTCTGGTACTAAGCATATTCCAGACTTTATCTCTTATTAGTCACTCCTTTCACTTACTGTGCTCCAAACACATTTGACTTTTTTACTCCTCCTTAAACATAACAAGTTCATCTCTACCTTTTTGCATTTGCATGATGTTCTCTCTGCTTGCAGTGCCCTTCCCTCAGATATCCACATGGCCTTCTCTTTTTATTCAGATCTCTACTTTGACGTCACACTCTTAGACCTTCCTTGACTACTTTATCTAACACTCCATCACCCTACTTTCTATTCCTTTACTTGCATTAGTCTTTTTATTTCTTAGAAGCTATCTAATATTTGTAAATATATGCATACTTTATTTATTGTTTGTATTCATCTCTAGAGTTTAAGTTCCATTAGCGGAGGTGCCTTGTCTGTTTTGTTCAATTGTCTATCTCTAAGACCTAAAAATGTTCTTGGCACATAAATATTTGATGGACGATTGAATGAATGAGTAAATATACGCATATACAGGGAAAGGATATACAAGTGTATTTCTCTCTGGGTAGATTTTTATTACTTCATTTTGCTTACATGTATCTTTGTTTTTTAGTTAGTGAGAACCTATTGATTTTGCAACAAGAAAAATGTAATTAAAGTTATTTCCATTAAAAACTGCACAGTTCATACTCCCAAGTGGATAAAGCAGTTGAATCCAAAGGCCAATCAATGTACTGCTCACCCATTTATAAATCAATTTTCTGTATTTCTGAAGCTGTCACTGCAATAAAAGAGAGGTATGCTGATTGACCAACTGACAAAGATGAGTAGAAAAATGAATAACGGTAAGTCTGAATTGTCTAAATATCATTCACATGTCAACAATAACTAAAATGGAAGGGGGGCATAACTGAATTATTTGAGCCTGGATGAATGCCAAATTTCTTATGAAAAATATTTTGTGATATAAAGAAATCTTTAGCAAGTTCACTAAAAATATTTAATATCATATCGTATCATGGAGTTTGGAAAAATATGCTGCTTGAATCCATGAGTAAATGATCAGGGTACAGTCTTAAAAAGGGAATATTTGTTTTGTTTTCAACTGTTGTATTATTTTTCCCTTTGTCATTTAGAAGATCTTCGAGTACCTGCACCATGGTAAGATCATGAGTCATGCTTTTTTCAGTCCATTTCATTTTAATTCAATTATTATTATTACTATTATTCACTTTCTATAATACAAAGCATTCTGTTGGGTGCTGGGGATGAAAGCAAGATGAATATAAAACTGTCTAGGCTGTCCAAATATTCACACACTTGTAAAGGAAGCAGCCATGTACACAATTAAGTATCAAATAAGACCAACAATTCTACCTGTTTTTTTTTTTTTTTTTTCGGTACGCGGGCCTCTCACTGTTGAGGTCTCTCCCGTTGCGGAGCACAGGCTCCGGACGCGCAGGCTCAGCGGCCATGGCTCACGGGCCCAGCCGCTCCGCGGCATGTGGGATCTTCCCGGACCGGGGCACGAACTCGTGTCCCCTGCATCGGCAGGCGGACTCTCAACCACTGCGCCACCAGGGAAGCCCCTACCTGTTTTTATCAGAGGGACAAGGGCTATTCTCTGGGAGTACGGGGGAAAGACACATTTCAGTTTGGTGGTTGGGGAGGGTATCTCCTAATATTCATAGGAGTATTTTAATTGGTTTTGAAGGATAAGTAGGATTTTCATAGGAAAGGACTGGGGTAGGAGGAGAGAGTTCCTGACAAAATGAACAGATTGGATATGTAGGATTTGCCAATTTACGTGGTATAAATATTAGCATCATGGCCAACTTCAAGCTTCTATCATATGCCAGTGAACACACAATTGGGAAGGGCTGCTCAGAATGGGCTCCTGCAAGCTGTTATGAGCCAATTTCAGCATGCTTCTGCATTCAGGTCAAATTGTGTGGAAATTAGAATAGTGTACTAAGAAAATCTCTTACAGGGGATGAGGAGTCACTGAAGGTTGTTGAACCAGGGAATGGCATAATCAAATTTATATTTTGGGACAAGGATTGACAGCAGGTGTTTTCAAGATCTGGAGAAAGAAAATCTAGACCGGGAAACCAAACAAAATAAGTGGCTATTTTAAAAGTCCAGTTGAAAGACAGTGAAGGCCTGATTCAAAGTAGACACAAAGAAAAAAATGTGCATGTCAGAAAGTGTAGATGACTGCTTGACAGTCAGGATGATGGGGACAGAAGAATCAAAAATAATTCTCAGGTTTCTAGTGTAGATGCCTGAGTGGATGGTAGTGCTGTTAGCCATTATAAGGAACAGAGGGGGATAAATGTTGCTTAGGGATGGTTAAAATGGGGGTAGGGAAGAGGAGATAATTTTCACGTGCTGAATTTGGAACCTATTAAATACCATTAAAATGTCACTAAGTTCATATTTAAAACCTTCTAAATTATAAGCCTTGTGCCAAAATGTTATTAATCACCATATTTAATAACTGCATAATACTCAGTATAGATGTACTGTAATTTACTTTCCCAATTTCCTCTTGTTAGCTCAATTAGATACACTTTTTCCTGTTACAAATTAGGTAGCGATTTACATAGTTGGACTTGGAGCATTTCCTTCGTTTTTTGATTATTTACTTAGATTGCATTTCTAGTAATAGAATTACTGGGTCAAAGAGCATGCCTATTTTATGGCTTAATTAATATTGACAATTTACTTTCCAAATAAGTTATATCAATTTATACCACCATCATTAAAAGTATACCAGCTTCACTGAAGTTTTCTTTTTTTTTCCAGCTTTATTACATATAACTGACATATAACATTATGTAAGTTTAAGGTATACAGTAAGATTATTTGATACATGTATATACTGCTAAACAATTACCACAAAAGAGTTAGTTAACACTTCCATCACCTCACATACAGGCATATCTAGGAGATATTGTGGGTTTGGTTCAAGGCCACGATCATAAAGTGAATATCATAATAAAGCAAGTTACACAAATTTTTTGGTTTCTCTGTGCATATAAAAGTTATGTTTACACTATACTATAGTCTATTAAGTGTGCAACAGAATTATGTCTAAAAAGCAATGTGCAAACCTTAATTTAAAAATCCTTTATTGCTAAAAAATGCTAACCATCATCTGAGCCTTCAGTGAGTTGTAATCTTTTTGCAATAGCAACATCAAAGCTCACATCACCATAACAAATATAATAATGAAAAAGTTTGAAATACTGCTAGAATTACCAAAATATGATACAGAGACATGACGTGATCAAATGCTGTTGGAAAAATGGTGCTGACAGACTTGCTTGACACAGGGGTGTCATAAATCCTCAATTTGTAAAAAAAAATGCAGTATTTGTGAAGTGTAATAATGTAAAGCCCAATAAAATGAGGTCCGCCTGAAATTACCTATTGTGTGTGTGGGGGGGCGAGAACATTTAATATTTACTCTCCTGGCAACTTTCGAATACATAATACAATACTGTTACTATTAACTGTATTCACCATGCTGTATATTAGATCTCCAGAACATATTCATCGTATAACTGGAAGTTTGCACCCTTTGGCCAACAGCTCCCCATGTCCCCCACACCCCAGACCCCTGAAGATACATTGGAAAGTCAGATGTTCCTAAGTGGAATAACAGACGAGCATTGTATCAGGGGAAGATATCAATTACAGGAAAAAATCTGTAAAAAATACAAACACATGGAGGCTAAACAATACAGTACTAAATAACAAAGAGATCACTGAAGAATCAAAGAGGAAATCAAAAAACACCTAGAAACAAGTGACAATGAAAACATGATGACCCAAAACCTATGGGATGCAGCAAAAGGAATTCTAACAGGGATGTTTATAGCAATACAATCCTATCTCAAGAAACAAGAAATATTTCAAATAAACAACCTAACCTTACATCTAAAGCAATTAGAGAAAGAAGAACAAAAATACCCCAAAGTTAGCAGAAGGAAAGAAATCATAAAGATCAGATCAGAAATAAATGAAAAAGAAATGAAGGAAACTATACCAAAGATCAATAAAACTAAAAGCTGGTTCTTTGAGAAGATAAACAAAATTGCTAAACCATTATCAAGACACATCAAGAAAAAAACGGAGAAGACTCAAATCAACAGAATTAGAAATGAAAAAGGAGAAGTAACAACTGACTCTGCAGAAATACAAAGGATCATGAGAGATTACTATAAGCAACTATATGCCAATAAAATGGACACCTGGAAGAAATGGACTAATTCTTAGAAAAGCACAAATATAAACAGGCCAATCACAACCAGTGAAATTGAGACTGTGATTAAAAATCTTCCAACAAACAAAAGCCTGGGACCAGATGGCTTCACAGGCGAACTCTATCAAACATTTAGAGAAGAGCTAACACCTAACCTTCTCAAACTCTTCCAAAATATAGCAGAAGGAGGAACACTCCCAAACTCATTCTACGAGGTCACCATCACCCTGATACCAAAACCAGATAAAGATGTCACAAAGAAAGTAAACTACGGGCCAATATCACTGATGAACATAGATGCAAAAATCCTCAACAAAATGCTAGCAACAGAATCCAACAGCACATTAAAAGGATCATACACCATGATCAAGTGGGGTTTATCCAAGGAATGCAAGGATTCTTCAATATATGCAAATCAGTCAATGTGATACATCATATTAACAAATTGAAGGATAAAAACCATATGATCATCTCAATAGATGCAGAAAAAGCTTTTGACAAAATTCAACACCCATTTATGATAGAACCCTCCAGAAAGTAGGCATAGAGGGAACTTATCTCAACATAATAAAGGCCATATATGACAAGCACCCAGCCAACATTGTTCTCAGTGGTGAAAAACTGAAAACATTTCCACTAAGATCAGGAAAAAGACAAGGCTGCCCACTCTCACCACTATTATTCAACACAGTTTTGGAAATCTTATCCACAGCAATTAGAGAAGAAAAAGAAATAAAAGGAATCCAAATCGGAAAAGAATAAATAAAGCTGTCACTGTTTGCAGATGACATAATACAATACATAGAGTATACTAAAGATGTCACCAGAAAATTACTAGAGCTAATCAATGAATTTGGTAAAGTAGCAGGATACAAAATTAATGGACAGAAAATCTCTTGCATTCCTATACACTAATGATGAAAACATGTGAAAGAGAAATTAAGGAAACACTCCCATTTGCTATTGCAACAAAAAGAATAAAACACCTAGGAATAAACCTACCTAAGGAGACAAAAGACCTGTATGCAGAAAACTATAAGACACTGATGAAAGAAATTAAAGATGATACAAACAGATGGAGAGATATACCATATTCTTGGATAGGAAGAATGTACATTGTGAAAATGATGATATTACACAAAGCAATCTACAGATTCCATGCAATCCCTATCAAACTACCACTGGCATTTTTCACAGAACTAGAACAAAAAATTTCACAATTTGTATGGAAACACAAAAGACCCCCAATAGCCAAAGCAATCTTGAGAAAGAAAAACGGAGCTGGAGGAATCAGGCTCCCTGACTTCAGACTATACTACAAAGCTACAGTAATCAAGACAGTATGGTACTGGCACAAAAACAGAACTATAGATCAATGGAAGAGGATAGAAAGCCCAGATATAAACCCACACATATATGGTTACCTTATCTTTGACAAAGGAGGCAAGAATATACAATGGAGGAAAGACAGCCTCTTCAATAAGTGGTGCTGGGAAAACTGGACAGTTACATGTAAAAGAATGAAATTAGAACACTCCCTAACACCATACACAAAAATAAACTGAAAATGGATTAAAGACCTAAATATAAGACCAGACACTGTCAAACTCTTAGAGGAAAACATAGGCAGAACACTCTATGACATAAATGGTAGCAAGATCCTTTTTGACCCACCTCCCAGAGAAATGGAAATAAAAACAAAAATAAACAAATGGGACCTAATGAAACTTCAAAGCTTTTGCACAGCAAAGGAAACCATATACAAGATGAAAATACAACCCTCAGAAAGGGAGAAAATATTGGCAAATGAAAAAAGGATTAATCTCTAAAATGTACAAGCAGCTCATGCAGCTCAATATCAAAAAAACAAACAACCCAATCCAAAACTCGCAGAAGACTTAAACAGACATTTCTCCAAAGAAGACACACAGGTTGCCAACAAAGAGATGTAAGGATGCTCAACATCACTAATCATTAGAGAAATGCAAATCAAAACTACAATGAGGTATCACCTCACACCAGTCAGAATGGCCATCATCAAAAAATCTATAAACAGTAAATGCTGGAGAGGGTGTGGAGAAAAGGGAACACTCTTGCACTGCTGGTGGGAATGTGAATTGGTTCAGCCACTATGGAGAACAGTATGGAGGTTCCTTAAAAAACTAAAATTAGAACCACCATATGACCCAGCAATCCCACCACTGGGCATATACCCTGAGGAAACCCTGATTCAAAAAGTGTCATGCACCAAAATATTCATTGCAGCTCTATTTACAATAGTGAGGATATGGAAGCAACCTAAGTGTCCATCAACAGATGAGTGGATAAAGAAGATGTGGCACGTATATACAATGGAATATTCCTCAGCCAAAAAAAAAGGAATGAAATTGAGTTATTTGTAGTTAGATGCATGGACTTAGAGTATGTCATACAGAGTAAAATAAGTCAGAAAGAAAAAAACAAATACCGTATGCTAACACATAGATATGGAATCTAAAAAGAAAAAAAAATGTTTCTGATGAACCTAGGGGCACGACAGGAATAAAGACGCAGATGTAGAGAATGGACTTGAGGACACAGGGAGGGGGAAGGGTAAGCTGGGACAAAGTGAGAGAGTGGCATGGACTAATATATACTATCAACTGTAAAATAGCTAGTAGGAAGCAGCCACATAGCACAGGGAGGTCAGCTCGGTTCTTTGTGACCACCTAGAGGGGTGGGATAGCGAGGGTGGGTGGGAGGGAGATACAAGAGGGAGGAGATATGGCAATATATGTATATGTATAGCTGATTCACTTTGTTATAAAGCATAAACTAACACACAACTATAAAACGAAAAAAAACCCAACACTTTGTAATCTTGGGAATAAAAATACAACTTAAAATTTTTAAAAAGCATACACTACAAATAAAGTGTGTTTAGAAAAAAAAAATGTATCACAGCACTTCTTAGCCTAGAGAACCAAAATAATTTCAAGGTATCCAGCTGTTTGAGGAATACCCAAATAAGCCTACATGATGCCACTCACAGCATATAATCATTTATTCATATAAACATATGAATATACACACACAAATATGAATATACATGTACATATATACATATAAATACATACATACACAGTTAATTAACACTTCCATTTATTCACTTGCACTTGCACATTTTCAATTTTGCATCAAACATCTGCTACTTAATTAAGCACTATGCGTATGTGTTGCTCAGCACTGAGTCAGCCAGTTGAAAACGTTTCCATGTCTTCTTCAAAAATGCTGTTAAAATACTGACTTAATATCTTTTAGAAAATTCTAATGCAATACAATTTTCTTTTAAAATTGAAGGTGAAGGAACACTTGGTGTCTCACATTAAGGATTCCCACTTACACAGGATTTTATAATTCACAAGGTACTTTTTCCACATTTGATCATTTGGCCCTTGCAACAACCCTTTGCAGTCCATAAAAACGGAGTCTTTTTTGTGATCCATTCTCCCGATGCAAATATTAAGCTCGGATTGTTTAGCAGGTGAGGAGCGAGGCAGACTTGCAGAATACAGGTTCCTTATTTGTGAAAAAAACTTCTCTGCTTTTCAGAAATCAGGTGGTGAGATCTATATCGATTTCTTTCCATTATTGACTCTGAAAATGTGCAGAACTGAATGTAATAGTTACAGTAATTTTCTCAACCCTTGTACACTTATCTCCCCTTTTCTTAATGGTTTCTCTTACCATTCTTTTAATCCACGTTTTATGCACAAATTAATTAATTTTAGAAGTAGATGGGATATAAGATATTAACAATCACCAGCCTTTCCTAACTTATTCAGCCCTCTTCACTCCCACCTCTGGTAAAACTGACCAATTCCACAATAGAGATGAGGGTACTGCACTGGTGGCATGGAGGCAGTGGGTGTTGTGAGGCCTGTACTTCTCCATGCGAAGACATGCCTGTCTTGGTCAGATCAAGGAAGTCCTCATCCTATCCGTTCTTTAAAAGGAGGAAAGGCCTGGAGTGTCTCATCTTTAAGAAACAACTTCTAATAAGTGGAAGAAAACGTTTTGGATAAAAATTTAAAGTACAGCAAATATATTGCCCTGAATAAAATTTGACAACTGTATAGAACTCCACGAGTCCTTTCTAAACACGTTAGAAACTGGATGCCTAAAGTCTTAGAAATGAAAAGTTACTAAGTGAGATTTTGGAAAATAAGAAACTGCCTTAGCTATGTTTTGATTTGTGAAATGTGTAGCATTTGCCCTCTCTACTTAGGGCAGAAAGTTGTGTGACCTTCAGGCAAGCAGAATCTAAAGAGTCAAGAATGTCCCACCAATCTGTGTTGTTGTTCCCCAGGTATCCATATATCTTGGCTTAAAGCATCCAGTGATTTTCCAGATACAGTTGTTGAAGGAATTCTTTGAGGGATCTAGCCACTGCAGGGTAGGTTGGGAGTGGGGAATCATTTTTCTCTTGCACTCAGAGTGTTCCATTGGCTGAACTCAACTGAAAGCCAGCATTTAAGTGAGTCTTAATGATACGTTTCTCAGAGGTTAGTCCTCAGAATATCAAGCAGAGCAGAAAACGGCAAAAGAATGGATCTAAAGCAGCAAATAGAGCAATACCGTGGAAGTATTCAACTGTTAATATCGATTCTTAGAGCTCTTTATTTATTAAGGCTCTTGCTACTTTTTCATCTTCATCACACCTACTTTTTCATTTTGTGATAATTCATCTTGGTCTTTGAAAAGGCCTAGGGTTATTCTGTAAATTACTAGTTTTTCCTGTTATTTGTTTTTTTATAAGCCTCAGTTGCTTTGGACTATAAGGTCCTGGAAACATCCTGTACCTCCCAATCACTTACCTCTCAAGTTATTTTGCACAGTCAGACAGGCTCTGCTAACAGTACTCCTGTGTATGTAACAATCGAGGTGTTATGTTGGATCAGAAGATGATATGCACATAGATTGTATTATATGGCAAGAGCAGGAAGAACACAGATTTCCTGTTTCCCATGCCTTCTTTTATTGCTGAGCACACAGAAGAATCTCCTGCACTTATTCTCGATGGGGTTTTCCTGCATAAAGCTGGTGAAGCTTCCCAACCTGACAAGGCTTTACTATACTACCAGCAGTAATGGTTTTCTCAGTGAGTTGTAGGGTTATGATTATACTTTTGCCTCTGTTCTCATAGTTATTCTTGCTGTTTCCTTTCCTACGTAACGGGTCTGTGAGAGTCCTTCTTCTTCAGCTATAGATGACATGCAAAATGTCTGAGTGGCTGCAACACTCAGCAGCTCACTTTATTATCTTTTAACTTTATTTTACTGTGGTAAGAACACTTAACATGAGATTTATCCTCAATTTTAAGTGTATAACACATTATTGTTGACTGTACAATATTGCACAGAAGATCTCTAGAGCTCATTCATCTTGTTTAACTGAAATGGGGAGTTAATAATCAACAGGTATGAAGTTTCAGTTCCGCAGCTCATTTTAAACCAAGCCCACGTTCCCCCGATAACAATGTTTGGTGGTAAAGGCAATAAAAACTTCAGCTTTTTTGGTTCCAAGTCATATTGTCTCAAGTGGAGCAAGACACAGAAAAGCAGTCTTGGTGACACAGTGAATCTGAGAGAGCTGACAAGATGAGATAATGGCTTCTAGAACTGAAGCACGCAGGCTGGGGTTAAGAACATGGCTCTAGGCTCCAAATGAATCAGAGTACCCATAGAATACCAAAGCAGAGCCTCGTTGTTTTGACAGGGCAAACAAGAAAGACTGTGTTTTGGTTTGCAAAATAGTGCCTAGATGCTGACCTGTGGTACACTGTAACTCAGGTTTAGGGCGACAAAACTAATTCGGGGCCATGAGCCTTAGGGGACTGGGTTAACTGAGGTACACCTTGCCTAGAAATCAGACAACATTAAATACACAGGGTACGATCATTTTAAATTTTTACCAGATGCTATTAGATGGATTCACATTGCTTTCTTTTTTTTTTTTTTTTTTGCGGTACGCGGGCCTCTCACTGTTGTGGCCTCTCCCGTTGTGGAGCACAGGCTCCGGACGCGCAGGCTCAGCGGCCATGGCTCACGGGCCCAGCCACTCCATGGCATGTGGGATCTTCCCAGACTGGGGCACGAACCCGTGTCCCCTGCATCGGCAGGCGGACTCTCAAGCACTGTACCACCAGGGAAGCCCCACATTGCTTTCTTAATTTATATTTCTTTCACCATGAGTAAAGCTGCCTGATAAAATAAAGGATGCCCAGTTAAACTTGAATTTCTGTTAACAACAAATAATTTTTAGTGTAAGTATGGTCCTTGTAATGTTTGGAACATATTTGTACTGAAGAAGAAGTACACATTGTTTATTTGAAGTTCAAGTTTAACTAAGCATCCTGTATTTTTATTTGCTAAATCTGGCAACACTAATTATGAGTGGCATTAAGCATCTCTTTATATGTTTCTTGTCCATTTGTATATCTTTTCCTGAGAACTGCCTGTTAATGTCCTTTGACCATTTTTCTTTTAGGTTACTGGTGTTTAATACAGATTAGTAAAAAAAAAAAAACTGTCCTTTACATGCCATATAAGGTACAGTATTATTTTCTAATTTTAACTTTGTGTATGGTGTTTTTGCCAAAAAGTTTTATACTTTTAATTACAGGATGTATTATTCTTTTCTCATGTGGTAGCAGGGGTTCTCTCATGCTTAAGAAGGTCTTCCCAACTCTGACATGTGTATGTGTGTGTGTATATGTGTGTCTATGTATGTGTAAAATGGTCCCTCAAAGATGTCCACGTCCTAATTCCCAGAACCTGTAAATATGTTAGAGTTCATGGCAAAAGGGGAATTAAGGCTGCTATTCAGTTGACTTTAAAATGGGTAGGTTAGCCTGAATTATCCAGCTGAGCCCAATGAAATCACAGGTGTCCTTAAAAACTGTAAGAGGGAGGCAGATAGGGAGGTCAGAGACAGATGTAACTACAGAAGAATGGTCAGAGAGATGCAACGGTGCTGACTTTGAAGATAGAGGAAGATGACTATGAACCAAAGAATGCAGGTAGACTCCAGAAACTGGAAAAGGCAAGGAAATGGGTTTTCCCCTAAAGCTTTCAAAATGGAATGCAGTCCTGCAGACACCTTGATTTTAGCCCCATAAGACCCATTTTCAGACTTCTGACTTCCAGAACTGTAATATAATTAATTTATGCTGTTTTAAGTCTCCAAGTTTGTGGTAACTTGTTATAGCAGCAATAGAAAGCCAATACACCATGTAATCTTCTAAACCTTTTTAGAAAAGTGTTTAGATACCCTCTTCCCATCCTTACTTTATCCATAGCTGGCTGATTGTCCTAACTGAAACAAAGCATGCTCCTATCTTACTATTCCCTCTACAAAGAATGCTCTTACCATAAGATATTTGTCATGGTGTGCTCTTCCCTTCAGATGGTGGCACAAAGGTCACGTTGCAAAGAGGGTTTCCCTGGGTGCTCTATTAAAATATTCTATACAATATCCTCCTTCCACTCTCAGTTAACCTCTGTTCCTACCCCAATTTTTATTTTTCAAACACTGATCACCATCTGCCATATTACATATATATATATATATATATATATTTGTTTATAATTTTGTGTGTCTCCAACCTCCAACCACTAGCATATGCATTCCATAAGAGCTGGTGCCTCATATTCACTGCTGTCCCAAAACTTAGAAAGCAATAGACACTCAGTACAAATTTGCTGGGTGAGCTAAGTATTACTCTATGTTTAGATTAGTTAAACCGAAGGGGTTTCTCCAATATTTCCAGATTACTTTCTTTACATATTATAGAGTATATTCTCATGTGCAAGGAATCAAAATGAAAAATAAATAGTAAATATAAATAAGACACTATTCTGTGTCTAGAGGTGGAGACAAGTAACCTATAGGCAGATTTTTTGAGGTTGGGGGACCTTGAACTCCCTACCGTTGTTATAGAAATCAAAGACTTCAGGTACCTGACGCTTTAAGGGAAAGTTGTGCTGTGTGTGGCTTGAAAAAGTAGCCCCTCCCAATATCCTAATATTCTTCAAAAAACAGAAATAATCTAATAAAGAGGTTAACCAATTTGCACAGAGATTAAGTAGACACCTAAGAGGAAAGTTCTATAATTCTTATCCCTCACTTTCTGAGGTTCAATATTACATGAACTCTCTGGTTGACTGCACTGATATTTACTGAGATTCATTGGAAAGAAAGGATTCCAAGACTTCTAAATTAGATCTCACCATGAGTCTAGAAGTTGTCTAGGTGGTGACCAGGGATGACCCAAGAACTATGGGGCAGGATGCGGCATAGCTAAACATATAAGCATGAATCAAAAGAACTAAGACTTTAAATAAACCTAAACATGTTAGAGAAATCCAGATCCTTGCAGAAACAACAAAGGTGAAAACCTGGTAGACTAAAATGCGTTTTCTCAGTTCTCTCTCTCCCTGACATTTGAAAGCAAAAATGATGTCTTTGGATTAAACAACTACCCCTGGGTTACTGGGTATTAAAATGGGAGTAAGGGGAATGAGATCAAAGGAGAAACTATGGGATTTCTGCTAACATGGGATGGTAGATACTTAGAAGAAAAAAGATTTGATTGATTTGTACCCAAAGTTGATGAAAATAGATCATATTGATTATTTATGAATTATTTTTGCTGAATATATCTTAATCATCTGATTATGTGCCTTCCCCACTAGCTTGTGAATATTTTGAGAAGTCTTGTGTTTTATTCATCTCCATGCCAGTTCTTGAATGGTACCTGGCATATAATAACACATAGTTTCCACTCAGCGTAGCTTTGATCGATGAATAGATTAATTAATTCAGCAAAACATTCAGATGAAGGGGATGAATTTTAATGAGTTTGCCAAGCCATTATATTTTTTTCTCATTTAGGATGACCTTTGAATCTCAACAGCAAAAATGAAAATTAACAGGAAAGAAGAAGAGAATTACTTCATTGAACCAATATGTATTGAGCTGTGCTAAGTGATTTGGGAAATACTAAAATAAAGAAAACATGCTCCCTAGCAATATGAAAAAATATAATTATACCAGAATATTGTTTTAATGGTTAAAATATTCTATTTTTTTAAATTCAAATACTTTGGTCAAATAATAGTCTCCTTATATCTGTAGAGTTTTTGTTCAAACGATTTGTAAAGCATACAAACTTTGAAATGAACGGCAAATATGTTTCTGTACTTATATTTCTTTTTACTAAATGTTCTTTAGTGGATAGAGTCCATTTTGGTGACTATACCTACCATTTGACATAAAATGACTTACCTTTTAAAATAAATGCACATGGTGTTAAAGTATACCTTGTGCTAACTCTGTACTTTTGTGATTCATAACATATTTTTGGAGTTAAAATATTCTTGGAATAATCTAATAGTACATTTTCCCCCATTTAGTACTTTTTTGTTTAATTTATATCTCAATGTTAATTGACATTAAAAAGAACATTTTAAAATTTAACAAACATGACATTTTTCCAAAAGAAAGAAAAGCCTAAATAATTCAAGCATGCGTCACAGTTTCTTTTCAGCATGTATAACATAGACAGCTAGAGCCAACTTTGGTATCTAAATAATAATGACCTAAAAATTCAACCTCTAAATGTGAATGATCTTACCTCTAAAATATGAGCACACAGTGTGAGATACCATTAGAATGCTCAGGTAGAAGATATTTTATCATGGCAACTGAACTAAAAATTTAACCAGTGAGAGTTGAGACAATTCATTTTATCAAAAATACTTGTAAAGTTATTAAAAAATTGTCTATAGGATGACATAGGGAGGAATGCAATGACACTCTTGGATTTCTCCAGAATAAGAGTTTCAACTGAATGGCCTGCAGAAGTGGGAGATATATAAAACATTGGATGTTGTTTTGTGAAGAGTTTGGTAAAGTTAGAAACAGTATTTAATATTCCCCTTATGGTGCCTAGTTGAGTGCATCTCACCAGACCACAGAACTGATTTAATGGTTGTTAGACAGGTTTTTAAGCAGAGTAGAAATCTCTGGCATAGAAGAAGGGAAATACATCACTTTAGTAAGTAGAAACAGAATGTGTTAGATCAGTGAAATCAGAAACATGTACAGGTGAGATACTGGAGAACAGCAGATAAGAAAAGGAAATGGAGGTAACAGAGTATTTGAACTCTTACAATCATAGGAGTAAGGTGAGTCAAGAACACAGTTGAGTTTGACTGAATTAAGCAGAAGTTATAAGTGAACTGCATGGACCCCATTTCTAGTTGCCCTAGTTATATCCTGCTCCCTTTATATTTATAATATAATGAAAACCAAGCTTATTCAAATGAAGTAAATAGTAATCAGAAAGTCAATCAGTAATCAGAGTAAAATATGATCCAGTCAGCTCCACATTCAGGGAAACACTAGAAAGGAATCTGGTAGGGGTCTTGTTCAATAGGTAAATTATAAGATCATATAGAGACAGATTTAAACTGTGCATAAAAGGAACTGCACTGAACCTGCATACAAGAGCTTATTTTAGATACCACACTGTTGTATCACTCAACTGATTTTATCTTAGTCAATATCAATAAACTAAATATTTCACGAGTCCATGTCATCATATCCCTTCCACTCTTGGCCACTGCTGCCTAGGAGGAAACCCTAGCACTGACAGAAGTCAGAGCTCCTTGCCTTGATGCGGTAGCTCTTGTGAAGTAGTTTGGATTGCTAGTAATTATGGCAGCTTGCTTCTTTGATTGGACTCCATGGTGTTTGATGCTACAAAAGAGGATTAATCCCATCCTAAGGGGATAGGATAGGGAGACGGGGAGTCAAAAATGTTTTAAAAATTCTTCATGTCAAAGATTTCAATATGCGTTGGGGCAATTTTTGCTACAGAGATAGACAGTATTGCTTATAGCATTTTCTTTACAGTTCCTTTTATTTTCCAGATACATACCTCTCAGAACCCTCAGTTAAGGAAGGCTTTTCTAAGGGCGACTGCTTTTTGCAGTTTTACCGCTGCACTGACAGGCACAAAAAGAAGTTTAGTGACAAGGTCAGGCGATGAATCAGAGAGCACCAAGGGTCCTGGGTACCATCAGATCTTGGCAGTGTAACCACTTTGCTTGTAAATCACCCTGTTTTGTACTGGAAAAGACCTGGCAATATTTGCTTAAGGATACATTTTGAAATTATCTTTTCCTTAGGCAATGCAGTCACATGGATGTTTTTTGTAACACTCTACCAGTATCTCCTAACCTTTGAGCTATTTAAAAGCCAGTCATGCATCATTCTCACAGAAAAGCCACTTAGGCATTTTTGTGTATGTGGCAACAGGCTAGTTGGCTATTTGGAAATTTAGCATGTGCCACACACTCAAATGTTTGCAAAGAATTATTTCTAGAGTCATTTAGAATAATTCTCCACTATATACATTGCTAAATACAAGAATATACTTCTCTAAGGAAAGCATGTTAATATTAATTCGTTGAGCTCCAATTCAGATAGGCCAGGCAAGGATGAATTAAAAACCAATAAGACATGGCCCTCAGCCTCAGAGAGTTTATAGACTGACAAGACTGACATACAAGGAAGCAAACATAAGAGTTTAAGGTACTACTGGAACATGGGTGGGTGTGGTCTCTTCCTTAGCGTTCCACATTGTGAGACTAAGCAGTCCAGGAAAGATTCCACACGGACTAGCGCATTAGGGAATGGTCAGGATGATGTGTAGTAGTCATAACTAGAAACTGCATGTGACAATCAATGTAAATATGCTGCAGAAGGAAGTATGATATATAGACTTCATGGTGTTCAGCAAATTCCTTCAATATTCTGAGATTTTAAAAAACCAGAAATATGAAAGAAAATAAATATCTCCAAAGTCCCATCCAACAATGTTATTCTAATCTAAAAGATTTGTAGAGTTACAAACTGAGAATTCTCAGTGATCTGAAATAGCTAAATGCTTAGGCATAGTAGTTGAGATTGGCGAATAGTATATGGAATTGGTTGAAAGTGAAAACTATATTTATTGGAATGGTTTCCATTTTGAAATTTTTCATTAGAATGCAAAGCCAATAACTTCTTTTATTTGGGATCCATCCAGTTTTACTGATCCCCAAATAAATCTAAGTGAATAAATGTAAGCTAATTTTAAATTGATATCCCTTCAAAACCTTAAAATTCAAATAATTCTGAAGTCTTTTTCTACAAAATAGAATTCTTATACTGTGATTACAAGAATCCTCACTAATAAAATCACTACACTTTCTACTAAAGGTACTGATTATTTTTTCAAGATAGTTCTTGAGTTCCTTCCAGGCCAGCAGTGTCAACAGCAATGGGCCACAATGACTTTCAATTTAACATATTCCTTTGTTTAACTCCAATGATACTTTACACTTGAATAGATATGACATACCTTCTGGTAATATTTATATGAATATAAGATATTAAATAATATGTAACATTTCAAACTTCTTTTACTGAACTGTTTCCATGGGAACCAAAGGCATGTACTAAAATCACTAACTTTATTAATTATAGACATTAATAGCCTAAATGAATTTCTTAAAGGTCAAGGGAGGAAACATAAAATGTATTTTAGGGAATTTGACTTTAAACAACCTTTATAAAAGGCCAAATCAAAAATTCTAAATTACCATCAATATAAAATGTCTGCAGATGTTTTAATTTTAATTATAACGCATAGATCAAGAACTCAGGAGACTCATTCTAAATGAAACTACACAATAGATTTCAGGCTAATTTTGTGACTGTTTACAGTTGCCTACCAAGTGGAATAAACTATTTTAATAGATTATTCTAGTAAGATTGCCTAAATGGCATTCTGATAGTGGGGAACAGAAAGAATTCCATCCTGTTCTAGAAGAGATTACTGTATTTTTTTCTTTTCTTTTTTTCTTCCTATCTTCCTCACAGATAAAGTTCTACTAAGATTCTAATATCATGTCAAGCATATTAGAGGAATATAAAATGCCCTGCCTTCAGGGAGTCTACAATCTAGTGACAGAGTCTTACAAGGTAATAGGAAATTATAATAGTGGATGCTACTTGTGCTTTTCAAGGCATGATTTATCTCTTGGATTCCTCTTTGAATTGTGCATCTCAACACTCAGCATGGTGCCTGGCACTAGGAGATACTCAATATATTTAAGATATGTTGACAAATGGTTTAGGAATTAATATATGAAGTCTTTAGTCACTAAACTAATACTATATATGGTTAAGTATAAAATTAAGCAGTAAAAATAGGAAATATTACACAGGTTCAAAAAAGATAAGCCACTGAGTGCTAGAGAAGTTAAAAAGAAAAGGTTTTCACAGAAGTGGTTAGATGCTAGCTAGATTACAAAGGACAGGCAGGATTTTATTGAAGGGGACATATTTTAAATATTTTTTCTAATAATAATAATACAACTTATTTCTAGTGAAAACATGGCAAACTAGACACACATGCTTCTTCTCTCTAACCCCTCACAAAATCTCATTAAAATGTATTAAAATCTTTACTGGTTTCTTTTTGCTGCCACAAACTTAGTGGCCTAAAAAACACATGTTTCTTTTCTTATAGTTTTGGAGGTCAAAACTCTAAAATCAGGGTGTCAGCAGTGTTATTTCTGGAAGCTTCAGGGAAGAATCCTTTTCCTTACCTTTTTCATCTTCTGGAGGCTGCACTCCCTGGCTCATGGCCCTTTCTTCATTTCACTTCAACCTAGTTCTTCTATTCTCACATCTAAGACTAATGAATCCGATTCTCCTGCTTCCCTTTTATAGGGACTCTTGTGATTACATTGGGTCCACCAGGATAACCCAGGAAAATTTCCTATCTCAAGGTCCTTAATATAGTCAATCTGCAAAGTCTGTTTTACCATGTAAGGAAACACAGTCACATGTTCCAGGGAATAGTACATGGACACCTTCGGGGGTTCATTACTCAGCCTTCCGTAGTCTTCCCCCTAGGCCCCAAAGATGCACGTCCATCTCACTTGCAAACTACATTCATCATATATCAAGGTCCACAAAAGTCTCAACTCATTACAGCATCAACTCAAGTCCAAAATCTCATCAAACTGTCTCCATCATATCATCAAAAGTCACAGATCTCATAATTGAAATCCCCTAATTTGGTATGGGTGAGACTCAGTATATTCTATACTGGAGGAAAATCCCTCTCCATCTGTGAACCTCTGAAACTCAAGAAACAGGTCATCTGATCCCAAAATACAATGACGGGGGCAGGTATAGGATAACAGCTATACATATTTCTGTTCAAAATGGGAGAAAGTAAAAGGAAAAAAGGAGTTACTGGTACCAAGAAAATTTAAAATCCAATCCAGAATACACTAGGGAATAATCCTCTTCGGCTCCCAGCTCCTCCCTCTGAGCCCATGGCTCCACCCTCAGGGCCCTCCACTCTGCCTTTGAAATCATCCTTCCATTTTATGAACCACAGCATGTGTTTTCAGTTAAGCAGTTTTACCAGCAATGCTTCTTATTTGTAGATTTTGGGGAGTCTGTTAGCCTTCTTTTATTTCATCTTTTCTCTGTCTCTTTCAGTACAGATGGCAGTATTTCTTCTGATATAACGTTTACAAAAAACGTGAGTCTGCCATGTATATCAAAAGGATACACTCCATTAGAGAGGAAGCCATTCCAAAGCTCTTTCCTAGGTAATCCCATATCTCTTTTCAGCTCAGCTCCGCTGAAATGGCTGAGGGGGTCCATGAATCACATGAGTAATCTTTTCAAAGATCCCTCTGAGTAAATACTCTGCTCTCTTGTTCCTTTCGAGGCAGCATTAGCAAAACGTTGTCGAGCCACACCCTTTGTTTTCTCTCCAGGTATGATTTCCTGGTACTGAATCTCCTCATTTTAGCTACTTTTATAATCTGGATAGGTTGAAAACTTCACGAATCATCAAGTTCTGGTTCCTTTTTTGTATAATAGTCCTTCCCTCAATCTGTCTCTTTTCTCTTGCATTTTATTATAAGCAGCAAGAAAAAACTAGCCTGCAACTTCAACACTTTGCTTGGAAATCTCAGCTAAATATCCAAGTTCACTGCTCCCAAGTTCCGCTTTCCACGTACCTGTAGGGCACAGTTCAGCAAAACTTTCTGCAATGATATAACAAGGGTCCCCTTTTTTCCAGTTTCCAATAACATGTTCACCATTTCCTTCTGAGACCTTAGCAGCAGCGTTTTTTATAAACATCTACATTTCTACCAACATTCTCCTCATGATAATTTAGGTATTCTCTAAGGCAGCATGTTTTCTTTACTATATTCCTTCTGAGTCCTCACCAGCAACACTTTTAATGCCCACATTTCTAACAGTCTCTTCAAGGTAATCTAGGCTTTTCTTATCATGCTCGTCAAAATCCTTCCAGCCTCTGCCAGTTACTCAGTTCCAAACCCATTTCTACATATTTAGATATTTGTTACAAAACCCCACAGTTGGTAGCACAATCCATATTAGTTTCCTATTGTTGCTGTAACAAATTACCACACTTGTGTAGCTTAAAGCAACACAAATTTACTCTCTTACAGTTCCTTTTCTTGGACTTTTTCAGCTTCTAGAGGAGGTCTGCATTCCTTGGCTCATGGCCCCTTTGTTTCATCATTCTAACCTCTTGCTTCCATCCTCACATCTCTAACTAATAACTCTGATCCTCCCGTCTCCCTTTTATAAGGACTATTGTGATTACATTGGGCTCACCTAGATAATCCAGGGTAATCTCCCAATCTCAAAATGCTTAATTTAATCACATCTGCAAAGTCCCTTTTAACATGGAAGATTATATATATATATATATATACAGGTTCCAGGGATTCGGATGTGGATATCTTTGAGGGGGAGTTATTATTCTGCCTACTACAGCCTGTAAGGCATAAACCCATAAAGATAAAACAAACAGGAAAGAAGAAAACAGATGAGAGAGTAACTTTGTTTTCAAAGACAGGAGCATGATAGTTCATTTACAAGGACAGAGGAGGCTAGAATTAAGTGCCAGTAAAGGAAGACTGATGAAAAAAGAACAATTCATCTCGAAGTACCCCTGAGGGCCTCAATGCTTATGGATAAAGTCATTAGTTAATGCAGAAAGTGAAAGTAAGTTGTGTGGATATTACCAGAAATTAGTTCCTCTCCTACCTTGTCAGGCAGGTGACCCCTAACTTCTTAGAGAAATTAAATCTGAGAATCTCTCAACTTGGAGATGCCAAGTGAAGAAGAAAACATGAATGAGACACAGACCTAAAGGAGAATTACGTAGAAGTTAAATTATTAAACTTGTGGCCTCATCCTCTATCTTTGCTCCTAGAATACAGGCAGCCAGGCATAGGCATCCTTAATCAGGTAACTGAAGAATTCTTCTCTGAAGCCACTGAATAGCCAGGAAGAAGACTTTCAGATACTAAATATTTTCAACTTTGCATTCTATACCAATCTGACTACCAATCAAGTGGAAGACAGAATGAACACTTTCAGACATGGGAAGACTCAAAAATTTGTATACTGTGTACTCTAATTGAGAAAGGCACTGGAGGATGTATTTCAGAGAACAAAAGAATAAGCTGAGAGAAGACACGAAACTCAAAATATAGGAAATCCAAGCCTGGGGAATGGTGAAGGGAACTCCCAGAATAACCGCTTATGAAGCAGGCATAGGAACAACCAATCCAGGTTATAAAAGGGGAAACTGAAACCTCTGGGAGGAAAATCTCTAAGTTTAAAAAATATGGAAATTTATGGGTTACATGATGTTTTGGAACATTTGGAGAAATTATTAATAGATGTTTTACAGATATGTTGGAGTATTGGGAGAAAAATGGAAGAACAGGTACTTAAAAGACAATCAAATAATGGAGAACAAGGAGGAGATTATTAATTTCAGGACAAATGAAATGTTTTAAGAGAAAGTAAGTGTAGTCAGTGTTACCAAGGCTGTTGCCTCAGAACCATACCCTTGCCCCTTCCTCCAGGTAAACTTGCAGAAAACCAAAACTAACCATATCCTCTAGCTGTGTTAACATCGCAGGAACAAGAGTCTAACGACAAGAAAACTGGTGCAAGCTGATTCAGCTCCAAAAGTAGGACAAAGGTTGCCCTGCAGCTCATTACCATCTCATTATAATAGTAAGTTCTCCGCCCATCCACACCATGATGGTTCAACCAGCTTCCAACCCAGATGCCAAAGGACCATAAAAGGGCAGAAAAGAGTTGGCACCCGAGTACCAGGAAGAACTCCACCTTTTCCTAGAAAACCAATACATATGCCTCCCCCTCATTAACATTGCCTTAAAGAATCTTGACTTGATCGCCCCCTGAAGAGAAGTTGATTTGTGAACTAAGTTCCCACTTCTCCATTCTCTGGCCATTGAATAAAACTCCTGCTGTTTCAGCCTCAGCATTGGTTTCCTTATTGGCTGTGTGAATCCGAATGGAAAAAAACCTCCCTGAACTGAGCCAGAGGGGTTTCGGTTCAGCAAGGGGCTCAAGACGGGGGCCTTGAGTTGGGCTAGGGCCCAAGTAGGGGTCCACGAAACTAATTCATTAACAACTGTTCAAAGTATGGTCCAGCATTAAACAATATTTACATCAGTATTAATGCAAATGTTGAATACAGTTGTCTTTCCTTATCTGGGGGTTCCACATCTGTGACCACTGATCAAAAATATTTTTAAAAAAATTCCAGAAAGTTCCAAAAAGCTGGCAGCTATATACATAGAATTTATATTGTACTTACAACTATTTACATAGTATTTACATTGTATTAGATATTATAAGTATCCTAGAGAGGGTTTAGAGTATAAGGGAGGATGTGTATAGGTTAAATGCAAATACCACACCATTTTATATAAAAGACTTGAGCATCTGCAGATTTTGGTTTCTTCACTGTGTGTGTGTGTGGGGGGGGTCTTGGAATGAATCCCACCTGTGGATACCAAGGGGCAACTGTACTGATTTCATAGCAACAACAAAAAACTATGATATAACCACATGAGGAAATTGGCTTGGCAAAGCAGGGAGGACTGTAATATAAAAAGATAAATCTTCAACTATCATAATGTTTTCAATAGTCAGTAGATAATGTCTGAAACTGATGAATCCAAAAAGAGCAATGTATGTACATTACTTACAAATATGGCAGTTAATACCAGTTGAAACAGCTACAATAATTGAATTGATTGCCTCTCAAGAGCAGAACTAAGGGACAGGGAGGGGTGGGACAGATGAAGACAGATTCTTATTATAAACCTTTTTGTTTTTTATCTTTTAAAACTATGTGCATGTATAACTGGTAAAATATAAATTAATTCACACTTTAAATAATATTCATAATTTAAACAATAAAGGACTATACAAATAATGTGAAATCCCCTGCCAATACTCTTTCCAATTTCAATTAGCCAGAATATTTTATTATATCTGTAAGTTCTAGCATAATGTGTGACTCATATTATTAGTTAAATGATCTATGGGTATTGTGCTAAATACATAGTCTGCTATTATTTAGCAAACTTGTATGGAACTTACTCTTTACTAGGCTCTGCTCTGAGCACTTCTATATATATTATTTCATTTCATTTTCATAACAACCCTCAAGGTAGTTACATATAGTATATCATTAATTAGTGTATAAATCCATCTGGGTAAGTGACATTATTCTCATTTTGAAGATCAGGAAACAGAGGCAGCAATACCCCAAATTATATAGTTGTTAAACCACTTAGGGAATGAAACCCAAGTTTCCTTGATTACAATGTCTTTGCTGAGCACTAGATAACATGGTATTTATTAAGCAACTAGCATGCATTCTGGCTTATAGATGGTGCTCAATGAATAATGTATATGAATATTAATCTACATAAAGAATTTCATGATATTTTTATAAAAGCCTCCTCCCTGTGTATAGTAAAGGGTTAAATTTGTTACAGTGAATAAACAAAATTTAAAACTTTAACAGTGTATCTGGTTCTATATTTGATATAAAAAATTCTCCCTTGTTTTATAGGTACTTATTTGCATTTGTCATAGATGCAATTTCTACATAAAATCTATATGCCTTAAACATATCTTTACTTGGTATCTTACTGTATGTCCATTTAAAAGAATGAGGTAAACCATCTATATTCTGATTTAGAAATTTCAAAAGCAGAATTAAATGCAGAAAAATACATATAATAAGGTCCCATTTTTATAGTAAAAATGGTGTGTGTGTGTATGTGTAATATATGCTTAAATATACATAGAAGATTTCTAAAAGATTATACAAGACGATGGTAAGCATTTGTCTCCAGGTAAGGGGGACGGAGATATCAGGAAGGCAGGAAGGGAGACTGACATTTCACCTTATACCCTTCTTTATTGTTTCAATTTTTATTACGATCATGTATTACTTGTATAACTGAATAGAGTTAACTAATTAAAAAACAACTTTTTATTACATTTAATAAATAATTAGAAGATTTTTGTGGCTACTTTATAGCTTTTGTATTTCCAACCTTATAAAACACAGTGCTAGGCAGCCAGAATATACTCAATATAGTATTTAATAAGTATTTGCTTAATGAAGAAAATATGAGTTCTGCTTGCAAGATATCAGATAGGGAAAAAAAAAATCAAAAGGGACTATTTTGTTTTGCTCCCACTAACAGTTTATTTTAAAACAGAATATCTGTTTCTCACTTGCCAAAATTAGTAGTTACCCAACAATGTGGCCTATTAATGACTAGTGAACAATAAAGAGAGTACAGAATCGCTAATGTTTAATAACAAGATTAAAAACCTAAATCAAAATGAAACTTATGGGAACAGTAATAACAGTGATTTGATTTTTGAGAAACCCCCAGGCAAAGCTGAAAGAAAATTAAATATTAAAAGAAGACAGCACAGAAAGACCTTTGTAAAGGTCTTTATAAACCATGGTTTATAAAATTTAGCTCTTTATTATCTCAACAGAACAGATTCATACATTTTTTGAAAGATTTTTTAAAGTGGCATGGTTTATAATAAGTAAAAGATAATGAACAACTATTTCAAAGACAGAATAAAAATGCAGTTGATTTTAAACCAACATAAATAGAAATGGGTCAAAAATCTTGTTGAAATACTTGTTAGTTTCATTGGCCTCTCTTCCTAACAAATAACTGGACATTCATATCCCCTTGCTTTTGTGGAAGGATATGGAGAAAAAAACTTTAGGGACGATAACTGAAATTCTTCAATAAAAAGCAACTGAGCAATGACTATTAGCTTTCACTCATTTTTATTAGCTATAGACACGTTCTGAATGTCCTTACTGATTGACTGTATGCACTGAATATATTATGAATGTTAAGGATTTAGACACATTGAAGAATCAAGTTGTATTAATTATTGTAGAGGAACCATAGTTCCTCTCGTTTATTTATTTGTATATTCAACGAAGATTTATAAAAGATGTAGTATCTGCCAAGCACTATGGTAGATGATGGGAATATAAAAATAAGTAAGACTTCCCGTCTTCAATGAGCTTAGAATCAAATAATAAACTTACTGTCTACACATGTGATGTCATAAAAGAAAAAAGTACTGGAAAATACAGAACCACATAGAAAAACATTTCGTTCTGCCTTACTGGAGAGGAAGTGGAATTATAGAAGGCTTCTAGAGATGATACCATATAAATGCTCTTCCTATCAATATTTCTAAATTTTCTAAACTTGCCACTCTAGTGTGATATAATTTTTCCTTTTTCAGAATACAAATCTTATTTTAGAACAGTTTTAGATTTAAAGAAAAACTGCAAAGATAGTACACAGTTCCCATACACCCCACACTCAGTTCCCCCTACTATTAACATCTACATTAGTATGCTTCATTTCTTATAACTAATGAACCAATACCAAATCATTATTAGTACCTTATTCAGATCTCCTTAGTTTTTATCTAATCACTTTTTCTGTTCCAGAATCCCCTCTGGGATACCACATTACATTTAGACATCATGTCTCCTTAGGCTCATCTTGCTCTGACAGTTTCCCAGAACTCCCTTGTGTTTCATGACCTTGATAGTTTTGAAGAGTAGTGGTCAGTTATTCGGTAGAATGACTCTCTGTTGAGATTTGTCTGATATCTTCCTCGAGATTTGGCTGGGGTTATGTGTTTTTGTAAGACCAGAGAAGTAAAGAGCCATTCTCATCGCATCATATCCACAGTATATACTATTAATATAACTGACTACAGTTAGTACTGACTTTGATCACCTGGCCTAGTAGTGTTTGTCAGGATTCTCCATGGTAAAATTACTCTTCTTTTTCCCTTTCTATACAGTCCTCTGAGGAAAAGACATGATGCACAGCCCACACTTAGAGAGTGGGAAGTTACATCCCACTTCCTTGAAGGCAGAGGATCTATGTAAATTTGTTGGAATTATTCTGCTTGGGAGATTTGTCTATTCATTCCATTTATTTATTCAACCATTTATACCAGTATGGAGTCATGGATATTTAATAATAATTATTATTAATTTATTAGCATTATAATCCAATATTACTTTATTTACTTCATTGGTCAAATATTCCAGCTTTAGCCATTGGTAGCTCTTTCAATTTTTTCCCAGTGTCCCTTGAATATAACCCCAACATGGTGGGATATTTTAAGAGCTTAATTTCTGGAGCTACAAGATGGCCCAGATTCGTCTTATGCATTTCCTGCTTCAGTCTTAGAATCAGCCATTTCTCTAAGGGCCCTTTTCGTGGACAATGCCATTAGAAACCAAGATCAGGGCACTAAATATGCTCATTGCTCCTGGGATGTCATTGCTTCTAGGCCATCTCAGAAAGCAGTGCAATAAAATACATGTCTGCATACTAGTTTAGCCTTTTCCAGAATGCCATATAGTTGGAATCACAATATGTACCCTTTTTAGACTTGCTCCTTTCACCTAGCAACATGCATTTAAAATTTATCCATTATCCAAGGCAACCTACAGATTCAATGCAATCCCTATCAAAATACCAATGGCATTTCTCACAGAACTAGAACAAAAAATTTTAAAATTTGTACTGAAACACAAAAGACCCCAAATAGGCAAAACAATCTTGAGAAAAAAGGACAGAGCTGGAAGAATCATGCTCCCTGACTTCATTCTATACTACAAAGCTACGGTAATCAAAACAGTATGGTACTCGCACTAAAACAGAAATATAGATCAATGGAACAGCACAGAAAACCCAGAAATAAACCCACACACCTATGGCCAAAGGAGGTAAGAATATACAATGGAGAAAAGACAGCTTCTTCAATAAGTGGTGCTGGGAAAACTGGACAGTTAAATGTAAAAGAATGAAATTAGAACATTCTCTAACACCATACACAAAAATAAACTCATAATGGATGAACGACCTAAATGTAAGACCAGATGCGATAAAACTCCTAGAGGAAAACATAGGCAGAACACTCTTTGCCATAAATCACAGCAAGATCTTTTTGGATCCCATCTCCTAAAGTTAAGGAAATAAAAGCAAAAATAAACAAATGGGACCTAATTAAACTTAAAAGCTTTTGCACAGCAAAGGAAACCATGAACAAAATGAAAATAGAACCTACAGAATGGGAGAAAATATTTGCAAACAATGCTACTGACAAGGGATTAATTTCCAAAATATACAAACAGCCCATACAGCTCAATATGAAAAAAAAACACACAACAAACAAACCAATAAAAAAAATGAGCAGAAGACCTAAATAGGCATTTCTCCAAAGAAGACATATAGATGGCCAACAGGCACATGAAAAGATGATCATCATCATCACTAATTATTAGAAAAATGCAAATCAAAACTACAGTGAAGGGCTTCCCTGGTGGCACAGTGGTTGAGAGTCTGCCTGCCGATGCAGGGGACGTGGGTTCGTGCCCCAGTCCGGGAGGATCCCACATGCCATGGAGTGGCTGGGCCCATGAGCCATGGCCGCTGAGCCTGCACGTCCGGAACCTGTGCTCTGCAGCAGGAGAGGCCACAACAGTGAGAGGCCCACGTACCGCAAAAAAAAAAAAAAAAAAACTACAGTGAAGTATCACCTCACACCTGTCAGAATGACCATCATTAAAATATCTACAAATAACAAATGCTGGAGAGGGTGTAGAGAAAAGGGAACCCTCCTACACTGTTGTGGGAATGTAAACTGGTGCAGTCACTATGGGGAATCATATGGAGGTTCCTTAAGAAACCGAAGACAGAGCTACCATATAATCCAGCAATCCCACTCCTGGGCATATATCCAGAGAAAACTCTAATTCAAAAAGATACAAGCACCCCAATGTTCATAGCAACACTATTTACAATAGCCAAGATATGGAAGCAACCTAAATGTCCACTGACAGATGAATGGATAAAGAAGAGATGGTGTATATATACAGTGGAATACTATTCAGCCATTAAAAAATGGCATCTAGAATGGTGAATCCTTTCCAGAAAGTTTTCAATTTACTTTGCTCAAATCTATCAGAGGACTCACTATGTATGGCAGCTACAGCTTTACAAAATGTAATTTTTAAATAATAAGACCTGAAAGTCGAAATAATTTCTTGATCCATGGGCTGCAGAACAGATGTCGTGCTAGCAGTCATGAAAACACCATTAATCTCATTGTACATCTCCATCGCAGCTCTTGGGTGACCCGGTGCTTTTTCAGCAAGCAGTAATATTTTGAAAGGAATCTTTTTTTTCTGATCAGTAGGTCTCAACAGTGGGCTTAAAATATTTAGTAGACCACGTTGTCAACAGATGTGCTGTCATTCAGGCTTTGTTGTTCCATTTATAAAGCACAGGAAGAGTAGATTTAGCATAATTCTTAAGGGCCCTAGGATTTTCAGAATGGTAAGTGAGCACTGGCTTCAACTTAAAGTCACCAGCTACATTAGCTCTGAACAGGAGAGTCAGCCTGTCTTTTGAAGCTTTGAAGTCAGGCATTGATTTCTCCTCTCTAGCTATGAAAGTCCTAGATGGCATCTTCTTCCAATAGAAGGCTGTTTTATCTCTATTGAAAATCTGTTGTTTAGTGGAGCCACCTTCATTAATGATCTTAGCTAGATCTTCTGGATAACTTGCTGCAGCTTCTACATCAGCACTTGCTGCTTCACCTGGCACTTTTGGTGTTATGGATACTGTTTCTTTCCTCAAACGTCATGAAACAACCTCTGCTAGCTTCAGACTTTTCTTCGGCAGTTTCCTCACCTCTCTCAGCCTTCATAGAATTGAAGAGAGTTAGGGCCTTGCTCTGGATTAGGCTTTGGCTTAAGGGAATATTGTGGCTGGTTTGATCTTCTATCCAGACCAGTAAAACTTTCTCCAGATCGGCAATAAGGCTGTTTTGCTTTCTTATCATTCATGTGTTCACTGGAGTAGCACTTTTAATTTCCTTCAAGAACTTTTCCTTTGCATTCAAAATTTGGCTAACTGGCTCAAGAGGCCTAGCTTTTGGCCCACCTCAACTTTCAACATGCCTTTCTCATGAAGCTTAATCATTTTCAGCTTTTGATTTAAAGAGAGAGACATGTGACTCTTCCTTTCACTTGAACACTTAGAGGCCATTGTAGGGTTATTATTTGGCTTAATTTCACTACTCGTGTGTCTCAGGGAATAGGGAGGCCCAAAGAGAGGGAGAGAGATGAGGGAAGGCCCGGTCCACCGAGCAATCAGAACACACACAGCATTTATCGATCAAGTTTGCCATCTTATATCTGCGCAGTTCTTGGCATCCCAAAACAATCACTGATCCCATATCACCATAACAAATATAATAATAATAATGAAGTCTGAAATGTTGTGAGAATTACCAAAATGTGACACAGAGACACAAAGTGAACAAATGCTCTTGGAAAAATGGTGCTGACAGACTTGCTTGATGCAGTGTTGCCACAAACCCTCAATTTGTAAAAAAACACAGTATTGTCGAAGCACAATAAACCAAACTGCAATAAAATGAAGTATGTCTGAATCTTCTTTGGTGAGGTGTCTGTTCATATCTTTTACCGATTTTTTAACTGGGTTTTTAAAAATTTTTATTTTTAAGTTCTCTTTGCATATTTTGGATACTAGTCCTTTATCAGGTGTATGTTTTGCAAATAGTCCTCCCAGCCTGCGGCTTCTCTTTTCATTGTCTTAGCAGTGTCTTTCACAGTGCAGATGTTTTTAAATTTTAATTAAGTCCTACTTATAATTTCTTTCTTTGTGGATTATGCTTTTGCTGTCATATCAGAAAGTCATCACCAAACCCAAGGTCATGTAGATTTTTACCTACGTTATTTTCTAGGTGTTTTATAGTTTACATTTTACATTTAGGTCTATCATCTATTTTGAGTTAATTTTTGTGAAAGGTATAAGATGTATGTCTAGATTCTTTTATTTATTTTTTGCGTGTAGATGTGTTGTTCCAACAGTATTTGTTGAAAAGACTACCCTTTCTCCACCGAATTGATTTTGCTCCTTTGTCAAAGATCAGTTGATTATATTTGTGTGGTTCTACTTCTGGGCTCTCCATTCTGATCCATTGATCTATTCTTTCACCAGTGCCACACTGTCTTGATTACTGTAGCGTTATACAGTCTTAAAGCTGTGTACTGTCAATCCTCTGACTTTGATATTCTTCAATATTGTGTTGGCAGTTCTAGGTCTTTTACCTTTCCTTACAAACTTTAGAATCAGTTTGTCAATAACCACAAGTAACTTGCTCTGATTTTTGAGGGGATTGCATTGACTCTATAGATCATACGGGAAGAACTGACATCTTAACAATATTGAGTCTTCCTATTCATGAACATGAAATATTTCTCTATAGATCTTTGATTTCTTTCATGAGAGGTTTGTAGGTTCCTTACATAGATCTGATATATATATTGTTAGGTTTATACCAAAGTATTCCATTTTTTTCCATGCCATTGTAAATGGTGTGTTTTTAAGTTCCAGTTGTACATTGCTGGTATATAGGAAGACGATTCACTTTTGTATATTAACCTTGTACCCTACAAACTTGCTTAAAATTTGCTTACTAATTCCAGAAGATTTTTGTTGTTGATTCTTGGGGATTTTTTTTTAAAAGATGATCATGTAACCTGCAATCAAAGACAGTTTTCTTTTTTCCTTTCAATATGTATACCTTTTAATTCTCTTTCTTGTCTTATTGTATTACTTAAGACTTCTCGTATCATGTTGAACAGGAGTGGTGAGAGGGGATGCACTCACCTTGTTCCCAATCCTAGGGGAAAAGCATCTAGTTTCTCACCATTAAGTATGATGTTAGCTATACGTTCTTTGTAGGTCTTTTTTTTTATCAAGTTGAGGAATTTCCCCTCTATCCCTAGTTTGCTGCGAGTTTTTATCATGAATGGGGGCTGTATTTTGTCAAATGCTTTTTCTGCACTTACTGATATGGTCATATGACTTTTCATCTTTAGCCTGTTGATTAGATTAGTTGAATTTTGAATGGTGAACCAGCCTTGCATACCTGGAATAAATCCCACTTGGTCATGGGGGGTATAATTCTTTTTACATCTTGTCAGATTCTATTTTCTAATATTTTGATGAGGGTTTTTGCATTTTTGTTCTCAAGAGATATTGGCCTATAGTTTTCCTTTATTATAATACCTTTGACTTTTCTTAGTATGAGGTAAACGTTGACCTCCAGAATGAGTTAGGAAGTATTCCCTCTGCTTCTGTTTTCTGGAAGAGATTTCTGAAGACAACTGGTATAATTTCCTTAAATGCTTGGTAGAAATTACCAGTAAACCCATCTTGTCCTGTGCTCTGTTATGGGAGATCTATTCAGATCATCTATATCTTTTGTGTGAATGTTGGTAGATTGTGTCTTTCAAGGGATAAGTTCATTTCATCTAGGTTATATATTTGTGAGCACAGAATTGGTCATAATATTCCCTTTAATATCCATGACATTAGCAGTGATGCCGCTCCTTCATTATGATTAGTAATTTGTACCTTCTCTCTCTTTATTATACTGTCTAGAGGTGTCTCAATTTTATCGATCATTTCAAAGAACCAGATTTTGTTTTTGCTGATTTTCTCTACTGATTCGCTGTTTCTAATTTCATTTATTTCTGCTCTAATTCTTACTATTTATTTTCATCTGTTTACTTTGGATTTAACTTGCTCTTCTTTTTTCTAGTTTCTTAAGGTGGACGTTTAGATGATTGATTTTAGATCTTTCTTCTTTTCTAATATATGCATTCAGCACTCTGTATTTCTCTCTAAGTTTGATAAGTTGTGTTTTCATTTTCATTTAGTTCAAAAACTTTTTGTTTTATCTTGAGGTTTGTTCTTTAACCCATGTGCTATTTCAGAGCGTGTTCTTTGATCTCCAAATATTTGAGGATTTTCCAGTTATTTTTCTGTTATTGAATTCTAGATTAATTCCATTATGGTCTGAGAACATACTTCGTGTGATTTCTATTCTTTTAAATTTGTTAAGGTATGTTTTATAGCCCAAAATTTCATCTATCTTGGTGTATGTTTCATGTGAACTTGACTAGAATGTGTATTCTGCTGTTAATGTAGGGAGTATTCTATACATGTTAATTAATCAAGTTAACTGATGATACAGTTCAGGTCAACTATACCCTTACTGATTTTCTGCCTGCTGAATCTGTGAATTATTCAGAGGTGTGTTGATGTCTCCAACTCTAATAGTAGATTTGTCTACTTCTACTTTCAGTTCCATCAGTTTTTCCTCATGTAATTTTGATGCTGTTTTTAGGTGAATATGCATTTAGGATTGTGATGTCTTCATGAAGAATTGACTTCTTATCATTACATAATATCCCTCCTTATCCCTGATTTTTTTGGTGTGTGTTGAAATCTTCTTTGTCTGAAATTAATACAACCATTCCTGCTTTCTTTCTTTTAGTGTCAGAATGGTATAGCTTTCTCCTTCACTTTACATTTAACATATCTAAAAGTCTTTATATTTAAAATGGGTATCTTATAGGCAACATTTGGTTGGGTTTTGTTGTTTTAATCCACTCTGACAATTTATATGTTTTTGACAGACATACCTTTAGACCTTTCACATTTAAATATAGTATTGATATAGTTGTAGAAATATATTCCATATTTATGGCCATTGTTTTCTTCATTGCATGTGTTCTTTATTTGTTTTCTCCTCTTTTACTGAGTTCTCCTGGGGATTTTAATTGAGCATTTTATACGATTCCATTTTATCTCTTCTATTAGCCTATCAATTATATTTATTTAAAAATTTTTAGTAGTTTCCCTAAAGTCTGAAATACACATTTTTAACTAATCCAAGTCCATCTTCAAATAACACTATACTTCTTCACATTCGGGGCAGGTACTTTATAGCAGAGGATTCCTAATTCTTTACTCTCATACCTTATGGCATTGCTATAATTCATTTCACTTAGCCATACACCATAATCACTCAATACATTGTTACTATTATTACTTTAAAGAAAAAGGTATCTTTTGGATCAACTAAGAATAAAAAATAAGAGATTTTATCTCTCCTTCATATAGTCCTCTCCTGATGCTCTTCCTTTCTTTATGTAAATTCCTGTTTCTGACCTATATAACTTTCTGTTTTCTGAAGAACTCCTTTTAACCTTTCATGCCAGGCAGGTCTGCTCATACAAATTTTCTCAAGTTTTATTGTCTGAGAAATTATTTCTCCTTTTATTTACCCTTTATTTCTCCTTGTTTCACTTTCAATGAATTTTTTTCTGGATATAGAATTCTAGATTGGCAGGGTTTTTTTTAACACTATGTATTTCAGTCCACTCTCTATTGCTTGTTTTTGAGGAAAAGTCTTTTGTACTTCTTACACTTGTTTCTCAATATAGAAGGTGTTTCCCCTCTGAATTCTTTCAAGATTTTCTCTTTGTCTTTGTCTTTCTTCAGTTTGAGTATGATATTCTTAGGTGTAGTTTTCTTTTGGTTTTTTGGTAGGTAACCTGCTTGGTGTTCTCTGAGCTTCCTAGATCTGTGGTTCAGTGTCTGTCCTTTTGGTAAGTTCTCAACCATTATTAATTCATTACTTCCTTCTGCTCCTTTTTTTTCTAATTACATATATACTATTATATATGTAGTCGATAATAGTATTCCAATTACATATTACTGCACCTTTGAAATTTTCCCAGTTCTTAGTGTTCTGTTCACTTTTTTCCATTCTTTTCATCATTGCATTACAGTTTGGGGAGCTTCTATTGACATGTTTTCAAGCTCACTAATTCCTTCCTTGGCTATGTCCAGTCTGCTGATGAGACATCAAAGGTTTCTTCATTTCTGTTACTGTGTTTTTGATTTCTAGCATTTCTTTTTGAATCTTTCTTAGAGTTTCCATCTCTGTGCTTATATTAAGCATCTGTTTTTGCATTTTATCCACTTTTCCCATTAGAGCCCTTCTTATATTAATTAGTTAATTTAAGTTCCTAGTGTGATAATTCCAAACTCTATGTCATATCTAAGTATGATTCTGATGCTTACTTTGTCTCTTCAGAGCATGTTTTTTCTTTCCTTTTAGTATTCCTTTTACTCTTTTTGTTGAAAGGTGGCTATGATATATCAGGAATACAAACTGAAATAAACAGACCTTTAGTGTGAGGTTTTATGTTAATCTGGTCAGGATTTAGGCTGTGTTTAAAGTTTCCTATAGCTGTAGATTCCAGAGTCTTCAAATTCTTCTACTGTCCTAGTTTTTGTCCTCACTGTTCACTTTTGAGTTCCCCAAGTACTCCTCAAGAGAGTCCACATTTTGAAGCTCTTTCAGCTCTAAACCACAGTTATACTGGAGCCCTGGCAGCGTGGTGGTAAGATGTTGGGTAGCAGAAGAATTCTATAATCTTATGATTAAATCTAAGTTACTGAGAGAGCTTGTATCCCTCGGCTGTAACTTTTAAAAGTATTTATTAGCTATCATCCCTGCCTTAGGTGTTACAAGAAGGCGAGGGGGGCCTGGAGTGGAAAAATTCCCTTTCCCCAGGTGGGAAAGGGTTAGGTAAAATTTTCCCCTGGAAAGATGGCCTTTGTTATGGATATATCTCAAAATGGTTTCCATTCCCTATTTCCTGCCAGAGCTATGAGGGTATCTTTCTCAGCTCTTGGCCATGTGTTATGGGCTGAATTGTGTCCCCTCTAAAATTCATACGTTGAAGACCTAACACCCAATACCTCAGAATGTGACTGTATTTGGAGATAGGGCCTTAAGTGAGGTAATTAACTTAAAATAAAGCCATTAGGGTGGGCCCTAATCCAATTTGACTGGTGTCCTCAAAAGAAGAGGAGATTAGGACACAGAAAGGTATACCAGGGGTGCATTTACACAGAGGAAAGACCATGTGAGGACACAGCCAGAAGGTGGCCATCTGCAAGCCAAGGAAACAGGCCTCGGAGGAAACCAAACCTATGGTACATTGATCTTGGACTTATAGACCCCAGAACTGTGAGAAAATGAATTTCTGTTGTTTAAACTACCCAATCTGTGGTATTTTGTTATGGCAGCCCTAGCAAACTAACACATCACCAGAACCTGATGAGAATTGAAACCACAAAAGTGTGGGGGGAAACATAAGACTGTGGCCTATAGGAGTTTCTCACTCTCATACTGGTACACACTCAGTCTCTACATATTTGTCAAAGTTTCCGTTTAACTGTTACCAGTTATAGCTGCAGTGGCTTGTTCCAGGTAAGGAAACATTGGCTATGACTCTTTGGATTCCCCTTGTCCCTCCAGATTTCAGGATGGCAGTTTGCCTTGAGATCTCAGTGCTGTGACGGTTCCAAGAAAATGTATTGATTTTTACTATGTTCAGCTTTTTCTTGTTGTAAGGATGGAGAGACAACTTCCAAGCTCTTTATAGCTTGGAGCTGAAATCAGAAGTCCTGATATTTTTACATAAACTCCATTTGCAAAGGTTTGGAATATAACTTTATATGAGAAAAGCTTATATTTTGTACCTTAATATGACATGTTAGTAGCTTGGGCTGCTATAAAAAAATACCATAGACTGGGTGGTTTAAACAACAAGCATTTATTTCTCATAGTTCTGGAGGCTGGAAGTCCTAGATGAGGATGACAGCATAGCTGGGTTCTAGTGAAGGCCTTCTTCCTGGCTTGCAGATGGCTGCTTTCTTGCTATATCCTCAAGGGTGGGGGTGGGTGGGTGGGAAGGAGAGCTCTGGGGTTTTTTTCCTCTTCTTAAAAGTATACTCATTCCACCCTGAGTGTCCAACCTCATGACAAAGACCTCTCTGCAAATAACATCACATTGAGGGTTATGGCTTCAAGATATGAATTTGAGGAGGACACAAACACCCAGTCCCTAACACAATACTTCTCTACTATAAAGATTCAATTACTCTAAAAATTATAAATGTATAATTGATACTATTATTTTTCCTTTTAAAATTCAGTCAGAAATTTAACCAATATGCTTTGGGAAAGTTTGCCATCCACTCTAGGATTCTTTACTGTCTCCTTTTAATCTTACTACTCTTCTGAGATTAGGTCATGAGATACAGAACTAAATTGGGCTTCTGTATATATCCTTCCTTTTCCATCCACCTGTCCTAATCCCAGTTGTCAAATATCTCTCTGCTAGTAATGTACAGTTGTTCATAAGCCCCAAGGACATAAGAGGTGACAGAATATTATTTTCTTAGTTCAGAGATGGAAATATTATTGAAATAAAATTCATCATACTATAGCTGGGACACTGATATTTTCAGTGACCAAATACCTCTCCCTTAGCAATTTTGGAAAAAGCTGTAATCTTACCAATTATAGTGACGATTTAATATTTCCACAAAATCAGGTCATAAGACAGTGGAATATTTATTGGAGGGTTACAAAATTAATAGGAGAGGTCCTTGTTCCTTACCTCAAAGTAGTGTTATCCATAAAAGTAAAAGGTCAAATTAATAATACCAGAAGCAATTCAGGTCTTATACATATTAGATCATATATAGACATAATGAATCTCTCAAATGACCTTAGTTTGTGTAATAAATGAAACATCTATCAATACTTATGTTCAATACCAAACCATGATACATATTCATGAAACGTCTTAGGAAAAATGCAGTATATTATTTGATGAAATTCTAAATGAGGAATTCATACGGTAAGTAGTTGGAAAATCAAATAATTTCGAGTAATTTATGAGAATTGATTTGGACTTTGAAAGGGGGTAAGTTCTGCATGTTCACCATTTTACCCTATTTTCATGCTTCAGTGCTGGAATTCCATTCACTGACTGGGAAATTCTTAATCATCGCTTAAGCCACGTTGAGTTTCCCTAAAATTCCAGGTAAAGTTAGTTGCTTCCTCATCTTTGCACCCATGGCACATCATAAATTCCTCTCTCTTATTGTCTAGATTTTGTTTGCTTGTATGTTCTCCCTAGTATATTGAGCAAGCCTACTACAGAGATGCAGCCTTCTATGGTTGTTGCCCACTTAGTATTTCTTTTTCTACCTTTTGACACCTGAATTTTCTTTTGGCAAAGTACTCCTCTATCATTTCAGAAAGTGTTGGTGGAATGATCAATAAAGGTGGTCTGCTAGCTCCTGGGCAAGGGGAGAACATGTGACTCATTGATCTGTCATTTTGCAATGATCTGAATATGGAGTAGTGACACAAGGGTGAAAAACATTTGGATCTTGCCTAACTGTGGTACGCTGAGGAGAGTGTCCATTAATCCCTGCAGAATAGCATGTGTGGTATAATGTCATTTTTGTTAAAAACAGAAAAAGAATACTTAGCTATA